>NC_142869.1:171990000-172615000 GCF_051225735.1 Oryctolagus cuniculus | reverse complement strand
CCAGTGAAACACAAATATTCCTTAATCTCATTTCTAGTATATGTTATATGCAATTGAGACTGGAATTCTATGTTCTTAATTTCAACCTAGGGCAAGTACTGTATCTCCTCTTTGACTATTTGTTGAACAGATTAGTGTCATATCTTCTCATCCAATATATTGACCTGAAAACAAAGACTATAGTAATGCTCTCAGTGCCAAAATCATTATTGAGAGTACAGGAAAAGCTTAGCAAGCACTCCCTAAAATACAGATTGATAAATTCGGGTGATAAACATAACCAATGCTCCGATTTTATTTCTTATATTTATGATGGGCTCTTGCAAGAAATTCACAAAAATATGAGATAGCAGCCAAGGCAGAAATTAAAAGTTACAGTATTATAAACTTTTATGTTCACAAAATGATGATTTAACTGTTTTTCATTCTTAAGAATCAAATAGAACCATATTGGCTGTAATTATATACTGTTATTTTACACCATAAAATCGTTGTTTCATTTATTTATTTTTTATTTGACAAGTAGAGTTATAGACAGTGAGAGAGAGGGACAGAGAGAAAGGTCTTCCTTCCTATGGCCGGCACTATGCCGATCCGAAGCCAGGAGCCAGGTGCTTCTTCCTAGTCTCCCACATGGGTGCAGGGGCTCAAGCACTTGGGCCATCCTCCACTGCCCTTCCAGGCCACAGCAGAGAGCTGGACTAGAAGAGAAGCAACCGGAACTAGAACCCGGCGCCCATGTGGGATGCTGGTGCCGCAGGCGGAGGATTAGCCAAGTGAGCCACGGTGTCGGCCCCCTCATTGTTTTATTTTTAAACTACTATTCTACGATGGGATCAAATCACTCCAAGATCCACTTGGTTTTTTTTTAGAAGGAAAGGCCATCACCATCATTGTTGCCTTCAGTAGTATGATCATACTATGACCACCATCACTCCTGCTACCATCAGCACCATCAGCACCATCACATCGTTACCCATGCGACCACGACCACTGTAACTACCACTACCACCATCAACACCATCACCTTTAGCCACCAAAACCATCACTATCATCATCTGCCATTATCATGACCACCACCACCACTATGCTCATCAGCAAGTCAGATGCTAGTTCAAGCGTTTGTGAATATCCAGCCTAATCCATTCAAGGCAGAGCTGCTATTTGACAGAAATATCAACCCTACTCTTTTTCCTTTCACAAGAAATTAAATCCGAGAAAATGCTAGGGGGAAAAGGGATCACTGGCCTGGAAAAGCAGAGTTCTTGGCAAGCAGCAGACCGTCGTGTCACTGACAGAAGGAGGGAGAATAAATAATGGAAGCGCCACAGGCTATTGTTTCTGGAAACAAGATATATAAAGTAAGAGACGCTGTTATCCTCTAGGTTGGAGAAAACATGGCAGAAATTCAAAGGGGGGACAAATGAGACGGCCTTGAAATGAACACAGATACCAGAAACTTCCCCCAAGGTGGAAGGTAGAGGAGACTTAAGAAACAAACAAGGATTTTACTCTCACATAAAGGAAATAAATCCTAGAGTTTTGTTTTATCTGTAAGTGGATTTATGTGATTTTGAAAGATGGCCTTTATTGAAGTTCAGGAGAAAAGCCAGGGAAAAAAAGAGCCCTGCTGACATTCCCCCAAACAGCTGCTTTAATATTCCTCCAGGGCTCGGTCTGCAGAGCGTCCAAATACCAGATCAATCAGCAGCAAGACACTCGAACCATTTTGTCCTTTTTAGAATCATGTAAACAAAGTAGCCATTCTCAAATAGTTATTTTGGTTCAGCTAGTCATAGAGTTAAGAGATTTTACCACTGCCTGCTCTCTTTAGAAATCACCACCAAAAACACAGATGCAAGTAGTACATTTGAAAAAAATAAAAATAAAAAGATTCAGAGCCCGTAAAAACACAAGGTGGCTTTTTAGTTTGCCTTTTGGTTTTTTTTTTTTTTTATTTTTGACAGGCAGAGTGGACAGTGAGAGAGAGAGACAGAGAGAAAGGTCTTCCTTTGCCGTTGGTTCACCCTCCAATGGCCGCCGCGGCCGGCGCGCTGCGGCCGGCGCACCGCGCTGATCCGATGGCAGGAGCCAGGAGCCAGGTGCTTTTCCTGGTCTCCCATGGGGTGCAGGGCCCAAGCACCTGGGCCATCCTCCACTGCACTCCCTGGCCACAGCAGAGGGCTGGCCTGGAAGAGGGGCAACCGGGACAGAATCCGGCGCCCCGACCGGGACTAGAACCCGGTGTGCCGGCGCCGCAAGGTGGAGGATTAGCCTAGTGAGCCGCGGCGCCGGCTTGCCTTTTGGTTTTTAACACAGTTCTTTACCAAACTCATAAAACAAAGACAGGAATCACCGTGTGCATTTTTTTTTTTCTCTTTCAATGAATCTACTCTCTGCCATTCTATAGGTGTTTATTCTCTTTTCTGCTCTGTTGTATTTTCACTGAACTCAGCATATCTTTAAATTACCTCCACGCACTCACTGACTGTGGTGCAAGCTACAGGTTAGAGTTAAAAGACTGCTGGAGGGGGCAGGGTTGAACTGTGGTCTAGCCTGGGTAGGTCACCCACTACGTCACCAGGGCAACCATTTCAGCTGCACGGACTTCTATTCCATTATCCAAAAAATGAACAAAATGATCAAGATCATCTGAGAGGTCTGAGATCCAGTTCTAATCCCAATGTTTCCAGTTTCTATGATGGAAGATTTCAGCAACTGATTGAGAATTATTCCACTCAGCATTGAAGCCATTTGTTCAGTGCTTGTTATTGCCAGACATTGGGCTGAGAGAATGGATAATAGGAATAATTAATTTATTTTGTTCAAATTATTTTCTTTGAATGTTTTGAAAATTGGAGAGGTGAAAAGGACATTCTATTTACTCTTCTCCCTTTTTCTCAATGAGATCTGCAGAAAAAAAAATGTTGAGTTTAAGCTACAGTATAAGCAACATCTCTGAGAATGGCCAGTGAACAAGAGGCATGAAGAAAAAGTGAAAAGAGGAACAGCTTTTTTTTCTCTAGGGTATTGAAATGGAAGTTTTAGGAAAAGGAAAAACAAAGACAAAACCTGAGAATCAAATTATGCAGTGGGAACTATATTTAATCCACAGCACAAAGTAGGTACTCATTAAGTACAGTTTAACGAATGAATGTGAATCAAGCCAGCAATAATATTCAAGACAACTATGTGCTTAGTGCAAAGAAGTCCACCACATGGTCTCTATGTTCAAAAGGCATGCAGCGTGACTGTGGGATAATTCATACTTGTGAATGTGAAAAATTAAGGACATTGTGGGATACCATTTCAGAGAATGATAGAAGACAGATAATAAGCTAATGGTTTGTAGGATTTTCCTAAGTGTGAGAGGGGTATATTTTGTAAGGAAGTCACAAACAAGGTGAGAATAAACAGATTTAGGTGAAAAATAAGCATCACATAAGGGAATACAAAGTGCTAAAGCCAGAAGTGTGAGTTGGAACTAGATTATAAAACCATACTTGTTATGGACTGAATATTTATCTCCCCTCCCCACAAAAAAACACCTATGTTGAAGCTCTAACCCTTAAGAGATGGGAGTGGAGGTAGCACCATTGAGTGATAACAGAACCACATGAGATGGTGGGAGTGGGGACCTCATGATGGATTTGGTGCCCTTAGAAGGAGGGACACTAACAAGCTCATCCTTGTTCTGTCTCCATGTGAGGACACAATGGGAAACAGAGCTCTCACAGTAACTGAGTTGGCCAAAACCTTATTATTGTACAGCTCATCCTCCAGAACCATGAGAGAGTAAATTTTGGTTTCTAGAACCACCCAATATGGTATTCTGTTATGGTAGCCTGAGCCAACTAATCCACACTTCATCTCCTATCCGGTGAGAAACACTCGTATTGGGACAGTGATTCTGAGATGATAAGCAGTTAAAATAGAATTTTTGAATACTAGTGTGTTGGGAGCATACCTGAGAATTTAGGAGAAATAGAAGGAAGATAAAATGGTGGCAGAACTTAGCAGAAGGATCTTAGAATAATGAAGTGTGGTGATGCAACAACTGCCCAAACCAACATGTGGACAAAGCACTGAGCAGGGAACCCACCTAAGAGCAAAGCCCCATCAAAACTAGACCAGAAATCCGGCAGATGATTTGAGAAGAGGTCTCAGAACATTATAAAAATCCAAAGTGAGATGCTTTCAGGATCTAAGGATATCGCTTCTCGGCCTTCTGGCTAAGATCAAGTGTAGGATCTAAGGATAAACAAGGCTCAGTGTTGAAAGTGGAGAAGCAGTCATTCAAGAATTTGGAGACCCATGGAAATGAGAGTTCAAGGAAAGGTAGTGTTCACACCAGGCAGATAACCGAGAGTACCAACAATCACATAGTTCCAAATAAGAGAAAGCAAATTTTAATCTTATTCCAAATAGAATATATAAAACCCAAAGAAACAGAAAGCATTATGGGTGCTAAGAAACTTTCAACTATGCAAATATCTCAATCTAATTTTGCACAGATATAATTATTAGCAATCTATTCTTCATTCCAATATGAAGTCTATGACCTCATCTCTTAAAAACTGATCCTTATCTGCACATTGTAGCTATTTAATATACATAATTTCTATATAATATCTCTGGCGTAATTGATATTATTCCACCTCTTTCCAAGCAAAGGATCTCTGCCTCTTTCAGCATTCTCATCTGACTTAATTTTATTTTATTACATACAGAAAATAATGTTCAAATAGGCTGAGATGAGTGGAACTCTTACTGCTCTTTCCCTGAGAACAGCATTTCCATTAGTGCCAAAAGGCTCATCCACATATTTAGTGTTAACTGGATAATGTTAATGGATATTGGATCAAGATAGGACAATGTTTCTCATTCTGTGGCTGACTTATTTCTTGAGAATGATGTCTTCTGCTTTTATCTATGCTGTTGCAAACAATCATTAAAAAAATTAAAAGGCTGGATAGAATTCCTTTTCTTTTTCCAACCTCTTAGCTTGTTTCCACATCTTTGCTATTGTGAGTACATTGAACATGAGAGTATAATTATCATTTTTTTTAACAGGTAGAGTGGACAGTGAGAGAGAGAGACAGAGAGAAAGGTCTTCCTTTTGCCGTTGGTTCACCCTCCAATGGCCACCACGGCCAGCGTGCTGCGGCCGGCGCACCGCGCTGATCCGAAGGCAGGAGCCAGGTGCTTCTCCTGGTCTCCCATGGGGTGCAGGACCCAAGCACTTGGGCCATCCTCCACTGCCTTCCCGGGCCACAGCAGAGAGCAAGTGTGGAAGAGGGGCAACCAGAACAGAATCCGGTGCCCCGACCGGGACTAGAACCTGGTGTGCCGGCGCCGCTAGGCGGAGGATTAGCCTAGTGAGCCGCGGCGCCGGCCACCTATCATTTTAAGATACAGATTTCATTTCCTTTGGATATCTACCCAGAAGTTGAATTTCTGGATTACATATCAGTTTGACTTTTAGTGTTTTTTGTTTTGTTTTGTTTTGTTTTGTTTTTTAATTTGACAGAGATCCAGTGAGCTCCCATCCTCTGGTTCATTCCAAACGCTTACAACGACTGAGGCTGAAGCAGGAACCCAATTACTTGTCCCATCACTGCTGCTTTCCAGGAAGCTGAAATCCAGAGTCAGGGTGGGAACTGAACCAAAATATTCTGATATGAGATGTGGGCTTCTTAATTGCTAGGCTAAGCACTTACTCCCTAATATTTTTTTTGGCTTTTTTTGTAAAGATTTATTTTATTTACTCGAAAGACAGAGTTACAGAGAGAGGTAAAGACAGAGAGAGAGGTCTTCCATCAGCTGGTTCACTCCCCAGATAGCCGCAACGGCCGGAGCTGCGCCGATCTGAAGCCAGGAGCCAGGAGCTTCTTCCAGGTCTCCCACATGGGTGCAGGGGCCCAAGGACTTGGGCCATCTTCTACTGCTATCCCAGGCCATAGCAGAGAGCTGGATCGGAAGAGGAGCAGATGGGACTAGATCCAGCGCCATATGGGATGCTGGTACTTCAGGCCAGGGCATTAACCGGCTGTGCCACAGCCCCCTAATTTTTGTTTTTAGAGGAACTTTCATAGTGTTTTCCCTATTGGCTGTATTATTTTGGATCAATTTGTATTAATTTGGATTCCTTTCAATAGTGCACAAAAGTTTTCTTTTCTCTGCATCATAGCCTCTTATTTTTAATATTAATCATGCTAACAGATGAGAAGTGATATTTCTTTGTGGTTGTAGCTTGAATTTCTCTGATGATTAGTGAGGCTGGTATTTCCTCATAAAACAGTTGGACATTTGAGGAGTTGTGGGAGGGTTGGAGAAAACAAGTGTATGTTGGTTAAAGGGTTTACATTCCCAGTTAGATAGGGAAAATGGTTTTTGAGGTTTATTGAAGGAAAAATAAGTATGTAATGTGCTAAATATTCTAACCAGATTGATTTAATTATTAAACAAATATATGTCAAAACACTACATTATATATGTGCCATGCATAGAACTATTTGTTCAACTAGAATAAAATGAAATGAAACATTAAGGAAATAAAGCAGTGAACAAAATGTCCATTTTTTTTTCCCAAACTGACAAGATGAAATGTATGCATGTTAAGGGAACCCACAACAGAACTAGAAAGATATGAGTTATTCTAGCATTTTACAGTTTTTTAAATGTAATATTCATTTATTTACTTGAGTTTCACACAGGGAGGGAAAGAGGGGGGAAGGAGGGAGAGAGAGAGAGAGAGAGTGAGAGAGAGAGAGAATCTTCTATCCATTGGTTCACGCCTAGATGACTGCATCAGAGCCAGTGCTGGGCCAGGCAGAAGCTAGGAGTCAAGAGCTTCACCCAGGTCACCTACATGGATGGCAGGGGTCCCAGTATTTGGGCAATCTTCCATTGCTTTTTTCTGGCCATTCGCAGGGAGCTGGGTTGGAATTGGAGCATCCAGGGCTCTAACTGACACCTGTAAGGAAGCCAGCATAGCAGGTGGCGTCTTTACCTACTACACTACAATGCCTATCCCTTTATAGAGATTCTCAAATGATAGAACTACATGATATCATATCATGAAAGAAAGAACATTCTAGAAGATGACTTGCAGTCTAACTCCAAGCTTTGAGGGAACGCTAAGCTCACAGCATGGACAGAGAAGTAAACAGGAATAAAGGGACAGAAACAGAAAGTTCGATCCAGAAGTCTGATAGAAATTACCAGAACATGAAAATAATAGTATAATAGACAGAATAATATAAGTAAAACAAGAACATTTCTAGATCAGAATAAATCCCAGTCTTCAAGCTGGCAGGGCTTAACGTGTGTTAAGGATGTATTTGCAATCAACTTATAAAATAGAATATCTGACTTTCCCAAATGTGAATTCTTAAACTAGATCCACTGCTTGGGGAGTCAACATTTTCGGAGACTCTTTAAAATTAAATTTTATCTTATTTGTTTATTGATCCATACTGTCAAGTTATCTTAAAATTCTCACTCCAATGCCATAGCATCATTTTCCTTCCCTTATATGCTTTATCACAAATTTGCAAATCACATTGCTTTGTCATTGCTGCATTGATAAAATGCTAATGGATACAAATCTTGATGCACTCTAATTGGGTAAGGTAACCTTTAGAATCCCTCCAATAATTATTTGCTGGATAAAATTATTCAATCAGGTTTCAGATTCACTTTAGTCTCCCTACCTTCCACAGTGTTTACCTCAAACAGATCCTGAAAAGTATCAACAAATGTCTTACTAAAATCAAAATATATAAGACCTATGATACTCTTCTATTATAATAATTCATAAACTTGATGAAATTTTATTTATTCTTACTAATTCATGATTGTTCCTGGTCATGACCACATCAAAATTTTCATTATGTCTCTAAGCCTTCAGTCTAAATATACAGTTTACACATGAATGATATCAAGTTTCCTAGTATGTGCATTATAAATCATTCTTTTTTCTGCTTTGTGAAATATTGGATCATTTTTATTTTTCCTGTGTTATAGCATGTCTTTTATCTTGGAAGTTTCCTCAAGAATTTTTGACACTGATTCCATAAATATTATAATAAATTATTTCAACAACTAGTTTTAATTTCAAATTAACAGGCAGTTAAGATAATAGTTCCCGGGCCGGCGCTGAGGCACAGCAGGTTAATGTCCTGGCCTGAAGTGCCACCATCCCATATGGGCACCGATTCTAGTCCCAGCTGCTCCTCTTCCGAACCAGCTCTCTGCTATGGCCTGGGAAAGCAGTAGAAGATACCCAAGTCCTTGGGCCCCTGCACCCATCTGGGAGATCCGGAAGAAGCTCCTGGCTCCTGGCTTTGGATCAGAGCAGCTCTGGCTGTTGCGGCCATCTGGAGAGTGAACCAGCAGATGGAAGACCTCTCTCCCTCTCTCTACATAACTCTGACTTGTAAATAAATAAATAAATCTTTAAAAAAAAAAGATACTAGTTCCCATGTCTTGGGATTCACAAGGGTACTACAAAAGGTGTACTGAGGGTTTGGCCGTTGATGAAGCAGCAAGTCACTGCTTGGGACCTGCAGACCCTATCAATCAGAAAGCTTAGTTCATGTCCTGGCTACTCCGCTTCCAATCCAGCAGCCTGCTAATGCACATTATGGGAGGCAGCAGATGAGGGTTCTAGTACTTGGATCCCTGCCACCCACGTGGGAGACTAGGATGGAGCTTGTGGCTCTTGACTTCAGCCTGGCCTGGCCCAGTCTGCTAGGCGTATTACAGAAGTGAACCAGAAGATGGAAGAGCTGTCTTATTCTCTGTCTCTCTGTCTCTTTGCCTTTCAAATAAAAAGTGAAAATAAATAAATAAGCACATTGTGTTTTTTGAAAGTTTATGGAAAATATAAATAAAAGATACTTATTTTGATGCAAAATTTTTTGAAATCCATACATGAGAAGTCTCGAACAAGTTCATGAGAAATGAATATTAAGAAAAAAATTATGCACAGAGTTTATATTTTTTGCATCAATTCAATTTTCAATGAACATTTTAAAACACCCTTAATATAGTGCTTTGCTTAAAAAAAGTTATGTATGCTACTGTTTGTGTAAAAACACAAGCAATTTTATGTAAAGTTCAGAACTGATGCAGAATTATGTATAAATTAACTAAAATGGCTGTTTTTTTCAAGGAAAACTGGATTACAAGAGACTGAAGATCAAGGACAACAAAATACTATGTGCTACAGGCAAGTTTGTATTTTGTGTCATGTTACTTATTCCTTGTTCAAAGAAACTTTAAAAAATTAAAAGGGAAAAGTCTAATGACTCTCAAGTTCTTGGATTTTATAAACCACTAAAACTTAAAAAAAAGTAACAAAAATAATTGCCACTTTTTTATTTGATCATATAAAGACATTGCAGCATACAACAACCATCATCATCATTTATTTAAAAACAAAACAAATGAGAAAAAGTAAACGAAATCTGCCAAAACAAAATGAAGAATGTCAAAACACAGGATATTATTTTAAAATAAATGGAATATCCTAAAATAAATGTGTACATTGTTTTTATTTTTCTTAATTTGCGGAAGATTTAGGAGCCAAGACACTTCTATACTAACTGCCTTTTCCAACATTAATTATCATTTATTTTACTCTTGCTAGTTTAGAGTACATTATCCTTCATAGAAAAATGTTACAAAACAAAACAATCTTTGTGCTCGTTCTTCAAATAAAGGCTTAGGTTTTTTTTTTTTTTTTTTTCACCAGCTTTATCCTTTTCATTTTCACATCTTAGTTCATTAGGCATATTTCCTCCCAAATATAACTCCAGCCACCCCACTATGTCATTATTTTCATGTATTTATTTTTTGCCATTGTTCCTCCCATCCCATTTGCTTTAACATGTGAACACATCATGATGGCTTTTGCATCCAAGTACTAGGAGGCTGATTTTAGAAGACCACGACACAATAACCACTCATATGAAAACTCTTTTTGCCTTAAATTTTGTGTCTGTAGGAGCTTCTCTTTTTTCTTCTTCAAAACTGCTTGTAATTACAGTGTCATAATTTCATTATTAGATCCTTCCATTTCTTTTATATTCCTTTTGGAGTATCTGGAACTGAAATTTTGTGTATATTTCTTCTGTTTTGAAATATCTTCTGCAAATGTAGTGATTAAGCACTAGAAAATGGGCTGGTGATTCCCACTAACAATTTCTTTCTGCTTTTATTTCATGAATTTCTTTTGTCCATGGAAAGTAAATCCATAGTAGCAATTCCATTTACTAATTCCTCAACTTCCAAGTTATTAGATTCACAGCAAAATAAGATATTTTCTTTCATACTTTAGATTACGTTTAGAGAAGGTTAACTCCTGGTCAATACATAGGTACTGGAATTCCCAAAGCGTTAGTATAGGTTGTGTATGCATTAACTTAGATACCTGGGTGTAAGCTGTACCTACACCAGCTTGGTTGGATAGCTGGGTTAAGAAGTGCTTTGATTATACAGTCCGTAAAGGTCACCCTAAACACTATCCCTTTTGTCTTTTCTATTACTTTATTATAATTTAAAGTTCACCACAATACATCTCTGTTACTCCACAGGTTTCTCAACTTGAATATAATTCTTTACATAGAAATGCCACCATTTATACCTGTTTTATTGAAACAAAGTAAAACTTCATGAGTTGCCAATAAGTCTTCCAATATCTCTAAAAGTTGATCATTCCTAGAACACTTGTTCAAATCATGCTAAAACTATTCAGAGGAATGGTAAACAATTTTGTATTTTATCATTTAAAATAGATGATGAGATTTTGAGTGATCTCATCACAAACAAATAGTAAGTGTTTGAAATGATGGACAATCTGCATAGTCTGAGTTGATCATTATGTACTGAAACATCACATTGTACTCTGTCAAGATGTACAATGGTGACCCGTGAATTAAAATAGAAATTCAAAATATTTACAGGAGGAAAAATCTGAATTCCTCTTAGGGAAAGTAGAAAGTTGTTAAATAAATGTTATAAATTGTTTTGTTAAGTGTATATAATCCAGTAGTCACAAAGGGAAGGTAGGAAAGCTGAATAGGTATTCTAGAGAGAGGGAGCACAGGATGCTGCTGCCTGTGTCACAGACTCCTGTGGACAGTAGACTGATTAACAGCCTGGAGAGGCGGTGAGATTTTGCTTTAATGGATTTTATAGGTTTTTCCCCCCTTCTGTCTGCAAAGAAAAAGGAGGAAGGAATCCAATATTTCCTTTGGGAGACTGGATAAAGAAATAAGAAAATATTTGGGGGATGCTGACTAGTCTTATAATATTTTCTGATATGTTGCAGGCAGGTAGTTGAGAATTATTTTCCTCCAACATTTAAACTGCCAAGGCCAACTAAGGACCATAACACAAAGGTTCCAAGCAGCATTCAGAAGACTTTCAGAGGTCCTAGAAGGCTAGGATTGGAGTTGCTCTTTATTGCCTACAAATCTGCAGGAGGGTAAAAGTTAAAATCTACACTGGAGCAAGTTGGAGGGGAAATATTCTGCTAATTAGCAATGATATATAAATGTACTGCATATGAAAGTTCTTAATTTGTGTGTTATTCTCTTTGAAAATATACTTCATATAGATCTGTTTTCTATTTCTTAGATAGTACAATTAACTAATACTTGTGTAATTTTTGAAAATTACATGCTAATAAAAATATCTGTCATAATCTATTTTTTTACCCTGGAAAAGAATTATTTGCCTGGTCCCTTTTTTGACAAATAGATATCTATGACCAAGTAGGAAATAGCTGAAATTTCAAGAAGAGAGTGTTCTGCAAATAAAATCTATTTTATTAATGACTGATTATCATGTGGATTCAACGAAACATTAGTAAATGGAAAGTATCATGAGAGGACACAAGTGCCACCAAAGGTCCATTTCTATTACAAAGTTGGGAGGCAATTCAGGCCATAGAGGCTGCTGAGTCTCAGCCTTGGAATCTTATTAAATTCACCAGGACATGGTTGCTGTGTTTACACCCAACTGATTTTCACTTATTTGCTACGAAGTGGGACCAAGACAGTGGGTTCTTCTTGCTTGTTTGTTTAAGTTCCCCAGGTGATTCTAACATAAACTCAAGGCTGAGTCCCTGGCATAGTCTAACCAGGCTTAAGGTGGGGAAAGGTGATCAGCTGATGGGATTAAAGTAGACTCACTAGGTCACATGTATCCACTAAAGAAAAAGCAGTGTCACCCATCAACTTAAGTATACCCTCCCTTCAATTTGAATCCTTGAAAACAAAACAGTTGAGACTCTGAAGCCCTCACATCTTGTAGATAAATTAACTTTTCCCTGAGTGCCCAGAATACCTTTTTCTGATAAAGTGTCTATAGTCTGTTGCAGTATAATCAGCATTTCACTGCTTTGATTCCCCTCTATTTCAAGTTTCTCAAGGGCAGAGATCATGTTTTTAACTGTATCTTCACTTCTCAGCACCATGTCTGCTGCTTAGGAGATAAACGCTTGTGAAACAAATGTAGAAATGAGCTGAAAATGAAAAGAAGTAGACAAGCATTTGGGCTATCTGCAATTTATCTTTTATTTCTTTTTTTTCTACTCTATTGGGGCTCTCACAAATCATTGCCCCCGCCCCTCTTTCATTCCTCTCAGACTCTGGGACAATGTTTTGCTTACAAAATAATCCTTGCTTTCTTCCTCTTTTCTACTTCTCAGTTTGACACCCTTCTCTCATTCTTCCATGTAACACCACAACTCCAGTTACATTAAATACGGTTGGCATTCTTTCTCTGAAACACTGACATAAAGACTTAGTCACGAGTGGATCAAACCTTTATTGAAATTTCTGCCTTTACTTTCCTTACAAGTGGGTAAGTTCTTTGAAAGCAATGCTGCACCTGCCATAGTTGCTACTACATGGAGAATATATTTTAAGATCTTATTTACTTGCTTACTTTCATGGGCTTCATTGTTTTTCCATGAGTGAACTCTGAGTCACACTCAGGTGATTTTTCGGTAGTGTGGAAAGCACTTTGCATAAATGTTTGTTTTCTTTTGATTTTATTTTTTTTGTAACAGGGATTCTATGGTTCATTCCCAATATGATGCCTTTCTCTAGCAAGTGAACCACATCTTTTATGTTGCTATTGAAATCTTTCCAAATTGACATAAATAAATGATATTTTTGCTTTTTCAAAAAATTACATTTCTTCATTGAATTTTCCCCACTAACTTTTAGTTGAATAGACAACATAACGTTTGAATATATACAGAAAGAATGCTGACCCAGTTTAACAGAAAGGATTTGTGATGCTACATGGAAGCATGAGAATGGACCAGAACACAGCCCCTGCCCTTCCTCTGATAGATGTTCTCCCTAACCCCAGAACCGCCTGGCTAGTATCCACACAATATGAGCCTGCTAGGAATGGCGAGAAGGTCTATACCCTGGAGTTCCTTCTTAATGTGTGCTGAACTTGTTGGTCCCCATTTCAGAAATCTCTCCAGTGGGAAAATGTGGACATTGGTTTCCGTCTCCACATTTAAGTTCATCCTCCACATTCTGGGAGGACTTTTACACAATCCTGTTAATTCTGCCACCAACCTCTCTGTTTCCATTGTAATGGAGCTTGGCATGGACTTGCTCAATCTGCAATACTGGAACCAAACGTTGGTATCCACACCTCTCGTCTCCATGAACAAATTTCTTGTCAGTCTCCCACACACATCTCTTTATTATTTTGAGAGGAAGGACATAGCCTATTTCATAATTTACAGGTAGGGATACAATTTAATGTAAAAATTAATACAGAAAAGAGAATATTTACTTATAACAAATTTTTGGACAGATAAATTCTCTCTTTTTTTTTTTTTGTGAACTGAAGAACGTATCTAGCGAATGCCACTGAAGGAAACGGGCAGGAAAAGAAGGAAAGAGGAGGACAGAAGATAAGAACATGAAGAGAAGAAATGACTGCTTCCTTGAGAGTAGAAGGGTTGGTCCTTTCCACATGGAGAGGGGAGCAGAGGAGCACAGTGTGGAAGAAGGGGATAACGAGACGACCAGTGAAGACGACGTGGCTTCATTTTTCACATACTAGTGCCTACTCCTGACGCCGTCCAGGTATCTATAAGACGTAAGGGGCCAACTGGTGGACATCAGACAGACTATACTGAGAAGGCAGTCTAATTTTTCTAACCTCTTGTTGAGAGAAGTATTCCACTGTGTCCAGGACAGATATGGTAGCCCATTGACTTCTTACTTTTATTAAAGGAATATTTTTATTGCTTTAAATCTCTTCCAATCTCTGGTACTTCCTTACCTTTTCTTTTGCTCAACAAATGACCTTGCTCCCTCCTTTCACAATGGAAAACAGGGGAAAAGTAAAGGACAAGCTCCCATGTCCTTTTCAGAGCTACAATACCAGATAATGTTAACTTGGATGAAGTCATTGTGTCTAAGCTAGAAGCAGTGTCCCTACTGTTCCTGCTTCTCTTTCCTGTTCAAAGATGCCAGCCTTTCACCTACTCTACCTGCTTTCTTCCCTCTACATGGGCTTATTTCCATCAGCAAACAAATGTGTTGTTAATAATAATCTGCCAAATTCAATTAAATAGAAATTTTTGAATTGATATCATGTAGTAACTTTCAATATGTGCTAAGTTGGATAGATTCCATAGTATCAAGTAGCTACATTTGAATGATTACTTTTCCATATCAAGTGATCAAGACAGTAAATATTTAGTTATTAGATTTATAGTTTGGTTCATGGAATGTCAAGTTTCAATAAGATTTTCTTGATGAATTAATAACAAAATCCTGAATTGATTCAGTGTTTTGGCTAATTAGAGATGGGGCTTCAATAAAATATTTATCTTTTAGTCTAGATATGAAGTCTCACAATTCAATAAAGTAATTTAAAGGTAATAACGTGCAGTTTGGACTTCTGCATAACATCTGGTATATTTAGTAAAACTTAAATTTTTTAAAAAACATTTATTTATTTATTTGAAAGTCAGAGTCACAGACAGAGGAGAGACAGAGATCCTCCACCTGCTGATTCACTCCCCAGATGTCTGCATTGGCCAGGGCTGGGTGAGGCCAAAGCCAGGAGCTTCGTTGGAGTCTCCCACATGGGAGACTATCTTCCACTACTCTTCCCAGGCATCAGCCTGGAGTTGGATCAGAAGTAGAGTAGCCAGGACATGAACCGGTACCCATATGGAATGCCAGTGTCACAGGTACGCTTCACCCTCTACGCCACCACGCCAGCCCCCAAAAGGAAATATTTTAAAGCAGCTGAAATGTGAATAGACACTAGATACTCTGCTACATTACAGAGATACCCACTCCTGATAAAAGCATTGTGGCTTTTCAGAGGTGTATGCCTTTCAAAGGGTACTCTCCGTAGGGCAGTAATCCTCGCGCATTCTTCAGGTGTCACTCAGCAGAATTTCCAAAAAGAAAAACTGATTGTTCTGATAAATTAAAGTTAGTAAAAGTAGTATAGAAAAACAACCAGCCTTGACTTAAAGCAGTGATTATTGGAAGCTGGGAAGAGTGGGTGGAGGGAGATGGAGGAAGGCACTCAAACACAGTCAAATGGAGGTAACCGGCCATGGTGCTTAGCAGTGGGGTGACCACAGTTCACAACGATATAATATATACTGTATAAACATTCAGAAGAGAGGATCTGGTAGGCTCTAGAGCACAAAGAAAATATAAGGAAATGGGTAGGCTAATACATGTGTTTAAATATTGCACTGTACCCAATAAAAAGGCACCAATATTACATTTGAATCCAAAAATGTTAAAAACTAAGTAAGCAACATTTTTTCCTAAACATGTCAAATCATAAATGATATTTTTCTTTTTTCCAGAATGATGCATTAAATTGACTGAAATTCATTTGTAAGACTCAATTACAAAAATCTTAAAATAAAAAAGGATAAATCAATATTTTCATAATATTAAGAATATCATTGAACAAGAAATAAGCATCCTAATTTTCTTTCTCTGACTTACATGTCTATCTGCTTGTTTAATACCTGCAGTTCATTGCATGGGCATCCAATCAGTAAATCACCAAGCTGAATATCAGAACCCACTAAATCCTCTGCCAATACTGAAACCATCTAGCCTCTCAACAGTTATATCTATCTCAGCAAACAAACAAACAACAAGAAAGGCATTATGTCAGCTTTTGTGTTGGTGGGAGCAGGCTGCTTCCAAAGATGTGCTGGGTAGAGCTCAGAGTGAACACTCCCATCCCTGGCCTCCTGCCTGGGTGAGATCCTGATTTCTTGTGCTGCTTACCCAGCACAAACCGAAGTGGGTTTTTGGCACTGGATCCTTAGGGCCAGCCAAAATCCCCACTTCTTCCATTAGGCTTTTCTGAGGAGACCTGGAAGAGGGACAGGCTCGTCAGTCCTCTTGAACAGTGAGGTCCAGGACTAACCTCACATCATCCCCAAGCCGTGCACGGCTTCCAAGTAGTGCATGGCCAAAAGAAGCTGAGGGCTCAGTGGAAGAGAGGTCATCATTCCACTGTTTCCACACATCATCTTGTCCAACCAGTATAATCATAACAGAAAAAGCACCTTCATGTAATCCCACTCCCTCTCCCTGTTCTCTGTCTGTATTGATTTGTTACTTCAGGTTACATTAAACAGTCCTCCAGGGACCAACTACACAGCTACAGGCAAAGGGATTTCAGTTTTGGCTGATGTGTCAGCAATTTCCATCTACTTAATAATGAAGAACAACACTGGGCTTCTCTAAAAACAGGAAAATAAGTCTACCAGCAATGCTCATACCCGCTGGGCAGAGAGGGAGCGGGAACCAGGATAATGAGGCTCCCGGCTCCTTTTTCAATGGGTAAGATGGGCTTACTGGTGTTCCGTAAGGGAGGACTCAGGAACAAGACTATTTCCAATCTGGGCCTTCTACTGCTATCTGTGCTATCAATCTTAGGTCAGAGTGAACATTTCTTCTAGATGCCTAAGAGTTAGCAAGTCCCCTACAACAGTACATTTATAATAAGGATCATCTAGGAGACAGCTCCAATAGAACAGAATTAGTGCCTCAAAGGAACGCAGAGAGACCAAGGAAGCAAAGAGGCCACTGACAAACAACTCCTTCCCTCTCTTCTCTCATAACGGATATAAATTATGTTCTATGCCCTTCCAGAGTTTCCGAAATAGACTTTCACAAGATCACCCTCCTTGTCTTGCTCAAAATTATTTTTAAATTCTACTCTTTATGTTGCAATAGTAAAATGATGACAGTTATAGTAACTCTCCTTTGGCTACCAAAAATATATACCAGGGTGGACTGGAATCCAGCTTTTTTTCCTTTTGAGTTACTTCTTATACCAGAAGCAGTATGATAATGAGACGAAGTGCTGGATAAATATTAGATGGTGCATAACCCTCGTTTCTTCAGGTAAGATAAAACATATAAACAAGAAATTAAAATACACACTCATTACATGTGAAGATAGTATAGTTAATACTCATATATCCATTTATAATGCTTTACGTAGATTACACATGTTTAATGTGTCAAGTTGAAATTTGGCATCAGGGGGACAGATCTTCATTAATTCTAGTTAACACAGCTTTTTAGGATGATGATAATATTTACAAACTCTAGAAGCAAAAGGATAAAGAATTCCCCAACCTCATTGTTTGAGGCTGTTAAACCAACACCATACAAACCAACTGCTCTGACCAATGACCTATGCTTTCCAAAAGGCCAACTGTTTGAAAGAGCAAAATGTGCCTCCTTAAGAACACAGAAAAATGCTGGGAATCTCCTGGTGACAATGCACGGTCAAACTGAAACATGTTGCTGTTGTTTAAACATTTGTATTGCCCCCCGATTTCCAGGCTGAAACCTAATCTTCAATGTGATAGTGTTAGGAGGTAGAACCTTTAAGATTCAATTAAGTCATGAGACCAGAGCCCTCATGAATTGATCAGTGCTTTTATGAAAAGAACTCACAGAAGTAGGCTCACCATGTCTTTGCTCTTCTCTTTTCTGCTAGGAGATGACATAACAAGAAGACCCTTGCCAGTGGCTGCAGCTGTGGTGCAGTGGGTTAAGCCATGGCCTGCAGCACAGGCATCCCATGTGGGTGCTGGTTTGAATCCTGGATGCTCCACTTCCAATCTACCTCCTTGCTAATGCGCCTGGGAAAGCAGCAGAAGATGAACCAAATGCTTGGGACCCTGTATCCACATGGGAGACCTGGATAAAGCACCTGGCTCCAGGCTTCAGCCTGGCCCAGCCCTGACTATTGTGGCCATCTGGGGAGTGAACCAGAGGATGGAAGATCTCTTCTTTGTCTCTCTTTCTCTCTCTCTGTAATTCTGACTTTCAAATAAATAAATCTTTAAAAAAAGAGAGAGAGAGAGTTCAGAGCTGGCACTGTGGAATAGTAGGTTAAGCCTCCACCTGTGGCGCTAGCATCCCATATGGGTGCTGGTTCGAGTCCTGGCTGCTCCAGTTCCAATCCAGCTCCCTGCTAGTGGCAGAGAAAGTGGTGGAGGATGGCCCAAGAGTGTGGGCCCCAGTGCCCCACATAGGGGACCAGAAGAAACTCCTGGCTGCTGACTGCAGACTGTGCCAGTTCTGCCATTGGCTGAAATTTGGGGAGTGAACCAGCAGGAGGAAGCTCCCTCTCTCTTTTTCTCTCTCTCTAACTCTGCCTCTCAAATAAATAGATAAAATTTTAAACAACAACAATAACAACAACAAAAGGGTCCTGGCCAGATGCTGGCATCTTGATCTTAGACTTCCTATCTTCCTATCATCCAGAAGTGTTGATAAGATAACTTCTATTCATCATAAAGTACTCAATCTCAGATATGCTGTTTTAACAGAAAAAAAAGGCCCAGATGCATGTTGTATCGTCCTACAGATGCACAGCACATTCACGGTATGTCCGGAAATGATTCCTATACTGCTGGTATGTAAGTTAGAACCTGTCCCATTCTATCCCATTTCCTCTGCTGTTGGGATTGAGACCATCACCAGGGAAATGTTAAAGATCCCGGTAAGAGAAGGGAGGCTGATGGCAGGATGTGAATGTTTCCAGGAAGTAAATACCAAGTTGAAACCTCAATGGAATAGTTACCGAAAAGTGCCACTTTCACTTACATTGTTATTATTTACCAGCAAAATAATTTACAAGAACTGAATTAACCAAGGCGCTGATACAACCGTGATACAGAATTCCTTGGCTAGGAAGGGTGCATTTCAGAATAGCTGGGAGAAATTAAGAGGCAAGAAAGGCGAATGCTATTCTGGAAAAGGGTTGAGCGGTTTTAAAGAAAACATGAATGTTTAATACCCTTTCATGGCTACATGGAGCTTGAGACTAGCAGAGCAACAAGGGAGACTGTGAAAAATGGCCTATCCTGGGGTTTCTCTGCCCGTGAAAATAATTAACATCCAACTAAGTGAAAGCTATCACAGAGACCAAAACTACTCCATTTAAATTTATGTGCCATAAAGGGGAGAAAAGCAACTGAAGCAGCCAGTGAGAGATGTATCAGTGAGAAGGCAGTCTAATCTAAAGCGTCTTTCCACAGAGAGACTAAAGAATGTATAAAACTTGTTACACATATTTAAATATGCCATCACTTCCTGTCACATGCTAGAATTTAACTGTATTCAAACGTATGCTTTTCCACTAAAGAATCAATCTTCTTTTTTTCCTTGACTGTCATTTAGCCATTTGATATATTTTTCAAATAGTCAGACTGAGAGACAGACAGAGTCCACATCTGCTGTTACATTCCCCAAATGCCTGCAGGGGCTGGGGCTGGGCCAGGCAAAAGCCAGGAGCTGAGAACTCCATCGAGATTTCCCGCCATGCCCTGCTGTCTCCTCGGGTACACATTACCATGAGGCTGGGGTCAGGAACTGGAGTGAAGAATCCAACACAGGCCCTCTGCTAGGGGAGGAGGTTGTCTTAAACTCCAGGCCAAACACCTGCACCCACGGTATAATCTCGAGTGAAGGAGATACTCATGTGTAAAGGAAGGGAATTATATGGCAAGAACACCAAGGAAAATATTCCTGGGAACATCCTAATCAAGTTTGTAAACGTTGCTCCTTAGCTATTTTCCTTTCTTCTGCACACTTCAACTACAAAACATTTTTTTTTAATTTTTAAAATTTATATTAATTTTATTTGAAAGACAGAGAGACACAGAGGCAGCCAGACGCAGGTCTTCTATTCCACTGATTGACTCCCCAAATGCACACAAAAGCTCAGGCTGTACCAGATCAGAATCAGGAGCTTGGAACTCAATCCAGGTCTCCCATGTGGGTGGCAGAGGTCCAGTTATTTGAGCCACCACTTACTGTCTCCCATTTGCAAGAAGCTGGAATTGGAAGCAAAATTCAGACTTGAATGAAGGCACTCTGATATGGGGTGTGGGTGTCCTAACCACTGTGCCAAACAAATCTTTACTTTTGTCCTAGAATTTCTACTCTAAGACTAAGGACCGTGTATGCTACTACCCCCAACATTGCTTTATGAGAACTTCCTAGAAGAACCAGAATGGAGATTACAGTAACTGCAGGAATCATTAATAGCCTACTGAAGTAGGACAAGAAGGAATGCATTCCCAGGACCAGGAGTGTAGCTGTATGGGCTGCCTGACAGGAGCTATAGTCTTCAGTGGGGGGGATGTAGCAATCTGTAGAGACCTTGCAGAAGACAAGTAGGGTAGTAATCTAACTTCTTGTCTCTGGTCATATTTCTTATCTCTGGTCATCTTCCAGTACATCCCATCAGTTGAATAAACTGGAAGCTCGAGGAAGAAGGACCCATTCATAACGCCCATATCAGTCTGATTCTCGGGGCAGAGGCATAGTGAAAGAGTAGAAAATGAGATATATTGAACACAATTGCTTTTGCATGTCTTCCCTCTGCTCCACTCTTTCTATGTTGTGGGTCCATGAATTCATCTTTCATGGGGGTGAAATAAACAGAAAGGCAGTTCAGAGAGGCAATGCACCGCATATGGAAAAGAAAGCATGTAAGGATTAGCCAAAAGAAATAAAATAAATATAATGAACAGTTTAGCAGTTAATGTACAACTCAACAGAACTTTATGGAAAGAATGAAATTTTCAGAATTTTGGAATGATTTCCATCCCTTTGACTCTAAAAGTGAGATGAACAAAACACCACAAGAGAACGGTGAAGGTCTGACATGTCGCGACAATCTAAATGTGTGCCTGGTTTTTGTTCAGAAACATGTCATTGATTTTGTTTTTTAATTTAATAATTAATTTTATTTGAAAGACTCGAAGAGAAATAGACAGAGAGATAGAGACAGAGCACGCCCTCATTCGCTGGTTCACTTCCCAAATGCCTTCAAGAGCCAGGGCTGGCCCGGACCAAAGCCAGGAGCTGAGAACTGAGCTGAGAACTGATGTCTGACATGACTGGCAGGGATCCAGATATTAGAGCCATCACCTCCCTGGGTGTGCATTACCAGGAAGATGAAATAGCACAATCGGGACTCAAGCCCATGCCCTGTGATATGGGATATGGGTGACCCAAGCACAAGCAGCAGTTTAACCACTGTGCCAAACACTTACCCCTGTCTTTTTTTTTTTAACTTTTATTTAATAAATATAAATTTCCAAAGTACAACTTTTGGATTATAGTGGCTTTTTACCCCTGTCTTTTTGACAATGACCTTGTAAAGAAAATATATTATTATATTACAGAGTCCTTAAAAGTTGATGATCTGTTTTCTGAGCAAATAAACCACATATATACACTTAGCTTTGTGTGAAGCATATACATATATAATAAAAAGGAGGGGAAACAACTCCGGTTGCCTTGGGTCATTCCCTTCTGGTAACTCTTCAAGGTGCCTTTCACAGCCTGTGTTACTTCAAAGGACAAGCACGTTTCTGACTAAAATAAGCATCTGAGTTCTAGAAGCTCTGCTTAACACTTAAAAAGGCCATTTCTCTTCCCAAATTTCTTTTTTTTAAAGATTTATTTATTTATTTGAAAGTAAGAGGTAAACAGAGAGAGAAGGAGAGGCAGAGAGAGAGAGAGAGAGAGAGTGAGGTCTTCCATCTGTTGCTTCATTTCCCAATTGGCTGCAACAGCTGGAGCTGGGCTGATCCAAAGCCAGGATCCAGGAGCTTTGTCTGGGTCTCTCACATGAGTGCAGGGGCCAAAGGACTTAGGCCATCTTCTACTGCTTTCCCAGGCCATAGCAGAGAACTGGATCAGAAGTAGAACAGCCAGGACTTAAACCAGCACCCATATGTGATGCCGGCACTGAAGGCTGTGGCTTTACTCGCTGTGCCACAGTGCCGGATCCCCCCAAATTTATTTCTTATTACGTACTTGACTAGTCTAGTGCTGATCCCAGCTCCCTGTCACCATTGTGAGGAGAAGATGGAAGGGACACAGGACAGGAAACCGGCAGAGTGCATGTGCTGGATAAGGCAGTACCCTGCAGACTACTCCATCTCCTTGCCCCCACAATCATTCGGCCATGCCGATGGACCTACCCTGAGAGGGAAGTAGGGGTACAAATAGGAACCAGCAAGGCCCCACCTTTCTGATGCTGCCTTGTCTTTTCCTGGTTTGCTTTATGTGCCTAAGAAGTCGTGGCTCGTGCTTTAAGTCTGCAGCCTTAGGATGCCTCATCTGGGTAAAGATTTCAGTTTTTCCTTTGAATGTCTGTTTCAGTCCCTGCTGATGAGCTCTGTGAGGGAATCGTGTGATGTTTGCCCTCTATATTTTCACTGCCTGTCAGTAGAATGCATGTGGCAAGCAGTCAGTGAATGTTTGTGGAATGAATGCGCATATAGTATAATTAAGTGCCTCACTGATGTGAGATTGGACTAAATGCGGGAACCAAAAGATAGGCAAAATAAACCACTCATCTAACCATAATGATTGTGATACTGGAAAAAATCAGAGGAAACTAATGTACCAGAAAGGCTATGTAAATGCTTATTTATGTCTTGATAGGTTATCATAGAGGACAGCAATTCTACTGAGGTCTCTGCAAGGCCCGTTTGGAAATACCAGAGTACACAGTGTTGACATTGACAGCTAACTTAGGGGGCTGTTGCACCCACATACTCAAGTCTCTGAACATTGAAAGTGTGTCTTAGTTTAGTGAAGTGAAACTAGAAAAATAAAAAAGATTGTCCACAACTCTTCCAGGAGATTTCTAAAGGACAACTGCCTGGAGTGGAGACTTGGGTCATCATGGTTACAGAATGGCCGTCCGGAAGTTAAAAGGCCAGAGCTTCAGGATTCAAGAGCATAAGCAAAGCTAAGCAATGTCCCTGATCCTCCTCGAGTCCTCTTTTTGTGAAACGACAGGACTGGATTTTAAGATCTTCAAAAACTGCTCAGCTAATTTCATAAATCAATCAACAAAATAGGTGAATAATAGTTGGAAGAAGGATGGAAAACAAATGAAGGAGGTAAGAGGGAAATTAAATTGAACGAATGCTTTTAATAGAATATTTCACATTGCGTCAGTGATAGAATATGGCACAGTTACAATCTTGTATTTTAAAATTCCATATTAGAAACTGAGAACTATTTGTCCTGTACTCAATATTGGAAAACACTGTTGGATGTCTTCAAAGATTCACTCATGAGTTCTCTGACCTTTCTCTTTCCACATCCCCAAAAGTCCTCCCATCTACTTCACCCTTGTCCCGGCAATGAGCCCGGCAGCCAGATGCTTCCTCTCCCAATGCCCACGGTGAGACCAAAGATCTACAGTTTGCTGTCACCGGCCCTGAGGGTCTATGGCTTCAGGTCAGCATTTAAGGGTTTGGGGAGCTGGACCCTGTGCATCTGACAGGGGATCTTCTAAGACTGCCTACAAAGAAGAGCAATGCCAGAGATCCTATTTTATTCTCCGTCTGGCAGCTGCTGGAAAAGGAAGGTGGAATAAAAGGTGTAAAGATTAAGAAGGAATGATGGGATGGTGCCACGGCTCACTAGGCTAATCCTACACCTGTGGCACTGGCACACTGGGTTCTGGTCCCGGTCGGGGCACCGGATTCTGTCCCGGTTGCCCCTCTTCCAGGCCAGCTCTCTGCTCTGCCCAGGGAGTGCAGTGGAGGACGGCCCAAGTGCTTGGGCCCTGCACCCCATGGGAGACCAGGAGAAGCACCTGGCTCCTGCCTTTGCATCAGCACAGCGCGCCAGCAGTGGCGAAAATTGGAGGGTGAACCAATGGCAAAAGGAAGACCTTTCTCTCTCTCTCTCTCTCTCTCACTGTCCACTCTGCCTGTCAAAAAAAAAAAAAAAAAAAGAAGAAGAAGAAGAAGGAATGATGGGTGGCAAACCGTGAAGCTGATTGCAAGAGGAAGGGCAGAGAATGACTGTGGACCCTAGGAGGGCACTTCCATGGCTAAAGAGGGCTTGCCTCATTAGTTCAACTCAGTGCATAGTTCAAGGACAACAGTCCAGTGTTTATAAAGCAGAACAGGGTTGGGGTGGGAAGCAGTGAGAGCATAAGTGTATTTGCATAGGTTTCTTACAAATCTTTACAAGATTTGTGACTGTGCCATATTCTATCACTGACGCAATGTGAAATATTCTATTCAAAGTGTTCTTTGAGGATATCATAAGGAAATGACAGAAAATCATCTCCCTCTATCCTCTTCTCACAAGCCAGTCTCCAAGCTCCCTTTTTTTTCTCATGTGCAATCAGAGAAGGAAGAATAACAAACTCTCAAGTGTGTTATAAATACCGTGAAACAAAGGGGAAGTAAGCTGCAGTAATAAAATCTCCAAAAACTGGCCGGCCAGCCTCTCAAGCAAGTCACATGTTATTATTTTCTGCTCCAAGTGTCATTTCTCTAGTGCCTCTCATATTTCTCACACGAGGCTTCAAATCAAATCTACATTCACTCCCACCTTTCTCCAGACTGCATTTTCCATGCTGGAGGTTGCTCTGCAAGAAATCCCTTGTATCATCAGAACTGACAGGGTTCCCTTGTAATTTAACTGTCTGGCACATTTTGCTTCATTTCTATTGGAAGGATGAAGTTGAAGTAATGAGAGCTGTTCTGGCGGGATAGTCCCTGGGGTTCCAGGCAAGTGGCGTCTCTCAGGTGTCGATTCTGTTTGAGGGTGTGGAGTCTCAGTGACACTGTAAGGTGCTACAGTCACGTGACTTGCTCAGCCCTAGGCTGGCCTCTTCCGACAGTCTTCAGTGTGACTTTGTGCACCTGACTGCATTTTTTTGATGAAACCTCTGCATTTATAGAATGAGATTGTCTTAAGAAAGGGGAATCGTTACAGTAGAAAAATGAGAAAAACCCTCAGGAATAGATATTTCATAGAAGAGGAAGCATGCATTTATAATGAATAACCAAGTAGAGAGATGCTTTAGTAATTTAGAGATTTGTTGGTAAACAGATGAGTAATCAGAAAATGCAAGTGAAGACCACCATACTATCATTTACTCCCACTAGATAGACAGCAATGAAGAAATGTTACAACACCGAGTGATGGAGAACACAAATGAACATGGTCTGTTTTGCATAGCTTAAGGAAATTTTTCTTACAGAAAACAGTTTGGCCTTATTTTATATAGATTAATATTTCTATTTCCTATATACAATACTTCCTTATACTCTAGCCTTTTACTATGGAAAAAGGATTGCATTTAGGGTCAATGGATAAATGAGCAAATATATTTTCCTGTAATTTTAGGGACTTACAGCTAAAAAAAATAGCACTCATGAATGAAGGAGTTAATAGAGACATGCATAGTTTTACATATTTATTTCAGATTGTTTACAAACATTCCACTTCATCATTAAAAGTCACATAGTGGTAGGCAAAGTTGATATTATTGCTATTTTTTTAGATAAGGAGTTCTACTTAAAATTAACTGACTCACCAAGAGCCAGTGTGGATACAAAGCTAGACGCCTATTCCATTTAACTGATATAAAAGAAAGTTCCCACAGATCTGGATTTGGATTTTGAGCTATGCACTTTCTGCATTAATAATCAGGGCCAAATTATCTCACCTTTGGGTTGTATCTTGAGTTTTTAAAAGTGAGGCTAATTATGTCTAATTATAGAGTTTTTATAAAGTTTAAATGAGATAATATAGTATGATAAGTATTAGCTGCTGACTTCCTTCTCCAAAAAATGTCTCTTTGAAGTGAAACACAGTCCAAAATATGTCATCTTGCCAAAGACAGCATCCAGTGCCTCTGTGACTAAGCATAGACAGACCTTATCGGTTGGAGACTGTTCATCCTGTCATTATTTGGGCACCCAGGGGCAATGGTGGGCTGGAGGACTCATTTCTTTTTTATTGCTCAAAATATTTCCTCATCCCCAAATGAAAGCAACTTGTCATTCTTGCCATTTAGTCCTACCTCCTCTGCCACTTACCTACAGCCATGGTTACCCAATCACCTTTTCAGAATATTCTGCCTCTTGATTCATGATGTTCTTCTGCTCCTGTGGTCCCACCTACAGTCTGACTTAATTGTCCACACAGCTGACCCATTGTTAGTCCTAATCTGACATTTCCTTAACCTCTTCAATCCATTTGCCCTCATGTTAATTCAATGACAGCGATGCACTCCCATTGGCACAGGCTGGCTTACTTATACATCATCTCTGTTTACTCCTTGAAATCTTACCTTTAATATTCCCCTGTCTGACTCCAGTTTACTATCCCAGCTTACTGCTTTTCTTACTTTAATTATACCAACTCCAAAATATTTATTTGATAGGCAGTGAGAGAACGTGAGAATGCTCCTGTTGTTTTTCACTCCTCAAATGTCTACAATGGCTGGGGCTGGGGCTGGGCTGGGGCCAAAGCTTGGAGCCGAGAATGCAGTCCAGATCTCCTCCGTGTGCCAGCTACTTGAGCCATTGCTGCTGCCCCCCAGGGTCTGCATTTTTAGCAGGGAACTAGAGTCAGGAGCCAAAGAGCCAGGAATTGAACCAAGCATTCCCATGTGGAATGTCCACATCTTCACAGCTCGACTAAATGCAAACCCCTACACTGCCTTCTTAGCTACAGAAGGACCTCTAGTAGGTCCTGTAGTTTTCTTCCCATTAATAATATTGCTCATCGTCTCATTCTTAATTTTCTTTCCATCAAGGTAATAATATCTAGTTCATTACTTTATTCACTGATTGATTTGGCTTCCTTCCTTGCTCCTTGCTTAGACACAGTCCATCTTGTGAACTGCACCATTCCAGATGCTCCAGTGGCATGGTTAACTATTGCCCACAGCTGCACAACATCTTCTAGCTGTAAGGAATAGAACCGTGATTAAGACAGGATCCCTAATCCATCCAACCTCTCAATAGCTATTTCAAACCTTGATTACTCTTCTCAAATTTTCCAAATTCTCACAAGTGTTTCTTATCTCCTACATTATTAGGACCTGGACTATCAAGAGAGAAAGCCCTAATCATTTATCCTACTATTGATTTCTCACTGGTTGAACTCAAACTTTTCTCTTGGCTTTGTGAAAGGCAATCTCGGCTGTGCTCAGCACCACTACCTAACCTCATCAACTCTGCATTCCTGAAGGTTTTTAATTTTTGTTTCCTGATAATAATATTACTGGGGACAATCATTTTCTTTAAAAGAAGTAAGTACAGCTTCTCAGACAAGAATCTCTCTCAGGTTAACAGGAGCATGACATAACAAAGAAATCTCCTGGGCTGGTGGCCAAACCACCAATAATGAAAGAGTTATAACAGATTTACCATGGCCGTGATTGTGTTGTTACTTAGGTTGATAAAATCCATAATAATCACCTTACTGTATGTCTACATTAACCTTTGATGTCACAATAGGAAAAAATATTTATATACCTCAATTACTATGTTGTTTTCCCCCAATTTCACATTCTTGAATTGTGACTAAGAAAGATGTGCATACTTCTTAATCCAAATAAAGCATCTGTCTCTTTTTACTGTGCTACATCTGAAAATTTTGAAGAAAACAAATTAAAGGAAGAATAACAACAAAAATCCTACAACTGTTTTCATAGCATTCCAAAGTATTTACTGGTCTTAGATGTAAGACAGGATAAGTGATTCCTCAGTCTGCTGAGACATCTGTGGTTTGGTTGACCTTACTACTGAGAATGAGAAGTGAAATTATTTGGTTAACTAAAATGGAATATTTTACTTGAGCAGACATTTCAATAGAACAAATGCAGAGATTAGGGCTTTTGCTATCCTGGGTGGACAATCCACCCAGAAAATAACTGCACTAATCCCTCTGGTTGCCATTCTCTGAGTCTGTACCTGAGAAAGTTGACAGAGTTGAAACAGAAGGGCTCTGTAGAGTCAGAAGGCAACTTTTCACATCATCGCCTTTCTTCTTGGAGGAACATGCTGCCTCCAAAAATAGTTTCAACTTCTCTGCCTTTAGCTTGGATGCAGACCCATATGAGGATTTTCAAATTACTCTGCCACTTCAGACTTAAGTGATTTACAAATGCATTTACCAATGAGTAGCATCATTCTACCTGTAGTAAATTTGAATATAACACAGCACAAAAATATGAAGGTGTTTCAAAAAGTTCATGAAAGATGAAGTGAAAAGATGTTTAATTTTGTACAAAAACAACTGAAATCCAAGTATACTTTTTCTCATAATTCACATTTTCTGTGAACTGTTTGAAAACCCCTCACACAGATACCAACCTAAAGTTTCAGGAGTGGATAAAAAGAAAAGGAAAAGTTTCAATTTCCTCTGCTGTGCGTTCAGTCACAAGAAAGCCAAAAGCAGTAGTACAGTTCATTGTGACATAAATAAATCGATCTCTGAGCTTTTCTGTATCCTGGATATACAGTTCTACAGGTGAGTCAGTGGTTTAGCACGTACAGTTCGTTTTGCAACAGCTCCCTCCAATCTGTAATGACAGAGGCTCCCATGTCCAGGTGGATAGCAACCTGAGGATCATGGTGGCTTCACTGCCGTAGCCATGGTCACTACATGCACATTCACATATGAGCTTCTGATCTGCCAGAGACCTATGAATTCTTTTCAGTTTGGTAATGCATTGGTGTCTGAATATGTGTCCATGTATCCCTCTGTGGTAGGGATTAATGTCATGAAGATAGTTTAAAAAATTGTATTGATGTCATTGCTATATTTCAGAAGGCATAATTTTATTTCCAGCATATATTTATTTATGTAATAGTAAACTGTTCTTGGATTTCAAAAGCTGAGAGCACAGTAGAAGAAAGAGATCTTTCTTTTTGTTTTCACTTGCTTTGTTTTATCCAATCCTGAAATTTTTGCTTGGTGCCCACAAAGGACATATTTTAAAAGTTTGTAGAAAATGTAAATAATGAAAAAAATTATACATGCAATTCAAATTTTTGCTCCTTGATTAACATATATTTTAATTGTATTTTTCATGAAATTCAATTCTATATGAATTCTACTACCTGAAAGAAGTCATCAGTCATGTTTTTATTTACATTAACAAATATGCATTATCTCTTATTTTATTCCATTAGTTTTGAGGTATTTTGCATTTTGCACAGTGAGCTCCTGCACCATCGTAGCCTCACTTCTATTCTCCAACTGGGTCCCCTGTCTGATCATCCCACACTATTTCAAGGTGTCACATGATCCTGCCTTGAAAGGCTCCTTGGTTCTTGTCCCCATTTTTGGTCTTTGGAAGAACATCTTTTATTCTTGCTCTAAACTGTTCTCTCCCAGAGAATAATACAAAGTTAAAGAATCACTGATTACAGGACAGATTTTGGTCCATGAATTAGTAGCTTGGTCATTGCTACAAAACTAATAGAGACACCATGTATCACAGATGCAGAAATTTTCATAATTGAAGAAATAATATTATAATCCAAGGATCTTAGTTTGCATTAGTGAAAGAAGCAAAAATGCTATTCTGTGAAAGAAATGTTTTCCTGTTTAGAAGGAAAAAGCACCAGCTGTGACCTAGGTTGTTTCCATCATAAAGAATGAAAACAAGCAAGAAGCCATACACTATCAACAAGTTAAAGGAGCAGAATAAAAGGAGTACATAAGAGTTCACAAGTCTAACAGGTGATGGATTTATTCAGGATGCCTCCAGAGACAACCTCGGTAAAGGGGACAGTTGACAGATAAAAGAAAGAAAGAACTCGATGATGGGTGCACTCACATAACGGAATGGGCTGCACTGCTAAACAGGGGGCTTCCCAACACTGGAAGTATGCAAGGAAGGCTACATGCTTGTAGTTATAGGCGCTGAAGACAGAGCCCCTGTGGGAGCTGGGGCCGGTGACCTCTCCGTTCCCTTCCAACCTTCAGAGGTTCTGATTAAAATGGAAATGTGAATGCACACACAAGTCCTGGCATAGATTGAAGACTCTGACAGTAAGAGGTTACAAAATGATGTGAAGGACAAAGAAGCATTTTGAAAAGAAAAAGAAAAAAAAATGAAGAATAAAAGAACCAAATTAAAAAATATTCTCCCGTGCATTGTCTATAGCCGTCCCAGGGAGTGCCTGCAAACCAGCAAAGCATGAGAAAAAAAATCAAAAAGGATAAAGAGGATTGGGGAAAAACTAAATTATTTCTCTTCATTCCTCCCCGCCACAGAGGATGATGAGAAAACGGCCTGCCCTGGGGTTATTCTTCCCCGACAGGGAAGGTGAGCTTCTGTCAGGGAGTGATGTGTTAAATGAAAGGGCAAAGGGACAAGAGAACTAAAAATGCCTGACATCACAGAGGAAGGATACGCGTACTGGAAGAATGAGAGAAGAGCACTCGGGGCCTCTTGACAAAACTGTTTTATCCTCCAAAATAGGCATCCTAAAAATTGCATCCTGCAGGGGTGCCCTGTTTGTTATTGGGTTTCAGTAATAGATCCATCACTGGTCATTCAGGACAGGTGGCCAGACACACCTGAAAAGAAGAAGATGAGCTTCTGGAAGCTGCAAGCACACAAACGCTGCTCTTCCCAGTACCTGAGACCAGAGCTAAGGAAGCGCTTTGAAAGGCTGGCTTGGGCACAGGACTTCCTATGGAGTCTTCTAGATGCTGCAAAGGATGTGGACCTTGTGACAGTAACAGTGGATCCCAACAAGCGAAGGCTAACAGACCCTAGTTCTTGCATTTTGTATGTCTCTATGCAATGGAGTTAATGTGCTAAGACCTATACTAGACATTGAGAAGTAAATCAGCTTCCAAATAAAACTGTATTCCTGTAGCCCACATCCCTTTTATGTTTGTAACACTAAAGGCCAAGCAAATATTGTTAATTTATTATTTCCATAGAATACCACAAGCTTCTAAAACCAAGGTAAAAAGCTACCTGTTTCAGTCTAGTGTAGTTTCTATTCCCAGATCACAGAACCAGAGATAGAGCTAAGATGTTAGAACTGGACTAACGGATAGCTTGCACTTAATCCTCCAAACCATAAACTATAAATGTATTTTGACAATTAAGCAGAAACCGTTCATTACCACTTGGATACTTCTTTCTTATGAAATTCTCAAAGTTAACACTGAGAAATAATCAAACAAAAACAAAAGGCAAAGCAATCTTGGTGACTGATAGTCTCAGCTGCACTTTCCCTGACTGCCTGCTGTTGTGTATATTTGGTTTCAGCAAATCGGTCCAGACACATTGTTAGGTTCAAAGAAAACTACATAAAGACAGTAACATGGCTATGAAAAGAGAAGCCTTTCTCTGAGTTGCAAGTAAGAAATGTAGGTGGGGAAACTTCCAGATATCCAGGACAATGCATTTTACTTTGCTTCAGTCACTGTGTTGGTTTAGCTGTCTTGTTTGCAACAACAGGACAGAAAAATGGGGTATTCAACCACACTCTTAACTGGGTGAAGGTTTTTGATAGATCATGACTCTTCAGAGCTCCGTTTGCCTCACTGGATGGTGAAGGAATAGGGCCTCATTATGTCTGGTTCTGAAAGTAACGATTCCAGTTAATGGCCACAATGAAGCCATGAAAGCTTTCATCCTGCATTGCATGCAGCATGCACTGAGGAGTTTTACGCTGGTGGTCGATAAAACAGCAGCAGTAGCTTTGGAAGATTAATCTCCTAACACGATGAGGGTGAGCAAAGCTAGTGGGACGAGGTTCAGATAACAGGTCAGTGCAGCACACAGGACCTGAGCAGCTAGAGCCTGTCTTGCAATCTTTGCGTAGGATTATTTTATTAGCTGGGCAGGGTCAGCTCCCTGTTGTGCTTGACAGTCTTTCCAATTTTAGGAGACAATATTCTTTTACTTAATTGCTGGCTGTCCAGATTAAGTCTCAGTGGTGTCAGCTGATTCTCAACAAAGCATTACTTAATGGGTAAAGGTATTTCAAAGTCAAGCAGACATCTATCACTTAATTGGGTGTGTTGCATAACCTATCTAATTCACATTTTTTCCATACAGAATCAAAGTTCTAGTATCTATCTATCTCCTAGAGTTTTTGAAAGGATCAAATAGAAATGCATTAGGTCATGATTTAGAGCTTAATAAGTATTCAATAAATAGTGATGGATTGTTACTATCTTGATGCCACCCTACTAGTCCTCTCTGGGAAGATTCCAGGTTGCAAGTGCCTTGCTTAGTGTGTCATTCAGAATCAACAGTGATGATCACCAGTAGCTAATGGACCTTGTGCCGGGACTCATTTCAGCATTGGGGTGATGCTGTGAAGCCCTGCAATGACTCCATAAGTCAAGTTCCATTGTTCATTCCATTTTAGAGCTGAAGATATGAAGACAGTGTCTAACCCAGTAGTCTCATTCCAGAGTCCACACCTTTAAGGACTATATGAGGACTTCTCTCTTGGAGTGGTCTGGCAGGGAGAGAACCGTTACTGCTTCATATGCCAGCCACTCTGTCAAACTGTGTTCGTGGTTTTAGACCATTTGAATCGCAGCACATATGTTACCTTTGCTGTCACCTTGGATGACTTTCATGTAAACTGCCAAATCCTTTTCTTATTAGGCTTTTTAAAAAACATACTTATTATTTTATATATCAACTTGTAGGTTTTGACTTGTTATTTAAACCTACTGATGTTGCTTACATTTCTGATCTGAAATTCTAAACCTATCCTGCTCAGCAGCTATTGTTATCTACAAATATATTATGGGTTTTTTTTCTAGATTTCATCTAAGCCATCCAATGCATAACAAAGCATAAGAACCAAGTAAGTACAGGATAAAAATCATAACTAGTAAGGTGTTTCTAGACAAACACGACCAATGTTCACTGGATATGTCAATAATTGCTTAACTAGCTATGAACTCAACTCACAACTTCATTTTCTTTGTAAGCCATTTTCTCAAATTCTCATTTAAGTGTACCAGCGTATCCAGCTTCCTAGTGATATGCACCCTGGGAACCAGCAAGTGATGGTACAAACAGTTGGGTCCCTGCCACTCATCTAGAAGACCTGGGCTGAGTTTCCAACTCCTAGCATCAGCCTATTCCATCTCTAATTTTTGCAGCATGTTAGGAGTGAATCAGTAGATGGGAGATCTTTCACTCCGTCTCTCTGCCTTTCAAATAAATAAAACTTTGATTTTGAAAATATCTGTTTTGGGCCGGTGCCACGGCTCACTTAGCTAATCCTCCGCCTGTGGCGCTGGCACACCGGGTTCTAGTCCCAGTCGGGGCACCGGATTCTGTCCTGGTTGCTCCTCTTCCAGTCCAGTTCTCTGCTGTGGCCCGGGAAGGCACTAAGGATGGCCCAAGTGCTTGGGTCCTGCACCCGCATGGGAGACCAGGAGGAAGCACCTGGCTCCTGGCTTCGGATTGGCATAGCTCTGGCCATTTGGGGGGTGAACCAACGGAAGGAAGACCTTTCTCTCTTTCTCTCTCTCTCACTGTCTAACTCTGCCAGACCAAAAAAAAAAAAAAAATTTGTTTTGTTCCTTCTACTGTATGTTATTTGACTTTACCTTAAATCATTTAATTTCCATGAAATCTGTACCCTCATTTGGAAAACACAGGTAGGAAGTCCAGCCATACTTATTTAATTATTTTTGTGAGAACTAAATTAAAGAATACTAAAGTTAAGGACTTGATAGTTCAATCCCATAGTATCATAAAGGGGAACACTTGTGTAAAATGCTAAAATAAAAAAGCCCTTTTGTGTGTGTGTATGTGTGTGTTTTCTTGCTTACTTTTTGCAACAACCCATTTATTGAATAAAGTAAATAATATTTCCCTTACTCTACAAGTGAAGAAACATTAAAGCTTAAGATGCTAACATTCCAAATACACATAATTTGAAAGGGGCACCAGAACTAGACCTTAAGTTCAAGTCTGTTTAACTTAAGTACATATGACTGGTATGAAAATCATGAAACCAGAGTGAAATTAAAAGCTAAATGGCTCCACACCTGTGTAAGTCTATAAAAGCAGAGATAAAAAAGTAATTATTCCTGAAGCTTCTGTTGGAGAGAAAGAGTCATGGGGTCTCTCCTGTCCACTAAAGTGACTTCTCTGGCAATTTCCCCTTTTCCATTGCTTCCTTATGGAGTCAAGTAGTTGATGTTTATAATGGTTAAGCAGAAGTGAAATCAGGAGGTAACTTCTGAAGGAAGTAGTAAACAGACATCAGCAAAGTTTTCCTAAATTAAATAACTCTCTCTAGCTATCTTGCCTCTTAAATTTGGAACCATTTAAATGTTAACCTGCTTCCCAAAGTATTCTTCTTTTGAAAATTTCTGAAGTCATTAGTCATTATGCTCAATAACATAGTTATTCTTGGGAGATGCAAAAATCTCTATGCCCTGGGATTTCTTCAGCAGAAAGCAAAGATAGCATTCCGATCCTAACAAGAAGAGGAGACAACGCCCAGACCAACAACTTCCAACCCCAGCAGTGTCTACCATTGCCACAGAGGGAAGTCCAGTCAGCTCTTTGCATTCATAGCCCCACCTATTACAGTGCTGAAGGCATGCTTGCTATTAGTAATATAACAAACTCCGTCCCTTTTTATTTCTGGGAAAACTAAGCAATTATAAAAGACTCTCTCCAATTAATTTCCTGTGTGGAATGTCATCATGGACAATGTCTTTGGCAGTTCAAGAAAACCTTGAACCATTTCCCCTTCCTAAGTGATATGCAGTGCTCATGTTTGATGTCAGAAGTGAAGAAATCTTCTCACGACCTGACTGTCCAACTGTTCAAACCCATCTCATGCTTACTTCAATCAAAAGAACTTTCGTTACACATTTCTTTTTGAGTACACAATGCTGATTTTCTCATCAAGTTACTTGAAAATTTAATTATGCCAAACCACATGTGATGTTTAACACCAGCTGATGTGGTGAGAAGTTGACAATGTTAAAAATTCTCATTCAAACTGTTCAGACTCTACCTTGGGAAATGGCTTTCAATCAAACTGCATCAAGGCTTCATATCTTATGTTTAACTTACTAAATAAAAAGTTTTGCTGAATGGTGGATGCACTCTAATATAGTGAATCTGCATGCAAGATGTATTTGAAAGAACTGAATAGGAAAAATATCATTGATAAAAAATAATTTGCACATTAGAATCGCTAAATTCTGAAATTAACTTTTATATTCCTTTTTGCTACTTGTTCACATAGAAGAATTAGAATAAGAAAAGAGAATTTATAGGAGCCAAAATTCTTGTTAACTCTAATTGTTAATCTAACTGTTCTGAATATGTATACTCAAGTCACTAAGAGCGATAACTTCATTCATATAACCTTTGAAAGCAATGATCATTGTTTCTATAGATCCCTGAGTAAATCAGAAAACGTATTGCAAGAGAACCTATTTTTATTCTAGTCAAAACCTCTGTCTTCGGGCCCAGGGACAATAAGAAAAGCAGAGGTATATTAGTATTCAGAATGTAATGAAGTGCAATGTACTCCTAGTTTAAATCACTATGCTTATAAGAAACTCTATTCACGGTGAATGGTTTGATAGAAAAGGTTTGATCTTGGTACTTGAAGGCATGTGTGACCTTGATCTGTTTGAAATGGAGCAGATTATAAGACAGCACTTACTCAGTCTCGATTATATTAAGAAACATAGATATAGAGCTTTTTCAGCTAACAAAGAAAGCATGCAGAGGGTCATAATAAGATAATACAGAAGAACATACTAAATGTACTATTAGAATCTACATAAAATGCTACAGATGTTTAGAAACTATTATTTTTTCTTACAAATCAGTACAAGAGAATTGCAAAAAATTCAGAGAAGCAAAACAAACCAAATAAGACTTGCACATATTACACAGTACAAACTAAGTAATACTTAAGTATTACTTTAGCTCTTTATTTCTATGCACACATATGACACAAGACATGTGCACATACAGATGAAGCCCTTAAGTGGTTTATCTATGACTGATCTGTAGTTTGCTGTGACTTTCAGTTCAAATTGTTATCTACTTTAAAGCAATTTCTACATTAATCATTCAAGCCATCTATTGGTACATGACTATTAACTACCTATTATATCCAGCTATGGTACAATGTAATGTGACGTGTAGTTTCTACCTTCAAGAATATGGGAAATATTTCAAATATTCCCTTTGTGCTATCTGTCTGGGCTTATTTAATACATATTTTTAAATTTTATTTATTTGAAAGAGATACAGACAGAAAGATCTCTTATTCACTGGTTCGTTCCCATAATGACAGCAACAGTTTCGGCTGGACTAGTATGAAGCTGGACCTAGGAGCTCAATTCAGGTTTTCCACACACGTGGCAAAGACCTGAGTGCACAACCCATCACCCTCTGCTTCCCAAGATATGCGACAGCAGGAAGCAGGGATCAGGAGCAGAGCTGTCGCTCCCCCTCTTCGTGGAGGAACGACACAGGACCCTGCGCTGTTCTTTTGTCTGCTCGGCCCTCCCCGGGTTTGCTGCTGGTCCTTCCCGGGTTGGTTACTATCCCTTCCACCTCCGTGGAAGGGCAGTTCCCCCTGGCCACATTCCCCACTTCCGCAGGGGAGCGGCACACTGCCGGCCGGCTTTCTCGGGGGGCTGCACAGGTGTTCCCTCAGATGTTCCCCTTAGATGTTCCTGGTGCATGCCGTTTCTCTCCTCCTTTATAGTCCTCCTCCGCCAATCCCAACTCGGCTGCCCACACGCCGAGTACGCTGCTCTCCAATCAGGAGCAAGTCCTACAGTTAATTGGTTGAACTGGAGGCAGCTGTGCGGAAGCTGTTTACTTCTCTCCCAGCGCCATATTGTGGGAGAGCAGATGCATAGAATAAGTCTTAATTCCAGTAACTCAGTCCAGTCCGGGCTGCTCCCCACACAGAGCCAAGATTTCAACCCTATGATAGCATGCAGACACTCCAACATTCCAAATCGTAGCCTGTCTTTTCCCACCACACCAAACACCTTCCACTACACACATATTTTAATCTAAGTGTAAATCAGAGACAAAGACACCATTTAGGCCATCTATGATAGTAGTTAACCACTTACTTGATGTTAGGAGAGAACACAACACTGGAAAAGTATATTACTTCAGATATATTGGTATATTAGAAAGTTGCTCTGTGACATGATGGATAATCGTCACCCTACCCAAACATAGATTTGAATCTTAAAATCAAGTTTTGTGTCACGAGTTCCCAATTAGACAGCCAGGGTGAACGTGTAATATACACCTAACTTAAACACCACCTTCCAAAACGTAGAGTGGAAGTGGTACCAGTTGTAGGGGAATGACAACAAGTATAATATCAGTGTATGTATTTTTTTTAAGGTTTAGTTATTTTAAAAGTCAGAGTTACAGAGAGGGAAAAAGAGAGAGAGTGTGCAGGAGATCTTCCCTCCACTAGTTCACTCCCCAGAAGGCTGCTATGGATAGCACTGGGGCAGGCCAAAGCCAGGTGCTGCATCTGGTTCTCCCAAGTTGGTGGCAAAGGCCCAAACTCTTGAGCCATCTACTTCTGCTTTTCCTAGGCCATTAGCAAGGGCTGGATTGGAAGTGCAACAACTGGAGAACAAACCAGCTCCCATATGGGATACTGGCATCACAGAAAGTGGCTTTCTCCACTACACAACCATGTCAGCTCCAGTGTGTGTTCCTGGGGGAGTGACAATGCAGGCTCTGGCTTTGGATTCGGTCTCTGCATTCACAGGAAAGCCAAGGTTGTCAGATCATTGTTTAGGTAAAGTAGATGTGAGCTGCTCCAGCCCCAATCTAGGCAAAACCCTTATGTTCTCAGAGGTAGACATACTTATGTAGATACATACACCAATCCTATAGCGGTAGTGTTCTTTTTAAAATAAAAATGAAATAGATGTTATGATATTGAAAAAGACTTTTTGCCTCCAGTACACCTTGACAAAAATAAGAGAGCTGGGGGAGGGGTGTCACCTAAGCAAACAGCACCTTCTGAAACAGCTCCCAGGTGGCCTTCAGACTCCTTGGGAACAGCGTTTCCCTGGGATGGTGACTCAGACAGCCCACTTGTAAATCTCAGTGCCTTTGCTTTTTTTCATATGTGCACATCTTAAATACTTTTTAGTGTTTTACAGTGAGCTATTTTTTATTTTATTTTTAAGACGTTAAAACTTTTGATTAACATGTAACACTTCTATGACATTAGGGGTACAGGGCAACATTGACCCAACTGGTCAAATTGGGCAATTAACTCTTCTGTTTCCTTCTCTTTCCTTTGAACATGGGGACTACCAGGTCCTCTCTCCCAGAGATGCCTGCAGTAGCTAACACATTCCTGTGAACTATGTGGGGACTAACAGGTCCTCTCTCCCAGAGATGCCTGCAGTAGCTAACACATCACTGTGAACTACGTGCATCCCACTGTGCAGTGAACACCAGAACTTATTCCTTCTATCTGACCAAGTTTTGGCCTCCATTGTCTAACCCCCCTCTAGCCCCTCCCTCTAGTAATCACTATTCCAAGTTCAGAGAGACCTTTTTCTTTGTTTAACTTCCACATATGAGGGCAGGTCCTTCTGTATCTGGCTTATTTCACTTGTAGTTGAAAATTTCCTCTCTATCCTTGTTTGAACTTTAACATTAGGTTTAAATCTATGGTATTCATGAAATCCAGCCTGATTTCAAATTATCATCCAATCTTCTGCTTTACATCTGGGTGCTATGCACACACTCAATTTTAGTGCTTTATCCAACTCCTGCGCTGCCTGGCTTTTCTCATAATGAACGTTCCATGTTTTACATAGGAAACTGTTTTCTATATATGTACAAGTCTGCTTCTGAGGTCTCTGTCTTATTCTTTTCACAAATGTGTTTATCCTGCATGGCACTACAGTGTGTTATTAAATAAAATCATCAATCTTAATATCTGGAAAAGCAGAAATCTTTACTTTCCCTGACCTTTTATTCTTTTATGTAAATTTTAGGATTTGACTTACTAAGTTCCATGAAAATTCCTACTAGAGATTTTAATTAGAATTTATACTGAATCTAATGTTCAACTGAGGGAGAATTAATATCTTTTAAATACTACTAATGTTTCTTTAACCTTGAATGCAGTAAGATCTCCCTTTTTTAGGTCTTCATCAATGCCCCTTGTGGTTTTATAATTTTTTATATCCATGCTCCATGCTCTGTAATTTTTCAATATTTATTTCTTATTTATTAACAATATTTTATAAGATAGCAAATGATTTCCACTTTGCAATAATATTTTCTAGTTATATGCTTCTGAGATACACAAAGGCAATTTTCTTTTTTGTATTTTAATCTTGTACTCAGCTACCTTGATGGGACCCTTCGGTTATTTCTAACTATATTTTAAGATTGTATCTAGTTTTCTACATTAAAATTCACATTATTTGTAAATAATGACAGATTTACTTACTTACTTTCTTTTTTAAATGGAGGAGCCAGGGTTTAAAAGCCAGAATGACATTGCAAGAGGGAGAGATGGACATGGGGGTGGGGAGAGAGAAGGAGAGAAAGTGGGGGGGAGAGAGAGAGAGAGAGAGAGAGAGAGAGAGTTCTTCCATCTGCTGGATCACTCCCCAAGTGTTCTCAATGGCCAGGGCTGAGCCAGGAGCTTCATCCAGGTCTCATGTAGAGGCAGCGGCCCAAGCACTTGGGCCATCCTCTGCTCCTTTCCAAGGGCATTAGCAGGAGCTGGATCAGAAGTGGAGCAGCCAGGACACAAACCAGCACTCACAAGGGACGTCAGCATTGCAGACAGCTGCTTTACTGACTATGCCACAACATCGGCTCCTGCTTAATTTCTTTCCAATCCTTATTCTACTATATTTTCTTGTTCAATATGCTGCACAGCATTTCCAAATATTGTCAAAGTGACAGTGATGGTTGTGAGCATTTCTAATATCAAAGAACACTCTTCCAGGGGCGGGTGTTGTGGCACAGAGCGTTAAGCTGTTGCTTGGGATGCCTGCATCCCATATTAGAGTGCCTGATTTGAGTCCTGGCTACTCTGGGCTTCTGATCCAGCTTCCTGCTAATGTGCTGAGGAGACAGAGGATGATGGCCCAAGTCCTTGAGTTCCTGCACCCACCTAGGAGACTCTGATGGAGTTCCTGGCTTTGGGCTCTGGCCTGACCTAGCCTCAGCAGTTGCAGGCATTTGGGGAGTGAAACACTGGATAAAACACTCTCTTTCTCCTTCTCTCTCTTTCTCACTTTCAAATCAATAAATAAATCTTTAAAAAATAAAGAAAACACTTCCAGTGTTAGGTGTATCATTACTGGGATAGAATCTTGCCAGAACTTGCCAGAAACCTTTCTGAGTTTTGTCCCTTCTACCAGACTGCAAACTAAACTCTTGGAAGGCAAGTGATTTCTTATACATTCTTATGTTTACACTGCATAGCAGAGGAAGGAGGCTATTAGAACTGGGCATGATCAGTGGAGGATGGCCCAAGTGCTTGGGCCCTGCACCCCATGGGAGAGCAGGGGAAGCAGCTGGCTCCTGGCTTTGGATCAGCGCAGTGCGCCGGCTGTGGCGGCCATTGGAGGGTGAACCAACAGTAAAGGAAGACCTTTCTCCCTGTCTCTCTCTCACTGTCCACTCTGCCTGTCAAAAAAAAAAAAAAAAAAAAAAAAAAAAAAAAAAAAAAAAAAAAGAACTGGGCATGATCTCCAAGTGATACCTATGAGCAATGATGCTATTTCTGGTCTGACTCCCTGATAACCAACACCAATGGTATCCACAATGCTGAATGAATTTTGACTTTCACCTCTTCCTATTGAGAGATACAAGAGGGTTGTGCAAAGCCAAAGCATTTGAACCTAGCTTTAGGTGTCAACACAGCTTTATTCAAAACTTCAATACTGATTATTTTTATTTCTTTAAAAATTGAATGGAAGAATAATACAGGGCAAAGTATGGTGAAACAATGTTTGCTCAACAGTGATTAATTAAGCATGCTTTAATTTTAGGTAATACACTAAGTGCTGGGGATGAGATGATTCATGCAGCGAGTCTTAGTTGCCAAGAATTTACTAATCAGTGAGGGTAAGGCCCTAAAATCCTGATTGCATATTAAAAACACCTGGAGAACTTTTAGACTATTTTGATATCAAAGCTACACTCCTTACCAATGAAATTAGAAGCTCGAAGTGTGAAACTAAAAGAAACATTTTTTTTGAAGCTGCCCAATTATTCCAATGTGTAGACAGGAGCTTGTAAACCACTGAGTTAGGGAATCTGCGCATAAAAACAAAAGGCATATCTCAACTGTAGACTATACAGTGTATACCATAGCTGGATGACAGAGACAGGAAGTGGAGACTTGAGCTTGGAGAGGGGGTAGGTTTAGATTGTTGAACAAGAAAAAACTGTATCTGGGTAGTAAGGAATATTATCTAAGAAAGTTGACAAAAGTTCACACAGAGAATTCTAGAATGCAAAGATCCAGATTTGGACTTCATCCCAATATCCAACTGGGGATATACTCAAGATTTTTGAAAGATGATTAGATGTTGGAAGTATTACTTGCAGTGTAGAACTAATTAAAGAGAGAACGATTATAGGAGATAGTTAAGAAATGATTTCAGTCATCAAGGTAAGAAGTGATAATGGTGTGATGTGTTACTGTGGATAAAAGACTAAAAAATAAGAAATGAATTTAGTCATTATCTGGAAAGAGACGATCTTATCATGGTGTTCAAGAGAATAAAAGAGAGGGAGAAATATAAACAGACTCCAAATTTAAGGACTGACAACTAGAACAATAATGTTGACAGAAAAATATAAAAAAGTGTAGGAGAAATGGTTTAGAGTTTAGGTTTCCTGACTTGTCTTTAAAGTTCAAAAACAAAATTATTGAGATATATTTCCCATACCATGCTACCTACCTATGTGAATGCATATAATGCAAAGTATCTTATCATATCAACATTCATGCAGTCATCTCCATAACCAGTTGTAGAACATACAACATCCTCTCCAAAACAAAACAAACACTACATGTATTAGCACTCACTCAGAATTCCCCCAAATCTACCATTCCTATCAACCATACTGCTTTCTATATGTGGAATATAATATTCCATATTATCTATATGGAATTTAATATGAATAGAATTATACATTGTGTGGTCTTTTGTGACTGGCTTCTTTCACTTAGCAATTTATTTTCAAGGTTTATTCATGTTGTAGTATGTATCAACACTGTACTTTTTATTCTTTTCTTTTTTATTCATGGATCATGTTTCATTGCATGGGTATATGATATTTTGCTTATCTATTCCTCTTTAAAAACACTTCCAGTGTTAGGTGTATCATTACTGGGATAGAATCTTGCCAGAACTCGCCAGAAACCTTTCTGAGTTTTGTCCCTTCTTCCAGACTGCAAACTAAACTCTGGGAAGGCAAGTGCTTTGAAAGGTCTTCCACCTGCTGGTTCCTCAGTTGATGAGTATTTGATTTATTTCTACTTCTGGCCTACAATGAGCAAATATGGCTAATGAACATTGAGGTGTAAACTTTTGTGTGGACGTGTATTTTTATTTCACTGAGAATGGAATTGCTGAGTCATATAGTGGCTCTCTGCTTAAATTTTTGAGGAAATTTCAAAGTACTTTTTAAAGCAGATGCAACCTTTTTTTTACCCCCACCAACAATGCATGATGGTTCAAATTTCTCCAAACCTTTGATGCATATGAAATGGTATCTCAATATGAGTTGATTTATATTCTATATTGGCTAATGATGTTGATCATTGGTGCTTATTGGTGATTATTGAAATTGCTTATTTATCATTAGTGTATCTTCTTTGGAGAGATGTATGCTCCAATTCTTTGCCTGACTCTTAATTTGGTTATCTTTCTATTAATAAATTAGGAGTTCTTTATATGGTTTGCATTCAGTTCCCATTCTGTATCTTATTTATTTTTAAAGATTTATTTGTTTATTTGAGTGGCAGAGTTACAGACAGAGAGGGAGAGATAGAGAGATAGTGAACCTGCTGGTTCACTCCCCAAATGGCTGCAACAGCCAGAGCTGGGCCAATCCAAAGCCAGGACCAGGAGCTACTTCTGGATCTCCCATGTGGGAACAGGGGCCCAAGCACTTGGGCCATCTTCTGCTGCTTTCCCAGACCATAAATAGAGCTAGATCAGAAAAGGAGAAGCTGGGACCTGAACCGGCACCCATACGAGAGGCCAGCACCTCAAGCAGTCTTAACCTGCCCCTTAAGCTGCCCCTCCCATCCTGTGTCTTTTAAATCTATTTCTAAATAAATACATTTGCCGTTCTGAAGATCAATTTACCTATTTTTTTCTTTTACTAAGGTTGGGTATTGTATCTAAGAAAATCATTGCCTAATTAAAACATGCACTCTCATGTCTTTCATTCAGGGCTTTACAGTTTTTATGCTTATATTTAGTTTGTAATACATTTTAGTTGTTTTTTGTGCATAGTCTAATGAAATGATATGAATTCGTTATTTTATGTGAATATCCAGCTGTTCCAGGAGATTTGCTGGAGGCCTATTCATTCCCCAGTAAATTGTCTTGACATTTTTGTCAAATTCAATTGACCACAAATTTAAAGGTCTGTTCTTCCCTAACAGGAAGGGTTGTGCAGTGTATTCTCTACTTCTGTTTCTCTTGAGTTGGGAATTTTTTTTCTTAGCCATGTGGTAGAATTCGCCACTGAGCCTATCTGTTCCTAGGTTTTTCATTACTGTAGTTTTAAAATTACCAATCCAATCTGTTTTCTTGTGGGTCTATTCTAATTTCTATTTCTTTGATTGCTTTCATTAGTGTGTATGTTTCTTGGATTCTGTCCACTTTATCTAACATGTTGACATACAGTTTTTCTTTGTATTCCATTGTAATCCTTATTATTTATATAATACCCATGATGTGAATTTAGAACCAGGTTATTATTTTTGTTACTATTATTATCATTATTTTACCAAGTTCAATCTACATGGATCATCAATAAGTAAAATAGGCAAAGGGGATGCTCTTACAAAAAACCTCAGAGACTTGGTCCCCTCATCCTCTTTAGGGGCTCCTCTAACCACCCTAAAAATTCTGACTGCAAGAACACCATTTGTAGTCCCATATGTAGTCCCATATGTAGTCAAGCGTTACAGGATTTTGCTTTTACTATTTGTAATCAACCTACTGGACTTTGGGGATATCCAGGAAATTCTTGTTTGGGGAGCTGGATTAATTGATCCAAGATGTATCTCAGTGATCTCTGTGGAAGTGAAAATTGAAGCAACTTATTTCAGTTGTTAAGAAGAGAAATGCAGTCTTCAGGGGATCAAGGAAGCAAATGCAAACAGTGCGCAGCAGGGCAGCAAAGCCTATGGTGGAAAATATGCAGAAATATCTATCTATCTATCTATCTATCTATCTATCTATCTATATCAGCTATCTATCTGTGTGTGTGTATGTGTCCAGGAATGGACATTATGGAGACAACAGCTAACAATTCTGAAAGGAACCTTGATTGTGTGACAGAGGAGATGCCAGTAACTGCCTAGTAAAATACGATGCTTTATGTGACCTCCTATCAACTGCCACCATCCGTAATTACCTGCCCTTTCAGAATGTACCTCACCTGGATTCCTCTCTGACAGCACCAAAGGCATCTTCACAGCTCCAGGAGTTTCTTGCCATTTTTATTTGGTGTCTTAAGCCACTTCTGCTGCTTTGAGGCTTGGGGCTTGCCACTTTAGGAATCAAAATCTTCATCACTTCAGTGCTATACTTAGTGCATTATCTTTCCCTGGGTTTCAGCTGTTCCTGCTGTGCACTTGCTAGAACAGAAAACTCTGTCTGTCTGTGTGCCCAAAGGAGTTTAGATAGAAAACTAAAGTAATGTCACTTCCTCAACATACCAAATTCTCTTATCAAAAAAGACACATTTCTGAAAAATTTTCTACTTGTTATTTATACCTACTTCCATAAAGATTCTGAAGATGCTTACAAATATTAACTATGTATTACCAGAATGAATTAAAATGATCCTATTAATATAAGTAGATAATTGCATCAGAAAACCTAGGATAAGATTATCCCTGTGACTGACATCTGATTATACCCTAAGACTCCTACAGATAAAGAAGACAGGGGTGCTGGCTCTGTGGGGTACCTGGTTAAGCTACCAACTGCAGCCCCTGCATCCCATAAGGGTCCCAGTTTGTATCCCAACTGCTTCACTTCCAGTCTAGGTCTCTGGTAATATGCCTGAAAAAGCAGCAGAAGAGGCCCAAGTGCTTGGGCCCCTGAACCCATGTGGGAGACATGGAAGAAGTTCTTGGCTCTGGGCTTTGGCCTGGCCCAGCCCACCTCTTGAGGCCATTTAGGGAGTGAACCAGAGAATGGAAGATCTCTTACTTTCCCTCTCTCTCTGTAACTCTGTCTTTCAAATAAATAGATAAGTTTTTTTTTTAAATAAAGCAGCTAGAAAATAAACTGGGATTCTATTTGCTGAATTAATAATGCCACATCTCATTCAAAATGTATCCCTGGTCCTGAGTGTGTAGTTAACATGCTGTTATGGCTAGTATAAAAATGATAGAAATGCCAGATTTTAAAAAATCACAAGAGTGCAAACAAATTGATTGCAATTCCACCTGTTAGAGAAGCTGTTGAAGAGGAAAGGCCCAGGGACTTGAGAGTCTAAGTCACAACTATCTTCAAGATTACTATTATTACTAGAAAGGTGGAAGAAATGTCAAAAAGTTCATGGAAAATGTGTATTACGAAGGAATTATCAGGGCCAGCACTGAGGCGCAGAGGGTTGAGCCGCTGTCTGCATCACTGGCATCCCACATGGGCCCTGGTTCAAGTTCTGGCTGCTCCACTTATGATCCAGCTTCCTGTTAATGCACCTGGGAAAGCAGCAGAGGATGGCCCAAGTGTTTGGGTCCCTGTATGCACGTGTCTTTCTGTGTCTTTCCATCTCCATACATAAAATACTAAATATTCTGATCCTTCCTCAGCTCCACAGTCATTCATATATTTTATGGATGCTTTTCTTTGCTGCATGATCCAGGATGACCTCGTTTAATTAGCACAGAAGTTACCATCTTCCACCCACTGGGCCCTTCTATTTTATGCTGACATCTGATTGGCAGATTTGGTTTGAGAAGGATAGCCTGAGGCAGCAAGGAGAAGGGAGAAATAAAGGAACTAGAAAAAGTAGGGGTGGTCAAAAGAGGGGTTCCCTCTCCTTCCTAGGGCCTCAGTCTCCAGGATGAGACCTCTCTCGAATCTGGGAGAAGTGAGGAGTCAGCTCCTACAATCTTCATCCCCTGCAGCTCCTCAGGATTGGCAGTGAAAATATGGATGGGCCAGGACAGAACTTAGGACCTCCTTCTCAGATGCACAGCCAGGACCAAGGGTTAACAAGCGCTCTGTTCAGGAGGAAAAAAAAGAAATCACTTTTGGAAACAAGGAGAAAATTCCACAGTTTTAATTTGGTCCCAAATTGAGGTGTTTTGATGAATCCAATTAGAAAAATTGAATGCGCTTGCAGAAAAGTTGGGAAGGGAAAACAAAGGTGACTAAAAGTTCTATCTCTCTATCTATCGATCCTGGAAAAAAGTAGAAAGAGGCATCTATCACCTCATGCTATATTCCATGCACACAGTGGAATCTAAGAATAGGGGAGGCCCTTTCCTGTGTGGTTCTGGATCAATGATAATGATCGCCACCGATGTTTACAGTGCCTTACACCCTCATAAAAGCCATCCGTATGTATCTTTATATTTCCTCCGCATGGCAGCCTTTTGAGAGAGGTGCTATTTTTGTTTCCGTTTCCATCTCATAACACATCTTATTCTCAGGGTTAAAAGTTTTACTCAGGAAACAGAAGCCAAATGTGGTTCAGTTGGTATTCAAATGAGTTATCTGATTCCAAAGCCATGTGTAACACTTCAGGAATGGGCGAGCCGAGGCGCCCTTGCTCTGCAGTCTTGAAATCATGGGTGAATTCTTCTCCGAAGAATATTTACTAAATAATCTTATTTAGAAGGAAATAGCAGCTGGAATGGCAGCAAGGCTAACTCAATCAGCCCCATTATTTACAATGAATGCAAGTAAAGTGGATGAATATTAAAGACATTGTTTCCTCTGATGTTCTGAAGAATTAGGAAGCGTGTGACCATGCTCCAGGATCAACATAACATACAATGTGCAAGCTTTTCATCTTAATATTCAGAAAATAACCACCAGAACTTATCGAGCATGTGCTACTTTCTAGCTTCTATACTAGATATTTTACGTATTTTCTTTACTTTACAACCCAATAAAGGTGATAGTGTTATCTTAACCTATTCACAGGAATTATGAAGCTCAAAGTTAAATAAGCCGCCAGACACGGGATTTGATCCCAGACTGTTACCACTGTAATGTAGTAACCTATAGCAATTTTTTCTCCTCCTCGTCCTTCCTCACTTGCTGCTCCTCCTCCTCATTCTTCTTCCTTGTGTTTTCTTGTTGTTACACATTTACTTTTATCTTGCCTGATCCACTTGATGCAAGGTTCTCTCCAGAAACACCACAGAACAAGAACCAGTTTTCTTTCTGGGAAAGGAGCTACGACACAAAATGCAATTCCAGAATTTCACCCAGATTAACGAGAACCCTATGTATCACAGACACTACGGTGTATCAGAGAAACAGTGGACATTTGAGAATCCTGTTTCCAGAGTCCATGTTATGAGCCTACTTCCTAGGAATAACTCACTTCAAGGCCCTTATTATATAGTGAAAATCTCTGCACAGAATCTATGAATTCACACTGCCAATACCTACATTTCAGCTCATAATAGGTGACAGAAATGACTAGGAGGGCATATTTAATTCCTCTAAGACACAGAACTTTATCGGTCCTGTTCCCACACTAGCCTCAAATAGCTGGTCCCTTGAATGAAGATATTGTTTTGGAAATGCTGTATGTGAATGTCAAGTTACCACGTTATTTATTCTATAATTTGGATATTCTGGCAAAGATATTTCCTATGGGCCTTAATGCGTCCTTAATAAACTTGAATACAGTGATTTTCTCAACATTTATCTTCTTTTTTAAGTTGTATTATTTAGGCACCAGCCAACTGATGATGATGACCAACTTGGCGCCAAAAGAAAGTTAGCACTTAAAACACTGTAATATATACGTGCATCTCTCGTTTTACACTCAGGGAAGGTATAACTCAGAGAAGTCCAGTGATTTATCAGATGGCTATCCAGGAGCACACCTGAGATTGCAATTCAGATGTTTAGACTTTTGGTTCAGAGTGGCTTCTCTCGTACCACCCATTCCTTTTTCTGGAACTGAAGAAACTAATCCTACATTAGAACATATTAAATGCTTACTGTGGATGAGGGCACTGTTTTGAGAACTTTATGTAATATAAAAAATGGACTTATTATCCTCAATTTTCTGATGATGCAGCTGATAAACTAGCTCAAGACTGTATTCCTGAATAGAGGCAAAATCTAAACCCAGGCTGTTGGACATTAGAAGCTGCATTTTTTAACTGTTGCACTCTAAGCATATTGTGAGGTGTAAGCTACTAGTGAAGTGTACTGTAGATGTTGTCACTTGGGTGGTAGAGGAAGCAGCAAGGGGACCCACTGAATCTGCTGGTTTAGGCAGCATGGCTTGGTTTGCTAAGTTTATCCCTGGATATAAATAGAATTTCATCAATTCTATCTTCATACATCTGACAGCTGCAGCAGCACCACCAGGAAGGGTTGCAAGCATGGTGAGTGACTTTCTGCTGGATGCTTACAGCAGAGTACAAACTAAAGTGTGCGGAGAAACGGAGGCACAACACCAGACTCTTGGGACTCAATTCTCTCCCACAAATAATTAATTTATCTTGTGCAACCAGTCTTATCACTTCCTTTGCAAAATCAAGAGCAATGTGAATAACTTTAAAGCGATGTGAACTCCATTGCCTCCATTATGAGATGTAGAATAAGAGAGCTAATTGTTTTACTCATTTATCTCAGTATCTAGAAGGAAGGACTCAAACATTCAAAGTCCAAGAGCTTTGAGTTATAGATAGATTTATGTGACAGGATATAATGCATGAATTTCCACTCTAAGGAGAGCTATTTTTCAGTACTTCATCCCTAATAGGGACACCAAAGTAATAGGATTTTACCTGTCCATGGGCACCGATCTATTCCTGACTGACACACACAACATACAAAAATGTATGTTGAATAAATTAACCTGATTATAAGTAGACATTAGGGGACTTTGATCCAAGCCTGGACCCAGGTTTGAAAATTATAGACACTTTCCTCCCAGCAGGCAAATGGAAGTTGCCTTCACAGCTGGAAATCCCTAGGTAAAAGTTTTAAGTCAGGATAAGGAAATCTTCAGAGTTAAGCACGAACTCAGGAGTGAAAAGGGAGGAGATGCAAGAAACCAAACACAAGGAGATTTGAAAGTAAAGCAAGAGCAGTCTTATGTAAAAAAATTCTCTATATTTTGTAGACACAGGAAGTGCCAATGGCTAGTTTTCCAATACCCAGTCAGGAAGTGGAATCCTGCCACACTTAGATGTTGACCAGGACAGGAGTGGGGTGGGGTGGCCATGAATGGCTATATCTCAAAACACCCCTAATTTCTATTACAGCTGTATCATTTACAAAAACTGCTGAAGCCATTTATGCTTGTACATTTTCCTATATTTCTGTAAAAAAAAAGAAAGAAAGAAAGGATCATCAATCAACGTACTCCTTGAGAAATTAGACTACCTTTTACTTACCACTTTAACTGTTTTATGACACTGGGTCACTTTACTGAGGCTTAAATTAGTCTAGCCAACATAGGGTTAATAATATTTGAATGGTTAGACAGAATTAATGAACAGTATTCACTCGGCTATTTGGATAAAGAAAGACATGAGTTTTCTGTTTTGGTTTGTTTTGTTTTAACCGAAAACTTGATATCTAATACAACTACAAGAAAGCCAACACAACATAGGCTTCAATAGAAATACAGAGTTCAGGCCATGAGAAGGAGTCCTATTAAGTCAGTAACATTCAGAGCACATCTGGAAGGGTGTGTCAGATTCAGAATCTCACATTTTAAAATGAATGTTAGAAAATTATTGCCTTTACCTACTTGAAGCAAGGGATTATGTCATATGTCTTTTTATGCCTTAGAACAGCACAAACAAGTCTGTGTTTAGTAAAAGCTTCATAAATACTTGCTGAATGGGTGCAAAATAGGTGTGGTACAGAAATTGAATTTGGAAAGAATAAGTGAAATAGTAATACTTTTTTGCTGAAATACTCTGTCACTGCAGAAAGTAGACCACAACAAATGAATGGAAGTGATGTAACTCACCCTGAAAAGGAGTTTCAGGACAGTCTGAGCTATCTGGAACCGATCTGGGCAGTGGTGGATCTGCACTGGCAGTGTCCAGTGGTCTGTGGATGACCACTGCTCAGGGTTAGCTGAGGAGTGGTCATGCATAGGGATTCCATCTATCTAACTCCTTGGGTTATTCCCATTGTCAAATCTATAAATTTATGATAACTGATAACAACTTATGAAAGTAACTATAAAACAAGGACCTCTTGCCAAAGTATCATTGGGATGGAATTTCACAGGATCTTAGAAATAATGCATGAACACCACACACACACATGCCACATGCATTTTTTTTCCCCTTAGGAGCCTTGAATCCCAGTAGAGAGACAAGCAATTACTTGCAAAATATTGATTTTGTTATTTAAACTATGAAATCCTTTTTTTCGAAGGCTTATTTATTTATTTATTTGAAAGGCAGAGTTAGAGAGAGGCAGAGGCAAAGGTGGAGAGAGAGAGAGAGTCTTCCATCCCCAAATGGCTGCGACAGCTGGAGCTGCACCGATCCCAAGCAAGAAGCCTGGAGCTTCTTCTGGGTCTCCCACACAGGTGCAGGGGCCAAAGGACTTGAGTCATCTTCTACTGCTGTCCCAGGCCATTGCAGAGAGCTGGATTGGAAGTAGAGCATCCGGGACTCGAACTGGTACCCATATGGGACACTGGCACTGCAGGTGGTGGCTTTACATGTTATACCACGGAACAAGCCCTGAAAGCCTTTTTTAATAAATATAAAAACTCATTTGTAAAACTAATAAAAATATCATTGTGGGACTGGCTTGAATTAAGCTACTACCTGAGACTCTGGTATCGCATACGGGCACTGGTTTGAGTCCCAGCTGCTCCATTTCCAATCCAGCTCCCTGCTAATGCACCTGGGAAAGCAGTGGAAGACGGCTGAAGTGCTTGGATCCCTGCCACCCATTTAGTGGACCCAAAGGAAGCTCCTAGTTCCTGGCTTTGGCCTGGTTCAGCACTGGCCATCTAGGCCACTTGTGGAGGGAACCAGTAGATGAAAGATCTCTCTGCCCCTCTATCTCTCCTTCTCTCTCACTGGGCTCCTTTCTTAGAAAAAGGATATCAACGGGACACAGGCTATTGATTACGTTGGTGATTAGTCCTACTTTGAAGCTTCATGGTTCCCTAGTGCAGTTCAAGTTTCCTGCATCAGATTTAGATTCATGACCAATTCTAAGACATTCATTTCTCTGCGCCAGACAATGGCTTACCTAAGATACAGAATTGAGCATTGAAACAACTTATCAATTGCCTGACTAACAAAGGGCTTTCACAATGGAATTTTCCCATCAGTTTGCATAGCTGGGGCAGGGAGTGTATTCCCACCACAGTGTTAGGAATGCACATGGTCCATATCACACCTATTGTGGCCACCAGAACTCAAAATCTCACTTGGAAATTTCACATCCTTCCTGACCATAGTGGGTAAAAAAGGTAAATTCTTTCAGATTTGTTTTATTTATTTATCATTTATGATATCTGCTTTTGTAAGAAGCAACAGTAGTTGCCTTCTGTTTGCAGCTGTATGTCAACCTAACAGGAAACATCTTCCAGAGAAACTGGCATCAACTTTTGCAACAATATTGCACAATCCTATTTTACTAAATCTATCAAATGGCATTGAAATGAAGATTTATTTAAAAGTTGGTATTTACTAGACGTTTAATGCATGACAGTTCATTTAATTATAACAACACTCCCCCCAGAGAGATCTTATTATAATCCCATTCAACAGATAAGCACATTGAAGCTTAGAGGATTTGGCAAGTATATGACAAAGTCACTTTCTGTCATCCTTTTGCAAAACATATTTCTCTCTGATGAAACCCCACAGAGTCGTCTTTAGGCTATACATCAGCATCCAAATGCAAGGGAAGAAGAGAGAGCCATGCCACACGCAGGGCCCTTAGTAAGAAGATTAGAGTGGCCCTAAACTTCCTAATTGTTCACAGTTGCTGAGGAGTGAGTCAAGAGTAGCTTCCCGGAGGAACAACACCAGATTCATCCATAGATCCATAAACTGCTGTTATGCAGGCCAACCAGAGGGAATGATGGGGAATGACCAGGATGGTGGGTGTGGAGTTACCAGTGGGCAGGAACATGAGGAACACGCAGATGAAGAGAATGTGTATGGGGAAGGCATCATTTTAAAATTAATTAATTAACACAAAGGGACCAGATTTCATGCATTTCATATACACACTTTTCACAACATAATGATACTCTCCACACTCCCTCACTCTCACCTTCCCTCCTCCTTCCTTTCTTCTTTTTCTTATTACTGTTACATACTTCCAATTTTCTTTATAATCACAAGCTTAATACTTTATTAAAGAAAGAATTTAACAAGCAGTAACAGAAAAGACCACTCTTCCTTGGGAGTACAGACAACAGCTATAAACAAGAAGCAAATCTCAAGATGTCTATCTTTAAGCCAATGAATAGATGCATTTCCAAGAGATTACAGAGCAGAGCTGGAGAGGTGGCTAGCATGCAATATGGGATGTTGATGTTATAGGCAATGGTTAAAACGGCCATGCCACAATACCAGTCAGGAAAAAAAGGAAAAATCCTAAAACAGAAATCAAAGCTTGACTCTGACTCTGAGCTTTCTGATAACTAAACAAGTCTCACACATACACTACATATATTCATTCATTCATTCATTCATTCAGAGACAGAGCAATGCAATGAACTGACAGTTCCCTCAATCCTGAATTGTAATGGGAATTTAGCTTGTCTATCTTTATATGAAAAATTTTATATTTATGTTTTTGATGATTGTTTACAAAAACATAGGTATATCATACTCTAAGATAGTAAAAGTGCAGAAATGTTAAAAATGAGCATTTCACAATTGGACTTACCCTAATGGTAGAGTAAGAAACGAGCCAGGGGATTCCAATTCAATCCCATCAAGGTGGCATGTACCAAAGCCATCTCACTAGTCCAAGTTATCAGTTTCAGCTCATAATTGATCATAATGATAGGATTAAGTGTCAAAGGGATCACATAAACAAGACTAGTGTCTGCTAATACTAACTGATAGAATCAAAAAGGAGAGAACGATCCAACATGGGAAGTGGGATACACAGCAGACTCATAGAATGGCAGATGTCCTAAACAGCACTCTGGCCTCAGAATCAGCCCTTAAGGCATTCAGATCTGGCTAAAAAGCCCATGAGAGTATTTTAGGCATGGAAAGCTAAGACACTCTGGCAAAAGAAAAAAAAAAAGGAGGACCTAAATGAAAGATCTCTGTGAGTGAGATCCCAGCAGGAAGAACGGGCCATCAAAGAAGGAGGTACCTTTCTCTGAAGGGAGAAGAGAACTTCCACTTTGACTATGGCCTTGTCTAAATAAGATCGGAGTTGGCGAACTCAAGAGGCTTCCATAGCCTTGACAGCTCATGACAAGAGTCTCGGGTGATTACTGACCCCATAAATAAGAGTGTCAATTGTTAAATCAACAACAGGAGTCTCTGTGCACTTACTCCCATGTAGGATCTCTGTCCTCAATGTGTTGTACTATGTGAATTATCAGTATAAGTAGTACTCAAACAGTACTTTATATACTTTGTGTTTCTGTGTGGGTGCAAACTGTTGAAATCTTTACTTAGTATATACTAAATTGATCTGTATATAAAGACAACTGAAAATGAATCTTGATGTGAATGGGTTGGAAGAGGGCCTGGGAGATGGGATGGTTGGGGATGGGAGGCAGGTTATGGGGGAAAAAGCCGCTATAATCCAAAAGCTGTACTTGGAAATTTATATTTATTAAATAAATGTTTAAAAAACTCAAAAAAAATGAGCATTTCAGGAGAAAGGGGCAAAGTAAAAAAAGGAAAACTGGGAACCAACAGATAAACTTTAAATTGGAATGCAGATATAGAGGGAAAATAGAAAAATGTAAAAGAAAATATTGTGAGAACATAAAATGTAGCAATGCCTATTTGGAGAAAAGAACAGAAAGGGAGGGTGGCATGAAACAGATCTGCAATTGAGCTAAGTAATACGATCCTCAGAGTTCACGAGTTTGTCCCATAGATAGGAGGAGATTCTTGAAGTAAAAATAAAAATATGCCCTCTTGAATGGAGTTCAAGGCCAACCCAATTTAAAGTGGATGCTTCTATGGAGAGAATAACATAGTATCTAAAATAAGGATTAAATGTTTTCATTCTGATTTTTATTTATTCTTTTTTCTAAGATGAAATTTGATTCTGAAGTTATGCAGCTGTTTCTCAAATTGAGATACTAAAGAAATCAGACCACATTTAATTTGCATGCTTACATCATATCACTCCCAGTAATAAGGATTTTGATATGAAAACCAAAATGGCAATTATAATTATGGTATAAAAGAAAGTTAGCACCACATTTCTCCCCATAAGTGACAGATCACCCAGTGGAAATATTGGGAATAATACAGTCATGTTTCTGTGGCTGGGACCAGCATCATTGGGGCACATCATGCATTATTCTATTAATTCAACAATATACAAGTACCTGCAAATGGGACAGGCCTGGAAATCAATAGAAGTTATGCAAAGATGAGTATAATACAGTAAGCTATATTGAATTTCTCCTGGCTTCTGCTTCTAAGCAAGCAGGGGTGATTCGCAGGAAACAGTTTTGATGATCTCACAGGACCAAAACATTGAGTTTCTTCTTTTCAAAATGTCTCCTTACTGGAAAACACAGTTTGTGTTTGCCACATTTTCTGTTGTTTGATGTCGTCCTGCATTGAATCCACTGAGGCTAGCACACTGGTAGTGTGGACAAGCATTCTGTCACAAAGAATAATAGTAGACATTTCTCTGGTAGCCTTCCCCCACTGAGTTCCTGAGAACTGTGCATATTGCTGCTAACATAAACCTCGCTCTTGATTTATGCAGTGTGACCAGAATTTGGATCCAGCTGACATATTTGGGTCTAGAGAAGAAATTCCATTTGAGATTCTTCAATCTCCCTAAAAAGAAAGGCACTTTCCAGCCTTCAAAAGCTTGGGGTTTCTTAATAATATATATAACATGAAGTATGATCAATAAGCTCAAATTACCAATCGCTTCGACTTACAACCTATCAGTCAATTGGGAGAAGGTAAATTCATCATGTCAATGATTCATAACAGTCCTGGCAATTGAAAATTGCATGGGCTTTTCTCAGTGCATGATTTAGAAAATTAATCTGATGCTGAGCATGCACAGCCTTGGTTAATTAATCCCATTGAACTTGAGATGGATAATGCATGACTGTACTTCATGATTTTAAGCAGGTTATCTGACCTTACTAAGCCACGTCTCCTTGTAGTTCCTTTCCATATACAACACTCTTCCTAACTAGATCCCTTTTCCCAAAGTACAGTTCTTACAGAAATGATGTGATCAGCCTACTAGCAGTCTATAAGTTAATTAATGATGCTAACACCTAAAAGATCTGCAAGTCATACTGTGTGTATACTTGTGGACACTTTGGTGTCTGCATTAACCCCTCCTCCCTCTGGTACAAAAGGGCCGTGGGATAGTGACTCTTTCTGTTCCCAACAGAAATCAACAATTATCTAAGAACCAATGCCTCGTGCCATGGTGGACATTTGGCATAGCAGTTAAGATACCCACCTCCTGTATCAGAGTGTCTGACTTCAAGTACCAGCTCAACTCCTGATTTCAACTTCCCACTAATGTGCACACCCGGAGGCATCGAGAAAATGACTCAAGTTGCTGGGCCCTGCCTACTATGTAGTAGATCCAGATTGAGTTCTTGGCTCTTGGCTTCAGCTTGAGCAATCACTGGCTATTGTGGGGATTTGGAAAGTGAAACTACAGATAGGAGATTTCTGTTTGTCTGTCTGTCTCCTCCTCCTGCCCCCACATTACAAGTAAATTAAGTAGATAAATGTGGTAATCAAAAAAAGAACCAATGCAGAGAACTAAAAGTACCCTTGAACTTAATTTGCCATTTATTCAGTAGAGTCTACTTCATTATAATAAGGAAATTTGGGGCTGGCATTGTGGCATAGCCTGTTAAGTAGCCACCTGGGATGCTGGCATCTCATGTGGGTGCCAGTTTGAGCCTGGTTGTACCACTTCTGATCCAGCTGTCTGCTCATGGAAAGCAATGGAACACGGTCCAAGTGCTTGAGTCCCTGCACCCACATAGGAGATCTGGAAGGAGCTCCTGGCTTCTGGCTTTGGTCTGGCTCAGCCCAGGTCATTGCAGCCCTTAGAAGAAAGAACCAGCAGATGGAAGATCTTTCTTCTCTTTCTGTATCTCCTTCCCTCTCTCTTTGTAAATATGCCTTTCTAGTAAATAAAATAAATCTTCAAAAAAATAAGAAATGTATGTATATAATTTACAACTTACCAAAACCTACCATTTGCATTATTTCATTTGTTTCCCTTCAATATTTGTTTGAGAGGTAGATAGGTGTGATTAATTTTTTTCTTTTTAAGAGTTATATATTTATTTATTTATTTGCTATTCAGAAATACAGAGTGAGATAGAATGAGAGAAAGAGAGAGAAAGAGAGAAAGAGAGAGAGAGAGGAAGCTTCTTCCATTTCTTCCAGTTCTCCCATGTGGGTGCAGGGCCCAAGTACTTGGGCCATCTCTGCTGTTTCCCAGGCCGTTAGCAGGCAGCTGGACTGGAAGTGGAGCAGGGCCCATATGGAAGCTGGCACTGCAGGCAGCAGTTTAACATGCAGGCCACAGTGCCAGCCCCAGATCAGCATTTCTGTTTCACAGAAAAGGAAACTGAGGCTCCTGAATTCCACTACTTATTACAGCCATCCAACAAATCGAGGTGGCACTTGAATCAGGAAACATCCTGCTCTTTGCGTAGGTAAGTCTGCCTCATTTTCTCCCCCTAATTTCTATGGACTTGTTCTGACTACATCCTTGGGGGACTCTGGGTGTAAATCACGCTGTTCCTACATGATTCTCTTTCAGAAGTGAGAAGTAAAGTCCTTTCTAGGCAGGCACCCAAAGCAAAAGCCCTGTAGTACCCTCCAGAGAGCTGTATTCTACCTGTGTGGAATAAGTAGGTCGACAGCATTTATTACGACACTAACCACTGTAATATGTAATGATGAATGAGCACTGTAATTGTTTTTCTTTCAAATCTAACCTTTCTTTAGATGCTGTGTTATGAATGCTTTGCAATCAACTGGAGAATAGGTGAATCTGAAGTTGCACTTCGGCGATGGCATAATCAATGGAGAAAAATGGCATGAATTGAGAAAGGAGACTAACAATTGAACAATAATGAAATGAAACAAAAGGAAGCAGAGGTAGGCAACTGCATGTGTATTTTTAGAATCCTGATGCTAGCTAGGAGATTGAGTTAAGCAGGAGAGAAAAACAGCTAAAGTCAGATTTCACTTGTAACAGACACATATGGCACTAGTCCTGGTGCAAAACACTACAAGTCTCAATAGATACAAATCTTGGATTTGGAGATGAGTTTTGGGAAACAAACTAAGAAACAAGGGGAGTAAACTACAATGGGAAAAGGAAGGCATTAGCAGAGTCCCAGATCTGCTACTTAAACATTTTATCATTTCTCTGGACTTCAGTTTTATTACCTTTAAAGAGTAATGCCCACTTCATAGCATTATTTGGAGAAGAAAATGCCACTTAAATGATAAGCACTCAGTAGGCACTAAGAATGGTAGCTGCTTGTCAGATATTGGGTGAAGTTGCTTTACTACAGGTCTCAAGTCTTTGAGGGCAGAGTCAGGTCAGCTATAATTGCCATGGACAAAAGCTGAGAGGGGACATCTGACAGCTGAGAAATGTGCTGTAGAGACCTCTCCCAGAAACCTGGAGGTTACGTGAGCCATGTTTCCAAGGGGATGCTTCACTTTTGAACATGGATTCCTTTGAACAACTCCTTCCTGTAGCAACAGAACGCTGGAATTCTGCCTCGTTGCAGGATAAACATGCCAATCATTATTTATTTCATTTTTCTTCTTAATCTTTCAGTCATAAGATGCCAGCCACAGACGTTCAAATCATTTATCAAACAAATTAATAGGATGGTTTGCTTTATATTATCAAAGTATTTGGATAGATATCAAATAGTCCTTAAGTCATTTTGTCAGAAGCTTAATGTATTGTAAGCTATTCATTATAAGCTTATTCATTATGGAGTAAGACATAAACTTGTTTTACACTTGCATTCCAGGTTTTTCCTTGGCTTTGCTACATAACAATAAACTAAATAAACAATAATATTGATAACACTTACTGAAGCTTATCATGCGCCAAGCCTCCCAGAAGTCTCTACCAATCTCACTGCGTTCCTTCAACCCCATGAGACAGGTATTATTATCCCATTTCACAGAGAGTAAAACTAAGCCTTAGATAAACTAATGTTGTGTAATTTGGCATTACATTAATTTAAAGTCAATTAGCATCACTTCTCGGCCTTTTGGCTAAGATCAAGTGTGTGAAGTCAATTAGCAGCCTTCTGGTAATAATAATATCTATCTGTTTTAGTTATATTTTTATAATTAATACCCATGGGCTGTCTTGCGCTCTCGTTTTATTTTCATCAGAGATAGGAAATTTCTATGTGGTAAAATCTCTAACACCTAGGCAGCTCTATCAGGAACCAACAGTTCTGGGTTCAGATGGTAGCTCCACTACCACTGATGACCAATACGAGGTCTTTTACATGAATTAAGGTATTTCCTCCCAACGTAGAGTGACAATAATGTTAAGTGTGACCAGGGTGCTGTGGAAAGACTGGAAGCGACTACTAGTTCTGAATGCCTTCAGGACAGGGTGCAGGATTCATTATCTTCATTTCTCTCGAAGCAATATTTTTATTCCTGATATGGCACATGTGGAACTGTGAAAGCACACTCTTGGGCATGCTTGGAAATTAATGAGCAATAAATATAATTCCATTTCTTTTCCTCTCACTCTAGTGAATATACTCAATTGCAAGTGACTAAGATTAAATTAGATCTGTCCTACTTTATCGAGGAAGGACACCTTTCACAGATTTTTACTCTTTAAATACTATTATCAATAAATTACTTTTGAAGCATGTCAAAATGTATGGATCCACAACAGGGAATAGGGTATAACTCATGGTATGTACTCAATAAATATTTGTTGAATTGATTATGTTTAAAATATGGAAATAAGTCTAACTCCAGCTATTTTTTTCCTTTACAGTACTCAATACTGAAAAGTAAATATTTAAACATCTCTTGCTTTAAGAAACCCATAATGTTGTTCAGGGAGAAGGGTTTAGAATCTTTTAGTTATCTTCCTCATGATATTAAAAAATTCTCTTTCATAGGAAAAGACTCTCATAGGAGGTTATAAAAAGTAAGATCTGTGTTTTAAACACATCACAAATAATTGCTACAAACAAAATGAGAAATTGTCATTAGTATATTTTTCTCATTTTCTGAAACTACTGTCTAAATGGGTAGCTATTGTAATTTGTCTTTTTATGCGTTTATTTATTTATTTGAAAGCCAAATGTGAGAGAGAGAGTGGGAGGGAGGAAGGAAGGGGGAGAAAGAGAGAGAATCTTCCATCTGCTGGTTCACTCTCCAAATGTCCTCAACACCTTGGCTTGGACCAATTTGAAGTCAACAGCCGGGAACTCCTTCCAGGTCTCTCATGCATGTGGCAGGGACCCAAGTACCTGTGCCATCATCTGCTGCCTATCAAGGTATGCAGGAAACCGGCCCCTAAACAGTGCCTTAAACACGATGCTAGACATCCTCAGGCCCCAGTCTCCCTCTCTCAGCTTAAAGCACCCTTGCCCTGCCTTTCCATAGCATTAAGATTAACTCACTGGACTGGGAGAGTGGTATAGGCAGACTTGTAGTCATTTGCTTCTCTAGTAGATAACACCTTAATAGCTGCTATTGTCTTAAGGTGGGTTGCTGAGGGGGAATACCAGGTCCAGGGCATAAAGTAACTACCACCTCCATGTAGCCCTCAGACTGACTGTAGCTCACTTGACCTTCTTAGAAATTCCCTGAAGAGAATAAGATCCTTCACCCCTAACTCTTCATAGAGTCTGGAAATTAAAGGATAGCTGCCCAGCTTCTTCCTCTGGGCTTTGAAAGAAGTACCTGCTTTTACCCCCCTGATGTCAGGGATCAGATTCTGGTGTGTGTTGGATCCAAGCTTGGGGGATTCTATACCAACACTTTCAACTAGTTTGGGGAGTTGTTCTGCAACATTCATTCGGAGGAATTTGGATCCGGAACGGGTGGGACAACCAACCTAGGCACTGCAATATGTGATGCAGGTGTCCCAAGTGGTGGTCTAACCCACCATGCCACAACTCCTGGTCCATAATATGGCTTTTATATGCTAATTAAATAAATGGAAGGAAGGAATGAAGGAAGGAAGGAAGAAAGGAAGGAAAGAAAGAATTAATTTTGTGGCTGGCCATTTGAGAATTCGGTGGAATCTGTTGAAAAGATAGATTCTCTTTTTCACACAGTATTCATAAGCTGCCTTAAGACCAGTGCTTAACAGCATTAATGGTCTCTAAAAATGAGGAAAGCAAAAAAAAGTAATTAATTTAATAACCTGATTCAAAAAATTTCAATAATAAACAGGTTTGAGAAAGTAAAAAACAATTGAACTGAGGCAGCTTATATTCAGGTTGTAAAGCTGAGTGCTTTTTCTAGCCAGATAAAATCATATCACTCACTTGCTTCTTCCCCCAAACTAGTGTGTACGTGAAGCTATAGCCTGAGGATCCAAATAAATTAGAGTCGGTACAGCTAAATGGTGAAGAGCAAGGTTTTGTGTCCTGGTCCTAGAAATTAATCATATGACTTTGGGCAAGTTTCTTAATAAGTATTCTGATCCTAAGTTTGCTCAAATGTAAATGAGGAATCATAATGGTATATAAATTATAGAGTGATTGTACCTGTAAAACACTTAGCCAAGTATTAAATCATAGTAAGGACTAAATAAATACTGTTTTTGCTTCTCTGTCATGGCTTTTCCTGCTGTGTAATTGAAGATACCGTTATAATAGAAATGTTATTATATAGTGTATGTACAGCTACAGTGTTAGGTATATAAAGTGACAAGATATTAGTTGTTATCCATAACACTGCTGAAACCCAACTCTTACTTTTACTCCCCTAGTCCATAAGTTTGGATAACTGTACTTCAAGGTTAATGGTTCTGCTCTTTCTCTTAAACTAAGGATATCTGGATGGAATTGATCAGAAATGCCTGAAGTTGTCTCTGGAAGTTACAGAAATGTCAGCTCCACTCCACTACTACTCAACTCAGGAACAGAATCTGCATATTTGGACAACTAAATTATGCATTAACAAATAAATCTGAAACACCCCATTCAGATCATTCAGAAAGATGGTTATAATTTGAATGATCTCATTTGGCACCAAATCTCTCTGTCTCCATCTTTCTCTCACACATATACACACACAAACATATCACCTGATTTTAATTAACAGCACTAACACCAAAGAATTACAGTGTCAGAAGTCAGAAATTACTCATCAGTACCAAAACAGTAACTCAGAAAAATGATGATGACAAAAGCCAGATTCAAGTTTCAAAGATGACAACATGCTGTTGAACAGTGAGAAGACAGACTTAGCAGGTGGAGTTGTACACAAATTTCTGCACAATTCCAATCATGTTCCTTTTTATGTTCTATTTTAGCAAGCACAAAGTTTTATTCAGGAAATCTCAGTGATGAAAAGAGATTTGACATCTTACAAAGGTGACAGGTGTAGTAACTGAACCAATAAAGCATTTGGTGCTTTCATATGAAGACTTGAAGTTCAGAAAAAGAACTCGAAATCCTGCCAGAGAATTGTCTTGTTGCAACAATAATTACTTGGCTTCATTTCAAACTCCCAGGTAATAAAGAATCACTATGCTCCTACAGACAAAGAATGTTACTGAAAAAAATATACATTTACTGTGCCAATCAGAATCATAGATAATTAATAACTGCTGAGTATCACTGAAGTAATCACACTAAATATCAGGAACAGGGCAATACTTTAGATATTAAGAACAAAAATGATTAGAGAAGCATCTATCTTGCCTTCTTACACTGGCTAAATAATCAGAGAATAATGTTGTCTTTGCTCTCTTTCTTACTTATGGGTTTCCCTGGCACGAGCCCAACCCAGATCTTAAACCTAACTAAACATCACATTTGTCATAAGTTACTCAACTACTTAATGGCTTCTAGAATGCATGGATATATTATATATTAATAATTTAGATTATATATAATTTCATCTTGGAGGGAAAATGTACTCAACCAATAACACTTGTCTCATCCATTTTTGGTAATAATCCGCAAGTGACCTGGTACAAGACAAATTCAGTATCTTAAAGTCTTCCTTGGCAGAAATGCAATGTTACAACTGAAGATCTGTGTCTACTATGTAAAAACTGGTTAGAAACGTACGTGTGATTTGAGGAAGTGCATATGAAGGTGCACACTTGAATAGGTCTGTGTACGAGACTCTATATACATGAAGAGAGTGTCAAAATGTGTTTATTTCACAAGTGTATGTGTCTATGTGAGTATGCAATCTTCTCAGTATATTCAATCTTCTTGGGATATAGTTTAACAGAATTATGAACTTGACCTTTGCACCTGTATTTTTGCATTCAAATTCTAGGACCGACATTTATGATCCCGACTAAAGTATTTAAATTTTCTTTTCCTTAGTCTCCTCATCATATGAAATTGTGCCTGCTTTATGAATCTGTGATGGGGCTTTACAGGCTTGGCACATAGTTACCAGTAAAGATCACTGTCTAGTGTCGTCTCACAAAGCCCAGGATCCATGATTGATGAATACCTGTGGGCACCACGTAAATGTCAGAGAACAAGACTGCTGATTTGTTGTCCTCTTTTCTCCTCAACACAAACACTGACACCTTCTCTATCATGAGAATAAAATAACAAAATGAAGAATTGGAAGCAATTATTGAGCTCAGAATTATCTCTGAGTCAACTAGATGAAATTCCAGTGGGATTCATGCAAGCCCCTGGCTGATCAGCGTGTGAAGCATGTATCACTCAATTAGCACATGAAAAAACAGAGCAGGAAAATGAAGGCAAAGGCTTTTCTGTCCTTGGGAAAACAAATTCAAAACCTCATAATTTAAAAAGATTTTTAAAATTCTCCCTATTGTTCAACACTGACATGGCGGCTGACTAGCTATTTCAAATTCCATGTAAAATAAAGCAATTTCACTTATATTTTAGTGGTGTAGACTTACTTTTGACTCTAAGTTTATTCTCTCATATATTTCTCCTTTCTTTCACAGACATGGAGAATATTTGTAGATCATGAAACTAGATTTTTCTGCTTAGGTTTTTATAGGATGTTCAGCAACACAATAACTTAGATTTTTATGTAAGCAAATGGATTCTGTCAGATATTCCACCCTGAATCAGCATGGACTCATACAGTTTGAATAAGAAATCACACCTGATCCTTCAAAACTAAAATGCACACAAACACTCTGCAATGGTAGAAGGAAACAGAAAAGGTAAAATTTTTCAATAAGTATGAGAATGCTCAGTTCTAATATATAATAGTACCTAATCATATTTCACGTGTGACAGAAATCGTTTACCTCCGCCTCATGACTGGTAAAGGTTATCATAATAGTATCATCTGAATATAAAATGTACTTATGAGTAGACTCAATTACTTATGCCCTGTTTTACTGTCTTTAGGCCAAAAATGCTAAAGCATTGAGGCAGCACTGCATAGCACTTGAGAAAAACCAACTTCCAACTATCCCATCTAGCCCGTGTGTTTGAGCTTGAAGAAATCATTCAAAACTCAACTTTCTTCTCTCCTACAAGGATGATGACTAAAGCTGTAATCTCACATAGTTGTTTTACGGTTTAAATGAGATAATTAACACAAAGGGATTAGAGTTCCAAGTGTATGCAAATCCTTGCATAAGTAATAGTTGTTTTTATTATTATTATTATTACTATTATCTATGCCTAGAATGCTCTCTTCTGCTTTCCCAGTGAGTACACTGAAATTCATATCCAGAGCATAAACGTGATTCCTTTGTAAAAATCCCTCTGACATCTCCAGGGAAGTTAGGGACAGTGGAGAAGCACCATTGTAGGAAGGCAGAGGGATGCCGATAGCAAAAATGAGAAAGACTGGGCAAGTGGCAGATGTCCCCAGACTCACAACCAAGAGCTGGGTTAGTTCTGTTTTTGCTGTTTTTGAATCCATGATGGCATCTTCCTAGTCTGGGAAGATGGAACTTCTTGGGTGGAAGACGAGACTTAGAAAATGTTAAGGATGAAATACTTCTGTTGGAATATTTGACATTTGGCTCTCTCTCTTTTTTTTAATTATTCTTTGGCTCATAATGACTATTTTGTAGGTGCATTTGACTGAGACTGAGTACAAAACACAACTGACACAAAGGTTTGCTCTAGGCGCAAGAAAAACACACAATGAGACACTTCCAACGCCATTTAAACATTTTGTTCTTGCCTGCATATGCAAAAAAAGAGACTCAGGGTGAAATGTGGGCATAAATTACCACTTGAATATACTAGATCATTCCAGATTTTGATTATCCTCTGATAACCTGAGCATCAGAGTGAAGCACTTGAAATATTTCGTGCAAATCCAGCTGAGCAATGGGTTTTCAGGTTTGCCAAGAACTTTCCCAGTTTGTTATCAGAGAGAAAGCAAAGCAATTGCTGTCTCTGCCTCTGCTTTTGTAACTAAGAAACACTTGAAGCCTTAAGGACTGACAATTTCAAAATCAAGATTTTACAGTCATCTAAGATATTTATATGTGAAGGCAATGGAACAATATACATACATATGCATTGACTCAGGAAATAGTAAGCTCATTAAAGCAAAATTAAGAATTGAAATCAGTTTTCATGGTACTGAATCAGAAAAAAGAACTTAGAACTAGAGAGCCTTTGCTATATAAAAAAAATCATAGAAACCAGTAAAAAAGGAATAGTAATGTTTGTACAGTACCAGCCAATATTGGAATAAAAGATACAGAGATTTATATATACATAGTTAATGAGATACAACAATATAATAGCATTGACTAAAAACCCATATTATGTCACCAAAAGTGTGAAACCTGAGAGTGAAATGAACAAATGCTAATTTTAAAAAACACATTTTAATCTTAATGTGATAACTTTCTGAAAAATAAAGAATCATAAAAACATCATTTTTCAAAGTAAAACTATGAATTAATTAAGTTGCTAAAAGAACATATATTCTCTCACTATTTTGAGAGCAAAGGGAGTTGTAAAAGCAAGGAGAAACAAAATAAAACGGAAGTAACAAATTAAAGCAGAACAAAATCGAGAAGAGAAGATGCACTAGAATTAAACTATACATTTAAAAGCAAAGACTGAAGGTTAAAAACAATTAAATAATTGATCCTAATTCTAAAATACTTAATAGGAACTCATCTGAACACAATGGCATAGAGAATTTAAAAATCAAACATTGGTAAATGTTATCAGCAAAACTAAAAGAGAAGAAACTGGGGGTAGCAATATTAGTTTCAGATAAATTAGAATTGTAAGCAAAGTGTATTAAAAATTATGGAAAAATAATAATAATTATGACCAAAATTCAAAAAGTGTCTTAAAAAAGAATTAGAATTTATGTAGAATTTGACCCAAACACAATAGATGCAAGAAATGCAAATAGAGCTACAGATTAGCTCAATTTATTTTTAAAAGATGAACAAAAGGAAATGAATAACATGAGTATGAGAAATGAATATAAATAAAATGTGTGTGTGCCTATGCCCATGTGTGTATAACTTGGCCTGCTTTAGAAAAAGAAAATGGGCCGGCGCCATGGCTCAATAGGCTAATCCTCCGCCTTGTGGTGCAACCACCCCCGGTTCTAGTCCCGGTTGGGGCGCCGGATTCTGTCCTGGTTGCCCCTCTTCCAGGCCAGCTCTCTGCTGTGGCCAGGGAGTGCAGTGGAGGATGGCCCAAGTACTTGGGCCCTGCACCCCATGGGAGACCAGGAGAAGCACCTGGCTCCTGCCATCGGATCAGCGCAGTGCACCGGCCGCAGTGCACTGGCCATGGCGGCCATTGGAGGGTGAACCAATGGCAAAGGAAGACCTTTCTCTCTGTCTCTCTCTCTCACTATCCACTCTGCCTGTCAAAAAAAAAAAAAAAAAATGATCTTCAAATTATCCAAATAACTAGAAAACTAATAAAATGAGAAAACTTCAAAACACAGATCTTACAAGGCCAGATTCTCTGGCCACAATGCAATAACACTGAAATTTATAAGAAAATTTTAAATAAAAACAACTAAAGCAACAGATATTTGGCAGTTTCAACTCATAAATTAAAATGAGTACTGGACCCAATGATAAATGGAAGTACAATTTTCAATAAGTGTTACTGTCTGTGTTAAACATTAGATTCTGCTGTGACTCTACACTTAACAAATACATTAGCATATTCAATCTTACAAAGAATTATAAGGTAACTCTTTTTACTCTAGATTACAAATAAAGAAATTTATGCTTCTTCTCAATATGTTTGCCACTGACAGAATTCAAAGCTCAGCTTGCTTCATTCTAAATTTTTGCTCTTATTAACCATATTATATTTTAAACTTTTGAAGAGATCAAAGCAATTTCCAGAAACAAATTCATGGTTATAAATATTTTAATACTAAATAAGAATTGAAGAAACAAACAAACAAAAACACAGAAAACAAAGGAGAGGGAGCTAAGTATTCAAGAAAGAAAATCAATAATCCCAAAAGAATTAAGAATAAATTACAAAGATAGAATAGGTAATAAATTATAAAAATCAAAAGCATTAAGCATGAGAAAACAAAAACTCAAAAACCACTGGTAAAACTTGCTAAAATGTCACTTATAAGAAAAAAGAAAAGCCACCCATTAATTTTATGATTATAATTTTAAATTTCAGATCATACATTTTATATAATATATTTTATAATTTTATATGACCAGTGTGATTCTGATGTAAATATGAACCAAATTTATATTAAAAAAAACCCTTAACTCAGTCTCACTTGTGAATGTAGATGCACAAAGCTCTAATAAAAATAGTAGCAAATGGAATTTAACAGTACATAAAAAAGTAACATAACATGGCAATGAAAGCTATTGAATTTAGAAATGTGTTAATATTAGTGAAAACTGACATATGATACATCATATAACAATACCAATAAAATATATAGGATAATCCCAATATTCTAAAAACAAAACATTTCATAAATGTCAACTCTTTCATATTATACACAATACCTACCTTAAATCAAACCCAATGCCATATTACTGATAAAAGACCAGTAGTGTTCTTAAAACACATTGGGGGGCCAGCGCCGCGGCTCACTAGGCTAATCCTCCGCCTTGTGGCGCCGGCACCCGGGGTTCTAGTCCCGGTCGGGGTGTTGGATTTTGTCCCAGTTGCCCCTCTTCCAGGCCAGCTTTCTGCTGTGGCCAGGGAGTGCAGTGGAGGATGGCCCAAATGCTTGGGCCCTGCACCCCATGGGAGACCAGGAGAAGCACCTGGCTCCTGCCATCGGATCAGTGCGGTGCACCGGCCGCAGCGCGCTGGCCATGGCGGCCATTGGAGGGTGAACCAATGGCAAAGGAAGACCTTTCTCTCTGTCTCTCTCTCTCTCACTATCCACTCTGCCTGTCAAAAAAAAAAATTAAAAAAAATAAAAATAAAAATAAAACACATTGGGTTCCTTGTCCCACTGTTATTAAACATTAAATTAGTCCCCCTCATCTCCAGTTTTTATTTTTGTGTTTCAGTTACCTACGGTCAACTGAAGTCTGAAAATATGAAATGGAAAATTCCAGGAATAAGCAGTTCATAACTTTTAAATAATTTTTATCACATTATATGGCATAATTGTTCTACTTTATTATTAATGATTGATGTTAATCTCTCTTACTGTGCTAATTTACAAACTAAACCATCTAAAAAACATTAACCAAAACCAAAAAACATTATCTATGGGATTCGGTGCTATCCATGGTTTCAGGCATCTGTGGAATATTTTGGAAGATATCCCCTGTGCATAAATAGGGGACTTCCATATTATGAAAATGCAGCCAACTTAAAAAGATGCTAGGAGCTGGTGCTGTGGAGTAGTGGGTAAAGCTGCTGCCAGGAGTGCCAGCAACCCATATGGGGGCCGGTTTGAGTCCTGGCTGCTCCACATCTGATCCAGCTCTCTGCTGTGGCCTGGGAAAACAGTGGAAGATGGGCTAAGTGCTTGGACCCCCGCACCAGCATGGGAGACCTGGAAGAAGCTCCTGGCTCCGGATTGGCCCAGCTGCTGTCATTGTGGCCATTTGGGGAGTGAACCAGCAGATGGAAAACCTCTCTCTCTCTCTCTCTTTCTCTCTCTCTCTCTCTCTCTCTCCCTCTTTCTCTCTCTCTGCCTCAGCCTCTCTGTAACTCTGCCTTTCAAATAAATAAATCTTTTTTTTTTAAAAAGTGCTAAATAAAAATAAAGAATGGATTTATTGTAAAGTAAGCACATTTTCCCCTTTGCTTATGAATAGTATGCTTATATACTGACTTCAGAAATACAATATTTTAAAATTTAAAAAATGTATTGTTCTATATGCTAGACTCACCTATTACTAAAATTCACCTTACACATAGTGAAAATACATAGTTTACTTATATCTCCATCATTTTTATACTTAGTTCCATAGAGTACATTGTGATACCACCTTTAATAATATCCACAAAATAACGTGAATTTCGATGTAGAGGTGTGAAGAAGTTTACTCGTCGTCAATTTTGAAAGAGGGAAGAGTATTGCTTCCTTTTGAAGGAGATTTGCACATACATTATGGAAGACACCGATTTAATTCTTGGGAAGGTGGAGGTAGAAGAGTCCGCTGCTCGTGAACAGCTCAACAGCATGGAGTCCTCCAGGTTGGTGCATCTCTAAACGTGACCCACCTGGAGATCCATGGTGTCGAACAATGAACTTTCCAAGCCAGCAAGGCCTCCACAAAGTGAGGGCAGCTCCTCTTCACAAACCGTTGGCTGAAGCACAGACAGCCTACGCCTATGCCAGCCCAAATGAGCTTCTGTCCTTTGTCTTCTCTGCCAGAACGTCCTCCATTCATTCTCCACTGCTGGCCTACTGTTTGAGCTCCTGGCCAGGATGTATACCTTCCAGGCTCCAGAGTAATCCCAGGCTTGGACAGTTTGCTTTTGATAAAGGAACATGAACAAGGAAACTAGCAAAACTTTGCAAGCAGTGTCTGCCTCATCATGAACGTCCAGAACATAGACAACTGTGTGCTACATGCAGCTGTGTAACCAATATATTCAATTGTAGTTGGTGGCCCGATAATTACATCTCACTGTAGAATTTCAAAGGCAACACCTACACATACGACTGCAGTTTCTAATTCACACGTGCATATGGACAGAGGATGCCTGGCTAACAGTCATATGTGAAAGCTGACATGGGCTTGGGACTGCATTCGCCGTTTGAGTCTAGTCAGTTACAATCTGCCCTTTCACAGTCAGGGATGCCCTAGACCCCGCTCGCTCCAATCCAAGCCTCCCCATCCTCACTGTGGTCTGCTCCCAGTGCTCCTGGGCATTGCACTTCACGAGGTCCTGAAGTCCCCTTCTGCTCTGATTCTGCTTCACGCCCTCGTTCCCCACACATGGGCGTACTGGCTGCTCCAGGGCCCTGTAGCTCTGTCTTCTCCAAACAGATCCAGAATCTCTAGGCTGCACTAAGATGAGAAGGAAATTGCCTGTGAATACCGTGTGAGTTTACAAGACCTTGCAAGGGTTTTGTTTCACAATTATATCCCACCTCCTTCTACTTTTTAGATGCTTTTAACCAGGGCTGTGGCTGTCAGTTTTCATCCAGAGTGAGAGAGACTAAAATGGACATAGTCTTAGGAAAACCTGTAGCTTAATTTCTCAGTTCTTTTGAACTTACAACCTAAAACCAAACTTCTGAAATATACCAATTTAAACATGATTCTGTAACTATAAAAATGGACAGATAGAAAATATATAGATAAATAAGTTTCAAACGAATGATTATAGCAGGGACTTTAGGTGTAAATGATGATTTTCATATTTTAGTCTGAGGGTAGGATCTGATGGTCCAGGGATACCCTTGGAGCCTGGTGAAAGCCATGGAGGGAACAATGATTTGGGGGTGCCGGTGGGCGCTGAAACATGATGATGACCAGTCCTGTATCTATCCAGTTAACTGTGCCATTTCATCATAGCAAGAGAGACTGAAGGGAATACACTGATAATTCTCCCTATCTGGCCATGCAATAGATGAACATAATCAGAGGTGTATACACACGCTGGTGTCAGAAAACCTGGATTTATGTTATATTTCAGGGCCCCAGCAACACAACCAGCAGCGTCTTGGCAAGTCACTCATCCCCAAGTCCATGCCTCCACAGGTATTATTTGGATAAGAGTTTTGTGAGACATGTTTAAGACGTGTGAGCCAATTCTTTGTAAACTAGAAAGCCTTCACAGTTAAGAAATTATATTATTTTTAATAAATGCATCTGATGAAGAAGCTGAATGGCTAGGTTCTTACAACAAATGGATCAAAAAGCATTTGTTCCTAAAAGCAGTAATGGAAAGAAAGGAGGGAATATCCAAAGGTGGATTCTGTAGGATCAAGGATCATTGATTTGTGTCTGCTCACGTGGGCAGCAGATGGCCTATTTGAGTCACGCTAGCCCAGGGCCTAGTACACAACTGATACTACAAAATTACGTGTTGGGTGAATAAATAAGCATTTTTTTCTTATCTTTTGTTCGACAGCCATTTTTCTTCACAAAATGCCTAAATGGAAAAGCTGCTGTGACACTGGAATTCTCCCCAGGTGTCCGTGTTGCTGAATTGCCTCCACCTATTTTCACCATAAATACAGGTACAAATCCACAGTACCCTACAACTTTTCCAAGAAACTTGGGTTGTTGGTGTATGTCTTTTATTTTATGCAATCTGCACACTCCTTGGTCTTGAAAGGGATATTATTACTTTCCCATGGTACTGGTCTTTACTGGGCTGCCTACACTGGAGTGGCTTAACAGGACATCCACTGAAAGAATATATGAAAAACAGTATTCTCATTTGATTTTATCTCATCTTTATCTGTGTGCATACTCACATACTATAATATAAATATTCATGGAATACCTTACTGTTTACATAATTGACAAACAAATGCTCACACAGTCATCAGAACCCAAAACACTGTTGAGTCCAGGTCTGGACCCCGTGATCTCGGTATCTCACTAGATCAACTGAGCCTTTGCGGTGTGCTCCTGCTGACTTCCACCTGCCAGTTCTGGTTCTCTGTGCTTCATTCACGGTGTTCTCAGAAACCTGGGTGTTGCTTGGCCCTCCCCGAAGGAAAGCTGGATGAGCTCAAAGAGTGTATAGCTCCCAAGAGAAACCCTCAAACAATGCTTATTCCATACAGTGGTTATTTCAGTGGTTGGCAGCATAATTAAGACAGGTAGGAGTTCTGTACAATTTCCTAGAACTGTCCATGTGTTTAAGCCGAGACGTCCTCTGCAGTGTCAGCTTAATAGGACGCTGTTAGCTGGCTGCTTCCCTGCCTTGCTTCACAACTCCTCTTTCCTAAATGGCTTCCTACATTTCCCAAATACAAGACCTGGCTGCTGGGAGAACCCAATGCAAGGCAGTGTGTGATCAAAATTATTCCAATGCCACTGCTCCTACCTATGACCCCGTTTGATTGCTTTTCAAGGCAATCTTCTCACAATCACTGGGGAACAACATCTGTTTTGTTTTACTTCTCCCTATGGTTTCATGTAGTAGTACTGTGGTACGGCACAATACACACACACTGAATTTGGCAGCAAAACATTTCAATAGTGCTAAGAGGTGTTTACAGATCCATGTTTCCTTGTAGCAGTATTGCCAATATTCACATCAAGTTGCTCTCTGGTTCTCAGAGTTGTGGGATGGGGAAAGTATCATTAGGGGCGCAGAGGATAGTATCAGAAATACCCTTGCCTTTTGTTTTAGTGGAATTACTTCTCTCTTGGTAATTCATTAAAAAAATCCATGGCTCATTTGGTTTCTGTGTTTGTTTTTGTTTACTTACACAGTCTTTGATGTCTCCCGGAAAACTAAAAGGAAAAATAATGATAAAAATAAAAACTAAACACTCTTGTTTAGAGAGGATTATTCTTCTCCATCAGTTAATTTTCAGTATTTATTTTGCCTCAGGAATTTGCTAATGATATTTGCATGAAAATAAGTTTTGAAGCTATGAAGTACACCCATATCTGCTGTTACTCTCTCTATAATATTCTTGTATTTTTTTCCAAATGCTAGCTCTAATGAAGACTCTGATTTTCAAAATAGGCCTGTAAAATATAAGATGGATAACAACATTCTGTATTTTATAATGTATGTAACAGTGGGGAGGAAGAAACAGAATTTAATCTTCTCTGCATCCATCTGTTGCATTTTTTTCTAAGAGGAGTAGTGAAATATTCCTCAAATCTTTTTTACATTAATACTTCTTAATTTCTTTATTTTCATTTCATGACATGCTGACTCTAGGTTACCTGAACAGACACTTAAACAATAGGTACAAAAGATGAGGCATAGCTTAGAACACTCCTCATATTGCTTATCTTATTTGAGCAGTAGATCAGGCAGACCAGTAAGAATTCTCTAATTCTCCTGTAAAAATTCATAATCTTTCTGGGGTGAAATCAATTGCCCACATCACTACATCTGATAAGCATTCCAACATGATATATGGTTTAGCAGAAAGGCCTCTCGGGGCCCAAATGTAGCATTATATTTGGTTTGCCAAATGATAAAATTTCAGTACAGAATCAGTTTTTATTTTTAAATAATAAAAAACATATAAGTAAGAAGTACCCTAAAATGAAAATGTTCAGTTGCTGAGAGAAATGTTGGGAGAAAACTACTAGGCTAGTTGGCAAAAATGACAGATTCTAAGACACGAAAGATCACTGGGAATATAATCAAAACATTGAAGTTCAAGATTATCTAATACTCCTTGGAGCAAGTTTCTTGAGAATAATCACCACAGTAATATTTTGAATTTGTGTACCACTACATAGTTACTATAAACCATAAACTGGTCAGCTCAACTCCTGGCACTTAAAAATTTGCTCCACATAGAAATCAACACTATTACTGATTTCTAACATTTTATTTTCTTCTATAATTGTATGATTTATGCTCTTACTCAGCGACCAGATTTAAAGCTCTCTGAAATCTGTTATGACTGTGTCCATCTGGATCATGTTAGGTTTCTTTAACAAATAAAAGCAAATATTGATCATTTTAGCCTTTTAATTTGCTGCTTTGTGTGACGTCACAGCACTGTTTGCCTACTTTCCAGATCTACTTCACTCAACATGCACTGAGCAAATCCTTTATCCTGTTTCCTATCTATCATGCAGCAAGATGCAGCTCTTCCTTTCTGGTCAGCTACATCTTCCTATGACTTTGAACGTGAATTAGTCACTGGAACCATTAGTCTCATTCTCTCTCTAGAAGTCACAGGCCCCCATGCCATCTATTAAACATACACACACACACACACATGAATATTCAATTCACAGCCTTGGAGATTTAACAATATGAAATAATTTGTTGAATGAAAGATAAAATCAGTGTCCCAAAAATTGGTTACTGATAGGATCTAAACAACTTCTACTGTTTGCTTTTAGTGCTTGTTATTAGAGGCACCTTGTCTTCAAACTGGGAGTACTTTATAGACTTAACATTACAATGAGAGCATTTAACAACCCATAAAATTTTTTGTTTTTAATTCTAGAAGCACATGCTGTTAAGATGAGTTTATCAGAAAAACATTCCAATGTTATTTGTATGGATTATGAGAAGTGTATAAAAAACTTCAGGGGACTGGTGCTGTGGTGCAGCAGGTTAAAGCCCCAGCCTGAAGCACTGGCATCCCATATGGGCACCGGTTCTAGTCCTGGTTGTTCCTCTTCTAATCCAGCTCTCTGCTATGGCCTGGGAAAGCAGTAGAAGATGGCCTAAGTGCTTGGCCTCTGCACCCACCTGGGAGACCCAGAAGAAGCTCCTGGCTCCTGGCTTCAGCTCAGTGCAGCTCCGGCAGTTGCGGCCAATTGGGAAGTAAACCAGTGGATGGAAAACCTCTCTCTCTGTCTCTACCTCTCTCTGTAACTCTTTCAGATAAAATAAAATAAATCTTAAAAAAAGAAAATAAATTGTTCATATATGAATAGGCATGTGCAAAACTAGCTTGCCATCAACACACAGCTGCTTCCATAATATCCATGGCTTTTGCATCACTGGCTTCAACCAACCTCAGATTGAACCAAGAACTAAACATCTTGTCATTACTCTCTAAAGAATACAGTATAACAGCATTGACATTGTATTAGGAATTACACGTGATTTACAGACAAGTTAAATGTAAGAGGCTGTGTGTATAAATCTCTACACTATTTTATATAAGAGATTTAAACGTTTTCATATCTGTGGGAATCCTGGACCAGTCAATCAAGGATTCTGAGAGATGATGGATGTATCAATATTAAATGTATATTTTCAGTCCAGATCTCTCTGCACTAAGATTTTGCTATACATTTTGTTTACCTCTTCTCTTAGTTATGCATTGGTTTCCATAATCTCAAATTGTCACAACTGAACTGATCACTCTTATGAGACCTGTGACACCCCCATCAGCCCAACTACCTATCCTAGGAAATTAGCTGCTCTTCAGGCCTCCATTTATTATTCCAATCTAACCCCCATGCCACACATACAAAATCACCCAGACCAACCTATTCTGATCTTTAATATTCCTCTAAGCCACCTCTCTCCTTGCCAGGCACACTAATGTTAATGTCATTTTGGAACCATTGCCTTGTCTTAGTTATTGATCTTGCCTTTCTCTTTTCAGTCTTTATTCTCTGTGGTAGAATAAGAAGGTCATGCCAAGATGGCCGCTGGCAACAGAGCCTGCCTGGCAACAGGCTGTGCTTGGATGGCTTCTGAAACCACATGGCAAAGGAGCCTGCCTGCCAACAGGCTGTGATTGGATGGCTTCGGGAAGCATAATGGCAAAGGAGCCTACCTGGCAACAGGCTATAATTGGTTAAGGCATAAACCGCCCCCAAGACTGGATTGGCTGCCTTGGCTACATAAGCTACTGTACCAACTGAAATAAACGAGTCTGTGGGCTGCTCGCCTCTGGCCTGCTTTCACCTGACTCCCGGGTCTGTGTGGTGACTCAGCCCATCTTGTCCCCACTGTGCTCCTCTCAGAATGAATCTACAGCAACAGTTCTCTCCAAATAATTTTGCATTCCTCAACCACTGTCACTTTTCATAAACAAAATAAAAATCTATCTCTTGATTAACACCTTAATGACGGTTCACTCCCTTAACCTCAAGCTTGTTAAGGTAGTGCTGACTGCTCTTGACAGTTATTGCCAATGTAGGTAGCCACATCTTCACCACACTTCCTCCATGATCCTTCAGCCTAATCATGCTTAACTACTTTAATCTGGCAAATCCATCATCCTCTGCTCTCTCACAATTGTTCAGCCCCATTTTAGATTATTGGACCCTAAAGATGTCCTTAAGTATTTCTACTGCAATCTAAAATCACTGAATACACAAATAGGGATGTCTGTGTGAACATACACACTCTTGTCGTGTAAGGAGTTTTTTTCTTCTATTTGTTGCACTCTTTTCTTAGTTGAGGATTAATCTCATGGCAATAAAATAAGTGGAAACTATGTCACTGTAAAAATCAAAAGAGAACAGAAAGGAAGGATTAGGGAGGGTGGGAAGCATTACTATGCTTCTGAATCTATATGTATGAAATACATGACATTTGTTCCCTTTATATAAATAAAAATGGAAAAAATACAAGTTCAAAAAATTACTACATCTGAAAGCACTGTCTGATGGCTTCTATTTTTCTGGGTTCAATGGTTTTATCATTTAGTTAGTGATCATCAAACCCTAGGAGTACTGCATTCCACCTTAAGAAAATATCCTTCCAAGTGAGAAAAATGTTACCCACAGATAGATGGAAGACTCAGGAGGACTCAGAAAACACTCTCTCTAACCTCTTGTAGTTACTGAGAAAGTGACTGACTTCTAAGAGAACTGTGGGACAAGGCTGCTTTTTGCAATGGAAAATTAAGACCAAGACTCTCTCACTGTTTCTGATGAATATCACCTCAGAGATCTTCCAGACATTAGCTGTTTTAGCTCCCTCATTTTTTGATAAGGGGACCAAAACCCAGATGAACATGCTGCCCTCTCATTTCCTACTTTGGTTGTTATTTTCTTTTAGAAAATTTAGAACCAACTACCCATTGCTCAAACACTTTCACTTCCTCATTACATTATCTGCAAACAAATGAAAGAATCATTCGTTTATACACTGATGAAACTCTTGACAATAAGAAATATGGCATATGTAACAGAAATGTTATGTTCAGTAATACATAACAGAAATTTTGGAGCAGGCATGTAGTCTAGCCATTAAAATGCCAATTATGATGACCACAATCCATATTGGAGTGTCTGGGTTCAGTATCCACCTCTGGCTCCTGGGAGGCCTGTCTCTTTGCTTCTTCTCAGCCAAGTCCTTACCACTGTGGGAATCTGGAGGGTGAATCAGCAGATGGGAGCTCTCCATCTCTCTCTCTCTGCCACTGTCTTTCTCTCTGTCTTGTCGGTGAACTCTGTGTTGTATGTGTCTGTGTGTGAGTGCTTGTGCATGTATGATACTTTGTCTCTGTGCTTCTTAAATTAAAAAACAGAAAGAAATGTCTTCAGGAATTCCTTCGAATCTGGTACACACCACATATTCCCTTAGCTCCCTGGCAGATGTATCAAATTAACTGATTGATTTGATTATCAATAGCTTTAAGACTCCCACAGCTAGAAGCAGAGTCTCATGTTCCTAAACTTATTGGAATCTATGTTTTCTATGATGGTAACTACAGGAAGAAGGAAGTAGATGCCAAATGGATGTAATTTTAGAGATGAGGGGTAGGATGAGCAGCGTACAGTAGCAGGAAAGTGTGAGTAGGGCAAATCTTGTTATTGGAACAAAGGAAGAGAGAGGAAAAGGGAAACCTATGGCTAAGCTGAGTCATTAAATGTAATTTAGAAAACCCATGCTAAGTGTAAAGTGATGGGGCCCAGCATTGTGGCACAAGGGGTTGAGCCAGCGATTTCAACATCAGCGTCTTGTATTGGAGTACACTGTGAGTCCTGGTTACTCTGCTTCAGATCCATCATTCCTGCAAGCGCACCTGGGAAGGCAGCAGATGGACCAACTACTTGGTCCACTACCACCCATGTTAGAGGACAGGATAGTGTCATTGGCTTCTGGCTTCAGCCTAGCCCACACCCGGCTGTTTTGGCCATTTGGGAGGGGAACATGCAGATGGAAGATTCTGTGTGTGCGTGTGTGTGTGTGTGCATGTGTGTGTGTGTGTGTGTGCCTTTGTCTCTCTCTGTTGCTCTACCGTTCAAATAAATACATCTTAAAAAAAAAAGAAAACAAAGTGTAAACTGAGTAACAGATAGAAACAACATGGCCAGACTAGTAGAAACAAAAAAGTGTTAACAGACCCTGATATCAATTCTGCATATTAAATCTAACACCTGGGCTAATGAAAAGATGAAAACAGAATGAAGGGGAAAAATGGCTATAGCCCCAAGTAATCAATAATAAATCAATAAGAAAAATTGAGGAACTTAACTACTTAAAACTGGAAGATTTAAAGTTATATTTTATTTTAAGATGGTTCTTCAAAGTCAATAGGATTTAAATCTTATTACACATAGTAAAAATTGTGTAAGACTATGAGACACACAAACTGGAAGTTAAGCATACCCTTTTGTATGTCTACTCACTGGCTGTTGTGAAGATAAATACTAATATTATGGAAGTATTTTGTATTACTTTAAATCATTGTGAAAATATATTACCGTTATTAAAACTGAATTCATATATACAAATATTCTGCCCCAATTTTCTTTTTTGATCCTTGAAAATTTTTTCAACTCTAGAATTTCAACTCCAAATTTTTTCAACTCCAACATTTTAAGCAAGTTGAAATATATAAACTTCAGTGTGGCAACTTCATCAGGTCCCTATCTGAAAACATTGGCTATCAGGACCTTTTGAAGAAATATCTCTTCAGAAGACTCCTTGAGAATTAATGGATATCTACAGCTAAGTGTTGGACAGTTATGGAATATATATATAATTTACTATCATAAAGCATTAAGAATATTATTTTCTGGTTGAAAACTCAATACATGCATACTGTAAAAATTAGAAAACAGACACAGAATTCAAAAAAAAAAAAAGGTGAATGTCTACTATGATTTCCTCTAAGAGATAACCAGTGTTACATTTTCTATATCTAATTTGGGACTGATTTTGTTAATAAGCCATGCTGTATTTGGCTATTATAATGGCAATGGTTATCACTGGTATTATTTTGTATAGAGCATAGTTGTAGAGGACATTTTGAAATCACATGCTTTCGTTTCTATCATTATAACATACTTTTGTAATCATCTACGATTTCTATGATTTTATACAATGAAGAAATGTTGCCTCTAAACTGAGGATATTATGGATATTTTGATGATGGAAGAACCAAGAGGAGCCCAAAAGGTTTTTGGGGAATAAGATAAAAGTTTTAGGAAAAAAAGTCATAATGTGTTGATCACAGCCAAGAGAGGAAAAGCATGCAGCCATACATAAAAACAAAATAAAACAAAACAAAATTAAACACAGAAAGCAAGTCAGAGTAAAATAAAATATAAGAAATAACTGTGGAGATGAGTGTTTCAGGCCCAGTAATCAATTATCATCACTTCACTTGAATTCCCTTTCTATGGATCATCTTTCTTTTGTTCAGAAAGGATAAAGCTACCATGTCTATGCAACACCTCAGCCCCACCCTGTTTTCCTCCTGTAGGAAGGTAGTTTATCAGCTTAATAACATTAGGAAATGAAGCTGATGGGATTATATTTTCAGGTAAAATCTTTCCTTGAAATATCTTCACCTCCTCCTTTGTAAGACTGCAAAACAACAGAGATCCACCAATCTGGCTTCCAAGTTGGAGCCCAGAACCACAGTCTTCAGTGGTCCTGGTGATCCTGACCATGAAGTAGGACTTCTGGAAGTGAAACCCTATCAGAGAGAACCTATAAAGAGGAAGTTAACCAGGCTTACCATTAAGGCTGAGTCCATTGTTCAAATGGTGAGCCAGTGGTAGGAAGAAAGAAGACCCTGTGCTATATCCCCATTCCACATCATTATGACCAACCAAGGATAACATTATTTTAACTCAGGCAATTGAGTATTCCAGTGAGTCCTTAGAGATGTACTGGGGTACAATGGAGGGGTGATGTTTGCCTTCTGTCTTCTCAGGTAAGTCTGCGACAATTCTGCTCTTTCCTCAATCCAAAAAAAAAAAAAAAAAAAAAAAAGCATTTCTACAAACACCACTGGATTAGAGAAAACATGGGTGCTACTGTGGGTAGACCCAGAAAAGTCAGAGATTGTCCACTGAGGGAGTGGTAAGCAGGGGAGGGGACTGTTCCCGGAAGCCTGTGGTCAACCGTGTCCTCTTATCTAACGTCACTATAAAAGAACTTTGGTAAGTATGCCTTATTATTCTTCTCCCTTGATGTCATCCTTAGATCTCAAAATATGGGCAACTTTCCAACTTGGTGCTTAGGTCCTTATTATATTTGAGCCCAAATAATCTTACTGATACCTGGTTGTTTGTTTGGTTCGTTTCTTTGTTTTTTTTTTTTTTGTTTGTTTGTTTGTTTTTTGGCTTAGTGCAAACTCTTCTATTTTGCTCATGCCATGAATCTCATTATCCTATCCCTCAAGTTTTGTATATTGTCGTGCATCCTCTTGGTATTCAGAGACCATCAAGCAGAATAACCCAAGAGCATTTCTCAGAACAAATGTCATCTTCAGGAAGGATTATATGATGGTTTTCCTTTGTCACACACACACACAAACACACACACGCACACACACACACACACGAATGGCCTATCTTCTTAAAGTATATTTTCAATTCATGTAGTAAACAAAGCAAGGACGATAAATAGCATTACATAAACTAAATGAAGCAAAATTCACAAATTGACAGTAATTTATGCAAAATGGATTTCACTAAGTATAAGTTAGATAGGAGATATCGCATATGACTACCTTTTCCTTCATCTTTCAACTTCGAGCAAGATTTTTTTCTAAGACATTATGACTGGTTTTCACATCCAACCAATGTTAATATCTACTATATACCAGATGCCATTTTAGACCATGGTAGTAAAATACACAGCTGTTCACTCTGTCTTCTAGTGAGATGTCACAAAACAAAACATTTGATAAATGACTACATTAAATTCTATCAAAGAAATAAGGTGCTAAGACAGCTCATAAAGCAAGGCCACTCTTCAAGCGAATTCACAAGGAAAGCTTTTCTGAAGAGTAGCAGATAATCAGAAGATGCCCAAAACGCTAAGCACAGGGAAGTGGCGATGTAAAATGGTCTATGTATACGAAGGGAACAGTATATGGCATACGGCGAATACTCTAAAAGCAAGGAGCGTATCATACTTAAAAACTAACACAAGTGCCTGAAGTCTATGCGAGCAAACAGCAGCTCAGAATGGTACTGCAGAGGCGAGAAGTTCCAAATCACGCCCTGAAGGCCCCGTAAGGATCCTGGCGAGGGATGGGAGTAGAAAGTCAAAGACAAGTCACAGCAAACAGTGCTCCAGCCAAGGGAACAAGCCTAACACCATCAGTGACACGTCAGCTTGATAGCACGTCCCCTGGATCGTCCTCCCCAGCCCACGGAGAAACATCAGACAAACCAAAACACAGGGGCATTTTACTAAATATCTGGCCAGTACTTCTCAAAGCTATCAAAGTCACAAAAATCAAGAGAAGTATTAGAAATTGTCACTGGCTGGCGCTGCAGCTCACTAGGCTAATCCTCCGCCTACAGCACCGGCACCCCGGGTTCTAGTCCCGGTTGAGGCGCAGGTTCTGTCCTGGTTGCTCCTCTTCCAGTCTAGCTCTCTGCTGTGGCCCGGGAGTGCAGTGGAGGATGGCCCAAGTGCTTGGGCCCTGCACCTGAATGGGATACCAGGAGGAAGCACCTGGCTCCTGGCTTCAGAATGGCGCAGCGCACTGGCTGTAGCGGCCATTTGGGGGGTGAACCAACGGAAAAAGGAAGACCTTTCTCTCTGTCTCTCTCTCTCTGTCAAACTCTGCCTGTCAAAAAAAAAAAAAAAGAAAAAAGAAAAAAGAAATTGTCACAACATCCAGGAGTCTAAGGAAAAGAGTATGACAACTAAATTATCATGGAAAATATCCCTGACAGCAGAAGGACCTTGGAGTAAAACTGAAGAAATGCAAATGAAGTATGGACTTTAGTTAATGATAATGTTCCAATACTGATCCATCGGTTATGTCAAATGTACTATATTAATTCAAGATGTTAGAAACGAAACAAAACAATTCATGGGTAAATGGGGACTCTCAAGTGCTATCCTTGCAATTTTTCTGTAACTTACACTAGAATAAGAAGTTTATTTTGAAATAAATGAAGACCAACTTTCTGAACTTACCATACTTGTTCATGGTAGTGCCATATCCTGAGTAAAGACAGACAAGATGGCAGAGTGGGATGAATGGACACACTTCAGGATATGTGTCTGTGTCTGTGTGTGTGTGTGTATTGTTAAGTGTTTATGTTCCTGCAGATGGGCTATATCCCTGTCTCACTCTCTGCTTCTCGCTTACTCTGTGCTCATTGACGTGCTAGATTCACTTCTTCCTGTTGGATGCTGAAGCATTTCAGAGACACATAGGACAGGCACATGACCTCAACTACTTCCTAGATGAGTAGGGTTCCCCGATGAGAAATGAACACTTCTCCCTGCTACAGCATAGCTTACCATACCCAGCTGATCCTAATGACTATCAATTTTCAACATGAACCCTACAATGAATTTTCCTGTATTTTTTCTAACCTGAGGTCATGTTATACAAATACACTATATATATTTCCAAGTGTATATATTCTTAGACTTCTATATATACTTATACTTTAATATGTACTTAATCAAGTTAGTGCTAACCATTAAACCATATCTTTCGACAGAAATTCCTCCCAAGGGCTAACCCAGAAAGGCAAACCCTGCATCCTCTTCTAGACATCTCCAGTGCGGGAGTCATGGTTTCTGGGTACCAGAATGAAGGCAGTCTTCTGGGGCTTCTCTCTAGAACACCTCTGGTAAAAACAGACAGTTTCTATTCACAATCTCTCTGCCTCTGAGTCACAGTTTCTCACTACTAATGAACATGGCAATTTTCTTTGAGTGCTGACATTCTTTTGGGATTCTGCAAAGGAAAACGACGTGATTTGAGAAGTAGCCAGTGGTCACAGAATACTCTCTGTTCAGATACATTTTTCCCTCAGAATTTAAGATCAACACTTTGAGTATTGTTAACAGTACTCATACAACAGTCCATTAACTGGGTTAAAGGTAGTGACAGCAAAGTGCATTAAGGGGACATCAAGATTCTGATTCCAAACGGCCACACTTTTCCTTATTAATATAACTGAAAGGTAATGTATCATAGGTATATATATGAAAGGTAATATACTACATTACCTTCCAGTTATCTCCTCACCAATCCATCTCAGCAACACTTCAGAACTCCCAGAAACCACACTTAAATGCAAACTAGACGTTGCTTAAATCTATTACTGTATTATCTCAACGTGGAAGGAATTTCCTGATAATTCTGCAATAAAGCTAACCTCTGGCCTCCTGGCAAGTTCACTGAAAGGCTCATGCTGTAAACTGATAGAGAACAATTAGGAACAGCTGGATGCGGTGAGCTATGCTGTAGCAGGCGTAAGTGTTCATTTCTCATTGGAGAATCCCAGTCAAGTAAGAACGGAGGTGAGGTCTGTGTTGTTCTTTTTATTTGTAAAATGTTTTGGCATCCAACAGGAAGAAGTAAATTTAACAAGTTGAGGGGCATAGTTTATTTATATTTTATGTTACTTATTTTTAAAAGATTTATTTACTTGAGAGGCAGAGTTACAGAGATGGAGAGACAGAGAGAGAGGACTTCTATCTGCTGGTTCACTCCCCAAATGGCTTACAGTGTCTGGAGCTAGGCCGATCTGAAGCCAGGAGCCAGAGCTTCTTCTGGATCTCCCACATGGGTGCAGACACCCAAGCAATTGGGCCATCTTCCACTGCTTTCCCAGGCCACAGGCAGAGAGCTGGATTGGAAGAGGAGCAGCTAAGACACAAACCAACACCCATATGGGATGCCCGTGCCACAGGTGGAGGATTAACCCACTATGCCACAGTGCCAGCCCCTTATTTTATTTTTATTCATTTATTTGAGAAGTGGGAGAGGAGGGGAGGCTTCACTCTCCAATTGCCCACAAAAGTCAGGGCTGGGCCAGACAGAACCCAGGAACTAGCAACTCAAGCTAGGTCTGTCACGTGAGTGGCAGGGACTCAGTTATATCAGCTGTCACTACTGCCTCTCAGGGACTGCATAAGGAAGCTGGAATCAGGAGCCAGGGGTGGGTATCAACACCAAGCCCTTCCACAGGGGAGGTGGTTGTCCTAACTGGCATGGTAACTATTAGGCCAAATGTCCACCCCAAGGAACACAGTTTAAAAAATGCACCCAACATAGAATCAACAATATAAGTGTAACATTACTATATAGTTAAACAAACCAAATAAATATATGGATCTCAACCATTGTAAATAGTGATTGAAATTTTACTATATTTTGTGTGTATATCATTTAAATGTTTACAAAACGTTCCAAATTCATTTCTTGTGATCCATGAACAGCTTTACAAAGTAAAAAGTACAGGTATTGTTGTTTTCCGTTACAGAAGTGAAGAAGCTTCACACTTGAGTGATATCCTGAGAATCATCCATTTCAAAGAGCTGTGGTGCATTCGAGTTGGAAAAAATTATTTATATCTCATCTTGTCTCATACGTAAGGGCAAACTAATAAATATTCTTACTTCTTACATGGAAATCAGTAATAGTGCCTAGATCACAAAATTGTAAAAGGAACAATAGATGCAAGGTATGGCAGTGGTAAATTGTGCACAATACGGAGGACTACTCTGCCTTACGTCAAGAAGGGCTTTGGGCCAGGGCACCACTGAGGAGGACATTTAAACTCCCTGCAGAGGGCCAGTCCTTTGCAGACTGAGCACACAGCCTCAGACCATGAGCCTCTCTCCTCAGAACACTCTGATCCAGCAACATTTACCTAGGGCAGCCATATTGCAGGGCAATGATTAGGGAGGAAATGGGGAAAGTGCATGTTGGGCTGTCAGACAGAGAAGTATAATGGTAATTATTTTTAATTGGAACAACTGCAGCCGCATTCCTTTGCTATTCTTAAGTCACTTTATTAATGACTACTTTGGTTTCCCACTGGAGGAAATATAAGAGACCACGTCCCATGTTAAACTAAGGAAAGCTGTGAAACATGTGTCTGAACAACCAACAAACATCTGAGAGAGAAATGCTAATCTCTTATTTCACAAAATTCATTCCCTCCCACAGAGACCTTTGACCCTGACGGCTGAGTGCAGATGATACGTGCGACTTGAGAAATGTTATTCTGACTCATGTGCCTAATTCTTTTCTGAAAACCTGCAAAAATATTTCTCACTGAATCCCCGCAGCTCCCAACACCATTGGTCAAATGTTTGCTTCAGACGGAAGCGAGGATTAATTCATAGTTTGCCCAGAGAGGTCAAAGCTCTCCCTCCCCCAGCATGGAGACCTGCAGGCATGTGTCCAGACAGCAGGTGCCACTGGGCAGGCTCCTATCTACCTTAAGACGGGAGGCTTTTCCTCAGCTTCATATTGGGGACCCTGAAACTAAACTATGACCTGATGCTCTGCTTCTCGGAGAGGAGAGACAGCTCACAGGTAAAATTGTTTTTTATAAACATAGTGGGACAAAGCAGCACCCTCAGCAGAATCACGGGGTGGGGAAGAAAACAAGAGTGGAAGTTGTCAGTTTGGCACCGCAGAAAGTGCAGTCTAGCAGGGAGCCCCAGGGAGCTTCCTTCATGTTTTACCTTGAGGGCTTGAAAGTCCTCTGAGTAGTTCTCCTCCAGCTCTGCCTGAGCTGGGGTTGTCTCAGTGACTCAAGGGTGACCATCCAAGCACCTGCCAAGTCACAGAACTTGTCTTCTGTGTGTGTTTCTTCAAATGTAAAATAGAGCCACATCAGCCCACAAGCTACTCCTGAGTAACATTTGAAAGAGAAAACCCGAAGTGCTTCCAAAAAGGCGACTGCTTTACGGAGAGCAGGCAGTGGAGAGTCTGCCTTATCCTGAACGGACCCTTGTTTTCATCGGGAGGGAGACCGAACAATCGCTCTGAAGCAGAGTTGGTTATGTTTTGAATTTCTTTCTTTTTAAAACGTTTATTAATTTACTTTCCTGTATTTGAAAGGGAGAGAGACAAGTGGGGAAGGGAGAGCAGAAGAGGGAGAGATAGAGAGAGAGAGAGAGAGAGAGAGAGATTTCATCTGCTGATTCACTCTCACTAACACCCACAACAGTCACGGCTGGGCCAGGCTCAAGCCAAGAGCCAGGAACTGCAGCCAGATCTCCTGCACGGATGGAAGGGATTCAAGCACTGCCGCCATCATACACTGCTTCCCAGGGCACATTAGTAGGGAGCTGGATCAGAAATGGAGCACCCGGGACTCAAACTGGCACCCTGATAAGGGATGTGCTTATCCCAAGAGGTTGCTTACCCTGCGGCACCACAGTGCCAACCCCTGAATCAGCTGTTTCACAAAGAATTATCTATTGTCCGAAGTGGGGGTTGATCCAACAGAGAAGTCTGGGCTCACACTCTTAACTGATTCCTCTGTAACTCATCTAGAGGACTCTGGTATATATATATATATATATATATATATATAACTCATCTAGGGTCTCTGGTATAAGCAGCACATTTCTGCCAACAACACAGTGGGATTTCTGTGAGGACGGATGGGAAACAGAATGAGATAGGAGTCGCTGATTCCGGATTCTCATTCAAGCTGTCTCACCTGGGAAAACTCACCTGAGAGTCATACTTCTAAATTTTCTCAATGTGTCACCACTGCCCTTTAGGATTTTTTTTAAAGATTTATTTATTTATTTGAAACATAGAGTTACACAGAGAGCAGGAGAGGCAAAGAGAGAGAGGTCTTCCATCCACTGGGTCACTCCCCAATTGGCTGCAATGGTTGGAGCTGGGCCAATCTGAAGCCAGGAGCCAGAAGCTTCCTCTGGGTCTTCCACTTCTATGCAGGGGCACAAGGACTTGGGCCATGATCCACTGCTTTCCCAGGCCATAGCAGAGAGTTTGATCAGAAGTGGAGTAGCCGGGACTTGAACCAGCATCCATATGGGATGCTGGCACTGCAAGTGGCGGCTTTACCCACTACGGCACAGCGCCAGCCCTTAGGATGTTTTGCAGGAATGAAATTAGGTGATGGATTTTTAACAAAGTCTGATTTGTATTTAAACCAGCATAAGTAACCCACAAATATGTTTTTTTTTCAAGTGAGTTGGAATCCAATATGAAAGTGAAATGGTAGACGTGTTCTGAAACACAAATTAAAGATGCCTGATTCAGTAGGCACATTTATGGAACAATGGGATTCATAATTGTCATTAGAATCACCACAAATTGGAGGCTGACATTGTGGCATAGCAGGTAAAGCCACTGAGTGGAAAGCTGGCATCCCTACGGGTGCCAGTTCTTATCCTGGCTGTTGCCCTTCTGATGCAGCTCCCTGCTAATCACCTGGGAACAGTAGTGGAAGGTGGCCCAAGTGTTTGGGCCCTGCCACCCACATTGGAGATTCAGATGAAGCTCCTGGCTCCTGGCTCCTGGCTTCGGCCTGACCCAGCCCTGGCTATTGTAGCCATCAAGGAAGTGAATCAGTGGGTGGAAGATTTTGTATCTCTCTCTCTCTCTCTCTCTCTCTCTCTGTCTGTCTCTGGAACTCTGACTTTCAAATAAACAAATAGACTTTTAAAGATAATCACTAAAAGATTTGTTTCCTTAATCCATTCTACATGATATTAGGGAATTGTGTTTCAAACCCCGCCCCTTGTTTTAGTTCTGCATGAAATTTCACTTCTAGGTGCAAACAGTGCTAAGCATCTATGAACTTTCTTCTCAAACAGGGGTCAGAAAACAATGGGATGAAGTGCCTTATTAACTCCCTACAGAAAAGGCACCTACTATTCTACCTAACACCCAGACCATTTGAGGTTATAAATAGGAAGAATCCACAGAAGATTGGAGAATGATCACTCTGTGTTTGCATTGACATCTCTTTCTAAATGCAGGTCAGTCACTATGATGTGTGTAGATATCATAAGCTAGATGTTGCCATTTGGCCAACACAGTGACTTCTATCCATACCACGATTCTATCCAGTTTTCTATTATTTTCTTATGCAAATGTCAAATGAAATACAATGGTACAGGGCATGTTTCCTTTTGATAAAGATTGTTATTACAGTAGCCAACAGGATAAGTCTAGACTTAGGAGTGGCAAACTGACTGTTCATGACCTGACATATCTTTTTCTCATTTACAGCATGGGCTGTAGCTACTTAGGACTGAAGATTCCATTCTTATGCTTTGACACAAGCCGTACTCTCTTCTGAGTACCCCCCCCCCCCCCGATCTGGTAAGACTATTCACCCTTCAATGCTTCATTACACCAAACTTCAGCACTACCCTGGGCTAGTTCTACCCTTCTCTTACGTAAATTCAGAAATCCTAGTGTCTCTCCTTTGGCATCTGTGTATTGTATACCAATGTTTATTCTTCAGCTTATCTCCTAGGGCAGATGGTAGTAGCTAATATTATGATGAATCACCTTTGTAACCCGTATGTCTAGCAGTGCACCAGAATATACCTGATTTTTCAGCAACAAATGTTGAAGAATAAATGATAATCAAATATTTCTAGTTATCAATAGCTTCGCCTTATAAAGAACTTATACATGCTTTCTATACAATAACCCACTGACTAGATTCTGGCAGAGACAAATAAGTTTTAAAAACAGAATCAGGGGTAGGTGTGGTGGAACAGTAGGTTACACTACTGCTTGGGACTCCCTCATCCTAAAATGGAGTGCCTAATTAAAGTCCCAGTTACCCTACACTTCTGATCCAGCTTCCTGCTCATGCACCCGGGAGGCGGCAGATGACAGTCCAGTTACTTGGGTTTCTGCCACTCATGTGAGAGACCTGGATGGAGTCCCTACCTCCTGGTTTCAGTCCAGCTCAGCCCTGGCTGTTGCAGGCATTTGGGGAGTGAATGACCAGTTGGAAGATCTCTTTCTCTCCCTCTCTCTTTCTCTCATGCTCTCTCTCTTCTTCTGTTTCTCTCTCTGTAACCTGGCCTTTCAAATAAGTTAACAAGTCTTTTCAATAAGTTCAGAATCACAGGATCAGAAAGCTACTGCCATGAATGATGAGTTTTTCCTTCAGTGTGGACGATGCACTTGCTGTACGTTCCTGCGTTTAATCCCGACAGAATTTAAGCTGTTTTTCCAGGAGGGTGAGGAGGAACACTGATTCCAGGAGCTGACCACCTTTGCAAGCAAGCTGAGCCCTGCCTCTCTCGGGAATACTCGCAGGTGTTGTAGACTAAGGAAGGAAACACTGGGGTCCTGTGTCTTTCTCCCTTTGCTCCTTTGTTAAGGAGTCACAACCTGCCAAGGAAGAATGACCATCCCTGTCCAAATACTTTTTCCTTTGGACCTATGTGAAAGTGACTGATACATTTTCTAAGAAGGTGGAGACAAATTCACTTTCTGCCTCTTCAAATGCAGTCGCTCCATAAACAGAGTCCCTTCTGTCTTGAGATGGATCACAGGTGCCAGCTAATGGTACCAGCACCTCTCTAACAAAGTTGTGGAGCTCACACAGGAAAGAAGCAAAACAAACAGAAAAATGAATTTCCTGTGATTCTTTCAAATGCTTCAGTTTTAATGTTCATCTTCACTGAGTGGAATTCTTTCCTAGTGAGTCAAGATAAGCAGCTTTATTTACTGGCAAACTAACATTTTTGATTCTGCCACTGTGTAACTCCCAAAGAGAATACAGTATTTACAAAGCAGACTTCTGGCATAGTCTCTCCTCTCAAAGTTCCAAACGCCTCTTAAAATAGCTTTGCAAGTGGCATCCCAACATTCCTCAGTTGCACATCACGTTCCCAGTGTAAGTGACAGTGGTCTGAGAGAGCATTCTGTCACCTCATTGAGAATTTCTCCAGACTACGAAATGCCCAGTGTTCCAGAACCAACTCCTCAACTCACCATCAATTGCTTCTCCTTTATCCTCTCCTTTGACAGAAAGTAAAACAAGACAAACAAAAACCCACCAAAAAATTTCATTCATTTTGAAAATATGTGTGGCAAAGCTGATTACATTTATGGTTCGTTGTCAGGATGAAATAATCAACTATTTGGAAGAAAAGTACATTGATTAGGAGAGATGACATCAAAATCTAGCTTTCCAACTGTCTTATTCTCACTCTGAATCAGTTCATAGAAAATTTTTGTAAATTTGCAGGTAGACCTCACAACAGAGTTTCCTAATGACCTTACAAAACTAGGAAGCAGAACAAAGCAGTGGATTTTACATTGTTGTATACAAAGTTTCATCCATCACACTTTTTCCACATTTTGAAATTGTCAAACATATCCAGGTAACAAATCCGCAGTGTAAATATTTCTCAGTTCATTTTGATGATGCAGAGTTAAAATGTTAAGGTGATTTCCCCTTTATCAGCACCAACATTATTTTTAAAAAACATATTAACCCAAATAAACACTGAAAAGATAATTTTTTTTAGAAACCCTAATTATTTACATGCAACTCAGTAGCAAAAATGACTAGATAATCTCTCTAAAACCTCTGCAAAGTGTGAAAGTAGATGTTCTCAAGATTAGCTCATCAAACCATGGATGATTCTTAGCAGGAACCCAGAAGAATGGCAGAACAGCTGCTACTTGTTCTGATAGGCTTGATGCTCTAGCCATTTCAACAAAATCTCACCATGAAATCACATATTCCTTTATAAAATATCAGGAAAGCAGAAGTAGAAAAAGAATCAAAAGTCCCATGCGGATGAGGAGGAATGACAAGGGCGTTGTACAGCTTCAGATCTTTCTCAGAAGAAACGGAACTCAAAAATAATCACATCAAACACCCACGGGGATGATTGGGTGATGAAACTCACAAGAGTTGGTGTCAGGATGTTCAGACGCCAAATCCTGGCTCAATCACTTTACATTACTGTCACTCACATAATGACCCACTACTGTTTCTTGGTCACGTCTCTTGAACCATAAAACAAAGACATCAAACTAGATGCTGCTGAACATCTCACTGAGTCCTTGAATCTATGAATGCGAATGAACTAAAAGTAAACTAACAATGATCAAATGATCTCCAAAGGGGGTATGCTTAACTACTGCTTCACATTGCCTGGAACCACTTGGGAAATGTGAGCCTTAAGACACAGAAAGATGCCAAAAGCTTCTCAAAGCTTCCTAGGAGACAGGGAAAGGCAGTGTAGGACTCCCCTGCCAGGGAGCATGGTTCCACTAGAACTCCCAAGGCTTCCGTGTGCTGTAAGCAGGAAATGTTGGTCTGTGCAAAAGTGGGAGTGAACGTGGGCAGTTGACTGTAGTACTCAGGTGATATTGATATGTGATGATGGAAAGGGGTCAGGCAGGAGGCATACGCTGGCAAATAAGCACACGTTAGGAGCAAAATATTTGTGCTCAGCAAATATTTATTGGATGTATAAAACAACAAATAAATGAATATCTAATTTTAAGACTAAAGCAATGATATGGCAAGCTATCCATAATGGTACTTAATTTCACATTATGAATTGTTCTTCATGTTTGGATATACATCTTTTCAAAAGGGTCAAGTAAAAAAGAAAATGGAAATAAATTCATATCTAATATAGAGGATAAAACAATCTGTTTGAATTGTAGGAGATTTGTTGCCTGCTAAAATTTATTTCAATATATGTTATATATAGACAAAAAGGTTGGGTTCTTTTAAAAGCTCATGTGCTTGAGATGAATGAGATTCAGCTCACACAAAATAATATTACCATAGACATCTCCAAGAAAATTTTGCTCAGCCTTGGATAAAGTGTTGGTTTCAAAAATGACAAAAATTATCTCAAGGGCAGATTTCATTTTGAAAGAGAAATTTCACCTAGAAAGAGTTTCTTTTAGCTGTTTCAGAAAATGATAACTTGATATTATGAAACCAACAGAAGAAGCAGATTGGATTAGTGGGAATCTTGGAACTCTTGCAGACCAGCAACATAAAATCATCATTAAATAAATATGTATTGATCGTTGCTATTTGCCAGGAGTAAAGGAAGTCATCAAATTCAATCCTGAAAAGAAGAGGAAGAAAAAAGGAGAAAGGAGAGGAGGGAAGAGGGAAGAGAACGGGCAAGCAGGAGGAAGAAAGGAAGAGAGGAAAAGTGAGAGAAGGAAACAAAATAAAACATGCAACCCTGGCCTTCCTTCTTCTAAAGAAACCAGAGAATATCAATGAGAATTTCCCTGTAAGGGAGTTGGAAATAATGTATAATGTACAGGTGTAAAGATAAAGAATGGATTCCAGCAAAGATATTCAAAGTAGAGTTAAGTAAGTGCATACCATCAGCTGCCCAAGGCAAAGCTCGTGTCTACATAGCCGGAATAACTAGACCAAAACATCAAACACCATTAATATTTTAAAGGCAGGGAACAGGCAAAAAGGCCCCCCCCCCCCCCCCCAGAGCAGTACTAAATGACCTCTTAGGGCTTCCCTTACTTCTCAAAGAGAAATAAGAATACTCTGTTTGCAATTGGTAAGACAAATCGATATTTATAATCTTTCACTTAAGGGTCACTTAGGGGTCAGCACACTCATTCATTAAATGATCTTTCATTTATGTTCTCAGCTTCATCCTGGCCATGACACATAGGCCGGGAAGATCAATTGGAAAAGAGAAATGAAAAAGAAACCACTCTCTGATGTTCTTCCACCCACCTCTTCTTGAATTTGCACTCAAGGGAGCAGAAGAGTTGCCAAAGCTGAGTAAACAAGCCATTTAAATCCTTCAGCAAAGAGGTGAAAAAATTTTCTTGTCTGAATTAAAAAAAAAAAAAAAAGAAAAAGAATGCATCATGTGGAAAAAAATGAGAAACTGAAGACAGCTAAATAAAAACCACCAGATGCCAAGTAATAATTATCCTTTATAATAGGTATGGAAATAGGGTAGGGTGGATTAAAGGAAGAAAAAGAGTTACAAATAAAATGTTAGCAACATAAACTGTGAGACTGTTGTTGGAAAGTTCTAGAATTTAAGCACAAGAAAATACAATATCAGAAAAAATCTAGTACAGGAATAATATATATATATGCATAATATATATATATATATATAAATGAAAAGAAAAACTAATTCTCCAGTGCATGCCTAAACTATATCTTCAAGAATCAAGGGAAGACTACTTCATTTTAATAAAAATCTTAGTGGTACTTTTTAGCCTAGAGGTTAAGTGACTGTGCCCACATCCCTTATCTGTGCGCCTGGGTTTGATTCTTGACTCTAGTTTCAAATTCTAATTTCCTGCCAGTGCAGATGCCTGGAGAAAGCAGGTGATGGCCCATGTGAAAGACCTACATTGAGTTTCCGGCTGCTGGCTTTGGCCCAGCCTAGTCCTGGCCCTTACCAATACGGGCAGAGATAACCAGTGGATGGGGGCTCTTGGGGTCTGTCTTTTGAATAAATACATTTTTAAATTATATTAAGAATAAAAATCTCCCAGGAAAACTAGTACACAGGACTACTCTTCAACACTAAAAAGAACTGAACCATTAAGCCACAAAAAGACATGGACAAAACCAGTCTGAAAAGCTACACAGAGTAAAATTCAAAATATATGACATCCTGAAAGAGGCAAAACTATGGAGACTAAAAGGATCAGAGGTTGTCAGGAGACTAAAAGGATCAGAGGTTGTCAGGAGTTAGTAAGAAGGAAAAAGGGACTGGAAAGTGGACATAAAGGCAGCAAACAGAATTTTTAGGGCAATGGAAGTAATCTGCATGATACCATAGTGGTGGGTACTTGTGATTACACATTTGTCCAGATTCACAGCACTAAGGGTGAGCCCATTGTAAACTATGGACTTTGGGTGACAATGATGAGTCACTGCAGCTTCATGGATTGTAACAAGTGGACCACAGTGGTGGAGGATGCTGACAGTGGGGAAGGCTGTGTGCGCACAGGGGCAGAGGGGTACGGAACTCCATACCTTCTGCTCCGTTTTACTGTGCTGTTAAAAATAGTGTAAGGAAAGATATCTTTCAATAATTACACATATTGAGGAGAAAGAAATGCAATTTGAATTTTAGATAACTGACCTCTTGGTATCAAGTTTCATATTAAATTATATTGGAAAAGCAAAGTAACAGCACTTAGGAGTTCAGAAGCAAGAATAATTTTAAAATGTAGCCCAATGTTTGCTGTAAGTGGAATGAATAAATCACACTAATTTAATTAAAAGAAGCAAACAAGAGTAACCTTTAGAAAATTTGACCAATATATGGTACAGAGAGAGCTCAATGACTTGAATTATCAAGTTTTAGGAGATCACCTAATGAATTTAGAGTCACCATCAATTATTTCTGAAAACGCATCAAAGACACCAAGAAGCGCCAAAATATAGGAACAGAAGTAATGTCTCTTAAAGTGGAAAGCAGGGCTGCACATTACAGCCAACATTCCAGATTCATCATCTAACAAAATAATGGGGCTAAACCAGACCAGAAAACATAACAAACCTTATGAACTAACAAAGCTACAGAGGGGAATTAGCAATTAAGTAGCTGAGGATCAGGAAATGGAAAACAGATCCAAGAGGAACAGACCATGGGAACTTGCATTGTGATAAGGAAGCTAAAATAAGCTAGAGAACATCAAATGGGAAACATTTGACAACCTTGCTTTCTTCCATAGAAACAACCTCTGGGATTCTATCTGAACACTTCAATGATAGAAAGATGTCATTTTGTTTGGTTTGAATACGGAAACTTGCTGGAAACTAAATATGACCTCCTTTCTGTATGACTGCTAGAAAATAAAAATAAATCAAATTTTCAGTAAATTCTTATAGAGATAGAAGCCAAGGAAATGCCCTGAAAAATGGGAGGATTCTAAAGAGGAATGCTAAGATGTGCCTTTCTTGAAGAATGTGTTATGTAACCAACAAATTGAGGTAGGGGGAGACGAGTAATTATCACTTTAATTAATTAGGGCCCTGTTACAGCTTCCTTGTGAAAGATAATCCTTGATTAAAAGTGTCAGTATGTAAAAATATTGACTGATACTATAATGCAAGGGTGTGAAATTTCAATTAATTGTAAAAAAAAAATAGCGGGTATTATTTACCAATAGACACTAATGGTTCTCAGGAGATTTGTGGTACAGAAACAAGTGGTTAGAGTTGACAACTGGCATATGAACAGGCACCACATTAATCTACAGGTGATTTATCCCCTAGAATATCAGCTCCTTTGGCCTTTTGTGTGTGCAACTGCAATGCAGAGGCTCCTGTGAATTGATGACAACAGTCTTGCAGAGGAAAGGAATGCGTAAATACAAGAGTATGACATAGAACGAGATCAAATAATAACATTCTTCCCACATTTAGCCAATAGGAATGTTCCAGCATATATACACTTTACAAATATCTGAAATCAGATTTAATGCCTTGGAAATTCCATACCTGGAAGCCTTGCAGGGACCATTTCCACTTGTATTCTTAGAGAGAGCTCCCTGGGCACCATGGGTACACAAACATTTTCAAATATGAAGCCTGTAAATTAGACTAAGCCAGGCGGTGAGTGGCCAAGACAGAAATTTCAAAGCGCACCTGGACTGACCCCTCTAACATAAACTTGGTTTTGATGATTCTATTTTCTGAACTCTGATTAGAAGTCATAGCTGCCCTTTTTGGGTTCTTCCCTCTCTCCCTTTCTTGGCTTTATTGGCATTAGATGTCAGATATTAACAGGATCCCCTCTTTAAGAACTGCTTGTGGTACTAAACAAACAAAACAAAACCAAAAACATTTAAAAATTGATCTGTAATCTTTGATGTGACTGGAGCCAAAGCCGCACACTCACTCTGAGAGGGTTCTAAGTTTCTCAATGGCATAAGTTATTGGGTGTCAACAAACCCCAGTTTCTAAACTTAGAAAAAAAGAATAACAAACATCCACCACCTAGGACCGACAAAAGGCAGAGGAACAACACGTGTAAAGAAACGGTGGAAGTTCTAAAATTTGACACACTCAGTGGCTGTGATTTCATAGTTTTTGTTGGCATTATTATTGTCACAGGAGAGGATTTCATTCAAAATTCTGAAATTTTTCTTAACATTGAAATATCTCATCACATATCCAATTATGCTCATTTTCAAATAAAAGCAAAATACTTCTTTGCCTTTAAATGACTCCTGTTTACCAGGAACAGAAGAAATCAAATCTATGTCATCCAGAGCTCTCCTTTCCGTCAGTACTTCCCGAACAAAATACAAAGAAATACCTTTACTATTTAAGCTTCCAGGTGATCGCATAACGCCTATTTCACTGCTAACATCTTGACATAAAAGTAATTCTGATGATGAAGTAAGGCAATAGTTGACAAATCTGTGAAACATGCTTTAGCCCTGACCTCTCTCTGTCTTCTCTCTAAAATAAAGCAAACACCCCCCAAAGCACTCCAAAGAAAACAAGTAGAATTTCACTATCACTTCCAATTTTCATGCTGGTTGTGGTAGAAGCCTCTCCCATCTGTAACAGTGCTGAGGAAGGCACAGAGTCTTCGAAAAAAAAATTTTGTATTCAACAATAAATATGAAATTGTGTGACATTTATTTCATTCCTTCTCCCAAGCAAATTATACTCTGCTTAGTTTTTATGAAAAGTGGGAAAATTAGCCTTCAGGTCATTCTTTATTTTCCCATCATGTCCCTTTTAGAGAGCTCTGTAGTACTTAAATAACCAAGAAATCAGAGGCTTTCTTCTCACATGACGCTGTCTTGTTTATTGGTTTGGGATGGAAAAAGAGGTAAGGAAAAGCTTATTCGTTTCACTGAAGCAGAAGGGTCTTCATGACTCAGCGTGGACAATAACATCAGGAGCAATCTTCCTCAGTGTCCTATTCCTAGAGGAGGCATACTATTGGTTTATTCTGGGGGTTCACCATAGAGCACCAACATTTTCCTCCCTCTTGCTAACTACTCCCCTAGGGCTGGGAGAAAGGAAGAGGAGGAAGGTCAGGTGCTTGATGCAACTAGATTCATAATGAAAGCCTAGACAGAATGCCAGATAGAAGAGGCAGCAAAAGTGCTTTGGAGTCACAAAGATGTGCATGGTATAGGACGATATCACGAATAATATGAGGGGTTGTGGAAGTGGAACAATGAAACAAAGCATAGAGAAGAAATCGCATGCTTATCTCTTGAATGGCCAAGGCTACAAGGTGTGCAGAGGAGTCTGATCCACCTATACACACAGGTACCTAGGCTTTGTTTAAAATGGAGAAAAGCATCTGTCTGTCCTCCTGAACTGCTATTCATCACACACACTGGAATCTGCCGAGGAAATTAAAAAGCCCCTGGGCACAAGTCTGCTTTCAAGCAAGGCTTTGATGACCCTCACAGGGATAGAAAACTCATATGGCTATATTGGTGGGAACAGCGGAGTGTGAGTGCTACCTTCTTTGCTCTTCACTGACTGCCCTTTGGGTTCCGATTCTTCTATCTGCCATTATTTAAAATATACTCCTGTGATTACCCACCTCAGTTTCAGATCAGGTGCTTGTTAAAAATCTATATTCCTGGGCCTGACCCTCAACCTGCTGATGCAAACTCTTTGCAACAGGAATAGAATATTTCAGGTAGTTGACCTGTTAAGGAGTCTCTTTAAAAGATTTCTTAGAAGACAGTAGCAATTTAATTCAGAACCTTGTTGTTCAAGACAGCATACCTTACGTCCATGAATACTGATAGTTGAGGAGGTGAGTCCATTGCTACAAAGGGCCCGACATTCAAAGTTATATAGGACTCTCAGCCTCAGGAGGGAGCCATGCTGCTTTTGCAAGCCCAATAAATGCAGACAGCTTCAAAATACTGCCCTGCTTCCTACCACACTTTCTTTTTAAATGTACTGCTCACTAGTCTTAAACATGGGTCTTCCTTTTATTGTTGTTGTTATAACTCATTAATCATGTGCTGGAATTTTGAATTTAATGTTTAATCTATGAAGATGCTTATAGCTTCTTTGATAACAATACTGTGCGTGGGGGGGGAGTTTGTGCATATTTAGTGGGTTCACATTATCTGTATAACAAATTGGAAAAAAGTTAGTAATTTTTTTATAAAAGCTTTCTACTGCTAGCACATTTGAAATGTTTATTTTTGTAATTTACATTTAATAATGGCCTCAATTCTCACATTAGACCTCATCTTTATCCCTAACAAGTCTTACTGTTTCTCTACTATGAGCACCAGGTAAAACTACCCACAGTGCCTAGCACGTTCACAGGTTAACTCTTTTGGAAATAATTCAGTTTAATATTGAGGAAAACAATTCAGTCAAACCCACAGTGCTTACAAATCTTAACTTTCCAAAACACTTATGATAAATATTAAAAGGCAACAATGTCATACTGAAATAGCAAGCATACACCAAGCATCTAAGGTGCACCAGGCCGGACTATAGGCGATTAAATGAGATAAATGAGATGCAGGGTGCAAAATATTCATCAAAATACCTGTCATATCAAAGATTGTTTTCAGTTGCTATTATCAGTTTGGGAGATGACTAGAGGATAAATGTGACACTTGTCACTGTTTATTGGTGGCATAATAATAAACTACATGAAGAGGAAGAGAAAGAGAAGAAAAGGAGGAAAAGAATAAAGAGGGAGAAATACACTGGCGAATATTTACTCAGCACGTACTCTACAGTAGTCTTCATGCCAAGCTACTTATAGGTATTCCACCCGTGGAGCGGGGAATGAGGAAATGGCTTCTGGGGACTCCGCTGGGAAACAGCTTTGATCATTTATGGAAAACTGCATGTGCGTTTGATTTTGGGGTTTACCCTAGACAGCTGAGAAGCACTGAAGAATTTTTACAAGAGAATGACACGTTCAGATTTGCATTTTAGAAAGGTCACTCTGGCAGTGTAAGGAATGGATTGTACTGGAGAGCCGCGGGAGGGTGAGAAACCAGTCAGGAACATATGGCTCTGGTGAGAGTTCAGGGAGAGGCGCTGAAGGCTTGGAAAAGAGGTGTGGATGGAGAGAAGCGGAGGGATCCCGGAGAAGTCTCAGAGACAGAAATGTCTTGACCTGGTGCCTGAATCAGTAGCATCTGAAGTGAAGGAGGCATCGTTACAGCATATCAACCTCACTCCATCCTTACCATGTAACTAGTTTTTAAGAATATGTATATTGATATGGTTATTCATATAATCATAAAAGCTCTAAGTTTTTTATCCGGTATATATTTTCAGCAAGAAAAAGTGTCCTCATTCTAGAGACTTCCATTTTGAAGTCTTGAAATATGTCATTGTCATCTCTTTTTTCCAACAGAAATATTTTCACAGTAACATAAAACATATAAGGGTGGAATATCCCCCTCCTTTGCCTTACGTTTTTAGAATTCTACACATTAAACAGCACTTAACACCCCTTGAAAACAAATGTCTTCCACTTACCTCTGTTTAAAAATGTGTTAACTAAAAGCCTTTCTTGCTTATGTCCATTTCAAATTGTAATCGAAACTCTCTCTGAGCTTTAAAAATGATGTCCCTGTCCTACTAAAACTAGAGTGCTTGCTGTTACTGAACACCAGAGGGCATCATTTAGTGAAAGCCTGCGTTTCAGAGCGTGGGGGGTGGGGGGAGAGAGAAAGGGAGGGAGAGGAATTCTATTACTAATGAAAGAAATCAAGCTTTTGGTGTGCATCCTTATCTACCATGAAACATTACCATGGTAACAGCACCAGTTAAGATGATTGTATATTTAGGTCATAGTATAAAAGAAGGAGCTTGAGCATGTGAGAAAAAAAGGAAATGGAATAAAGTTAGACAAGAATATATAAAGAGTAGAAGGAGGCAAACCAATTGGAATCTACCTCATCCTTTGCTAACAGCAGTTCACAAAGTCACATTATGCCTTTCAAAGTAAAAGTGGATAATAAATTCTAATTAAAATTAAACAGATCCATTAAAACACAGAACTTTAAGTGTCAACAATTTTAATAAAGAGAGAGGGACTCATTCAGCACGGTAAAATAAAGAGGGGAATAAATCAGAAGCTGGGATACGTATGTCTCGAGCAGTCCATGGTTAGCGGAGTCGCTTGGGAAAAGTCCCCTCATTTACTTCAATACCTGTCCTGAGTTAAACTGGATAACATCAAGATTCTCTTTCAACATTCCACATCAGCGAGAGCAAGTCTCTTTAGCAATGCCTCCATCTAGCTGATAGGTAGAAATGGCATCTGCCAAAAGTCAGCTAATTTGGGTGCCCTTGTTTTCCTCTGCCAGAGGCAACCGCTGACTACACAGAGCAAACACAGTGTGCCAACTAAGAATCTAGTTAGCACCGAACATTTCTTTGCTTAAGGTTTAGGGGATCCAACAACACCAGGCAGAGTTGAATTAAACAGATAGGCAGAACATCACTGAACTCTAAACACCAGTTTTGTTGTCCCAAACACAGGGAGAGCAAGAGCTAGACTATTTATAGAGATCCAATCAGCGCAGTGTTAGAGACCAACAGGCCGCTGTTTAACCTAGGGCCTGTGACTTACTAACTGAATGAGGTTGGCCATGACCAGACCTCATTAAAAACTGATTTCCTCCACTATAAAACCAAGCAAATAATGTCTTCTTCATACAACTGTCACAATGAAAAAGAAAAAAAAAACAAACAAACAAAAACAAGAAAATCAATTCATCTATGCACATATTCAACAAATATTTAATAAATTCCTGGGATGTGCCTGGCTCTATTTTAAACAGTGAGGGTCAAACACTGGAAAACATGCAATACAACATGTAATGTGCTAAGGACATGTTAAAATACACTTAGAACACACTCCGAAAATGACTGCCCACAGAAAGGTGATCTGCTTCCCTTGTTCATACACCACCAGTAGCACGTGGCCCAGAAGAGCTGCAGGCTCTGCAATGAGTAAGCCCCAACCTGCTCAAAGAGCCACAAGTAGACAGACTGGGGACAGGTGGTAGGGAATTAAAGCCAGTTGCTAGCCACAAGGGAGACTGACAGTGTTTGATACATAGGAGTCCACTTAGGAAAACGACAGAGGAAGCCAATATCATAAAAGGCAAACCCAGTCAGATACAAATTTAAATGAAGAAAGCCAGACCTTGAAGGAACTGTCTGGCAAACTGTTTCTGTCAGTCTCTATCTACTTTGGAAAAGAAGAAAGCTTATTTTAAGATTAAGACTGGGCTTTGGGTGCTTACCTGGAGATGGCTACTGATACGGAATGTATAAAGAACACAAGTGAACAAGTGACCCAAACGCTGATCTCACAGGTGGAGGCTGTTCACACAGCTTGCTAAGGGCACACCCACAGGTTCTTGGCCTCTTTTTAATTCTGATTCCATTCTTTCATTTCTCTTCTATCTGAATTTCCCCCTCTTCTTCCTCATTTGCACTTGCTCCAGCATTCTTCCTTGCTGTGGGTCAAAGAGCCATGTAACTCTGGCTCAAGTTCCATGGAAGACCACTATGACATTCTAGCATGTCTTCTGTGTCTTCCCTACCGCCCAGCACACGGAGGACTGCTGTTTTCATCAAACCTCGGAATCCACCACAGTTTTTGCACCCTTGGCCCTGGGGTGCTGGCTGCTCTGAAACTGGAGTTAGAAAATTGCCTGATGAGCATGCATCCCGGTGCCTAAAGTTGAGAACTTCTTAGACAAAGAAGGGGATGTAGTACAATTCGGGCACTTTTTTTTTTTTTTAAATGTGAAGGCTGTCTCTGCCTCCTCACCCCCCAAATTGAGAGACAGTGGGGATCCACTCCAAAGGAACTTTTACTTGTTTGAGAAGTGCTGTTCTCTTCCACAACTGGTTTTGAAGTCAGCTGAGAGCTGCCAACCTGTTTGCAGGTTCTCTGGTACTTGAACCTGGAGAGGGATATTCAGATCCACCTATTGTCTGGCTCCAGTCCCCCTCCAGGCACCCTCAGGCACACTCACATAAACAAACACTCTTATCTTTTATGGGAAAAGCAGCAGCTGTCAGACAGCCTACTCAATTTTGTGTCTTCCATTCCATCCCCACCACATTCACAGGGCTTTTGAAACAATGAAGTGAACTGGCTGCAGTTGCCGTGCCTTTTTAGGGTCAGTTTCCACGTCTGTTTTAACCCGTGTTATTATTTAACCCAGCAGAGCAAACACAGGGAAAGAGAAGTTGCTTATCGGTTATATTGGGCTATACCGCTACAACTGGAAAGCTTATTAACAAGAGGAGTAACCAAAAACAAACAAACAACAAACAAACCCATCTGGCATTGACCTTCTTGAATTCCTGCCTGCCAAGCCTGCAAAGCTGAAACAGTATTGGCACAAAATCCTCCCACCTACTTGCCTAGAACCTCAAAAGTCCACTTTCCGAATTGCAGCCTAATACAGTTCCTATCTCCGGTCAACTCAACCTGTTTTACCTGTGTGGTCATCATTCGCTGTTGTGGCCCCCTGGATGACATGCACATGCCCACCTGATTCTGATTTCTACTCCAGTGTATCATCATCCCTACCTTATGGCTTGCCAAGACGGTTTACACTCGCAAGTATCGATCCACTGCCGACACACAATCCAGAGTTTGCCACCCTGCGGCTTAGGAGCCGCTTCACTTGCAGACCCCTCCCAATCCGAGACTCCAGGATTGCCCAGAGAGACAGGGGAGGGCTGACCCACCCTGCACCGGGCTCTCAGATTACGGCTCAGGGTGGGCTCAGGCGGGGCGGGAGCACTCCATACTCCACACCGCGGGTGCGCTGGGGGCCGTTTGCCCCAGAGTATCTCCCACCTCGCTCCCCATCCAAATTCCAGATTTTCGCAGGCCTTTCTAGACGCCCCGGGGTTTTTCTCTGGAGGCGAGGGGCAGGGCTATCTATGGTGGTGGTGGTGGTGGCGGTGACCATGGGCGTAGGCGCGGGGGGCTGTCCAGCGGGGCACCGCGCTGGAGCGCTGGCGAGTGTGCGGCACGGCGTGGGGACGTGTGTTTGTGTCGCCGGCTGCGTGCACCAGGGGATGGTCAAACCACACCGCCGCCACGTCCCCAGTGCCACCCAGCGCTATGAACAAGAGCAAGAAAAGCAAAACAGAAAGATAAGAGGAGGGGGCAACAGAAAGTCGGTGCGGGGGTGGATTCCAGAGCGTGCGGACCTGCGCGCGCTGCGCTCTTGCGGGACTCTGGCGCCTTGGCCGGCGGACGCCGGGCCCTGGGGGCCGAAGACACAGACAGGCTGTGGCCGTGAACTGACCCGGGGACTCGGAGGGGCTGCCTGGGTTAGGTGTCAGCGGCCAGCTCCGTTCGCTCTCCGCTCTGTTCGCGCCCCCCGTCCCGAGAGACTCTCCCCGTGGATATTTCCACACATGCCAGAGCCTTGGCGCCGCGCCCAGGGACCTGCTGGTCGGTGGACCCTCCCTGGGAATGATTTTGTAGCTCACAGCAACCTGGGGTCAGCGATGGTCAGGGAGAACAGGGATGCGAGAGCTGGAGGGGGGTCGGAGGCGGAGTGTGTGCCTCCTTCTGTGTCAATAACCCGGGAGGATTGTCTCCTTTGGAACGCACTCCCAGGGCAGCCGCCGCCTATCCCGCGGGGGGCACGCCAGGGGCGCGGGGCAGAGCTCGCAAGTGGAATTTCTTTGCGTCCTCCGCGGGGTTCCGCGAGCTACAAGTTAGCCGCAACTGCCCAGGTCTGCAGGTGCAGACGCCGCGGTCCCTGCTCTACCACCCCGCGGCTTGCCGGCAGGGTCCCGGACCCAGGGGAGGCTGACTGGCGAGCCCTGGGCATAGTCTGAGACCTCAAAGACCCTGGGCTGGGCCCCCTGCCTCCTAGCCGCCGGGGGACAGCAGACCTCGCGTGCCGAGCCGCAGTTAACAGGACTGCTGGAGGCTTCCCGCGCCTCTGTCCTAGGACCCTTTTCCCAGACATATCCTCCCCTCCGACCCCGCCCCAGCTCACGGGCTGTGGTCCAGGGAAGGCGACTCTGAACCTCTCCCCAGGGCCTGAGGGGCTGCTGCGAGGCTGAGGGCAGCAGGGAGCGGGGTTCGCTGGGCCTCCACCCTAGATGCGATGAAGACCGGGTCAGATCCCAGGCCGGCAGTCTCCCGGCCCCTGGCAATCCGGCAAACGGGGTGGGGACCGGTGGCAGTGGAGGGGCTGTCGCCTTGGAAGAGACGCTGACGCTGGGGGCAGCGCGGTTCCTAGGCTGTGCCAGCCACATTCCGCCACACTCAGTGACCCGCCCGGATCGCGCCCTCGCCCCGCGCTAAGCCTCCTCGGCCCGGTCCTTCCGATCTTCCCAAACCCAGCCATTCCTCTCCTGAGCTCTAGGAACCCCAGGAGTCAAAAGTTTCCACGACCCTCCCATTCCCCCACCCCCAGCCCCGACCTCCCCGCCATGCCGGCTCCCTTGGCGAGGAAGGGAGCCGCGTGGTGCCCTTACCTGTCTCTGGTTCAGCCCCAGCTGCCTACCCTGGCTTTGGTTTGGTGGAGGCTGGCGGGAGCGAGAAGCCCTTCCGCGGGTTCAGGGCGAGCCGCCCCGGGTGCGGGCTGAGCTCGGCTTAGAGTCCGGAGCCCGTCGTCCGCTCGCTCTCTCCCTTGATCTTGCAAGAGAAAAGGGAAAAAGATTAGTTGGCGCCGCGACACTGGAGGGGTGGGGCGGGGGAGGCGGGGAGACAGCCAGCCGACCCGAAGGCTCGGCCCAGAGCTGCGGAGCTCGCCCGCGCGCCGCCGCCGGGGTCCCCGCCACTTAGCCCGGTGGGGACCGCTTCGCGGTTTTAGACTCGAGTGGACACCTGACACCTGCCCCCGCCCTCCTCCGCACACCATCCAAGGAGATCCAAGTAGGACTTTCAAACCTGGCTTTCGGGAAGGCGACGGTGGAGACCAACACAGAACCAAGACCTGGAAGCAGCGGCGAGCCGGGCAGGATTCATGGCTTCACAGAAGTGTTTGGGGAAGTAGTAATCAGGGTGTGTGTGTGTGTGTGTGTGTGTAGGGGGGCAGCGACACCTATTCCAGTGCCTCTGGCGATTTCCTAGAGGAGTCTGCGGATTTAAGCTCCGGCCAACCCGCACCCGGGTGTGCGTGTGTGCGTGTGTGTGTGTATGTGTGTGTGTGTGTTTGTGCGCGCACCCCCGCGCGCACTCCCTCCAGCCGGTCTCCGCCCCGGTGCCTTCGGTGGAGCAGGAGAGCCTTGTCTGTGTGTGTGCCTGTGCGTTTGGTTAGCTGCAATGGGCGGACAATATCTGGAGAACATTGTAAATGTTCTCTCCATATGACAGGATTAGTTGCTGCTGTGGAAGGCGCTCCTCCAATGAAATCCTCTCTGCTCCCTGATTTGGCGGTTCTTCTGAGCAAACATGACAGCCTTTTCTTCGGGCTCTTTTCTGCTCCTCTCCGTGCCCGTGCCCAGAGCCCAGCTCTCCATCTGCAATTTCTACAGCAGAACCTTTGCAATGACCACCATCACCCCCAGGTGCCATTCCTTCAAGTGAATGACTTGGCGTACTGGCGAGAACACAGTGGTGCTTTGTGACTGAGGAAGGTACTTAAGCCCAGTTTTTCCAGGTGGGAAAATGTTAGGCTACATGCACTGTGCTTTGTAGTCAGTATGTAATCTTGGGGAACTGTTTCCGGATTGTTTGTTTCCCTTGGACGCTGGCAAATGTAAAAGGAGAGGTGGTTTTTCTTTTTCGTTTAGACGTGGGTCATCGATCACGTTTTCTTCAACTGATGAGCAGTCCACTGCAAACTGTGTTTGGTGTTTCAGGGAATCTGTGATTTCCGTGGTGGGGTGGAAAAAAAAAAAAAACAACAGGAAGTAAACTTGTGTGTTCTGACCAGCCTTGGGTTTTTCTCTATTTTAATGAGAAACTCCTTCCAAGACTTGGACCCTTCATTTATGTGCATTAGATCCAGGAGACAGAGATACAATGATAGGATTCTAAAGTATAGCTAAAGAGAAGACTTGGCTTTACGGAAGTATTTGGACATGAAGACAATATAAATATATATTTTATATATGTGTTTTCTGTCTTCCAACTTCTATCACATGGAACCTTATATTGAATAACTGAGCAGGATCAGAGACAAACGAAGAGTGAGTTAAAATGCATTGATTTACTGTATCTAATTCAATTCAATTTAATTCTTGATGCCTAGGCCTTTGCAAGATACTATAGGGTGAATAGGATGATAAAAGCCATTTCTCCTGTTCTTTGTAAGCCTCCGGACTTACTGGTGAGAAACTACACCCATATGAGACACCAACATAGCAATTAACAATAAAGCTATAAAGTCTTATACCTTCATTGACATGTATAAATCGTACAACCGAATGTTTCTGCCCTTGTTATTAACTCATAGCTATCAACAAGCAGGACCTGTTGCAAACTCTATTTTCTTGATTGAAGTCCTGACACAAGGCATTACAAAACTGTGCTTCTGACTCAACGCCACGCTCACATCCCACCAGCATTGGTATTCTAAGACTCCTGTTACAAAACCAGAACAGTGCTGTCCAGTGTTGGTCTCAGCTTCTCCCAGCATTGATCATTCCGTGAAATATCAGATTTTGTCATCTCTTCTTCTTTAGGTGGTTTTTTTGAAAACAAATTCACATATTCTTTCCTTCCTCCATTATTTCTCATTTGATAAGCCTCCATAAACATATGACATTTGCTTGAATCTTTTTGAACACACACACACCAAAGCAAGTAAGGGAAACAGACCACTGACCAGCAATAGAGAAGAAAACCCAGCGATTTGTCACTATTTGTTTTTTTATAACATCATTGCCTTCTTACTAGCAAGCACTGAACGTTTCAGCAAGAATAATAAAGTAAAATACCCAAGGAAGGCTAATGACTTTTTAAAAATTTTTTTCAATAAAACAGAGTCCACAGGTAACTAAAGTATTGCATTCAATAGACATCATTATACTTAAGGCCTTTTGAAGAAGAGCTGCAAACCAAAACAGTATTTTTAGTAAAGAATCATCAGTGATGTCCGTTCTCTTCTCCTTTGTCATCATTGAAAACTCCTTCTTATGTATACTGGTAGCTCTGTCGTGCACTAAAGGATTTTGGAGAAATTATTTAACTACTCTGTGACTCAGTTTCGTCACCTGTAAAAGGGCATATTAATAGTAATATCTCCTGGGATCGTTACAAGGAATAGTAAGACTAGTCTGAAGAGTGCCTAACAAACAGCAAATTAGCTAAAATTATAAAGCTGTCAGTCAAGATTTAAAAATACAAGTTCCCGGAGTAGACATTTTGTTTAGCAGTTAGGAAACCCGCATCCCGTATCAGAGTACCCAGGCTAGACCACCAGCTCCAGCTTCTGACTCCAGCTTCCTGCCAGTGCAGATCCCGGGAGTCAGCAGTGACAATTCAAGAGAGATCTGGATAGTGTCTCCCAAACTCTGGCTCGTGCGTCCCCAGCCATTGCAGGCATTAGGGAATGAAGAAGTGGATGAGTTTCTCTGTCTCTCTGTCTCTGTCTCTCTCTCTCTCTCTCTCTCTCTCTCCGTGTGTGTGTTTGCCTCACCACTCAATAATAATAAAATAATAAGGGCTCCTGCATCACGCCATGACCTACTGAAACAGGAGTATTTAGCAGTGACTCTTGCCAGTGGAAATCACAGTTCTTTATCAGCATGCAGCAAGCATGTTAAACATGCTCCATCATAACAGTGACCCCAGGGAGCCCCGTTGCTTTCCCCTTCTAGCCTCTTTCCGTACAAAAAACACTGATGTATATTCTGGGCATTTTATTTCATCTTTTAAGCAAGTTCACTTTCTGAGATAAAAGTTTGCCCTCCCCCACCCCCACCCCTAGAAGAGAGCATTTACAATTATTAGTAACTCTTGGTGTGGAACATTTTCAAAAGTGCCTTTTAAAGACTTTGTAGAATGCATCTATGGGCTTTCCTTTATCTACATGCCTATTTTCCACCTCAAAGAACTCTAATAAATTAGTAATTTCCACTTGCAAAGCCAAACTTCATTACCCACCTCCTCATAATGCTAGCTAGTCCTGGGCATGCGCCGAAGACTTGATGCCCAGAAGGGATGATTTAAAATCTTTGACAAGGCTTGCTTTTGAATAAGACTGCAGATGAGGTCACCAGTAACTTGAAAGGGGAATACAGGTCTCATTCCTGGGAAGGCATCGTGTATTTTATTGTGCCATGTTGATTTCCGTGCAGCCATAATTAGGCTTCAGTAATTAGATGCACAAATCAGTGCTCTATTCTAAGTGGATTAACAGAGTGACAAGTTCAACCTCAGTGACTTCCCACCAGGTATGGAGGCCACAGCATTTTCAAAAATGTTTCCATTTTCAAGGAACTGAGCAAATGAAGGTGAAGGTTTTGCTAGCTTGGGGAAAATGAGCCAAGAACAGGAGATCTTGCCTTGTCCGTCATCTCCCACTCACATAAACTGTTCGAGGGTTGAACCAGGGAAGCACAGTATTTACCAGCAGGAGGTTTGCAGAAGGCAGGCTGATTTATCTGATGTATGCCAAACGAAGTTTTCCTTTCTTTGACTTCAGTTTGAAATGTAACAATCGTAGGTTAAAAGTGGCTCTCCGGTAGATGACAATCACTGCTTAAAATGGGTTCTTCAGTATCCTTCACGGTTTTGAAATCTTAATAACAGCCCCATAACAGACACACTATTCTTATTTATTTTCCGTACAAACCTTCCCAGGGAGTAATTTGAAAGCTTCTATTCTTTGGCTAGAAAAGATGATCATTTTTTTTTTCTCCTAAGAAGTTCTAAGCTTTGCTTTTTCAGATTCTGCAATAGAAGTTTTCATGTACAAATAGGGCTGATTCTGAGTGATAATGTTTAGTGACAATCTGACAAACAATGCTTTGCCACTATTTTCTTTTCCTTTTTTTCTTAAGATTTGGCATCACAGATGATGTAAACCCTCCCTCTCCTAGCAGTGGTGGGGTTATCCGAAGCCTGAAAACATTTACTGCTGCTGAGTCTCAAATATTTAAAATACAGAGTTCTTTTGCAAACAGGAGATATTAAGAGGTGGGGCTGGGGGCCAGAGGAGAGGCCAGGGATAGTGGAGAACTGGCCCTGCACCACATTAAGCAGCAGCAATGGTGATAAATCAGTGGTAAGAATACAGAAGGAAAAGCCATTTGGATCTGTGTTTGCATAGAGAAGCATTTAATGTGCATGGAGGTAAAACTGAGCTCTGCCTCAGAGGTGAACCTCTAAAACAGGCTGAGCAGAGTTTCCTAATTCAGGATATATTTGGGAAAATATCTTACATTTAATTCAGGATCTATTTCAGGGTATATTTGGGCAAATATCTCACATTTCCCCTTTTTACAGTCTAGACTAGATGCTGGAATCTCAGATGGAGATGAGATTCTAACAAGTTCAAAATGAAAGTCTTATCAGGCTCCTCTGTAGACAGAAGGCTCCGGTTTATCTGAATCGGTACCCCCTTTTTTTCAGGAAGGAGTCATCTAGGAACACATAGAATGTTTTTTAGTCCATAGGGAAATCTACTTTTCTTAGAATTTAGAATGAACTAATCACCCACTAATGGGAATTCACATAATTTCTTGGGTCATATAACATACCGATTTCTTAAGCCAACTACAATGGCCCTCCAACAGGGTGCTGAAAATGTAACATATTCCAAAGAAGTATCCTGGAAGCCATCATGGCACCAGGCAGCATCCTCATTACATAGGATCTACCCTCTTTCTCAACAGTGACCAGCGTACTTGTGCTACATAGAGCAGTCTTTTCTCAGGCAAGACTCAACTGAGTGTGACTGGTAATACCATTTCATCCAGGTCCCTTTACAGACAGACACTGCCTCCGTGTAATGTTCCCACAGAAGCATTCTCTAAAGCATTCCCTGGTGTTTTCTGTGCCTAATAAGACAGATCCTGGACCTTTTGGTCCTCCCTCCTCCTCTTTTTTCTTTCTCATTTAATCAGCACGGTCACTGGATGCTGGGCTTAAGGGCCTCATTTAAAAAATCTTGTAGGCAACATTTTATAAATCCCTACAGAAAGGCATGTGACAAGGCTCTAGGGGAAGTCAATGTGTGCATTCTCTTCCTACAAGGTTTTTTATTGACAAATGTTTTCCTAGAAATTGAGTTAATTTACAAGGATGCCCAATAAGCATGTATTGCTAATCTTTGCATGTGTTCAATAACAACCACTCAAAACCTATCCTCAGAGCAACGCAACTGACAGAATGTACTCTCCTGTTATTGATGGCAGGATACGGAGTAGATGAATTGTCTTGCTTAATGGTAATCCCCTGGAAATGTTTTTTTGATTTTTTTTTCTGGAGCAAGTCTCATGTGCACAAGCTGCCACTGGTCTGCTTTCCTTCTGCAGTGTTGTGAATTGCTGAGGGCAGATCTGACAATGTCGGGTCGCGTCTCTGAGAAGTGTTTTTCGGAAGCCTACCATACACCGGATTGGAAGTGTGGTGACTGGTTCATCAAATATTTACATATCCTGCAATATTCTCTTAGATGGGGGCTACAGAAACAACCATGAAGGATCCCTGCCCCCCCCCCAAAGCTAAAGATACTATTTAAAGATACATAAAACAAGAATGCTCTTTGTAAGCACCGTTGATCAAAGTTTTGGTGTTGTAATCCATGGGGAATTCAGGAAAAGGCCTTGACGTTTTCCACCAATTCATAGGTTGCAGAACTAGAGTCTATCATCTCTCTGGGATTTGGGAGATATGGCAATTTATATCTGCTGAGTGAAATACTCTGGATGATGAAACAATATTTTAAAATCTTAAAGCAATCACCAGGATGATACTAAAGACATATTAAGGGCTATGAAACAAAATACTGGGCCTGTGCTTTCCAGTACCCATAGTGCACAGAAGTAACCAAACGTCACTGAACACCAGGTCTACTTTCCAGAGTAGTTAATGCAGAAGACTGGAACAAGACAGGAGCACTCCTAGCTACTCATTCTCTATCTACTCATCCTTTATGTAGGATGCTATTAATAGGATGTATTTCCCATCTATTTCCAATTTCCATTTCTCTATAGCTCTCTCTCCCCCCCCTTTCTCTCTCTCTCTCTTTTTACTACTTTTCTTCTATTTTTTTTGCTTTTGTGTTTTGGAAGTAATAAGCTGACTACAAAGTTACTTATCAATGACTGTCTCAGGCACATGGACATTTCCATAATTTCTTGAGAAGAAAACTCTTGGCTATGGTGGTTACAGCTCCTGGTAATTACGTATGAGACTAGAATGGGGGAATGTAAGTGCTAGAATGCAGTTCATGTTCAGGAGATGAACTTAACAGGATGGAAAACTGAGTCTTGAGCCATGGTTTGTACCTTCAGTCTGCAGAATAGCGCTGTCTTATCCATGGGGATGTTCTCTCGGGTTTCCACACATCTTGCTCTAGAGCTGGCCCACAGGGATAAATAAGAGAAGGCAGGGGAGGGATGCAAATTTTCCAGGTCCAGTTGGGAATAAAGCTACTCCATTTCCTTGAAGAGCAGTCTTGGGTAGAAAGCTGTGCCTTCATCTCCAGAGCAGGGTTCCTGGACAATAGGAGGTAAGGGAAGAGAGAGCAAGTGTTGAGACACAGATTAAATGTTTTCTGTAACAATCAGGCAGAACTCACCCTTAGACTCCACAGCTGATACAAGGTACTCTCCTTGTATTGTTGCCAGCGTAGGGAGAAAATAGATTCTCTTGATTCATGGCAATCTCTGGAAATATTTCTTTCTTAAGCAAATAATTTGCTTTTAAAAGACAATGAGGAAAATGGGATTCAAAACTCTACACACAACAAGAACCAGGTTCAGTTTCAAATTTCACCACTCATTAGATTTATGACCCTAGAGAAAATGCTTTATACCTCAGTTCCCTCATGTGTAAATAATGCACAGATTCTTCACGGGATCATCATGATGATTAAATGCAATCATGTTTGTGAAAATGTTTCATATAATGCAAATTACTTCTGGCAGTGGTTATGCCATTAAATTGTGATGCAAACGACGGATTTATTTTCCCCTTGTCCATTTTTAACTCCTTCCGTTCAGGTCTTTCCTTCTCAATTAAAATATGGTGTGAACTCACAGGACCATCAAGCAATGCGTGGCTATGGATGAGGGAAGTTTCCAGTAAGAAGCTATTCTTGTCCCTTCAAATCATATGAGAAAGTACAGGTATACCCTCACCACAAACATAAATCATGGTGTCTCCCATTCTTTACTTTCATGGACTCGTTAGTTCCTGGTACCAACCTAGGTTGGTTCTCGTATGACTGTCAATGTAGGAAAAGGAATTTCTACTCTGAAGCAAAGATGCCTGCCTGTCCTGCCTTCTATCAAATTCAGAACTCCCACAGTTGCTTTGCTCTAACTTCTACAAATATGAACAGTGGTATCTATAACAGAACTAGATTCTAAATATCTAGATCATCCATGCATTCTGATAGCAAAATCATGTAGACTAACTCCCTATTAATGCTATCCATTTATATAAGAAACTCAGTTTTTTTTTTTTTTCTTCTTGACCACCCAGTTCAAAAACATTACTTCATTCTAAGCCTTTTTATCTGTAAACCTTCTTTCTGGCCCAAGTGCTTCTCTGTTCTATGTATCCTAGGGCCTGGCTGGAGAGTCAGCAACAAAACTTCACATCCAACTCTGTACATCTTGATGCTTCTGAATAAGTGTAGGCCTAGATTTATCCTTCTTAAAAGTAAAGTGAATGAACGAATGAATAACTATGTTCTGAATCATTATCCTGCTGTTTTGGGGCCGAATAATTTAAATGCTGTAAGCATTGACTCTTCCCCAATGGCCAAGCCAGGTTTGCTTAAGTATATTTACTCTCCACTGTGTTTTGATGTAATTAATTACTTACAACCTGAACAATTATAGGGAACATTTCCTGTGATACCACAATATAAAAATGAGGATGGTTCTCTTTAAAGACTTTAAAACTCACATTAAATGATGAGTTGTCTTTGTCACTGGGTTTATTAGTTTTGGCCAGAACCCTAAGATGCAGATTAACATACATGCATTATTTAATATACTGTTAAATTAACCTCATCATATTGAAAACATTCTTTAGTATGCTTAGTGATGATTTTTCCTAAGTTGGCAAATTAAGTTTTATTCACTCTTCTTTATGGAATTTTTGATTGCTATTTTTGTTTCCATTCTGAAGCTATCCAAAGTGAATGTAACTTATGAACAGAAAGGAAAGCCTTGAATTAAAAGACTAATGAAGACAGTAAAAGAGGAGTCCATTCTAAATATGATTGTATCAGATAGAGATTAGAGTTGAGAGAGTACACGCAGGAAATTGTGAACAAGCCTCTTCCTAAGAGAAGCCAGATGTCTTCAGAACTGATGCTCATGATCCAAAGACGACAACTGAGAAAAAGCTCCCAATGTCCACTCCAAGGTACAGCGCTGGAGTTTGGGAAACTAAAATAAGAACTGTCAGGAAAAGGCAACGAGCCATTGATGTTTTGTGCTCTTTCACTCAACTGCCAAGAGGTATAGCATGGCTTTCATTCTAGGCTGAAAGTTCTCAGCTCGTCACATGAAGCTTATAGAACTATTCCACTTAGTTCTTAAGAAAAAAAAGTATGAAAGCAAAAGCAAAAATAGTTCTAAGGAAGTTTCTATTTCTTTCTCTTTGCTCACTTTCCCTGTTGTGTTGTGGAAGTTATCTCTGTGAGCCTCTTTATAACCTTGGTGCAATAGGTGGATAAAATTTACTCTAAACAGTCTGGGGTTGTCATGATGGAGTGGAGCAGAAAATTGACATGTATAGCAGTCTAGCCACCAAGACAAAGGTCAGAGTCTAAGACCCACAGCCAATGAGCCACAGAGTCCTTCAAAGTGCACCTGTGGTGAACCGGAAACATTTATCCAAATGCTTTATTTAAGATATAAATAGAGTATTCTGTGCCTGTTTTACAAAGCACAGCAGTGTCAGGGAGACAGCAGCTTTAAAAAAGCATTTCTATGTGTTTGTATATAAACATAGAGTATTCGTTTAGATTTGTTAGCCCTGAAGAATAAAACCAAATCTCCAGTATAGATAGTACTTTAGAAAACAATTCTAAATGACATGCGTTTGGAGATGAATGGTTATTTAGGATTTCTCAAATCTACATTCACCTTTTCCTAAGTCAGCTCTCATCATCATACGTTTACATTTTTCTCAGTAGTGATCATCTTGACTAATTTAAAAATAACTCCTAAGATACTTGCATATTTCTGGACATATTTTTGAGTAGTAAGATTAGTGAATGGTGAAATCTGGCTTCTCAGAGAAAGGATGTGTGTTGTACAAAGTATTTCACTACTGCAGTGCCCTGAGTGCAAACATACTGAGCCATAGCTGGGCACATCAAGTTCTTGTGACTAGATTTCCTTGGAATAACAGAATATTGTGTACTTATAGCAATGTTCACTTAAACAACATCAAAAAATGAACTTATCGATAGCCTCAATGTACCTAGCAATGTAAATTTAAGATAGAAGGCTCTGTGATTTTTGAAGTTAATCACTTGATGGATTTGTTCTAATTGTTTAACAAAATAACTTGTTTTCCTAATTGGGATGTTGCAGGAATGCCAAGCAGAAGATGCCCTGGATCACACATGGATGGTATAACTCATTCATACCTTACTTTATTTATCTAAAAAACACAATGTGTCCATCCTAAGTGACTAAAGATGATTAAAAATATTTGTACCACTATCCTCATTATAACAAAAATTCATTCTAAGAAACTCACCATTCATCATGCCCCTTTGAAAAATTCTGATAATTTTTATATTCTTCAGTGCTTATTACATTTGCTAAATTTAGTAGGCAAAATAATGTCCTCCCAAAGATTTTCACATCCTAATCCCTGGAACTGTGAGTATGTTTCCATATTGGCAAAAAGGGAATTTAGGTGACATATGGAATTAAGTCCGCTAAGAAGCTTACCTTAGGATCGGGAAATTATCCTGCATCATTCAGATGGGCCCAAGCTAATTGCAAGCAACTGTAAAACTGAGTGACCAAGGCAAACAGCTTGGCGTTACAGTGACGTAGCCAGAGAAGGTCATGGTGGCCACTGTCAGCTTTGAGGATGGAAGTGCCGCAAGAAGCTGGAAAAGAGCTTCCTCCCTTGGCCTTCCAGAAGGAAGAATCTTGGTTTTAGCCCAATGAAATCTGTGTCAGGCTTCTGAATCACTGGAATAAAACATAAATGGGAATTGCTATGGGCAGCCAAGTTTTTGACGATTTGTCACAGCAGTCATGGGAAACCAATTACCGCTCACATCACGGAAAACTATTTAGGTACTATATGGTTGACGATAATTTAGTTCAAATTCCCACATAGGTGCCTCATGTTAGTGGTGATATAGTTGAGTCAAGACTTGTGACTTCGCCGGCGCCGTGGCTCACTAGGCTAATCCTCTGCCTTGTGGCGCCGGCACACCGGGTTCAAGTCCCGGTCAGGGCGCTGGATTCTGTTCCGGTTGCCCCTCTTCCAGGCCAGCTCTCTGCTGTGGCCAGGGAGTGCAGTGGAGGATGGCCCAAGTGCTTGGGCCCTGCACCCCATGGGAGACCAGGAGAAGCACCTGGTTCCTGGCTTCAGAACAGCGTGGTGCGCCGGCCGCAGCGCGCCAACCACGGCGGGCCATTGGAGGGTGAACCAATGGAAAAGGAAGACCTTTCTCTCTGTCTCTCTCTCACTGTCCACTCTGCCTGTCAAAAAAAAAAAAATAAAAATAAAAATAAAAATAAAAAAAGACTTGTGACCAAAGTCTCAATCAAATACAGTGACTGTGGTAGCCATCCTAAGGTGGGGACAGAGGGGTACGAAAGTTTTGAGGAAGCAGTTTATTGAGACTAAGTGTTCAGCACTTGGGACAGTTCAGCTGTATTACCCAGTTTTGAGTCAGTACCTTGGAGAGGGGACAGGATGCATTGTGTCAGGGTAGTTTATCATGGGTTCAGACAACCAATTACTCTGTGGTGTCAGCCTCAGGCAAGATCTTTGAGCTTTGAGGAATGATGGTGCTTTTTGTAACCTGAGAAGCAAATACAAAATAATCCCCATTTTTAAGCAGCTCCTTCCTCGCCATCCGAGTACTCTCATCTGATCTGAGTTCTGCCAAAGTGAGTTGAAGCCAAAATGATGGATTTTATCTTTGACCCAATGCTGCATCCACATGCAGTTTCTGTGAATGTTCTGGGTATGAATTGCCTGTTTCATGTTATCCCAGTATGTTATCGTCAATTTCTGCCTTGAATCATGTAGCCCACTTATGGTCCACCAATGATCTTGGCTCAGAATAAAGTCAAACTGAGTTCACTACTGGAAGGTTTAGATAGAAGAAGGCATAAGCTAAAATAAGCCATTATGCAATATTCATTTATTCATTCAGTAAGCAAGAGTTACCTCTTGCCTTCCATGTGCCATGAATGGTTCTACATATTACAGACAAAGGTTGACTACAACAAAGTCTTGTTCTCATATACCTTTTGTGAGGGGAAACAAGCAGTTAACAACAGCAAAAATGTAGATGTGATGTGATAGCATAATATTGATATAATAGTTGCTATTAAATGTAAAAACAGTAAAGAGACTATTCTAGTTTATATATTATGCTGTATGAACTATTCATAGTTCTCTCTCCTTGCAGGTGGAAGGTAGGGCTGTAGTTGTGGTGGAAAAGATGACTGACTTTACTTGTGAGGTATGAAAGGTATTTCTGGGACTTAAACTCGAGCATTTAATTACAAGAGTCTCCTTGGCTCTCCTTTCCCTCTGGTATAGCAATGGCAACACTGAAGAGGGTAGCACTCCATGATCTGAAACCTTAATGGTTCCTGTTAACCACAATGAATATGCAACAGAAGTATGAAATGAAATTTTGTTTTTCACTGCCACAAGTACTTTTTGTTTCTGTCCACAGAATAATCTACCCTGTTCTGACTGATAGAGAAGCCATGATATTAAGGATCTGAAACTGTAACAGAGACTGGAATGTTGACAATAAGCAAGTGATGATAAGTTCTGGGTGAAGAATATTTCAGATAGAGGACACAGGTAGTGTAAAGGCTTTGAAATAATACATAATACCGTCCCTTAGAAAATGCTGCACAACTCTGAACAAAGTGTGGTCATGGGTAATATATTTTGGCAATGATCATGTTTTTCTTGTCCTATTTCAGGCTATTAATTTCCATTTTTCAGTCTAACATTTATTTTGAAAAATACTATAGATATTAGAACTAGTATTTTAAATGCTTAGAAATCCAACTCCAGACTTATAACTAAGGACATAATTTAGTTCTCCCCTATAGAATTATCATTTATAAACACAGTCACTTTTTTGCCACTACCTTCATACTTCACACAAAATTCTTCTCATGATTTTCTTCATAAAGCTGAAGACAATGCTTAGGAGTCTCTGTATCACTGAAATCTCATCATTTTCATTTACTCAATAAATATTTATTGAGCAATTACAATATCCTCAGTCCTAGACAAAACACTGGGGGAAAATGGCAAACAATGTTAGAACATAGTAGTCTAGTGGAGGAGGCAAATATTAAATGAATAATCACACAGATTCAGTGGAAATTTATAACTATGGCAAATGACATGGAATTAAAGTCCTGAATCATGTTGCTCTTAGGATACATAGTGTGGGGATTCGAACCTGCCAGGGTGATCAGGGAAGGCTTTCCTGAAGCTGGGGCTAGCATCTCAAAGAGGGGGATGAGTTCATCAGGTGAAGAACAGAAAGATATGCTTGTTAGAAAGAATAGTCTGCTTTCTATGGTGGGAAAGGGCATGGAGAGGAGAAGAAATGGAAAAGACACAGCGTGATGAAGTAAAGGGATTTGTGAGCTGTCTTTTATGAAGGGAGATGGGTCAGGCAGCCATGGAGGATGGAGGTCATGTACAACACCATAGCCATATTCCAAGGACTATCTTTTCCAGGAAAGCAGTGGGAAACCAGTGGAGGTCTTAAGTGGGTCTAGGAAAGGATAATCACATCAATTCTCTTTCAAAAACTCTTCTGGCCACTAATGGGGTAATGGATTGGAATAGTAAGAGCAACTGTAGATGGATCAACATGGCCATTATCCATGTCTAATAAGCAGATCATCATTACTTTGACTGGAGGCCTAATGTTGGGACTAAAGTACTGTATTCCATGGTATCTTATGAAGTGAATTTTATGAAATTTGTTCAAGAATGGACATGCTGGTGGAAGATGGGGATTTTGAGGATGCCAGTCTGCCAGTCATGAAAACAAGACACTGGAAAAGCACAAGGCTCTCAGGGGCGGTTTCACGCTGAAAGCAATGAATTTGAAGGACCTGTGAGACAAACACGTAGGGGTGACAAGTAGGCAGTTGAAAACACAGATCTGGAACTCAAAATAAAGGTCTAAGCTAGATATATAACCTTGTGAGTCATTTGCTCCTAGGTGGTAATTGAAGCCGTAGGCAAGACGGAGACTGCCTAGGGAGAGATCATGGAACGGGGGAGTGAGGGCCGGGAGATCACCAGAGCCAGCAGGGCAGTAGCTGCAGGGTTGGAACCTGAGCTGCATCAGGATGACTATCAGGAAATCATCTGGGTTCTGCACACCTTGGTCCAGGGATAAGGTTTTCAACAGTTTATATCCCATGAATCACATTCTCCATGAGACTATTAACTTGAGCAATTAATCTTTGGATTATTTGAGTTATATAATACAAGAGAATTCCCCTCTCCCAAATTGGCTCCTGCTCTTTTCCTTAAATGTGGTCCCCAGGCTGAGCATTTATAAATAAGATGCTTGTTCTGTGAGTGTGACTATCCCAGACCTGCTGTGCAGTGAGGGATTAACGAACCTATGGGAACAGGAGGCCAGTTCACTTTCTATTTTAGGACTAAAACAAAGCAATAGCCTACACACTCAGAAGACGACCTCCCAGCAAACACAACACTGGGAAAATATCTATAAGCCTAGAAAAATAAACAAGCAAGCAGGCATCACCTAAACTTTAAAAATAGTTGTTAAAAAAGACCATAGAATATGTTTTGTGGGGGAATTCCTCACATACACAGATCCAGTTTTTTTTTTTTTTTTTTTTTTATAGAGCTCTCACAGACTCCGTTATCTGATTTCCCAACCAACACAAAATGAACTGCATTCAATTACTTGGACTAAGGAACTGTTGGAAGCAGTCATTCAGACACTAAGTAAAATGGATGACTGGAATCCTGGCAAGGTAGAAAAAAAAGCAAAATAACAACAACAAAATTATTCCAGCAACTCAGGAAGCAGAGCTCTCTGGGACAGTAACTGGAATACTCCCCTTCTCCCCATGATGGATCTTCAAGCCTTTGCTATGTCACACCTTAGCAAAATACTTTGGGTCATCGCAGTAATTCTGAGGCTGAATTATGTTAAATATACTCTTAAGGAGGGAATAAAAGTACATAAACATGTAATATTAATTTTCTTAATTAAAATAGACAATACTTGGGGTGATAAACTTCCATCACCTTGAAAATTAACCTCTTCCAAACTTCCTGTCTCAATGTGAGCTACATAAATTCATAAAAGTATTTCAAAAGGTTCATAGAACAATGGAAATAATATATCAGTTTATTTGGGTGTGAGAAAATGGAAATCCACACATAGTTTTTTTAAAAAAATAACATGCATTCCATGAACTTTCTGAAAACCCCTCACATAAGCATTACTGCATCAGCTAATAACACTTCCTGCCTTTAGATATCAGTTCAGAGCATACTGAAACCTAAAGTGCTAGTGTGCCAGGGCTGCTGAAACACTTGCTTACAAACAGAAATGTATTGTCTCGTGTTCTGCTGGCAACAAGTGCAAAATCAAAGTATTTGCAGGGTTAGTTCTTCCGCGAGCTGCAGGAGAAGGATCTGTTCAGGACTCTCTCCTCAGCTTGTAGGTAGCTTTCTTACTGTTCATGTGGTGCTGTGCCTGCATGAGTTTGTCTCCAAATTTCCCCCTTTTATGTGGATTCCAGTCACATTAGAACATAACTCTAATAACCTCATTTTAACCAGGTAAAGGGCGTATCTCCCAAAAGGTCACATTCTGAGGTAGCTGGGGTTAGGGATTTAATATTTGAACCTTAGGATGGGACACACTCAACCCATAACATTTGGCATTTGGGCAAAAAAGAGTAAATAAATAAATAAATAAAGTGTTGTGTTTTCTGCCTGCTGTTAATGTTGGTCAAAGGCATGCTCTTTAAAATTTACTTTAGTATTGCCTTCAGCTCATCTGTGTCCTGATCAAAAGCAGTTCTGAATAATTAATGGCTAGCCACTGTGCTTCTGTAATACTTATCATGGATAGCCCAGTGCTCCATTCTTTCCAAAGGACCACCCTACATACCCTCATAGAATGGCATCTTGGTATACTCTTTGCATAGCATTATGCTTTGTACATAACACATCACTAATAAACATTTTTGGGGATACACTGAATGGTAATGTTAGTTGGGATTATAAATTTCCTCAGTGACTGTGAAACCTTGTGAAGTTAATTGACTCACATAGGGTATTGCCTTAGTCTCATTCACCAAGTTCTAATTAAGTAAACTAATGAAAAATTGACAAATGGCACCTCAATTAGACTCATTCCATCTATCTTGTTCTCTGGACATCCGTTGGCCTTGCATTCCTAGAGTGATTTTAATGAGCTGGGATAGATCAGAATTCTGATCCCATCCTTAAAATAATGAATCCAAGGATTCAGGAGGCCAACTCTCAACAGTCAGTCCAGTAGCATCTTGTACCCAGTTAATGAGGTTGGCACAATTAAAATCAATCATCCCTGATCAACTTTTCCCAAAGGCCACATGCTATTAACTGCAATGAGAGAAAAAGTGTGAACACATGCAAATTGGCTTTAGTTTCTAAATTGCTCACTAATTTACATACATTCTGATGTCATTTTTAGGCAATTCAGGTCTCAGTTCCCAATGTCATCTTTTCAAAGATATTTCCCTGATCATGCAATCTAAAGACATATGTTTACCAGTTTCATTTTCTGCCACATCATTATTTTAGAAATATTTTCTTTAGTGTGGACCACTATTGAAAATAATCTCTTACATCTGTCTTTATTCCCTACTACCCCATGCCTCCTAGTCCCTGCCTTTACTAGCTGTAAACTCCAGGAAGGCAGGAGTCCCATCATTCTGGCTTGCTGCTACCTCGTGACTATTGCCGGAGATCAGTTAATATGGAATGAGTATGATTCTGCAAGTCCTCCCTGCCAGCACTCTCACCTCACCTCTTACCAGTCTCTGTCTATTCATGCCCCTTAAGTCTCACTGCTCTCCTTGCTGCTCCCTATCAACATGCTTGTTCAGACCTTTGCAGTTCCTTCAGCCTCTTCTGCATGCTTTACTCCATCAGATTTCTCAACTTTTCTGCATAGAAGCCCCCTCCTACTTTGAGACTCCATGATGGCTTGCTTTGCTTTACTGTTCTCCATAACACCAGTCACTGCTTGACATACCATGTATTTATTTGTCGTACTGCATGCTGTAATGCACCACTCAGATACCCCTAAGACCTAAATGTTTGTTCCCTGAGCCATGGGGAGAGTGACTTGCTCATAGGTTGCAGGTTATAAACTGATTCCTCTGTGGAGATTTCCCTTGGCCAAGGGAATCCACAGCCCACACCAGATGCCTGGCGAGTATGAAGGCCAACTCAGCTCAAGTTGCATTTGCAATCTGCTCAGGACACATGATTGAGAAGACAGTTATCTCTCCTATCAGACATGGATGCCTAGGCATGAGTGGATTCTCTGTGTTCCTACTGGGAGACAAAATAGAGACACTTTCGGTTCAACCTCTTTGAAGACAGAATGCTGCCACACCAAGAACAATCACTAGGAGTAATTTATCCTGCACATCACAACTTCCAGTTTTTAGTGTTTTCTCAGAGACACTCAGAGTCACTCCAGTGTGATCTCACAGTTCATTTGACCTTCCTAGAAATTATATGAAGAATTCATATGAGCTGTTCTTTAATTTATAAATAAGAAACTGAAGATGACAAAAGGTAAAGTGACCTAAAGCCATTTGATACAATGTGACAAAACTAAGACCTAAATTCAGGTATTCTATGTTTTTGTGTCATGTCCAGTTTCTTTCTCTCATTAATCACAAACCCAGATACTAGTAACTAATCTTAATTTCCTAGAAATATTAATATTTATACACACAAAACTATCTGTACAAGATTTATATAAAACTTAATTTCCTTGTAGAAGTGTCCAGGCCACTTCTGTGATTTAGACTCCAGAGTCTCTGTAGTGTTGAAACAATGAGAAAATTAAATAAAAGGAAATCTGTTGCTTTTAAGATACATTTGTGAAGTTCTTAATAAACACTGTAGGAAACAGTAATCATTAAGTCATTGATCTTAAGAAGTCTTCCCTCAAAGAGCCACTGATTAGTCCTGTTGCTATAGAGATATCAATATGGCTTAGAAATACAGATTTCTGATCTGAAGTCTGAATTTTTGTAGAATATGCAGAGAATGTTTAACGTACTTAGAATACATTTCATATATATACAGAACTCTATCTTTATATATCCATATATAAACATAAAATAAAGAAATAAATTCAACCAAGAGATCCCTAATAATTGCAGCCAAGTTGTTAACAAAAATGACATTTTACAGTTAGTGCATCTTTCAATTGATATGAGAGCACCAAATCTTTTCTTAGAGCAACATTTTAAAAGGAAATGGATGATTCCAATGTTGTAGAACCCTCAAGATGCACTTCTCAGATTATTTTCTGTGGTGCACACAGGGGACGGTTAACCCCAGCTGCTGTCCCTGTCTCCACAGAGCCCATGCTTCCCATGGACTACTCATGATGAGTGGCAGAGGGTCCAGGACAGGCCCAGGCTGGTGAAATTCTAACGCATGGAACTGGTTCAAGGACTGCATTAACCTGGCAGAATACCTCCTGGCTTTGTAATATAATCCAATATTCTTTTACCAATTATTATTTCTTGCCTCATACCTTACAAAAATGTTAGATTTGCATTCTTGTTCGAAGGATCTCCCTGCTTTCTTCTGCTCTTTTCCCCAGTAAATCTCACTTAATGTAAACACCCACTGGCATCTACTGTTAATAGATACAAACTAATGCAACTTATAGAGTATGATACAATATGTCCTACCCCCCCTTTCCACTCTCTATACCCAAATACAAGGTTTCAATGTAATGTCCAATGTAATTATTACTTATTAAGTACCCAGTGGACATCCAAAAATCACTCAAGAGGGATCTCAACCATCACAAAAGTTACTTCCGTCCTCAGGATGCGCAAAGGACATACTTCCCCTAATATAGTGCTTCTTGGCTAATTTTAGAGATGATTATAGTAGGAAAAATAATCATACTTGAGATTTCTAAAAATATTTGCATGATATGAGCCTATTGCAGAAAAGTAATGATCTTCTTATTTTGAAAGGATAAAAATGATTATGAGTTATAGATATAAGAATGATGGGATGGGAGAATGATGAGAATATGACCACAGTTAGAATCTTGGAGAGCAGCCATGACTACCAGACAGTTGTCCTATCCCGGCATGCTAAAGGGAAGACTCTATGCTCTGAGTGATGATACGAGTCTGCAGAGATGAACATGTACAGCAGCTGTATTTCTGATACATAGCTAGCTACATTTTAGGCTTTATAATACAAGCATAAATAAGCCTTTTTTCTAAAAAATATATTTATTCTGATATTTATATCAAAGGATCTATGAAGAACTATTCTTTGATCATTGTTGCAACTTGGGACACAACGCTATATGTACTACACTGAAAGAAACCTAGGCACTTAATCCATCACTATTCAGCCACAGAGATTTGTCTAAATCACCACAGGCTATCTGAGTTCAAGTCCTCTCATGGGAAATGATGAGGTAGTAGCCACCAACCCCTGGTCAAAGGGCTGTGAATATTCAAGGGTTTCAGAACATTTGAAGGGCTTTGTAATTAGAAGCAGCAAATAAGAATATGATAGATTTCTCTCTTTATAAAGAATTCTACCTCAGGGCTAGCTTTATGATATAGCAGGTAAAGCCACTGCCTGTGATGCCAGAATCCCATATGGATGCCAGGTTGTGTCTCAGCTTGCCCATTTCCAATACAGTTCCCTGGTGATGGCCTGGGAAAAGCAGCAGAGGGTGGCACAAGTGCTTGGGCCACTATACCCATGTGGAAGACCTGGATGAAATTCCTGACTTCCAGGAGGTTTTGTGGCTATTACGACCATCTGGGTAGTGAATCACTGGATGGAAGATATATTCATTCCCTCTCTCTCTCCTCTCCCCTCTCTCCTCTCCTCTCTCCTCTCCTCCCCTCTCTCCTCTCTCCCCTCTCTCTCTCCTCTCTCTCTCTCCTTCTCTGTTTGTAACTCTGACTTTAGGGATTGAGAGAGTTTCCTGTGATATATACTGCATATTGTGCACATCACTTGTGATTTTCAAAGCTCAACACAATGAGCTTGTGTTGGCTAACAATAGGGTTCTTTTTTTAAAAACATTTATTTATTTATTTATTTGAGAGAGAGAAAGAGAGAGAGAGAGGTCTTTTATCCTCTGGTTCACTCCCCAGATAGCCTCAAAGGCAGGGTTGAGCCAGGCTGAAACCAGAAACCAGGTGCTTCTTCCGGTCTCATACACGGGTGGCAGGGCCTCAAACACATGGGCCATTATCCTCTGCTTTTTCCCGGATACTAGCAGGGAGCTGGATAGGAAGTGGAGCAGGCAGGACATGAACCAGAGCCTATAAGGGATGCCAGCATCCCAGATGGTAGCTTTACCCGCTACACCTCAACACTGATCCCATCTGACAACAAGGTTCTACAGTGACATTCACATTCCTGTTTAAAATATTTTAATACTCAAACTGAAATATGAGACACAAAATTATATCATCCAATGCTAAGGTCCTCTATTATCATTCATAACACCAGGTGCCAGTTTTCTTTTTAATACCCATGGCAGATACCCAATGCAGGTGATTTTTACTTCACCTTTGTCTATTGACTAGACCTCTAAATAGACTGCCCCCTCACATATAGTCTTTTCTTTTTTCACATAATTTCCAAATTACGGTTCCTTGAGCATCAGTTTGGCAGTATAAGTCCCCTTCCCTGAAATCATGAATCCCCATTAGATAAAGTTCATTCTCCTTAGCTTGACATAAAAAACATCCTACAAACTGATTCAGACTTACATTGTCAGTAATATTCCTCACTACACACCCCTATCACCTTTTGTTTGGTGGGAAAAATGATTTGGTCATCAATTTCAGAACTAAAGTTGTACTTTCTGCTTTCTGTTTTCTTGTCCCCTATAATGCTCATTCCTCCTCAAATGGTAATTAATTCTTGAACTGGATAGATCTTGAATAATGTCTGTCTGAGACCTTTGTTTTAAACTGAGATACAGGGGGCAGTGTTGTGTACTAGGTACCGCATGTACTCCTTTATATGTGGGAGCTAAAATTAAAAGCAAAAGCCAAAAATGAAAGAAAAATCCTCAATGTGAACATGAATGTTGATTAGGAGAGACTGAGAATGTTGGGGAGGGGGAATAAAAAGTGTTTAGATTAAAAAATAGGGGAATCTGAGTGCCATTATTTGTGACAAAAATACTAACATGAAATATTACTAGGGGAAATGGAGGTGGCATATATGGGAGTTCATTGTTATATTGCCTTCTGATTTTTATTTGGTAAATTTATAATTAACTATAATAATAATTCTTACAAAGGATTTTTTCCCTCATTTTCAATCTGGATGTTGCTTCCAATTTTTACCTATCTGATAGGTTGAAAACACTAATGTGTTATTATAACGTGTGTGTACATAAATTGCATGCATTTATTTACCTTTTCAGCTGTTTGTAGGATGTTTTTTCTTTCTGTATGTTTTCTTTTTAAAAAAAAAAATTTCAACATTTCTTTTTTTTCTCTTTCTGGGCTTTCTTTTACATATTTTGCCATGAATTAGCTTTGTTAAATGATTTTCCTTTATCTAAAGCTAGAGTAAGAATAGCTTGAGGCCAATATTTTACTTCCAGCTTTGTTTCCCCGAAGTTTTTAATACAGAACTTGCTCAGATTTGGAATTCAGTAAGAGCTTACAGCTTGGTGTTCTGTGACAGACTGTCAATTTTGAAAGCAAAATCGAACAGGTAAACGCGGTAGTCACGCGCAGTCCCACCTGCCTCCTGGAGTTGAGAAGAGTTCCTGTGGATCTGACGCAGCCCCTCACCAACCTAATACGGTCCACAAATACAAAAGCAGAGTCTGTACTGGACGGAGCAGACACACGTCTGCAACCAGAAAGGTCGGCTTTAAGAGTTCATGTGCTTTCATAACTTGGGAGACAGGGATGCTCTGAAAACAATAAACTTATTCCTCTATCTCATTCTCTCCTCCGTGGCACACACACGTTCTTGGGCCCCTATTTTATATCCTCATGTTTTGAATTCACAGTGTGTTTTCTTGTCAGATAATATGAACTACACTTGGCATCAGTTTGTAGAAGTCAAAGATAGATGCAAAATGCATTTTTCTTTGCTTTGGATCAGATGAGAATATGATCTATTCTTTACACCCAGAAAATAACAATAATAACAATAAGAATAATAATACTATCTCATTGGGTGGAAAGAGAGCGAACAAACATAATCTATGTCCATTCCATGACAATGTGAAGCTTGCATCCTCTTCAAAAGCATACTTTTCTCATGGCGCCAGCTATCTCTGCGACTCAGAGTAAATGGTCTTCTCTATACTGCTTGGGGAAGCAGCTACACACCAGCCTCCCAATGCGAAAAGAAATTCATGAAATCTAATCCAAGTGTATGTCAAATTGAATATTGCTTGTGTTTTGTCAATGGTAGGCACAGAAAACACTCGGAGAGACTTCCATCATCCATGAGTTCAACCTGCCAACCTCTCTCTAACACTGTCCAGAGGTCCTGAGTAGGCGGTAGTTTCCCAGTTTTCCCAAGGAACACACACACACATCACCACTCTTCTTCCCTATAATTCCCTGTTCTACCCCCCTCCCACAAGACTAGTTTCTTCCATTCCGTAACATGAACCAATACCTAATTACTCCACCCCGCTCACGACCTTGCCTTCCTGCCCCCTTTCTGTCATACTGCCCAATAATCCAAGGATAGAAATTGGCAGTTGCATATGGGACTCTCTAAGGTTATTTCCCAAGAATATTTATAGAAGAGTTTACAGCCCTCATGCTCTGCACAAGGATGGACACCATTCTATTCTGTCGCCTGACCTTGTACTTCCCTCCACACAGTAACCTCCTGCACCTCTTTCTTATGAAGCATCCTGACCACCCACTGAAACAAGAGCATCTCTTTCTAATCCTGTCCTACTGTGATCGCTCTCTGTAGTTTTCTTATACTCTCTTTATGCCCAATTTTCAGATTACTTCTTCCTTTTCTCACTTATACTCTAGTGCTTTTGTTGATTTTTAAAATTTTTGTTTTTTTTAAGAATTTACCTTTCTTCCCAGAGGTCCTTTGAGGCAACAGCCCTTGCTATTTCTTAGTTTAGCTTGTTTCATAAAGATTTCTAAAGAGTTGTTAGGGAGCCAGTGAGCCTCGTGATTTATGGCTATTGCTCAAGCAGTGGCATAGCTGGGAGAATTGAACAAAACACAAGAATCCCGAGGGAAAGAAAAAGCTAATGTAAAATGCCACAGACCTGTGGTTTCTAAAGGATCTTTACAATAATCTAGTCAAGTCTTAGTGCTTTATAGAAGAGAATAATGACGTTCAAAGATGGTAATTTACCTAAGGCCATCCCATGCAAGAGTAGCAAGACTCAGAAAAGTCTTCTCTTGGCCACGTAGACCCTTCCTCTGTTTCTTCATTTGCAATCCCTTCACCATTTTCCAAGGCCCAGAATTAAGCGCAAGCTATGTGAATCCTCTCTCATTAAAAGGGGTACAGATCTCTGGCATACATCAAGGGAGTTACTTTCCATGGAAGGGAACTTGGTCTGACAACAGCTCAGGAGCTCACAATTGCATTGTTTTAAGAGCAAACTGCCTCTCTGTTCTGCCTTCTAAATTATAGGGGAGGAAAAATCCAAGCTCCTAATAAAGTTTTAAATAGACTTCTCTGAGTGGTGTGCTAACTTTGAATAATTGTGGCATCCAGGAGAACTTCATGATCATTCTAGCAGGGAACAGGGTTAGTGCTGGAGGGGGAGCTAATCAATCTCTGGGCCCCTCTCCCACTCTAAGCCAACAAGCGGGGGCCAAGATGTCTCAAACTGCCTTCACCAGTTTTAGAAGTATTATCATTACTTTTTAAATACTCACTTTATTTATTTGAAAGATGGAGAGAGTGATACAGAGAGAAAGAGATCTTCAATCTGTCCTCAAATGGCTGCGATGGCTGAGGCTGGGCCAGGCCAGCCAGAAGCCCTGAAACCCATCCAGGTCTCTGAAGTAGGTGTCGGGGATCCAGGTCACTTGAGCCTTCATCCTGTGGTTCTCCAAGCACATTTGCAGGAAGCTGGATTGGAAGCAGAGCAGCTAGGACTCAAACAGGGACTCTGATATGAGATGCGGCACAGGTGGCAACTTAACCCGCTGAACTGCAGAGCTGGCCTCTTTACCAGTTTAATGTTTAGAAAAAGAAGCAACTGCCTGTTCTGGGCAGTTCATCATAGCTGATTGATTGACTTTACAATGCTGCTCCCTCCACATCTATTTCAGGATTTCAGTCCAGAGGAAAAAGGGGGAGGAGGGGACAGACATGGATGAGAGCTCCCGAACTAATGTGCTGCATTTCAGGACTGCTGGCTCCTATCTGCTCCCATGGATGAAACGTGCACCCTGCATGTTAAGGTAATTCTGATTTCTGTGAATGGGGCCTTTGTTGTGTTTATTTTCCTTCAAAGTGCTTGGGTGGGGGATCAGTAAGCAGAATTTCGGGGGGAAGGAAGGGAAAGAATATTTTTAACTATAGATGCTAGAAGTCCTTTATTACAAACAATCCCAGTAAGCAACATTTGTGACAATGTCTTATGTTTTTATCTGTCTAGACATACATCATTATCTCTCATTGGGATAGGGGTATCTCTAAAACTCCACTGCGTTAGCATAGAATAGACTTCCCACATAAAAAATAAGACACTCAGTTAAATCTGAACTTAAAATAAATGACTATTTTTTAGTATTAGTTATGTCAAATAATTCAAAAGACACACATATACTAACAATATTGTTGCTGTTCATTTAAAATTCAAACTGAGCCACACATCCTTGTATTTGTATTTATGAAATCTGGCAGCAGTCTAATTTAGAGATCAGTGTTGAATTAACTGTGGGGTTAATTTTCTGGTTTTCTTCATAGTTATAAACTCAAATGTATTGCTGTTTATATATAAGGTAGTGTAATATCTTTTATGGCAATTAAAAATTTAAAAATATTTTATATCTACATTTGCAGGAATTTTTTTATTTAATTGAATAGGTTTAAGTTCTTCTCTGATGTACTCTCGTCTGCTTGAAGACCAATTTGTTTTCAAAAAGATTTATTTATTAATTTGAAAGCACAGTTATAGAGGGAGAGAGATCTTCCATCCTCCAATGACTAGGATGGGCCAGGCTGGAGCCAGGAGTTCCCTACAGGCCTCCCACGTGGGTGCAGGGGAGACTTGGGTCATCTTTCGCTGTTTTCCCAGGCACATTAGCAGGGAGCTGGATCAGAGGTGGAGCAGCCGGGACTCCTGAGCTGGTGCCCAAATAGGAGCTCAGTGCTGCAGGCCATGGCTTTAACCCACTGCGCCAGTCCTTTGAAGACCATTTGTGAAAGCATTTCTTGGAGTGCAGATCTTCTGTCAATGAATTCACTGTTCTTGTTTGTTTAAAAAAGTCACTATTTCTCTTGCACTTATTAAAGATACTCTCACTATAAAATCTGGGAATGGCAGTGTTTCATTTTGGGGCGTTAGATATGGTGACCCCTTCTCTTTGTTGAGCTTGAATAATTACTGACAAGAAACTTACTGCGATTTACCACTTTCTTCCTGTGAATACGGTGTCACATTTTGTCCTCTGAGTGTCTTCAAAGTACTGTCTTTATCTTAATTGAATTAATTGATCTAGGTGTATATCTAGGTGTACAGGTGTGTGTTCCATCTCCTTTGATGTTTATCCTGCTTGGAGTTCTCTAAATTTGCTATATGAGTATATATTACCTTTACTGTTATTTTTACAATATTCTGAATCAGTGTATCTTCATAATTCCTCTGCTCTACTCTATCTCCCTTCCTTTTTGGAAGAATTACATGTATGTTAAATCATTTGATATTGTCCCACAATTGGGAATACATTTATTTTGTTTTGTTCTTCACTCTTCACTTTCAGTTGGGTAATGTTGACAAATGTATAAATATGCAAATTTTTCTCTGAGTTGTTTTGAATCTGCTGATGAGTATGAAATCCATACATACCAAGGATCTTCAAAAAGTTAAAAAATGCAGATTATGAAAAGCTGAGTGTATTTCAGAATTTTAGCTGCAAAATAAAATTATCTTGCAGTTAAAGTTTATGAGGACATTTTGAAATTACCTGCTATCAATATTAATTATAAGGTTTAACTCTACTAACTTAATATTTGTTGTCTATTTTTTCCATCTGCTCCTTGTTTCTATTACCTTCCTTTTACGCTTTTTCATGGACTGAATATCTTTTACGATTTAATGTTATATTCTAATGTTAGCTTATTATCTATACTTCATGTTTAATTTTCTCAGTGAAGTCTTTAAGGTTATATTAAACTTTTCTAATGAATATCACCTCGGGTATATTGCAAGGGTCCTACAATAATATATTTCTATTGTTTCTTTGCTAGTATATAATTTTCATATTTTTAGTTCATCTTTATATATCCATAATCCAATATATAGTTTGTACAATAATGTATACATCTCAGATATACAGTGAGTTAAATTAAAAGCCTGCGCCATAGGCCCTAAATAGGAAGACAACTTCACAAGTTTGGAAGAGTAGATGGTGGTTCAGGAACTCAACCTGAAAACAGAAACCTAATCCAGCAAAGATCTGGCATATATTTTTCAAAGAAAAAAATTTATTTTGAGATAACTGTATATTTATATGCAACTGTTGGAAGCACTACAGACAGATACTGCATAGCATAGACTCAGTTTTCACCATGGTAATATAAGACTACAGTAAACTGTTGTATCACAATCATGACATTGCATTAATTCAGTCAAGCTACTGAACAGTTTATCCTCGGACGGTGTCCCATGGTGCCCTTTAAAGCCCCATCCACTTCCCTCCCACTTTTGCCCCCTCTTTTTACTCTTGGCAATTCATAATATGTTTTCCATTTCTATAATTCGACATTTCAAGAATGTTATATAATGGAATCATACAACATGTTACCATTCGGGATTAGCTTCTTTTCTCTCATTGTGATTCTCTGGAAATTCACTGTGGTTGGTTGTTTGAATGGTTCCTATCGTTTTATTGCTGAATACGGCAGTTTATTTAACCATTATCCTATTGAGGGACATCTGGGTTGTTTCCAGTTTCTGAGCATTACAAATAAAATTGCTATATACATGTATTTACAGGTTTATGTATGAACATGGTTTCAATTCTCTGGGACAAATGCCCAGGAGTATAATTATTAGGTCCCATAGTGGTTTTATGTCTAGTTTTAAAAGAAATTGTCCATTTTTCCTAGTTTTCACATGACTGTAGAATTGTAGATTTCCACCAACATATATAAGAAGTCCAGTTTCTCTATGTCATCATCAATGTCTCATGTTTTTACATTTTTGTTTTAGACACGGTGATAGACGACGTGTATTAATACCTCACTGCACTTTTATGGACAGTGCTGTTGGATCTATTTTCAGGCTCTTATTTGCAACTGTAAAATCTCTGATGAATTCCCTCTGTGTGTTTTGATAAACCTTCTAATTGTATGTGCTTTTTGATGCTTCAGCTATGTTGTCTGTGACATACAGTTTTTCAGCTTTTACAATAATATGAAAGCCATATGTATTTAGCAGGAAATCTACTTCAAACTGTGAATGCCGACCTTCTACAATACTGTCGCCTGATGCCAGACAAGGCAGCAAGCTGCAGCTCCCAAACAGGCATCACAATCAAGAAGGTAAGTTACCGGCCGGCGCTGCGGCTCACTAGGCTAATCCTCCACCTTGCGGCGCCGGCACACCGGGTTCTCGTCCCGGTCGGGGCACCGGATTCTGTCCCGGTTGCCCCTCTTCCAGGCCAGCTCTCCGCTGTGGCCAGGGAGTGCAGTGGAGGTTGGCCCAAGTACTTGGGCCCTGCACCCCATGGGAGACCAGAAGCACCTGGCTCCTGGCTTCAGAACAGCGTGGTGCGCTGGCTGCAGTGCGCTGGCTGCGGTGGCCATTGGAGGGTGAACCAATGGCAAAGGAAGACCTCTCTCTCACTGTCCACTCTGCCTGTAAAAAAAAAAAAAAATTATAAAAAAAAAAAAGAAAGTAAGTTACCAAAATTTTACAGTGTACTATGCTGCCAATCTATGGTGTTCACTAGGCTTGATATATTAAATGCATTTCATGACATTTTCAACATATGATGGGTTTATTGACAAGTAATTTCCTTGTAAATCGAGAAGAATTTCTAGAGACTTGATACTAGACTTATGTTGGATATGATGTTTGCCAATTTTTCCCAGTCTATAGTTTATCTTTTCATCCTCCTAAAAGTCTTTAGCAGAGCAATTTTTAATACTTTTATTAAGTCAAATTTATTAATTTTTCCCTTCATGGATGAAATTTTATAGTGCAAGTCTAAAATCTCTTTGCCTGGCAAGAAATGTTGGGAATTTTCCCCTTTTTTCCTTTCAGAGTTTTACATGTTTATTTCAATCTGTGATTCATTGTGTGCTAACTTCTGCATAAATTGTAAGGTGGGGGGCTGGCGTCGTGGCTCACTTGGTTAATCCTCTGCCTGCAGCACCAGCATCCCATATGGGCGCCAGGTTCTAATCCTGGTTGCTCCTCTTCCAGTCCAGCTCTCTGCTGTGGCCTGGGAAGGCAGTGGAGGATGGCCCAAGTTCTTGGGCCCTACACCCACATGGGAGACCAGGAGGAAGCATCCGGCTCCTGGCTTCGGATGGACATAGCTCCAGCCGTAGTGGCCATTTGGGTGGTGAACCAACGGAAGAAAGACCTTTCCTTCTCTGTCTCTCTTTCTAACTGTCTATAACTCTATCTATCAAATAAAAAATATAAATTATAAGGTTGAGGTCAAAATTCATGCTTTATCTCTCTAAGTGCAATGCTTAAACACAATTTACTAAAAAGATAATTTTTCCTCCATTAAATTTCTTTTACAACTTTGTTAAAAATCCACGAGGATACACACACACACACACATACACATATGCTTATATTTTTAGATTCTGTATTCTCTTTCATTGGTCTGTGTGTCCATCGCTGTCAATGTCTCACAATATTAATTACTAAAGCTATACAAGTCTCAAAATTGATTTTTCATACCATATTATTCTTCCTAAAATTATTCTGGTTATTTTAATTCTTTTGCTTTTCTACTAAAATTTTAGAATGATCTTTCCTGTATCCATAACAATATTCTGAGACTTTGACAGGAATTGTGTTAAATTTACATATACATTTGGGTAGGATTGACATCTTTACTATTTTACTTCCAACCCAAGAATATGACATATTTCACTATTTGTTTAGGTCTTCTTCAATTTCTTCTATCAGCACTTGATAGTTTTTAAATGCAAGTGTTTTTTGTTTACATATCTATATCTATATTTATATCTATATCTATATATGACCAATTGTAAACATAAAAGTGTTTTAAATTTGGATGTTCACATGTTCATTTCTAATATACAAAACCACAGGCAATTTTTAAATATTCATTTGAATCTTGCAACCTTGTGGAACACACATATTAGTTTTGGAACACAATTAACAGATACTTTTGGGAATCATTTTTAAGATTTGCTTGCCAGATCTAGAAGATTCTTTTGGTTACATCTAATCTGTCTCCATTATAGAAGAAAAAACCTGCTGAGGACTCTATATCATGTCTTAGTGTTACGAAGTCTTTACACTCTGGCTGGTAGGAAAATAAACTATTCCTGGCCTTTGTCACCTTTGGGTACCAGGGTACCTCTGCCTTTGCTGTGGCTTTTTCCCTCTGCTAACCAATTCTTCAGCAGAAACATGGGAAGTGCTCTTTGACATACTTCTCTCCCACATGAATTTGAGGAATCCTGAACTTCATGAACTCTGAAATCAATCCAATCTGCTCAGGGAGATCACTGAGTTGTTTGGGGTTTCTATAGATTGTTGTCTGGGCGCTTTCTTTACAAAGTGATTTGTGGACATCATGAGGTTTACCTGGTCTATTTTGCTCTCTCAGGGACAATTATTTCATGCTGCCTTCTATCCAATATCAGAAACACTGCCAATACTTTCCTGTTTTAGTGGATTAATTTTGGAGGGTAAATTAACTCCCTGTTATTCCATCCTGGCTGGAAATAGAAATCTGTAGAATATGGGTTTTAAAGGAAGAAATTATTGCAGCTTATATAATCTCTCCTGGATCACAGATAAAGGAACATTTTCCAACTCATGAGAATTGTGTTCCTACACACACTACAAAACTAGTCCAATATATCTCATGGGTGCACATTCAGAAATGCTCAACAAAATATTAGCAGGTAAATCCACAGAATATGTACAAAGGTTAATGTATAAACATGGGGGTACAAATAAGATATGGAATCAACCCAGATATCCATTAACTGATGATTAGAGAAAATGTGGTATATATGCATGATGGAATACTGCTCAGTCATCAAAAGAATGAATTCTTGCCTTGCAACAAAATGGATACAACTGGAGGCCATTATGCTTAGGGAAATAAACCAGTACCCAAAAGACAAATATATGTTTTCTCTGATACGTGGTAGACAATATAGAATACAAAAAAATGTATGGGAATGAAATTGACATCTTGTGATTTGATTGCTGTTTGTGGCCCTTATCTGTATTCCTGTGGAGCAATGGTCAATCCACTTTTTACTCCTTGAACATTATGGTTACTGGTGCATTAAACCTGTGATTGTGGAGCGGATTACGGGTATGTCATTTCAAAATTTGGAGGAGAGGAAGGGAAGGAAAGGAGGAAGGTGGAAAAGGGAGGAAAGAGAGAGGGAGGGAAGTATGGCTGTGCTTGCAGAAGTGTGTCCATGAGACACACGAAGTCTGTTCTCTTTATGTGAAAAAGAAATAAAGATAAGGCGTAACAAAAAGTGGGGTTCTTCTCAGATACGCAAGTTTGACTCAACGTTTCTAGTGCCACATAGTAAGAAACTGCTTAGAAACAAGCAAGAGATTGTCGTAAGACATAGAAACCCATTTGCAAGAGCTCCTGATGGCTAAAACCTGAAACAGTCTGAGCAACAAGATAATGTGTTACAGTATTACATTATAACCCTACACTAAATATCTATGAATCCAAGCTAATACAGGTACATGGCTGATTTAGTAAATAAGTGGAAGGAGAAGGAACAAGTTTTTAGAGAGAGGACACATTTTAAAAGAAGAATTCAAAATAACTAATACAGAAGGAATAAGGAAAATACAAATTCACCTCCATAATTAGTCCAGGCAAGATTCACTACCTCATGCTATAATTCATGAGTGAAACTTTAAGAAGCAAAGCTATTTGAGTAATTTCAAGGTCTCTACCCCCATATATAAGGACCTCTTAACGCCTTTTCCAATTCAGTAATCCCCAGCCAATCCTTCAGATCTCAGATCTCAGATTTCCCCCTCGCTTTGGTCCCTCTCATTACGACAAATCATTGAGTTAGTTTTTCATGTTTCAAGTGCCACTCCTTCCCGTTCAAGTCATGGCTGGAATTATGCATTTTGCTGTTCAATTATTTACTATGAAATGTCTCTTCTACCAAACAGTAAGAACGATGTCGGGGACCACGTACATGGTAATTGGCACAGTTCTGAGTATAGGCTCTGGCACAGAATAGGTACTCAAAAAGTACGTATTCAGCGAATTGTATGGCCTCGTATGTGTCTGAAGTGCCTGAAACTTTTGTACTGTTCACCCACAAAAGGGGTACAGGGAGGGGCTACTTCCCTTCCCATCAAACCCATTATGAGACAAACCATACTTCTTATAAACACTGTATGGATAAATACTTTAAAGGAGGAGCCCTTTTAAAGACTCTTGAGATCCTTCATAGAGAGATGCAGAAATGTGGCAGCCCCACCACATTCCCCTCCTCCCACTCCCACCAGGAAAATCTGCAGGTATACTGCCATGGAGCATGGAGTGCGGTTTCTTCAATAGTGTCCCTCAGTGGATAAAGAATCAGGAATTCAGTCATGCCTACGTCGCCAGCTTTTGTCTCCCTTTCTTTTCTCCTCACCTTCTCCTTCTCCCCCCACCCCTTTTTGTTGTTAATTGAAAGAAGTTAAAACTTACTTTGTGATTTGCTGTTTATCAGACAAATGATTCTTTAAGGCAATTTCCACTGGGACTTGGTTTACATTTTGGGGACATTCCAGTTCACTGACAGCAGATGGAACATCGTAGTTAAAATTTTAAAAAGAGAGACAATGAAATGAGTTCTGAAGAGATAACAAGGCTGCAGTAAAGGCAAAAAATAAAAAATAAAAAGCTAGAAAAGTCGCTGTTTGGAATTAAAACCTGTTCCCAGGGAATTGAGAGGCAGGGAATTTGAGAAGGGATATTAACTCCTTCTTGGTTAACGTTACAGAGTACTGCTTATCTCAAAGCCAACTCATTGAGAATGGGTTGTTCTGTGTTGATGTAATTTTTTGCCTTATCCAATACCCCATTTTGGGATGTGGGGAAGAAAAGAGGAAACCCAATTCCTTCTGGCACTCAAGTCAGCCTCTCACTCTGAATGTGATATTTACTTATTTGTACACTTATCTTTAATTATTTTTATTTACTTGAGAGGTAGAGAAAGAGAGCGAGCTCTCATCTTCTGGTTCACCCCCCAAATGCCTGCATTGGCCAAGGCTGGACTATGGCTAGAAATAGGATCTGTGGGCACATTCCAGTTCTCCCATGTGACTGGCAAGAACCCAGTTACTTGAGTGATCACGGCTGCCTCCCAGGTCTGTATTGGCAGGAAGCTGGAGTCAGGAGTCAGATCCGGTTATCAAACCCAGGCACTCTGTTACAAAGGGCAGGCATCTTAACCACTGGGCTAAATGACTGCTTCAAATGTGATAATAATTATTTGAATTTCTGTGGAATTGCTACTGTGTAATAATTGTCTTGAATGTAGAAAAATACAGAATTTTGCTTGAAATTCTCAATCTATAGATGGATGTTTTGAATTAGTCATTGCCTGCTCCAGGATATCCTTGTCTACAAATGATAAGTACCACAGCATAGAGTGAAGCATTGAACTTCTCATTCTGGTTATGACCACATGGTTATATAAAAGCCCCTGAAGGAACAGTGGATCCCAGGGAGGATACATTTAAGTTGGGTTTGGAGGGTTGGTTATGGTATGGAAGGACAGCTCATGGTGGAGTTCTGAGTCACGGAGCACCAGGCAGGAGGAGAGGGCCAGCATGGTGGGGATCACTGGGTAGGTAGTCTTTGAAAACTGACATATGGCGCTTGGAGAGACAGAGGGAGTTGGTATGCCACCAAGAGAAGAAGGTGTAGGCAGAAGGACGTGGGCATAACAGCTGCTTGAAGTTTGAATAAGTTGGGAATCATAGAAGCTACGAAGAATTCTAGTTTAGTAAAATCAAACCCAAGATTTTCTAAAGATTTTATATTTCTAATTTATTTTTAATCTTCCAGTGAGATGTATAACAGTTATCATGACTTAAATGTTAAGCAGCTGACACTACCTAAGTTTCTGGTCTTGGTGAGTGTTTGTGTTATTTAAGTTAACTTTATGGCTTTCATTTATTTGATGGAAAATACCAAGTGCAACAGTCAGCTGTCTCAGGACGCATCCACCATGTCTTCATTGTGTGTCACCTACTGTTTGTCTTTTAATAAGGAATGCTCTCACAAAGTATACAATCCTGCATAATACATTTCCCGCCTTAAAACGAATCCATCTTCTAAAGAGGAGAAATGCTACGTATCCATAATTTGCTGAAACAGTTTTTTAAATTACCTAAACATATTCTTGCATCCACCACTAAAGGAATAAGCATGGCATTTAGAAAAGCAAAAACAGTGCTTGCTTCTATGGAAAACCAAAGAAGTTGAATGCTAATTAGCAAAGCAGAAATCTTGTGGGGGCACAAATTAAGGTTAATAAGTCAAGAAACACCAACTACATATTTCTATCTCTAGTATGACAAATATCCTTATGAGATCTATATGTGCAGGTGCATAGTCTGTTAGAATGAACATTAGTTTATATTCTCCTTTTTCCCAGTCCCATAAAAAGTTTACTCAGGAGTTAATTTCCATCAGATTTATTGAGGAAAGAGAACACTCATCTGCAAAGTCTCCTATCCTTTGCCTTGAACATTAAAAAACAAGCAAGTTAGACAAACATCTTTCAATCCAGTGCTTTCCTGAAAATGGTCCACAGTTCTGTGAGGAGGAAGCCCTGTTTCGTGGCATTTGCTAACCTATATTAAACACTCCCATTACCGCCAATTTCAAACTACTTATGTTAACAACCTACTCCTGAAATTCCTGAGAATGTCAAAGTTTTCTCCAAAGCTATTGTGACCTGGATCCAGTATATATCTGCCTTTCACAGGTCATGGGTGAGAGGATTTCACGTCCCACTAGCAAAAAATCAGAAAGATGTGCCGAGTTTCCATCCTCCCTCTTTGCCCATGAGTCAAGCATAAATCTGCAGGTAAAAAGGCAGGTGCTCTGGAGGCGAGGGGCTGGGTTTCCTCCGGCCTGGTCTGTCCTTGCCTTACAGTGTGCTGAACCCTGATACTATCTCAGTGGAGGAGGTAGAGATATACAAAGATTTCATGTGGATTAGCTGTGAATTACATCACAGATCTGAGAGTCTGTAACAGTAATTCTCATCCTCAGATGCACATTAGAAAAAGCTTTTAAAAATGCCAATCCCTAAAGATTCTAATTTCATTGGTCTGGAACCTTGGCCCTGATGAATTGTAATAATTCAAGTAATACATCGAGTAGCTGACAGTTAGGCTTCTAGTAGATGTCAACGAGCTGAAATAAAGCTGTGGAGAGGCAGCAGGGGTAATTGTGAAACTTTTATATTTATGTTTTTAAAAGCACTTGTATTGGGACCAGTGCTGTGATGCAGCGGGTAGAACCACCACTCCTGGTGCCAGAATCCCATATGGGCACACAGGCACAGGTTCAGGTCCTGGCTGCTCCATGTCAGATCTAGCTTCCTGCTGGTGCACCTGGGAAGGCAGTGCAGGATGGCCCGTGTGCCTGGGCCCCTGCACCCATGTGGGAGATTCAGGGTAGGCTCCTGGCTCCCAGCTTCAGTCGGCACAGCTCTGGCTGTTGTGGCCATTTGGGAAGTGAATCAGCGGCTGGAGGATCTCTCTCTCTCTCTGTCTGCGTGTGTCTAATTCTGCTTTTCAAATAGATAAATCTTTTTAAAAATGGCATTTGTATTATTGTATTAAACAGTAACTTTGGGCAAATTGGAACAAGATTCAAATTCCTTACTCAGATTTCAGTTTTGTTGAGAGCACTCTGAGTTCACTGCTTTCCTTAGAACAGGCCTGACCTGATAACTGTGGGTTAGAGCCCACAGGTGCTACATCTGCAAGTTTCCAGTTGGACTCCTGTTTTAGGAAAAAAAAAAAAAAAAAAAAACAGGGATTTTTTTTTCTGTCTAGGTTTTATGATATCCCCAACCAAAGCCAAAAAGATAACAATAAGTGCCAGCTAATTGCACATTCCAAATAAATGTTAGTTCATCTATGCAAGACTTGCAAAAGCAATCACAAAAACGGCTTAGTGGCACCTAAGACCTACCTCTGGCTTACAGAAAAGAAGTTATAATTCTCCTTAGGTAAGGTTTGCTAGGGGTCAAGTTTTAAGAGGGTTGTGGGATTTTTCCTCATTCACAAATGGAAAAAGGTAAAAGAGTATTTCTTTTTTTTTAGATTTAATTTAAACTATCACAGTGTCATATATTTCATGTATACTGATTCAGGAATATGGTGATACTTCCCACCCAACCCTCCCTCCTACTCATGCTCCAACCCACTGCTTCCTCCCTATCCTATTCCCACTCTTAATTTTTACAAAGATCTATATTCAGTTTACTTAATACTCATAAGGTTAACCCTACACTAAGTAAAGAGTTCAACACATAGTATGAAGCAGAAAACACTATTTCTCAACAAGAAGAGACAAGGGATGTAAACAATCATTGAATCTCAACATGTCCATTTCTCTCCAATACATTACATTTTTTTTTTTTGACAGTCAGAGTTAGACAGTGAGAGAGAGAGTGAGAGTAAGAGAGAGAGAGAGAGAGAGAGAGAGAGAGAGAGAGAGAGAAAGGAGAGAAAGGTCTTCGTTTTTCTGCTACGGCCGGTGTGCTGAGCTGATCCAAGCCAGGAGCCAGGTGCTTCCTCCTGGTTTCTCATGAGGGTGCAGGGCCCAAGCACTTGGGCCATCCTCCACTGCCTTCTCAGCCACATCAGAGAGCTTGACTGGAAGAGGAGCAACCAGGACAGAATCCAGTCCCCCAACTGGGACTAGAACCCGGGTTGCCGGTGCCACAGGCAGAGGATTAGCCATGTGAGCCAAGGCACCAGCCCAATACATTACATTTTGGGTACTCCATGCATTACCCCAGGTCAGGGAAAAACATATATTTTTCAGATTGATGTATTTCACTAAGTATAATGGTTCCAGTTGTGTCTATTTTGTTGGAAAAGATAGGATTCCATATTTTAATGCTTTGTAGTATTCCATAGTGTATTTATACCATAATTTCTTTATCCAGTCATCAGTTGATGGATGTCTGGGTTGATTCCATATCTTAGTATTGCAAATTGATCTGCAATGAACCTGGGGGCACAGATAGCTCTTTCATATGCTGATTTCTTTTCCTGTGGGTAAATTGCCAGGAGTGGGATGGCTGGATCATATGGTAGGTTGACACTCAGATTTCTGACTTAATCTCCATACTGTCTTCCACAGTAGCTGTGCCAGTTCACAATCCCACTAACAGTGGATTAGGGTACCTTTTCCCCTACATCTTCACCAGCATTTGCTGTTTGATGATTTCTGTAAAAATCCATTCTAACTAGGGTGAGGAGAAACCTCACTGTGATTTTGATTTGCATTTCCCTGATGGCTATTGAATCTGAGCATTTTTTCAAGTACCTCTTGGCCATTCGAATTTCTTCTCTTGAAAAATGCCTGTTCAAGTCCCTTGCCCATATCTTAACTGGATTGTGTATTTTGTTATTGTTGGATTTCGTGAGCTCTTTATAAATTCTGAATATGAACCCTTTATCAGTTGCATAGTTTGCAAATATTTTCTTCCATTCTGTTGGTTGCCTCTCCACTTTGTTGAGGGTTACTTTTGCAGTGCAGAAAGCTTTTCAATTTGAGGTAATCCCATTTGTCAGTTTTGGCTTTGACTGATTGTGCTTCTGGGGTCTTTTCCAAGAAGTCTTTGCCTATGCCAAGGTCTTTCAGGGTTTCCCCAACATTCTCTAGTAGTTTGATGGTATTGGGTTGTAGATTTAGGGCTTTGATCCATTTTGAGTAGATTTTTGTTTAAGGTGTAAGGTAAGGTTCTTATTTCATACTTTTGCAAGTGGAGAACCAGTTTTCCCAGAATCATTTGTCAAAAAGACTATCCTTGTTCCAGGGATTGATTTTAGCTCCTTTTTCAAAGATAAGTTGTTTGCAGATGCATGGATTGACTTATGGAGCCTCTATTGTTTTTGATTGGTTTACAAGTCTGCTTTTGGCCAGTATCAGGCTGTTTTGATTATAACTGCCATGTGGTATACTGTAGTATGTCTTGAAATCTGGTATCGTGATGCCTCCAACATTTTTGTGTGTGTGTGTAACATTTCTTATTTAGCTATTCAGGGTCTCTTGTGTTTCCAATATAATTTTAGCATCATTTCATTTCTAGTTTTGAGAAAAATGTCATCGGTATTTTGATTGGGTTTGCAGTGAATCTGTAAATTGCTTTTGGTAGTAAGAACATTTGATGATATTGATTCTTCCAATCCATGAACATAGAAGATTTTTCCATTTTTTATGTATTCTTCTATTTTTTTCTTTAATGTTTTGTAATCTTCATCACAGAAACCTTTGGCATCTTTGGCTAAATTTATTTCAAGATATTGAATTTTTTTAAGCTATTGTAAATGGGATTGTTCTTAGAAGCTTTTTTTCAGCTATGGCATTGTCTCTGTATACAAAGGGTATAGATTGTTGTGTGTTAATTTGATATTTTGCCGCTTCACCAAACTCTTTTATGAGCCCCAATAGTCTCTCAGTGGAGTCTTTTGGACTCCTTTCTATATAGAATCATGTCATCTGCAAATAGCGACAGTTTGACTTCCTCTCATGTATTATATCCATTCAGTTTCTTTTTCTTTCCTAATGGCTCTGACTAAAACTTCCAGGACTATGTTAAATAGCAGTGGTGAGGGTGGGAATCCTGCTCTGGTTCTGGATCTTAGTGGGAATGCTTCCAAATTTTCCCCATCCAATAAGATGCTGGCTGTGGGTTTGTCATAAATTGCCTTGATTGTGTTGAGGAATGTTCTTTCTATACCCAATTTGGTTAAGGTTTTCATCATGAAAGGATGTTGTATTTTATAATCATATGGTTTTTATTCCTCAATTTGTTAATGTAATGTATCATATTTATTGATTTGCAAATGTTGAGTCATCCTTGCACTTGTTCCGGGTGAATGATCTTTCGGATGTGTTGTTGGATATGGTTAGCTAGAATTTTGCATCAAGCATTTTCACTTCAAGAAAGTGAAGGTTTGTGTGTGTGTGTGTGTGTGTGTGACAGGCAGAGTTAGTGAGAGAGAGAGAGACAGAGAGAAAGGTCTCCCTTCCGTTGGTTCACCCCCCCAAATGGCCACTACAGCCAGTTCGCTGTGCTGATCCGAAGCCAGGAACCAGGTGCTTCCTCCTGGTCTCCCATGAGGGTGCAGGGCTCAAGCACTTGGGCCATCCTTCACTGCCTTCCCAGGCCACATTTGAGAGCTGGACTGGAAGAGGAGCAACCAGGACAGAACTGGTGCCCCAACCGGGACTAGAACCTGGTGTGCCGGCGCCACAGGCAGAGGATTAGCCTAATGAGCCACAGAGCCAGCAGGAGCCTAGATCCTAAGAGTATCCTAAAAGTGGAAAATTTCTTTTTTTTAAATTTATTTATTTAATTATTTTTTGACAGGTAGAGTTAGACAGTGAGAGAGAGAGAGACAGAGAGAAAGGTCTTCCTTCCATTGGTTCACCCCCCAAATGGCCACTACAGCTGACATGCTGCGCCGATCCAAAGCCAGGAGCCAGGTGCTTCTCCTGGTCTCCCATGTGGGTGCAGGGCCCAAGCACCTGGGCCATCCTCTACTGCCTTCCCAGGCCACAGCAGAGAGCTGGACTGGAAGAGGAGCAACTGGGACAGACTCCGGTGCCTCAACCAGGACTAGAACCTGGGGTACCGGCGCCGCAGGCAGAGGATTAGCTAGTGAGCCATGGCGCCGGCCGGGGTTTTAAGAGATATATCTTGGGGCCAGCTCTGTGTCATAGCAGATAAAGCCACCACCCATAGTGCCAGCATCCCATATGGGTCCTGGTTCATGTCTCAGCTGCTCCACTTTTGATCCATCTCCCTAGTAATGTGCCTGGGACAGCAGTGGAGGATTGCCCAAGTCTTTGGGCCTCTGAACTCCTGAGGGTGAGCCAGATGAAGCTCCTGGTTCTTGGCTTTGGCCTGTTCCTGCCCTGACTGTTGCGGCCATTTGGGGAGTGAACTACTGGATAGAAGATCTCTCTCTCTCTCTCTCTCTCTGTCTCTCTCTCTCTTCACCTCCCTCCCTCCCCTCCCTCCTTCCCTCTCTCTCTCTCCTTCTCCCTCTCCTTCTCTGTAATTCTGACTCTCAAATTAATAAATGGTTGAAAAAACAGAGATATCTTAGATGGCTTGAGAAACAACCCTTTAAACTTTTGGGGAGCATAAGACACGTTTTTTGTCCTCCATCTTAGAAGTTTAAAGGCAAGAGTTGACTGGAGATGATTTCTTGATGGGAGAGGGTAAGAGAAGTGCACACAATGTCAGCTGACCCTTCACAGGAGCAAGGCAAAGATGCATCTCTGCATGCCATGAGAGTCCTTCAGAAGTCTCCGTGTCATTTAAAAAAAGAGACCTCACCCAAGAGAGCTTCCTTCCAGAGAGAAGTTATTTCAACAGAAAGAAGCTGTGGGTATGCCCTCAGATAGGGATACAGAAGGGACTGTCCTCAGTGACGGCAGGGAGGAGGGCTGGTTGCCCACACTGAGAGAGATACAACCTGGTATTTTCTGATGGATGGTCTTCGAGGTACTCAGAAAGCATCCTGCAGGAAAATCAGCTTTAGGCACCTGCTAAGCCTGGAAAATACCAGCACATGGCTACAGTAGGACACTGTATGTATGACACTCCCTGTCCTCATTTTTGCTGAACCTGTGCCACTTAAAACTCCAGCCAGAAGCCAGTGAGAACCTTCCATGAGGGTTCCTCAAAAAGTTGATGAAGAATGTTAATTACAAAGATTAGTTTATTTCGGTGCAAAAACATGCATGGGGACATCTTCAATGAGTTTATGGAAAATACATAATATGATAACCTATGCAGGGATAAGAATCTTATACATGGGGATGGGATTTGGGTAAGAAGAAGCAAGACCATGGAAGACATGGTCTTCTTCACTGTAGGCTGCCTTGCTGACAGAGACACACATCAAACTGGGAGACAGAAAGAACTGACATAAATAAAGCTTGTGGTGTCTAAACTGGATTGTGTATTTTAATTATGAAAAGAGACTTTTCTTATGATTAATGGAACTTGAGGACTTTTTTTTTTAATATGTAATACAGAGAGTTATTGTATTTGACCAAGGGCAGTGAAAACAAAACAAAACAAAAGTGAGCCCAAATAGCGGATTTAGAACAATTTCAGGCCAGAATAAAGTAATACTTTGCTGCCATCCATGGAAACCTGCTGATTCAGTGTGATTAAGTGCTCTATCCCACCAAAAGTTAGTGATTTTAAAAGCTTATTTGAAGTCTAAGAATTCCTTGGAAAAGTAATTCTTATTACTGTAACTATAATTTTCCCTAAAATCATATAATCAAGATGAATGACAAGAAAGGCCAATCACACTAGGAACATGCAGGGTGCTGGAGAAAGAATCACAGGAAGTGAGCAAACAAAGGCTGTAGTCTGGGTTGTGCCATTTTTAAAGTGTGTAACCGGGAGAAAGCGGCTTAACCTCTCTTAACCTATGATAGCTCTGCAAAGTAGAAATAATGATTTTTACCCTGCCTGTCTCCCAAAGATACGAGGGAGGTAGCACAAGGAAGTTCTGTGAAAAACAGCAAATTTCTACAAACATACGGTGTCACAGTTGATCCCACCAGGGCTCAGCATGTGGAATACAGTGAGAATACCGTGCCTTTTATGTTCTTCGTAAGCTATCTCCATTGCCTTTTTTGTATCAGAGGAATAAAACCCTTTCTTAATGATTCTATTCTCTCTGCTGATTCTACCCAAGGAACGAAAAATAATAATATTTCTCTGGCTTTTGTTTCCTCTAGTGAATTTCCCTTGAGAGGTATAGACATCAGAAACAAATCCTAGAGAAGGTATATTTCTTATATTTGAAACTGATATTGATACATGGTAAAAATAAACATGTGTATTGTAGAAAACTTGGAACTATATAAAAACATAAAAATTAAGTCTCCCTTCACCCCAACATATGTGTGTTAGCATTTTTTTTATTGGCTCATTTATTTAGTCATATATAGAAGTTGCTTTAGGGAAGATCCGTTACTTGATAATCATTTTTGATTTGCACAAGATGCCTTTACTTCTCTTTTGTTCTTGGAAAGATTATTTTGTAGGTATACAATTTTGCTTGACAGTAATTTTCTTTAAATACTATGGGCCCATTAATTCACTGTCATCTGCCATCAGTCTAATTGGCATTCTTTCTAAAGTGATCATTTCTCTGTCTGACTTTAAGATCATCTTCCTATGTTTACTGTTATGTAATTTATCATAATATATAGGAGTTTTTTTAATTTTAAACTTTTATGTGTATATCCAATGTTTAAACCATCAATTTAATTTTATTTTTTCACAATTGTATTTCATTTCTGGAAGTTGCATTTTTAAAAAATATGATCATTGTTATTCTTTTGTTACTTGTGCACTTATATTTTTAAAAACAGATTTATTTTATTTATTTGCAAGGAAGAGCACCAAGAGTGTGGGGAGAGGGAGAGAAAGAGAGAGAGGAAGAGAGCAAGAACAAGTGTGATCTTCCACCCACTGGTTCATGACTTTAATGGCAATTCCATCTGAGGCTGGTACCAGGCCAGATCTAGGAGCCCAGAACTCCATCCAGGTCTCCCACATGGAAGGGGGAAGGGAGGGGAGGGGAGGGGAGGAGAGGGGAGGGGAGGGGAGGAGAGGAGAAGGGAAGTGAGGGGGGGGAAAGGGGAAGGAATAGGAGAGGAGAGAAGGGGGAGGGGTGGGGAGGGAGGGGAGTGGAGGGAAGGGAAGGGGAGGGGAGAGGAGATTAAAGGAGGGGAGGGGAGAGGGGAGGAGAAGGGAAGGGAGGGGAGGAGAGGAAGGGGGAAGAGGAGAGGAGAGGAGGGGGGAGGGGAGAGGGGAAGGGAGGGGAGAGGGGAGTGGGGTACTTATACCATCTTCTGGGCTTTCCCAGGTGCACTAACAGGGAGCTGATTGGAAGCAGAGCAGGTCAGACTCCCTGCTCCAATATGGGATACTTGCATTGCAAGTGGTGGCTTAATCCACTGAGCTACAACTCCAGCTTCTGCCATTTATTTCAGCATTAGTCTATAAATTATATCTGAGATTCATAGCATCTTCTGTTCTTGGAATATATATCTGTTGTTCGGGTTTTTGCGGATTCTGACTTACAATGTCCTGTCTTTGTTTTAGATATTCACATATAATATAATTGTTTGAAGTTAAACTGTGGGACACCTGTGGATCTACATTCAAGATGCCTTTCTCCCAAGATAGCTTCCTTCCACTTCTTTCAGGAGCCTGAGCCTACCACGTGGAAAGTTAGGGTTTGCCACTGGGCTCCTGGGCTCAAACCTGCAAATCTCAGTAGGCTCGAAGACCAGAATCCTGAAGGTAAGTTACTTTGGGCCATTGTCCTCAGCATGAACCCACAGCCCTGAATTTCTGTTGCTTGCCATTTCTCACACAACCCTCCTACTCTCTGAAGGATGAAGAGAATTGTGAACCCAGAAATAACATTTTAAAATGTGTCTTATTCAGAACATAATTCTTTGTGTGTTTGCGTATTTGGTGAGGTGGAGGAGAGTTGAGGAAGTTTCTCAGAGCACCTATTTGGTCACACTCCTGAAGGTGGAAGTCTTCCAACTTTTTTTAGAATATTTTACCTCCTCCATTTCCCCTACGATTCCTTAAGGAGTAGCTCAAGTTCATCTTGCTCATCACCAATTTAATTTTCTGTAGCACTTCTGTTGTCCTTATTTGTTCTCATACATATTTTACTTCTGCCCTCTTATTTTTTAATTTATTACAAGCTGACTGTACCATTTGCATCAGCTTTTTTATTTATATCCATGTCTCTCATAGGTCCTTCTCATCTCAAACCATGGTTTCATCAATTCTTTGCTCAGTTCTCATTTCTTAGAGGTCACAATTTCTGAAACTTTATTAAGAACACAAAAACTGATGCATTTTAAATTTTATGTCTGTTTCTTGCAGTACTTTCTCATGAATATAATAATTTGGGAGACCATTTTTTCTCCTATGCTGCAGATATTATTATAGCTATCTATTTTTATTAGTTATTCTTAAGATAGGTGCTACATTTGAGCAAAACATAATGTTTAGTGAGAGAAATAGACAAACCAATCATAGCTTCTTCATTATTTTCACTGTACTGTGATTATCTTAAGAATGCTTCCTTGGCAGATATCAAACTATAGAACTGGATGACAAAGTTCACTTAGGTAGAATTGAAGCAGAGCACCCTTGTTCTTCTTCCTCTTATTTCTTTTTGAAGGGAATCTTCTCATGAGTGATCTTAAGTGATTTGTGGTTCTTCTCTCTCTGGAGACTGTTTTGGCACAACCTGCATGGGGGCATTGCATGCTCAACCTCCCCATTTCCAGTCCCCTTTTGCCCTTCCTGCTGCTAACTCCAGGTCATCTGCCTTCTGTGGCACTTCCCTGTGTTCTGAGTGCAGATTCTCATTTTCAAACAGACGCAGGCAGAGAGGAGGTTGGGAGAATACAAGGTGGGGGGTGAAATGGACCCAGGAAGCTAATGAGGCAGCAGAGAGACTGTTGCTTGGATTTTTGGTTGGCCTGGCTGCTGTAATGTCAAGTCCAGAGAGAAGGGCATAAACACGGTAAAAAGGCAGCCCATCTCCATAGTCAGAATATTGTCTTTTCAGAAACATTGCTGTTAATATCAAGTGTGATTGATGTTTCCTTATTGCTGTTTTTAGGTCTTAAATTGCTAGAAATTCCTCTCATAGTTTATCAGAAATTCACACGTGTGTGTGTGTGTGTTCTTTTGGTGTTGTAGATTTTCTTTGTATTTTCAATATTCATAAGTACAGGTATCTTTCGGTATCCATGGAGGACTGGTTCCAGGTTGCACTCTTCCCATGAACAATTAAATGCATGAAAGCTCCAATCCCTTACATTAACTGGTGTAGCATTTGTGTACAACCCATGCACATTCCCTGTATACTTCAAATCTAAATTACTTCTAATATCTAATAAAATGTAAGTGCTAAATGTGAATAATTATTAGAGTGTATAGTGAATAATGACAAGTAAAAAGTCTGTACATGCTCATTATAGATGTATTTTATTTTTAAAATCATTATGGAATATTTTTTAATTTATAAAAAGTTTTAACAGACAAATAAAACTGCATATTTATGAGCTACTATGTGGTGTTTAATTATAAGCCTACATTGTGTAAAATACAATAAAGGTAAATATATTTATCAAGCATTTAAAATTTTTCTATACTAAAGACATCCAAAATCCTATCTTCTAGGCTTTTTAAAAATAGGGCAATATACAGTATATTAACACTACTGATTGTCATCTCACTATGCAATAGAACTCCAGAATATCTTACTCCTATTTACCTATAACTCAGTACCTATAAATCAACCTTTCCCCATCCATCCTTCTATATTTTCTTCCCCAGCCTCTGGTAACCACCATTGCATTTTTTTATACATATAAGGTCAATCAACCACTGACCAGAAATCTCATTTTTTAAGAATATTTTTGATCCGTGGTTGATTGAATCCAGATATGCAAAATCCTGGGTTATAGACAACCAGATCTTTTTTATTGGAAGCTCAAAGAGAGAAACTCATGAATTGCTAGTCAGACCCCATCATAATCCAGAAGTCAGCCTGATTTTATGAAACTCATCCTTTCTGAACTCAAATGTCATAATTTATTCATTATTTGCCAAAGAGAAGAAAAACCACAGGGAGCCTCTAAATTCTTATTTCCACTCTTCAGTCATTGAATTTCTGTGATGTCTGTTCCTTCCACAGCTTGGGTTGAATAAGAGCTACGGGCTACCTCTGCATTGTAATGACAAAAAATGATGTAAAGTGGAAAGAGACCTAAATTCTGGCTATGCACAGAACCAGCAAACTTGGGCAAGCCACTTCAACTTCACAGCTGCCAAGGTTGTCCATGTCTTTCCCACTTCAGAGGGCTGCAAAGGGATCCACAGCAAGGTCCTCGGGGAAGTGGAGCCAGTGTTGCCTTTCAAGGAGTGGTGGAGGAGGGAGAGTAAGAAATGGCACAATGATGTAGACAGAGAATACAGAGGAGACAAGAGTTAGATGTCATGAGAACGAGCAACATTTTCCAGGTTTTGTTCTCAAAGTATGGCTCCTCCAATCACCAGCAGCAGAATAAGGATGTTGGTTAGAAATGCAAAGTTTTGGGCCCCACCCCAGTCCAACTGATTAAGGAACTGTGATGGTATGATGCAACCATTTGTGTTTCAACAAGACTAGGAGGTAATTTATAATGATCACTACATTTTGATAATCATTGAAGTAGAAAAATCTCAAAATATATCTCTTACTCTCCCTTTGTCTTGAAAGTGAGGACTATCTTATTCAGTTTTGGATCCCAATCAACTAACTTCATTATGGACACGAATATTCAAGCATTAAGAAAGATTAATTTGTAAAATGAATTTTGGGGTAAAGGTAGTGCTTTCCAAGCTCAACTAGGACTTTTATTGATGCTTTAAGTTCTATGTATTGCTTATTGACTTCCTATCGCTCCAAACTTTTCCATGGAATGCAACAATTAATTCTACTCTTTCCTTATCAGTACATGGCCTTGGATTATAATTTTCTTAGCAAATCAATAGATTTCTATCAAATTTCCTTTGCTATATATTGACAGTGACCCTATTATTTTCTATTAATACTATATTTCTATTATTATTATGTATTAGGTTGATATATTTCTATTACTTTTCCAAGAATCTTGATTTTTTATCAGTACCTAAATTTGTTTGATTCTTTATTTGTGATGAAAAAATCTTGGGGCCAGCACTGTGGCTTAATGGATAATGTCACTGCCTTGCAATGTCTGCATCCCATGTATGCACTGGTTTGAGTCCCAGTTGCTCCACTTCCAATCAAGCTCTCTGCTATGGCCTGGGATAACAGTGGAAGATGGCCCACGTCCTTGGGCCCCTGATCTTAACTGGGAGACCCAGAAGAAGCTCCTGGTTTTGGATCATCCCATTTCCGGCCATTGAAGCCATTTGGGGAGTGAACCAGTGGATGGAAGACCTCTCTTCTCTCTGTCTCTGTCTGTCTATCTGTCTCTCTCTCTCTGCATCTGCCTGTCTGTGGCTCTGCTTTCAAATAAATAAATGAATCTTTAAAAAAGGAAAAAAAGAAAAACAATCTTGTCTCAGTCTTAATAAACTAATAAGAGGTAAGAGTTATCACTCTATTCTTGAGGGAGAATTACACATTAACTGGGTCCCATGCAATTTTTAGAAGTATACTTTAGTTTAAAATACATAAAACACTAGAAAATAAGCTGTTTGAATTATTTTAAGTGGATAATTCATTGGTACTAATTATGTTGACAATGTTTGTACAATTATTAACACGATTCATTTATAAAATTTTTCTAATATCCTCTCACAACTAGTGCCTGATAATCTCTCTAATCTAAATTTTCTATGAACTTGCTTATTCTATATCACTCACATATGTCCTTTGTGGTGTTCAACTGAGCATAAAGTTTCCAGGTTTCACTCCCCTGGCTGCACAGATCTGAACTTTATTTGATGGATGAATACCTATACACTGTAGGTATATACCACATTTTGTTTCACTTTGTTCTACTTTAAGATAGTTTGGGTCTTTAGAGCCCCTAGAAACTCCAGATGATTTTGAGGATTACTTTTCCATTTCTTTAAAATAAGTTGTGTGGGTTTTAGAACAGGGATTATACCACTGTTGGTGGGAATGTAAACTGATAGCGCCACTGTGGAAGACGTTGTGGAGATAGTTCAGAAACTTGGATATAGACCTACCATATGACCCAGGCATCACACTCCTGGGAATTCACCCAGAGGAAACATAATCAGCATATGAAAGAGTTATCTGTATCTGCATGTTCATTGCAGTTCATCACAAAAGTTAATATATGGAATCAACCCAGATGTCCATCAACTGATGATTGGATAAAGAAATTATGGTATATGTACAATATGGAATACTACACAGTGGCAAAAAAAAAAAAAAAAAAAAAAAAAACGAAATCCTGTTGTTTGCAACAAACTTGTTGCAACTGAAAACCATTATACTTAGGGAAACAAGCTAGTCCCAAAAAAGACAAATACCATATGATGTCCCTGACTAATAGATATCTAAAAGGTAATTTATACAAGTGAAATTGACACTTTGAGATTTGATGATTTTGAACAACCATGTTCTCGACTGTTGAGGAATAGTGTTTATTTTGTCTTCATAGTATTTGTTGAACTCTTTACTTAGTGTAGGGCTAATCCTATGAATATAAAGTTAACTTAAAATAGATATTTATAAAAAATGAGAATGCAAATAATGGAGGAGGAAGAAGGATGGGAGTGTGGGCCAGAGGGAGGATGGAGTGAGAAGAATCACGATGTTCCTAAACTTGTATATACGAAATGCATGAAGTTTGTATACCTTAAATAAAAGGTTTCTAGGTTAAAGAAATGTAGTGAAGCAGCCAGGACTTGAACAGGTGTGCATATGGGATGCTGGCACTAAAGGCCAAGGCTTAGCCTACTGCACCATAGCATCAACCCTTCTATCATTTTTGTTGTTGTTCATTGGATAGTAGCCATCTTAATGGATTTCAGATTTTCTGCCATTTTTAAATTCAGTTATTTTGTTTCTGAGTTTTAAGAGTTATTTATACATTCTGGATACTACATTCTTAGTAGATATGATTTTCAATATTCTGTTTTGTAGACTCTTTCCACATTTTTGACAATGTTTGATGTACCAAATTTATAATTTAAATGAAACTCAGTTTATTTTCCTCCTTATATTGCTAGTACTTTTGGTGTCATGTCCAAGAATCCATTGGTATATCTTGGGTGTTAAAGATTTGCCCCTGTGTTTTCTTTTAATAGTTTTAGTTCTTATATACAGATAGTTAATCCATATTAAACTAAATTTTGTCTATGAAATTATGAGTTTGTATGAACTGTTTTGGATGTGGGTCCATTTTCATTCTTTTGCCTGTGGTTATGTGGTGTTCTGAGCAACTGTTGAAGAGACTCTTCTTTGTCCGTTGAATAATCATACTACACTTGTTGAAAATCATTTGAATCATGTTTATTTCTGGACTGTCAATACAATTTCAATGGTCTATATGTCTCTTCTTAAACCAGAACTGTATTGTTTTGATAAATACTGGATTGTAGTAAATTTTGAAATTGTCTTTCTATTTTGTATTCCCTTTTCAGAATTATTTTGACAAGTTGGGACTTATTGCAATTTTATGTGAATTTGAGGACTGATTTTAACAGTTCTACTAAACAGGTCACTGGAATTTGATAAGTATTATAGTGATTCTGTAGATTGTCTTAACAATAAATCTATTTCATGAAAAAAAAGAAATGAATAAAATAGGAATTATATTGAATCTTTTATAAGCATTGTAGATCATTTGGAATATTCTCATTTCTTTTGTTGATGGACAATTGGGCCATTTGTACCTTTTAGTTGTCAAGACTGTTTTAGCTATTCAGAGCCCCTTGAAATTCTATATGATTCGAGGGTCAGCTTTTCCATTTCTGTAAGAGACGCTGCTGAGAATTTTTATAGGGAGTATATTGAATGTTTCATAACATTCATTTTGTGTGGTATTCCTACATTAATAATATGTAGCCTTCCAATCTATAAATATAGGATGCCTTTCCATATATTTAAGTGCTTTCATTTCTTTTCATCTATGTTATAGTTGTCAGAGTTCAAATACTTCATCTTCTTGGTTCAGTTTATTCCTAACTATCTTCTTCCCTCATATGCTATTGTGAGTGGTTACTTTCTTGTATTTTCAGATTGTTTATTGTCAGTGTCTAGAAACACAGCTAAATTTTATGTGTTGATCTTGTACCCTGAAACTTTCCTGAATGTTCACTATCCGTAGTAGCATCCTTGTGGATGCTTCAGAGTTGTCTATGCAGGATCATGCCATCTGTGAATAAAGGTGGTTTTAGCTCTTCCTTTCCTATTTGAGTAATTAAATCCTTTTCTTGTCTAATTGCTTTGGATAATATTTCTAATACAATATTGAATAGTAATGGTGAAGGCATATATTCTTGTTCCTGATGTTAGAAAGATTTAAGTCTTTATCGTTGAAGATGATGTTAGCTGTGGAACTGTAGTTTTTTATACAGGCACTTCTACTTTTCTAATGCTGAAATAAAGGTTACTTTTTATTCCTAATTTTCTGCCAAATAGAGTGAAATGATGTTCCATGACTTCTAAAGCTAGGACACCAAAAGGATCTAATTTCCCTCCTACTTTCTCATTATATACGCCTCAGAGCCCTGAGTCACCAAAGAGTTTTTGTTGCTTTGTAGCTGCCACACTGGACAGATCATTTGGAGAGATTTCACAGAAAAATTCCCTAGTATTCTAAGGGTTTTTATGAAGGGACATTGTATTTTTTTCAAATATCCTTTCTTTGTCAACTGAGATGACCACGTACTTTTTCTCTCTTCATTCTATTAATGTGGTATAGTAGATTGTTATTTTGTGTTGAACCACCCTTACATTCCTGAGATGAATATACCTTAGACATGATGTATAATTTTTTTTAAGATTTTTATTTACTTGAAAGGCAGAAGTACAGAGAGGCAGAAGCAGAGAGAGAAAGAGGGAGAGAAAGAGAGAGAGAGAAAGGTCTTCCATCTGCTGTTTCACTCCCCAAATGGCCACAACGGCAGTAGCTGAGCCGATCCAAAGCCAGGAGCCAGGAGCTTCTTCCAGGTCTCCCACCAGAATTGGGCCATCTTTCACTGCTTTCCCAGGCAAGTGGGGCAGCAGGGATTTGAACCGGTGCCCATATGGGATGCAGACAGCAGCTTTACCTGCTATGCCACAGCGTTGGCCCCGATGTATAATTTTTTAAATATGCTGTTGGATTCGCACTGCTAGTGAAGTAGGCAGGCATACAGGCTAAATCTGATTAGGTTTGTGAGCTGGAAGACCACGCCTTCACCACAACCCTGTGGGACCTTACACCCTAGCTGATACCTTTGCCATGACCCTGTGTGACCTCATGCCTTTACCTGGCCACACCTGGGTGCCCACCAGCCGATCAGATTAATGAACCACTCCCCTTTGAGAGTGTATTAAAAACCTTGGACATGGTGTGTCCACCCTTCTTCTTTGCCTTGGCCTCTAGCCAGGAGGTGGCTGGCTGTAGCCCTCCACCCCCAGGGTGCATGGCCTTCAGGCCACCTGCCCTAGGCTTCCTGGCTTAGATGCTCCTCCGTGTGGCTGGTTCCTGGTGCTCGGTTTGAACCCAGATTTACCTCCCTCACTCTCCTGTGTATCTTTTGCACTAAATAAAAGCCTAAAATGTACCGTGATGCCTTGTTTACTTATGCCAGTATTTATAATTCTTATCTAAATATTAAGCAAGAACCTTCTCTGGCTTATTAATATTGGAGATTATTAATAAGCATACGGTGATATTGTATGGCACCCCAGATTCTGGTAACATATGTGGCACCCCAGATGGCACTTCTGGGGAACTTTAAGGGGCCACATTTTTGTATATATTTTAGGGGGTCATTTCCGATATACTAGTATCATCAGAATTATAGATTTATGTTTAAAGATTGATCTGAGATTTTGTTTTATTTTGGTAACTTTTTCTGGCATGGTATTAGGGAAGCTTAATAAATAAGTTAGGAAGCATTCCCTATTCTATTTTTTTTGGAGAATTTGAGGAAGATTGATATGAATTCTTCTCAAATATTTGGTAGAATTCACCAATGAAACTGACTGGTGCTGGGCTTTGTTGGGAGGTTTTTGATGACTGACAAGTATCACAGTACACTTTTTTTTTTTTTTTTTTGACAGGCAGAGTTAGTGAGAGAGAGACAGAGAGAAAGGTCTTCCTTTTTCCGTTGGTTCACCCCCCAAATAGCTGTGGCGGGTGCGCTGCACTGATCTGAAGCCAGGAGCCAGGTGCTTCTCCTGGTCTCCCATGTGGGTGCAGGGCCCAAGGACCTGGGCCATCCTCCACTGCACTCCAGGGCCACAGCGGAGAGCTGGACTGGAAGAGGGGCAACCAGGACAGAACCTGGCGCTCCAACCGGGACTAGAACCTGGGGTGCCGGTGCCGCAAGTGGAGGATTAGCCTAGTGAGCCATGGAGCCGGCCTACCGTACACTTATTAGAGTTCTATTGAGATTTTGTATTTCTTCTGGAGTCATTTTGGGCAATTGCGTATTTTTAGAAATCTGTGGATTCCTCTAGTTATCTAATTTGTCAGCATACTTTTTTTTGAGATTTAAAAGTATTTATTAGAATCAAGTACCTCCAGCCAGAGTGGCAAGGAGGGTGGCTTCCAAGAGAGGAAAAACAAAGGGGACTGGTGGCAGTCAGCTTTAAGTACAATTTTGAAGGAAAAAAAAAAAAAAAAACTTGATGATTAGATTGGCATTCAGTTACCAGGTGGGGACAAAAAGACCACCAAAGACCTCATTTAGAATTCTCCATCCTGTCTGGCCTGCTGAGGGTGGGGACTCAGGAGGGGTTCCTTTGCTATTCTCATGGTAAATCTGGAGATTCCAAAGGAAGGAGGGCAGCCTGTGAATTCTTATTAAAGATAATTTTGGGGAAGGAAGCAAATCTTTTACACCCCAAGTTCCACTGGGATCCCCTGACTATCTATTAGCCAATCTGAGTCCTCACATTCCCTGCTCCGGGATGGAAACCTTAACATCTGTTAGGGGACACTGGGTGATGATCACTCTGGCTGCTTCATCAGCATATTATTTATTGTATTCTCTTATAAGCTTTTTAAGGAAGTGCTAATTTACTTGCTTTATCCCCCTATCATTTTTTTTTGGTGGGGGGAGGTTAGTCTAACAAAATATTTGTAAATTTTAATTTATTTGCATTATCCCCTCTCTTTTTTTGGGGGGGGAAGGTTAGTCTAACAAAATATTTGTAAATTTTATTGACCTTTTCAAATAAACAACTTTATTTTTATTGATTTTCTTTTTTTCTACTTATTTATCACTGCTCTAATATTTATATTTCCTACTTCCTGTTATCCTTTAATGTAGTTTTGTCTTGTTTCTAACACCATAAGGTGGAAAGTAAGGTTATCAATTTGAGATTTTTTTTCTTTTTAATGTATCATTTACAGCTATACATTTCATTCTGAACACTGTTTTTACTGCATCTATGACACTTGGTATCAAAAAAAAAAAAAAACGTTGCTTCTTTCTTAGTTATTTTCTGATATCTCTTCTGATTCCTTATTTGGACCACTGGCTATTTAAGAGTATTTTGTCTAGTGACTGGAACTGGGTCATTTGAAGGATTATTCATTCATATACCTGATGTCTGAGTCGGAAAAACACAAAAGCTAGAACAGCAGTTGGGAATCTCTTTCTCTTTGTAATCTCTCCAAATGATCTGTCCAGCATGGCAGATACAGGGCAGCCAGACTTTTTGAGCCCTGGGGCTCCGAGGTGTAAGTTATATGAGAGTCAAGAGGAAATATATCCACCTGATGTCCTGGCTTCAGAATTCACAGGGCGTTGGTTCACTCCATTGGTCAGAGCAGTCACAGTCTCTGAGCAATTTCAAGAAGAGAGAACATAGTCCTCACCTCTCAATAGGAAGAGTGGCAGTGTCCTATTTAAGAAGAACTGGTGCGATGGAAGATATTTATGTGATTATTTAGATAAACACAATTTGACATAGTGTGACAACAGTAATGTTTGTTCTCAACCCCAAATTTTAAGAACTGTCTTTGCTATATTGGAATTTTTAATATGTAAAACAATCAGCCTGTGGTGACTGAATACTATGACCCATAGTTTCTAGCGTATTATGAATATCTAAAACCTTATAACTGAATAAGTATTATTACCTTTCTATATTGTAATAGTTACAAAATGGCTCTGGCATTGTCACTTGCATAATTATAAGCAAAGTGAATATTTTTAGTCTTCATCCACTCTGCCACTTTCTTCAGCTGTGTATGCTGAGCACAGGTGTAGCCACATAGGTTTAAACAGAATTCAGAATGAGCCACAGAAACTAAACTATATAACCATTTATGTATGAATTCGTATTTTTCCTTGTTTGACAAAACTCATTCAGGTCTTGCTTTTTTTACTGGATGTTGGTGTAGATATTCACAGATACAAGAAACAGAAACACTGAAATGACAAATTAAATGTAGTCATTTAATTTATGTATAGATAATACTTTGTCTTATCCCAAGGAAGAACCTGAATTATCAAACAGCTATGTGCTAGAAAGAGATATTCATGCTGACTAATGTGAGAGCCCTACCTCTTTTCTTTACAAAAACAAAATAATACAAAAAGAACTTCTACCGCTGTGCTCTGGTTCCTGAACTTGCACAGGTTGGCACAAGCAGTAAACTGGCTGTAATGATTTATACAGGGAAACACAACAGTAACTCTGAAAAATAAAGAGCCTGAAGAGAAGAAGGGAGTAATAGAAAAGACAAAAATCTTGGTGTATTGGATTTTAAAGTGGGAGATGGTTTAAGAAAAAGTTGTAGTCCTTTGCTGGGCAGGTGATAATAGAGTGCTAACGAGTGATATTCAGGGGAGATGGATAGGTTAAAAAATTGTTAAGAAGGATTGTTCTTGGAGCCAGTGCCGTGGCATAGCAGGTGAAGCCACAGCCTGCAGTGCCAGCATCCCATTTGGGCACCAGTTCAAGTCTTGGCTCCTCCACTTCCGATCCAGCTCTCTGCTATGGCCTGGAAAAGCAATAGAAAATGGCCCAAGTCCTTGGGCCCCTGCACGCATGTGGGAGACCTGGAAGAAGCTCCTGGCTCCTGGCTTTGGATGGGCACAGCTCTGGCTGTTGCAGCCAACTGGGGAGTGAACCATTGGGTGGAAGACCTCCCTCCCTCTCTATCTCTTTCTCTCTCTCTCTCTCTCTGCCTCTCCTTCTCTTTGTGTAACTCTAACTTTCAAATAAATAAATAAATAAATCTTTAAAAAAAAATGATTGTTCTTTGTATAAATGGAACTCTGGAGAGGATTTTCACTTAAACTACAGTGAAAAGTTAAACAGCTGTTTAGTCATTTTTGGATATTATGTTGTTGCATCTTTTGTATAGGATGCCATGTTGAGACAGCTCATTAGATTAAAGACACTATTTATGAAAGACAATCAACAATCAGTAAAATATAGTGGAAAAGGCACTGAGTTGGGAATGACAAGGTATGAGTTCTAGTCTGGGCTCAGAATGAATCTTTTTCCTTCCTGCTCATCTTTTTTTTTTTTCTTCCTATTTGTTCTTTGTGCTTTGAACCTACAAAGAATATGACTTATTTTATTTGTAAAATAAAAATTAAGAATGTACAAATTATGTTTCTAGTTGGTCTGATCCCTTTACCCTACGAATTACAAATTGCTCACAGGGAATACAGGGTGAGGAAATGTGTGTTATTAATTCTAAATAAATGTTGGCATTAACATAGAAAGTTTTTGGGGACACAGAACAGACTTTAAAAAGCTAGTGTATTGGGCCGGTGCCGCGGCTCACTAGGCTAATCCTCCACCTAGCGGCGCCGGCACACCAGGTTCTAGTCCCGGTTGGGGCGCCAGATTCTGTCCTGGTTGCCCCTCTTCCAGGCCAGCTCTCTGCTGTGGCCAGGGAGTGCAGTGGAGGATGGCCCAAGTACTTGGGCCCTGCACCCCATGGGAGACAAGGATAAGTACCTGGCTTCTGCCATCAGATCAGTGCGGTGCGCCGGCTGCAGCGCACCGGCCACGGCGGCCATTGGAGGGTGAACCAACGGCAAAGGAAGACCTTTCTCTCTGTCTCTCTCTCTCATTGTCCACTCTGCCTGTCAAAAAAAAAAAAAAAAAAAAAAAAAAAAAAAAAAAAAAAAGCTAGTGTATTTTTGCCAAGACAAACCCATTTTCCAGGAAAATTTTCTGGCTCTCAGAAATTCACCTTTAGCAGTTCAACTTCACTCAACTGATAAGGCAGCCTGAAATTCTGCAGTCACTTAAGTCATCCAAGAGACCAATTCGATACCAATTTGAATTGGTTTAGCTCAATAGACAGTTTGAAATGTCTGGGAGATGGGTAAGGTGATTACCTCAAGAGACTGAAAGTTACAAGTCTTATTCGGCATGAATTATTTCTCATCAAAATAAATATATTTGTAGATAACTTTTTCAATACTGTACTTTATGTGACATTCGGACTGTTTTAAAACAATCGTTGGTCCTATTCTTTTTGCTGAAAAGCTACATGTATTGCAAAATCAGTGACTAGCACAAAACAAGTGAGGCTGTACACTTCGCTAATCTACTAATAAAGCACATCTCTAGACATCTCTAGTCCAGTTTTTGCATCAGTAGATTAAAAGCACAAGAAAGCACTAGATGGCATTAAGTTATCCTTTGGAAGTGCTGTTCCACATATTTTTGACCTTATTTTTGAGATATAACTCTGTAGCACATTGCTTATTATCAAATTTTATTGATTACTAAAAGATAAAATTAAACTGGAGTGAGTGCTATGGCTTTCAGCTGGATTGAGGCCATTAATTATCAAATTAAATTACTACAAATCCAAGTCCAAAATATTACAAAAGAAATATCTACTAAGATAACTAAGTTTGATGTAAGAGTACCAAGTTATGGACTAGCAAATAGACAATTTTCATAATGCTTTAGATTAACAGAGCGTATGGTTTAGGAAATAACTTACCTTTGTGTTCAGCAGAGAGAATCCTGTGTGTGACGAAGGAGGAACTAATGTGATACTGGGAGACAAAATGGGAGACCTGTAAAGAGGAAAAAGAACACATAACTAAAGAGAAACATATATACCATGGTCCATAATTATATTAAAAGTCACAAAGATGTTTTGACTGTTACTGGGTCAGATGAGGTAACTGTAATCCAAAGAACTGTAATGAGGGAGAGAGAGAAAGAGAGAGAGAGAGAAATCATGAAGCCAATGGAATGAGGCCCCCAAAGAAATCCAGAAAAAGGCAATGATGTAGAGGTGTCTCCAGGAAACCACAGACAGGGTCCTTGCTGAAGACAGTGTGGGAAGTACTTTGGATGCCTGGGATACCTACAGATTTTTTTCATCAAACAGAGATGGAGGTAAACAACCAAGGTGTTCATGTAGTTAAGTTTCAATAGCTTAAACAGCAGCCTCCCAACAGCATGATTCAAATTTCAGTTACCATGGTATATTGTGAGCAACTGAATAAAGTGCCATCTTTCTTATTCACTCTTTTGTTTAGCAATCACAATGTAAATAACAGATAAACATTATGATCAGCAACTAATCATGTCATTTCTTTCAAGGTCTGTTGGTGATCAGTCACTGAGCATTTCTTGTTTTGTTCACACATACTGCGAAACATGTACTGTGTTAACTCTCTGCTTCCCAGTGATAAACCCAAACAACTTTATACAAACATGAATAATAGAAGCAGAGAATCAGCCAACAAAGATGAACATGCCCAAAGAAGCACAAGGGATAAGTTGAACTCAAATCCAGAAAACATGGAGTTATAGGAGAAATGACTGTTGGTGATAATGTTGACACCAGTGCCAATAAAAAGGCACTAGATATGAAACCAGAGGCATTAATGAAAGTGAATTTATGGGTAAGAACAAGGAAAATGACTGTGACACAAACTATGAAAACACTGCAGAGCACATGACACTAGCAAAAAAAAAAAAAACTTGCATTAAAGGACGTCTTAGACATGCTTCACAATATTGAAAGCATAAAGAATAAAATGCCAAAAGTTGATCCAAACTTAGACAAGAGTATAATATACCCAGGAGCAGAAGCCAAGACCTGTGGATAAGTTTTCAACAAAGAAATGGGAAATTTAATTTTCAAGGATTCTAATATTTTAAATTATGGCTTTCTAAATATGTATTAGTACTATTTATAAGCATTAAATTATTATTTTAAGCTTATTATTTACTACTTAAATTTATTAATTTTATAGGGAGCTCAGAAATGAATCTACATTCATGTAGCCAACTGATTTTTGATAAAAGTGCCCAGAATATACATTGGAAAAAGAATAATCTCTTCCATAAATGGTGTTGGCAAAACTGGGTAGATACATATAATCAGATCTCTGTCTCACCATATAAAAAGTCAACTCAAGATGGACCCAAGATAGACCCAAGTCTATGAAGATGTGTATGGTAAACACCTCAAGACATTGGTTTTAAGTGATGAGTTGTTGTTTAGGACCCCAAGATCACAGGCAACAAAAGGAAAACTATACAAATAGGATCACATCAAACTCAGAAGCTTCTGCCCAGAAAAGGAATCAGTCAATAGAGTGAAGAGAAACCCAGCGGAATGGGAAAAATATTTCTAGGTACTCACAAAGGATTAGTATCCAGAATATATTAGCAACATAAAACACTCAACAACTAACCCAGTTAAGAAATGGGCAAAGGACCTCCAAAGACAATTATCAAAAGAAGAAATACAAGTGGCCAAGAAATATTTCAAAATATGTTCAATATCAGGCCGGCGCCGCGGCTCACTAGGCTAATCCTCCACCTTGCGGCACCGGCACACCCGGTTCTAGTCCCGGTCGGGGCACCAGATTCTGTCCTGGTTGCCCCTCTTTCAGGCCAGCTCCCTGCTGTGGCCAGGGAGTACAGTGGAGGATGGCCCAAGTGATTGGGCCCTGCACACCATGGGAGACCAGGATAAATACCTGGCTCCTGCCATCGGATCAGTGTGGTGCGCCGGCCGCGGCGGCCATTGGAGGGTGAACCAATGGCAAAAGGAAGACCTTTCTCTCTGTCTCTCTCTCTCACTGTCCACTCTGCCTGTCCAAAAAAAAAAAAAAAAAAAAAAAAAGAATGGCTATTATTCAGAAGACAGAAAGTAACAAATTCTAAGAATGCGGAGAAGGGGGAACTCCTAGTCACTCTTGGTGGGAATATAAATAAGTGCAGTACTGTGGAAACAGTATGGAGATTTCTTTGAAAACTAGAAGTAGACTTGCCTTGTGATCCAGTAATTCCTCTACTGAGTATATACCCAAAAGACATGAACTTATTGTATCAGAGATACCTACACCACTATGTTTATAGCAGCACTGTTCACAATACTTCAAATATGGAATGATTCAAGGTGTCCATTATCAGATGAATGGTTGAAGAAAATGTATGTATGTGTGTGTGTGATGAAATATTATTCAGTTATAAAAAAGAATGAAATCCTACAATTTGCATCAGAATGGATGCAGCTGGAAGACATCATGTTGAAAAAAAGCAGACACAGAAAGACAAACACCAAATGTTCTTTATATGTGGGAACTAAGATTTAAAAAAAGAAATGCCTGAGTGTGTCCATCTTACTTCAAATATAGTTTTGTCAATCTTTGTTTTATATCTTTGTCAAATCAATGCTCAAGAATGATGTGCTAATATGTTCTTAATGTCCTGTAATTATTTTAAAATTTACTGTGTATGAGTGAAATGAACATCTTTTCAATTGATTATGATTTATATTCATTGTCCACATTCTCACTGAACTATTGTCTTTTTATTGCTTACTTGTTGAATGCTATTTTTAGTGAAGCATTAAGCCATTGACTATAATGTAAATTAAAAATGTTATCTCAAAAATTAAGGAATGAAGGAAGAAAGGAATGAAGGAAGGACAGAGGAAGGAAAGGAAGTATTGCCTCCTTAAAATTGTATCAACTACATGGAATCTGTTCTCTTTGTATTAATATCACATTAACATGATAATATATTAGAATTATGTTGTAGTAATTATAAAGCCTTTGCTGTGATCTTGAAAATATAACTTAATCATTCTTTTAAAAAGTTATAATTTTGTTTCCAGTGCAGTGGCACAGTAGGCTAAGCCTCCACCTGCCGTGCCAACATTCCATATGAGCGCCAGTTCATGTCCCAGGGGCTCCTCTTCCTGTCTAGCTCTCTGCTTTTGGCCTGGGAAAGCAGTGGAAGATGACCCAAGTGCTTGGGCTCCTACACCCATGTGGGAGACCCAGAAGAAGCTCCTGTTTCTGACTTTGGATTGGCCCAGCTCCGGACTTTGTGGCCAGTTGGGGAGTGAACCAGTGGATGGAAGATCTTTCTCTCTGCCTCTCCCTCTCTCTCTCTATAACTCTGCCTCTCAAATCCATAAATAAAATCTTTAAAAAAGTTATAATTTTACATTTAAAAATTATATTTCTATACTAATGAATGTAAATTATATAGTAAAATAATGTTTTAGAACTTCAATGTACATTATCTCTTTTTTAAATTTTATAAATTTATTAAAAACTAATAAATTATTAACATGTTTTCACAGCCATTTTTAAGATTAAATAACAACTGAGATTTTTTTCCTGGATTACTAAAAATGTGCGAGAGTTGGGCCTCTACAATCATTATCATGGTCCTGCAACTACTATGCAGAGTGAAGATTGCGTGTGTGTAAAAATGCAATTAGGGGTAGTTAAAATGGTCACATTCCACATCGGATGCCTGAATTTGAGTCTGGGCTCCACTCCTGATTCCAGCTTCATGCTAATGTGCACCATGGGAGGCAACAAGTGAGCTCAAGTAGCAGAGTCCCAGCCATCCCTGGACTGAGTTCCTGACTCTTCACCTTGGTTTGCCCCAGCCCTGCTGGTTGTGAGAATCTGGAGAGTGAACCAGGGGATGGGAGCTCTGTCTGTCTCTGCCTCTCCAAACAACAAAACTGTAGCTAACTGCTTTGTCTCTTTCCATCTCTTAGTACAATTTCATTTCTCTCTTTTATGTCTTGGGGTACTAATCTTCACATGCTAATTAATGTGCCATAATTGCCTTTTCTTGACTCATTTCAACTTTTAATTATTTTACTAGTTAATATTAATAACTTATGATATGTTATTAATGACTTATTTTGAGTTTCTAGTTTTGGGAGCTGTCAGATGCCATCTTCTAGTGGTGGTAAGATTTAGATCATTGACCTCACCCCTTACTTCCTCTTACACCATCCTCCCAGAATGGTTATTACTCCATTTGCATTTAAATCAATGGACATACACCTGTCTACCAGAGGGGTGCTTAAAGTATGTAACTTACATTTGGTGAAACAACAGAACAGGAGATTGTGGCTTCTTCAGTGACTAACTAGACTTTTCCTTGGAATAAATTTAATCCTCCTAGAACTAAATTCCTCCCCCACATGCAGGGTACCATTGCTATAGGAAGTAATATGGAGTATGTACATCTTAAATCCAGGCTGCTCCGAGGAGGAAAAGGGCTGGCTGGGTTTCCTATTCATAGATCCCACTCCAAGCTATCAGAGAAATCTCTTTAGGAAAAAGCCAGTCTCTTTAGGAAAAAACTCCTAAGAATCATTGTAGGCTGTGAAACTTTCATGTGGCACAACTCTTGTTTATTATATGCCAAGAATCATTGCAATAGCTTTTATATTTATCAAAATATTTAATCCTTACCAAAACTCTGCACAATAGCTCCATTCTACAATGAATACTTGCAGTCATAGAAACAGTAACTTGTCCAAAACCACGATGCTCTCAAGTGGTTAAGCTGAGATTCAAACCCATGCAGTGCACGTTTAGAGTCGCAGCCTTTCCTCTAGTCTACAATGTCTCTCGCCTATAATTTGCTGAGTTTAGTAAAAAAAAAAAAAAAAACCTGTGGAGACAGAGGCTATAGCAGTGTTCCTGAAGGAAGGCCAGTTCCCACCTTGGTGGGCCATGTTTTCAACATGAGACATGACCTGTCTGTATTCCTAGGACAAAATTATAATCAAGTAAACTTTTGCCCCTCTTCATCCACACCTAAGATTCTGAAATGGGTCCGGATGACACATTAATTAACTGAGACTGTCTTCCCCTCCAAAGTTAATGTCTCATCACTATTATAATTCCCATTCCAAATATTTCCTTGCCATTCTGTTGCATACAGCTCACTAGAGGGAATACAATAAACACAAATGACTCCATAAAACTACTGGAAATTTGCTCAGAAACATAAAAGTATCCAATTTTGTACAATATGAACCCTCTTTCATTCCTAAGTTATCCAGGGAGAATTAAGGTCCAGAAATTTAATCTTCTTGCTCTGGCAAGTCCAAGTCCCAAGAAATTAAAATCCTTAAAATCCTTCCCTTTAATTCATTATTCTTGTCAGTTTGGGTCCCAGGAGAGGTTTTCTACTTCCTGGTGGAGTTCGGTACCTTTCACAGAAGCACCTTAAGCTTTCTTCTATGGGAAAAGGGTGCCGCAGCGCCAAACGTAAATCATTCACACCTGCGTCTCCTATGGGTCCAGATTTTATGAATTGACAGCTAAAATACGTATTCTCTCCTTACCAAATTCCATTATAACAGAATTACAAAATAAATCTTATAAATACATATAAATATATACACTAATGTGTATTTTTTTTTTTTTAGGACCACACTTTACATGCAGTTTATTTAAAATATATCACAGACTTAAATGTTACAGTTTTAAGAAAAAAAATCTTCATACTCTAGAACTTGCCTGAGAGTTCTTAGTCTTTGTACCCAAGCCATTATCCATAAAAGGAAAAAAATGATAAATTAGACTTCATAAAAGCTAAAAACTGCTTTTTGAGAGTCTTTTTTTTTATTTTTTTTTTATTTTTTTTTAACTTTTATTTAATGAATATACGTTTCCAAAGTACGAATAATGGATTACTATGGCTTCCCCCCCATACCGTCCCTCCCACCCACAACCCTCCCCTTTCCCACTCCCTCTCCCCTTCCATTCACATCAAGATTCATTTTCGATTATCTTAATATACAGAAGATCAGCTTAGTATACATTAAGTAAGGATTTCAACAGTTTGCTCCCACACAGAAACATAAAGTGAAAAATAATAGATGATTTTTTTTTTAATGATGATGAAATCAGATCAGACCTATTGTCATGTTTAATCCCAGTGAGAGTCAAGTTGGGAGTTGATAGTTTCTTTTCTTTTCTTTTCTTTTTTTTTTTTTTTTTTTTTTTTTTTTACAGAGGATCAGTTTAGTATGCATTAAGTAAAGATTTCAACAGTTTGCACCCCCATAGAAACACAAAGTGAAATATATTATTTGAGTACTCGTTATAGCATTAAATCTCAATGCACAGCACATTAAGGACAGAGATCCTACATGAGGAGTAAGTGCACAGTGACTCCTGTTGTTGACTTTACAAATTGACACTCCTGTCTATGGCATCAGTAATCTCCCTATGCTCCAGTCATGAGTTTCCAAGGCTATGGAAGCCCCTTGAGTTCTCCGACTCTTATCTTGTTTAGACAAGGTCATAGTCAAAGTGGAGGTTCTCTCCTCCCTTCAGAGAAAGGTACCTCCTTCTTTGAAGACCTGTTCTTTCCACTGAGATCTCACTCACAGAGATCTTTTGCCAGAGTGTCTTGGCTTTCCATGCCTGAAATACTCTCATGGGCTTTTCAGCCAGATCTGAATGCCTTTAGGGCTGATTCTGAGGCCAGAGTGCTATTTAGGGCATCTGCCATTCTATGAGTCTGCTGAGTATCTCACTTCCCATGTTGGATCACTCTCCCCTTTATTTATTCTATCGGTTAGTGTTAGCAGGTACTAGACTTGCTTATGTGCTCCCTTTGACTCTTAGTCCTTTCATTATGATCAATTGCGAACTGAAATTGATCACTTGGACTAGTGAGATGGCATTGGTACATGCCACCTTGATGGGATTAAATTGGAGTCCCCTGGTATGTTTCTAACTATACCATTTGGGGCAAGTCAGCTTGAGCATGTCCCAAATTATATATCTCTTCCCTCTCTTATTCCTACTCTTATGTTTAACAGGGATCACATTTCAGTTAAATTTCAACACTTAAGAATAACTGTGTATTAATTACAGAATTAAATCAGTCATATTAACTAGAACAGACAAAAAAACTACTAAGAGGGATAATGTATTAAGTTGTTCATTAACAGTCAGGGCTATGCTGATCAAGTCACCGTTTCCCATAGTGTCCCTTTCACTTCAACAAGTTTCCTTTTTGGTGTTCAGTCAGTTGTCACCGATCAGGGAGAACATATGGTATTTGTCCCTTTGGGACTGGCTTATTTCACTCAGCATGATGTGTTCCAGATTCCTCCATTTTGTTGCAAATGACTGGATTTCGTTGTTTCTTACTGCAGTATAGTATTCTAAAGAGTACATATCCCATAATTTCTTTATCCAGTCTACCGTAGATGGGCATTTAGGTTGGTTCCAGGTCTTAGCTATTGTGAATTGTGCTGCAATAAACATTAGGCTGCAGACCGCTTTTTTGTTTGCCAATTTAAATTCCTTTGGGTAAATTCCAAGGAGTGGGATGGCTGGGTCGAACGGTAGGGTTATCTTCAGGTTTCTGAGGAATCTCCAGACTGATTTCCATAGTGGCTTGACCAGTTTGCATTCCCACCAACAGTGGGTTAGTGTCCCTTTTTCCCCACATCCTCACCAGCATCTGTTGTTGGTAGATTTCTGAATGTGAGCCATTCTAACCGGGGTGAGGTGGAACCTCATTGTGGTTTTGATTTGCATTTCTCTGATTGCTAATGACCTTGAACATTTTTTCATGTGCCTGTTGGCCATTTGGATTTCCTCTTTTGAAAAATGTCTATTGAGGTCCTTGGCCCATCTCTTAATTGGGTTGTTGGTTTTGTTTTTGTGGAGTTTCTTGATCTCTTTGTAGATTCTGGTTATTAACCCTTTATCTGTTGCATAGTTTGCAAATATTTTTTCCCATTCTGACGGTTGTCTCTTCACTCTCCTGACTGTTTCTTTTGCAGTACAGAAACTTCTCAATTTGATGCAATCCCAATAGTTAATTTTGGCTTTGACTGCCTGTGCCTCCCGGGTCTTTTCCAGAAACTCTTTGCCTGTGCCAATATCTTGAAGGGTTTCTCCAATGTTCTCTAGTAACTTGATGGTGTCAGGTCGTAGATTTAGGTCTTTAATCCATGTTGAGTGGATTTTTGTGTAAGGTGTAAGGTAGGGGTCTTGCTTCATGATTCTGCACGTGGAAATCCAATTTTCCCAGCACCATTTATTGAATAGACTGTCCTTGCTCAAGGAATTAGTTTTAGATCCTTGATCAAATATAAGTTGGCTGTAGATGTTTGGGTTGATTTCTGGTATTTCAATTCTGTTCCATTGGTCTATCCTTCTGTTTCTGTACCAGTACCATGCTGTTTTGATTACAACTGCCCTGTAGTATGTCCTGAAATCTGGTATTGTGATGCCTCCGGCTTTGTTTTTGTTGTACAAGATTGCTTTAGCTATTCGAGGTCTCTTGTGCCTCCATATAAATTTCAGCACCAATTTTTCCAGATCTGAGAAGAAGGTCTTCGGTATCTTGATTGGTATTGCATTGAATCTATAAATTGCTTTTGGGAGAATGGACATTTTGATGATATTGATTCTTCCAATCCATGAGCATGGAAGATTTTTCCATTTCTTGGTATCCTCTTCTATTTCTTTCTTTAAGGTTTTGTAATTTTCATCGTAGAGATCTTTAACGTCCTTGGTTAAGTTTATTCCAAGGTATTTGATTGTTTTTGTAGCTATTGTGAATGGGATTGATCTTAGAATTTCTTCCTCAGCCATGGCATTGTCTGTGTATACAAAGGCTGTTGATTTTTGTGCATTGATTTTATACCCTGCTACTTTGCCAAACTCTTCTATGAGTTCCAATAGTCTCTTGGTAGAGTTCTTTGGGTCCCCTAAATAAAGAATCATGTCATCTGCAAAGAGGGATAGTTTGAGTTCTTCCTTCCCAATTTGTATCCCTTTAATTTCTTTTTCTTGCCTAATAGCTCTGGCTAGAACCTCCAGAACTATATTGAATAGCAGTGGTGAGAGTGGACATCCCTGTCTGGTCCCAGGTCTCAGTGGAAATGCTTCCAACTTTTCCCCATTCAATAGGATGTTGGCTGTGGGTTTTTCATAGATTGCTTTGATTGTATTGAGGAATGTTCCTTCCAAACCCAGTTTGCTTAGAGTTTTCATCATGAACGGGTGTTGTATTTTATCAAATGCTTTCTCGGCATCTATTGAGAGAATCATATGGTTTTTCTTCTGCAGTCTGTTAATGTGGTGTATCACATTGATTGTCTTGCGCACATTAAACCATCCCTGCATACCAGGGATAAATCCCACTTGGTCTGGGTGGATGATCTTTCTGATGTGTTGTTGCATTCTATTGGCGAGAATTTTATTGAGGATTTTTGCATCTATGTTCATCAGGGATATTGGTCTGTAATTCTCTTTCAGTGCTGCATCTTTTTCCGGCTTAGGAATTAAGGTGATGCTGGCTTCATAGAAAGAATTTGGGAGGATTCCCTCTTCTTCAATTGTTCTGAATAGTTTGAGAAGAATTGGAGTTAGTTCTTCTTTAAATGTCTGGTAGAATTCAGCAGTGAATCCATCTGGTCCTGGGCTTTTCTTTGTTGGGAGGGCCTTTATTACTGTTTCAATTTCTGTCTCAGTTATGGGTCTGTTTAGGTTTTCGATGTCTTCCTGGTTCAATTTAGGTAGGTTGCATGTGTCCAGGAATCTATCCATTTCTGATAGGTTTCCCTGTTTGCTGGCATACAAGTCCTTGTAGTAATTTCTGATGATTCTTTTTATTTCTGTGGTGTCTGTTGTTACATTTCCTTTTTCATCTCTGATTTTATTGATTTGGGTCTTTTCTCTTCTTTTTTTAGTTAGTTGGGCCAATGGGGTGTCAATTTTGTTTCTTTTTTCAAAAAACCAGCTCCTCGTTTGGCTGATTTTTTGTAATGTTTTTCTTGATTCAATCCTGTTGATTTCTTCTCTGATTTTAATTATTTCTCTTCTCCTACTAGATTTGGGTCTGGTTTGTTGTAGGTTTTCTAGATCCTTGAGGTGAATAGAAAGCTCATCTATTTGGTGCCTTTCCAATTTCTTGATGTAGGCACCTATTGATATAAACTTTCCTCTTAACACTGCTTTTGCTGCGTCCCATAAGTTTTGGTATGTTGTGCTGTTATCCTCATTTACTTCCAGAAAGTTTTTGATTTCTCTTTTGATTTCTTCTATGACCCATTGTTCATTCAGGAGCATGTTGTTCAATCTCCATGTGTTTGCGTATGCTCTAGGGATTCCTGAGTTGTTCATTTCCAACTTCATTCCTTTATGGTCTGAGAAGCTGCATGGTATGATTCTAATTCTTTTGAATTTTCTGAGACTTGCTTTATGGCCTAGTATGTGGTCAATCCTAGAGAAGGTTCCATGTACTGCTGAGAAGAATGTATAATCTTTAGCTGTAGGATTGAAAGTTCTGTATATATCTGTTAGATCCATTTGGGCAATAGTGTCGATTAAATCTGCTGTATCCTTGTTGATCTTCTGTCCTATTGATCTGTCTATTTCTGAGAGTGGAGTATTGAAGTCCCCCAGTACTATTGTATTGGGGTCTAAGTCTCCCTTTAAGTCCGTTAACAAATCTTTTAGATAAACCGGTGCCCTGTAGTTAGGTGCATATACATTGATAATTGTTATATCTTCCTGTTGAATTGATCCCTTAATCATTATGTAGTGTCCCTCTTTGTCTCTCTTAATGGTTTTTGTGGTAAAGTTTATGGTGTCTGATATTAAGATGGCTACGCCTGCTCTTTTTTCATTTCTGTTGGCATGGTATATCTTTTTCCAGCCTTTCACTTTCAGTCTGTATGGATCTTTGTTGGAAAGATGTGTTTCTTGTAAGCAGCAAATAGATGGGTTTTGTTTTTTAACCCAATCAGCCAAACGGTGTCTTTTAACTGGACAGTTCAGGCCATTCACGTTCAATGTGACTAATGATAAGTGGTAACTTTGCCCTGCCATTTGCCAAAGATAAATTCTAATATATGCTTTGAATTCCCTGTGATCTTTTGCTGTGAGCTTTCCTTCCTTGGTTTCCTTCCTTTACCTTCTTTCATATTGATGACTGTGTTTCTTTGTTTCTGTGTGTAACACATCTTTAAGCATCTTTTGCAGGGCTGGACGAGTGGCAACAAATTCTTTCAATTTCTGTTTGTTATGAAAAGTCTTTATTTCACCTTCATTCACAAATGATAGCTTTGCAGGATATAATATTCTGGGCTGGCAGTTGTTCTCTCTTAGTACCTGGGCTATATCTTGCCATTCCCTCCTAGCTTGTAGAGTTTCTGATGAGAAGTCAGCTGTGAGCCTGATTGGAGATCCTCTGAGAGTAATCTGACGTTTCTCTCTTGCACATTTTAGGATCTTTTCTTTATGTTTCACTGTGGAGAGTTTAATTACAACGTGCCGTGGTGAGGGTCTCTTTTGGTCGTGTTTATTAGGGGTTCTGTGAGCTTCCTGTACTAGGATTTCTCTGTCCTTCTCCAAACCTGGGAAATTTTCTGCTAATATCTCACTAAAAAGGCCTTCTAATCCTTTCTCCCTCTCCATGCCTTCAGGAACTCCTAGAACCCGAATGTTGGGTTTTTTAATAGTATCCTGAAGATTCCCGACAATATGTTTTAGATTCCTAATTTCCTCTTCTTTTCTTTGGTCTGACTGTATCCTTTCCTGTTCTCTGTCTTCTAAGTCCGATATTCTCTCTTCTGCTTCTCCCATTCTGTTTGTAAGGCTCTCTATTGTGTTTTTCATTTGATCTATTGAATTCTTCATTTCAGTCACTATCCCAGTTTCCTGTTGTACTAGTTGTTTCGTTTCATTTTGATTCCTCCTTAATATTTCATTTTCACGAGAGAGATTTTCTATCTTGTCCATTAAGGATTTCTGTAGTTCAAGAATTTGTTTTTGAGAACTTCTTAATGTTCTTATCAATTTTTTGAGATCTGCTTCTTGCATTTCTTCTATGTCATCATCCTCATAATCTTGAATTGGGGTGTCTTTTTCATTTGAGGGCTTCATGGTGACTTCCTTGTTTTTATTACCTTGGTTTTTACGTTTGTTATTTGTCATATTGGAGATATTTGGTTTCTTCACTGTGGTGCTTTTTCTTGTTATACTATGACTCTAGATTAAGTGGACTATCTGTTTTTGATGGAGCCTTAGGGCTTGAGATGGGTGTGGCCTGAGAGCTCTGTTTGGTGTGCCAAAGGTGACACTCCCAGGTTAGGCGTGGTAAACCTCTCTCTCTCTCTCTCTCTCTCTCTCCTTTTTTTTTTTTGATTCAACAGGGAAGTTATTCTGCACAGCTGAACAAAGTTGGAGGTAGTTAGCAGGCAAATGATATACCCACAGGAGCCAGAGATCAGAAGCTCTTTCCCAAGGACCACACAGGGAATCTGTTCGGCCCTTAGAGTGGGCTCAAATTCTCCTTCAGTCTCCCACTGGGTTGCCAAAGTTACGGAATTGTAGCGTCTCTGGAGAGTGCTCACGTGAATTCCGTGAGTTCTCTCCCCCACCGTCTCTTTTTTCACAGTCTCAGTTCAGTAGCACCATAAATTTACTAAGTCCTAATCTCCTGTTAATTCGCCCCACCCAGAGTCAGGTTTTACTGCTAGGCTCAGGGCCGGTGCAGACCTGAGGTCGCTCTGCTTATGACGTATGTCCAAGATGGCGCCTGCTCTTTGTCTTGCTCGCCCTTGAGAGGTGAGCGGAGAGAGAGAAACCCGTGTCCATACCAGTCACCTTTTTTTTTTTTTCCCTCTCTCTCTCTTCCAGTTAGCTTGGTGAAGTCCCCCCCGCCCCGGGGGTCGTTCCCTCTAGTCTCCTCTCTCCGCTTGCCTGCCGGTGTCTCGGGTTATTGAGGTTCGGCTCACCTCGCGTTCCAGCGCTGGTGTGTTGAGTCTGCCGCTGATGTCCCGAACTGTGGGCTCCCCTAATGTGTATATTTTTAAGATTTATTTTATTTATTTGAAAGAGTTACAGAGAGAGGTAGAGATAGAGAGGTCTTCCATCTGCTGGTTCACTCTCCAGATGGCAGCAGTGGCTGGAGCCGTGCCAATCTGAAGCCAGGAGCAAGAAGCCTCCTCCAGGTCTCTCACATGGGTGCAGGGGCCCAAGGATCCACACCATCCTCCTGTGGCCTGCTATTCCAGGACACAGCAGAGAGCTGGATCGGAAGAGGAGCAACCGGGACTAGAACCGGTGCCCATATGAGAGGTTGACGCTTAAGGCCAGGGCTTTAACCTCCTGCACCACAGTGTCGGCCCCCACTAATGTGTATATTAATGTACGTCAGTATGCCTACATGGTACACACATATGCACAGAATGTAAGAATGGGTAAGATAGCTTATGCAGATAAAAGAGTTCAGTAAATTTTAGGGGGCCGGAAAGCAAATGGAGGAGAGGTGAGGTGACTGGATATGAGTGACCATTTACAAAAATAATAGTTAATTCTTCTTGTATCTTTGTGAGGTTTGTGATTTGGAAGCATTAGATATAACAAAAATTACAAGAAGGTTATTGGAAAAAAATAAAGGGATTTGGGAAAAATTATAAATTATAAATAATCTAACGTGTTGATACTGCTTGGGTACCCTCCTCTGCCACCCTCCAGCCCCAACAGATTTCTTTGTTTTCAGAAACAGGGATTTTAGTTTCTGGAATAAATGATTGAGAAAATCAGAGGACCAAGGGCCACAGTGGGGATACAGGAAAGAGAATGCTTGATCTGAGAAATCATATCACTTTCAAATTTGAATATCCTTATGATAAAGATGCATAAGTATATCAACATTTAAGCACATATCTTTATGCATATTTGTATATGAGTATATACATGCTATACCATCTGGATCAATCTGAGAGAATATTTCCAATACTATTTTTTAAAGATTTATTGATTTATTTACTTGAAAGGCAAAGTTACAGAGAGAAGAGAGAGAGAGAGAGAGAGAGAGAGATCTTCTATTTGCTGGCTCACTCCCAAATGGCCATAATGGCCAGGAATAGGGCAGCTCATGACAAGAGCCTAGGTTGATTACTGATGCCATAAACAAGAGTGTCAATTTGTTAAGTCAACAACAGGAGTCACTGTGCACTTACTCCTCATATAGGATCTTTGTCCTTAGTGTGCTGTACATTGAGATTGAATGCTATAACTAGTACTCAAACAGTATTTTTTACTTTTTGTTTCTGTGTGGGAGCAAACTGTTGAAATCTTTACTTAATGTATGCTAAACTCATCTTCTGTATATAAAGAGAAATGAAAATGAATCTTGATGTGAATGGAAGGGGAGAGGGAGTGGGAAAGGGGAGGGTTGCAGGTGGGAGGGACGTTATGAGGGGGAAGCTATTGTAATCCATAAGCTGTACTTTGGAAATTTATATTCATTAAATAAAAGTTTAAAAAAAAACTTCATATTTTGAGGACACACTGTTCAGTGATGCAGAGGCATACTTATGAGTGAAACCTGAAAAAGTCAAAGTCACAGAACAGAATAGAGCAGAGATTACCAGGGGACTAGAAGTAAGGGGGTATATTGGGAAGATAATGGTCAAAGGAGGTAAAATTTCCATTTAAGCACAGATGCCATGTATAACACAATGAATTTTCAACTGTTTTATACTTGACAATTGCTAAATGGACAAATTTTATGTTTTCTCAACACAAAAAAAATTATAATTGCGTGATTTGATAGATACGTATGTTGATTAGCTTGATTTAGCCAAAGGCATGTATAAATCCCTTGTGTGGTTCATGTGCCTGTGCGCATAGGGTATGTGGACACTGTGGATTCACTCTGGACAACTGGTTCTCCTTGGCAGAGGGGAGATGAGGCTGTGATCCCGCCATGAGGTGATAATACTCTCCCCTTGCTAACAGAAGAGATATGCCACCCAAGTAGGGTGTCACTATGGACTCTTGCCCATCCCTCAAGCTCTGGCCTAGCTCCCTGGCCCCACCCAGCACATGCCTCTGGATATCTGCTAAATGAGCAGACATTCCACGTAGACACAGATGCAAATTTCAAAGAGAAAACCAACAAGGGTTTCCACAAATGCCTAAAAATAAATATAGAAATACAAGAAGCATGAACAAGAAAATCCTACTGAATTTTAATACTTAAAAATAACTTGTAAGTTGTCATTAGTGTAATATATACTGATCTTAACTTTAGTAAATATCATATTTAACTCAAACAGCAATTTCATTAAAAGGTAGACAAGAATATGAGGTATAATATACTTTTAAAGCATGACAAGCTATTTTCAAGTTTTTTTCAGAAACTACTTTTGCAGCAGATGTTTGCATATAATGTGCTAATTTCAAATGGTGCTTATTTAATTCTTGGGAGAAAATTCGTCAATTATCCCCCATTTGGAGTAACTATACATTTCCTAGAATAATGCTTTGAATAATGATATATTCCCTAGAACAAGCCCTTACATTTTAAAGATACTGCAATCATTCTTATCACTTAGTACTTTAACTAACAAGGTCACCATGTAATGGAAAAAGGACAGATTTTAATGCTAGACAAATCTGTGATCAAAAGCCCACCTCTATTATTTTTTAATTGTGAACTTAAACAAAATAAACTTCTATGAATTTCATTTTTATGTATTAAGTGGGGATAACAATGATTGTTTAATTTTGATTAGTTTGAGTGGTTTAATCAAGATTAAGAATACAAGCTTCTTAATATGGGAATGGTACCCAGTTGTTCAATATGTGTTAGCATCAGTTTCTATTCATTCAGTATCTGTGAGATTTTACCCTAAAATGTAAGCATGACAATGATGTGCGTCTCCATCAGTCTGCCTTAGTGAGTAAGATTATGTTTACCAGCTCTTGTGTATCTTCACGTCAGTACAACAAAAGCTGGATCCAAAATAGACTTTATTTCATTATGTGTGCATATGTGTTTCCATTTCCTAACTTAACTTTGAAAAGAAGGAAGTATTTGTAAGATTAAAGCTTGTGGGAAACAGTATGATTGTTTGGTCAATTTTACAGGTGGCTCAGGAGGTCATTTCTTGCCTATATAGGTTCTATAAATCAGTAATGTCATGATACACTTTTTTTTTCTAAAGAAGTACTTTATACTTTCACTATATTAAATATAACAAATGCCCAATGGAATTAAAGATATGGAACAAAATTTAGCATGTTTTTTCCATCCTAAACTCATCCTTGAAGTACAATGGGACAGGATCTTAGATCCTCTACTAAAGGACATTGTCCTTTAGTCCTGAAAAGACTTTATTTTGGGATGCACATGGCTGCTGCCCTGTGAGCAATTCGCCATTCATTCTATACATGCAAATCAAGTAGGGGGTGCTTACACAGGAAATGCAGAAGGTAACACTCCAGTGCTAGCTTTAGTAAATTTAGTGTGAGTTATTGCAAAAATGTCCCATAGGAAAACATACACATATGTTCACATTCACCCACACACCAACAGGCTTGAAATTAAAACACATTGATTTAAATTCTAGTTTTTTTTTCTAATCATATGACCATGGAAAATTTAGTTTATCCGAAATTCAGTTTCAGCATTTCTAAATACTCAATGTTTTGCTGGCTAGAAATATATGTCATGTAGTAGTTACTACAATGCATTGGTTACCCTCCATTCCTTGTTTTTTGAGAGCTTATTTTCCTTTTAATTGGCACATAATAATTATATATTTTTATGGGGTACGGTGTGTTATCTCAATATATGTATACATAGTGTGATGATCAAATCTGGATAATTAGCATATCCAACACCTCCAATATTTGTCTTGTCTTTGTGATGAGAACGTTCGGAATCCTCTCTTAGGTATTTTGAAATGCACATTATTGTTACCTGTGGTCACTCTACATGAAACAAACCATCACCATTTGTTGCTTGTCTCTAGCTTTGCATTTGCACCCACTGATCCACTCTCTCCATTCTCTCCCTCTTCTGGCTCTGGTGTACCGTTTGTCTCTATGGCATAAACTTTTTTCCTCTTTTTAAAAAAACATTATTTCAGAATAGTTTTATATTTAATAAAGAATAATTTTGAATTTGCAATACAGAGTTCCCATAAACCATCACCCCATATCACCTATTAATATCTCATACTACTATCTGTCATGATTAATGAACCACACCCAAATTCTCTTGTTTTTATTGTCCAGAAATCTTTTACCCCTCTCATCCATGCAAACCTCTAGTTAAAAAAGTTTTGTGTTGAATGGGAAAAAATATTTGCAAACTATGCAACAGATAAAGGGTTAATAACCAGAATCTACAAAGAGATCAAGAAACTCCACAAAAACAAAACAAACAACCCACTTAAGAGATGGGCCAAGGACCTCAATAGACATTTTTCAAAAGAGGAAATCCAAATGGACAACAGATACATGAAAAAATGTTCAAGATCACTAGGAATCAGGGAAATGCAAATCAAAACCACAATGAGGTTTCACCTCACCCCGGTTAGAATGGCTCACATACAGAAATCTACCAACAACAGATGCTGGCGAGGATGTGGGGAAAAAGGGACACTGTCGCTCCCCGTCTTCTTGGAGGAACGACACAGGACCCTGCGCTGTTCTTTTTTCTGCTCGGCCCTCCCCGGGTTTGCTGCTGGTTCTTCCCGGGTTGGCTACCGTCCCTTCCACCTCCGTGGAAGGGCGGTTCCCCCTGCCACCTTCCCCACTTCTGCGGGGGAGCGGCACACCACCGGCTGGCTCTCTCAGGGGCTGCACAGGTGTTCCTTCAGATAGATGTTCCTCTTAGATGTTCCTGGTGCATGTTGTCTCTCTCCTCCTTTATAGTCCTCTTCCACCAATCCCAACTCTGCTACCCACACGCCGAGTACCCTGCTCTCCTCCAATCAGGAGCAGGATCAGCTCCTGGAGGTCATCACTCAAGTTGGCAAGAGGCAGCTGCATAGAAGCTGTTTCCTCCTCTCCCAGCGCCATATTGTGGGAGAGCAGATGCAAAGAATAAGTCTTAATTCCAGTAACTTAGTCTAGTCCGAGTTGCTCCCCACAGATCCCCCTTTCTTTTTATTTTTGGCATTGATACGCACCTGTCTTCGGTGCCCCGTGGCACACACTCTGCTCTGCTTGCTAGAGTTGCCCACAGGTGCTTACAAGCCCTACCAATCAGGCAAACCGAATCCGGGTCCTCTCTTCACCATGTTGTGAGGAGGTTTTTAGGCGCTGATGCGTGCCTGAGTTCGGTGCCCTGCAGCGCATGCTCTGCTTTGCTAGAACTGCCTGCAGGTGCTTACAAGCCCTATCAATCAGGCAAACCGAATCCAAGCCCTCTCATTGCCATCTTGTGGGGAGACTTATTGGTGTTGATAACGTGCCTGTCTTCAGTGACCTGCAGCCGCCCACAGGTGCTTATCGTCTTACTAATCAGGCAGACCGAATCCAAGCTCTCTCATTGCTGTGGTGTGGGGAGGCCTTATTTTTCTCTATTTCTCTATCTCCGGGTATTCCTATTTCTCCTATTTCTTCTTTCTTCCAGCATTCCTATTTCTCTCATTTTACTTCTAAGCTTCTGTTTCTCTTAACCCAGCAGCTTCCTGGCGCCCGCCCCGAGGCTGCTTCTAGGCGCCTCACCCCGCGGTGGCTTCCCAGCTTTGCGCCGCTTCAGCCTGCGCTTCTCTCATCTGCGCAGCTTCCCGGCGCCCGCCCTGTGGTGGGCTCCCGGCTCTGCAAGGCTCGGCTTCGCGCGCACACTCCGCGGTCTCCACGCACTTCGCGCCCGCACCACGGCCTTGCGCCAGCCCCGCGTTCCCTATCTATTCACGCCCCGTGCTCTCTGCACACGGCGGCTTCCGCGAATCACACAGCGTAGCTCACGTTTCCGCCACTGGTATTCAATCCAAGTTCCGCGGACTAACCTGGCGAATTCCAACCTGGCGGCCCACGTCTCTGCCTCTGGTTCCAGATCTTCGCCTCTTGCTCCCCGGGCTGACTTGAAGAATTCCAAGCTGGCTTATGTCTCCGCCTCGGCCTGCACTCGCGGCTTCATCCTCCCTAACATTTTTCTCTACCCGGTATGTTTCCTTAAGTTTTCTTCCAACAATATTCCTCCCTCATTTCTCCTGGCCTCTCTCCACAGTCGGTATCCAAGTCTAAGTTTCTTATAGGTTTCACTTTCACTTTCAACCTGCAGTCCGTATCTGAGTCTAAGTTTCTTCTTGCTTTCACTTTAAATCCTAACTTCTTTCCCACAGTCCGTATCCGAGTCTATGCCTAGGCTTTCAATAGCTTCTTCCGGCACCTTTTCCGTCCGGCTTTCCCATAGGCTCTTCTAGTCTCTCTCTATGGTATTTTCCCATTTCTTCCCGTTTCTTCCCTCCTAGGTTTCCTATCCGAGTCACGGCACCATTATGTCGCTCCCCGTCTTCGTGGAGGAACGACACAGGACCCTGCACTGTTCTTTCGTCTGCTCGGCCCTCCCCGGGTTTGCTGCTGGTTCTTCCCGGGTTGGCTACCATCCCTTCCACCTCCGTGGAAGGGCGGTTCCCCCTGCCACCTTCCCCACTTCTGCGGGGGAGCGGCACACCGCCGGCCGGCTCTCTCGGGGGCTGCACAGGTGTTCCTTCAGATAGATGTTCCTCTTAGATGTTCCTGGTGCATGTTGTCTCTCTCCTCCTTTATAGTCCTCTTCCACCAATCCCAACTCTGCTACCCACATGCCGAGTACGCTGCTCTCCTCCAATCAGGAGCAGGATCAGCTCCTGGAGGTCATCACTCAAGTTGGCAAGAGGCAGCTACGTAGAAGCTGTTTCCTCCTCTCCCAGTGCCATATTGTGGGAGAGCAGATGCATAGAATAAGTCTTAATTCCAGTAACTTAGTCTAGTCCGAGTTGCTCCCCACAGGACACTAACCCACTGTTGGTGGGAATGCAAACTGGTCAAGCCACTATGGAAGTCAGTCTGGAGATTCCTCAGGAACCTGAATATAACCCTACCGTTCGACGCAGCCATCCCACTCCTTGGAATTTATCCAAAGGAATTTAAATTGACAAACAAAAAAGCGGTCTGCACCCTAATGTTTATCGCAGCACAATTCACAATAGCCAAGACCTGGAACCAACCTAAATGCCCATCAATGGTAGACTGGATAAAGAAATTATGGGATATGTACTCTTTAGAATCCTATACCGCAGTAAGAAACAACAAAATCCAGTCATTTGCAAGAAAATGGAGGAATCTGGAACACATCATGCTGAGTGAAGTAAGCCAGTCCCAAAGGGACAAATACCATATGTTCTCCCCGATCGGTGACAACTGACTGAACACCAAAAAGGAAACCTCCTGAAGTGAAATGGACACTATGAGAAACGGTGACTTGATCAGCATAGCCCTGACTGTTCATGAACAACTTAATACATTATCCCTCTTAGTAGTTTTTTTTTGTCTGTTCTACTTAATATGACTGGTTTAATTCTGTAATTATCACACAGTTATTCTTAAGTGTTGAAAATTAACTGAAATGTGATCCCTGTTAAACATAAGAGTGGGAATAAGAGAGGGTAGAGATGTATAATATGGGACATGCTCAAGCTGACTTGCTCCAAATGGTAGAGTTAGAAACATACCAGGGGACTCCAATTCAATACCATCAAGGTGGCATGTACCAATGCCATCTCACTATTGCAAGTGATCAATTTCAGTTCACAATTGATCATAATGAAAGGACTAAGAGTCAAAGGGAGCACATAAACAAGTCTAGTACCTGCTAACACTAACCGATAGAATAAATAAAGGGGAGAGTGATCCAACATGGGAAGCGAGATACTCAGCATACTCATAGAATGGCAGATGTCCTAAATAGCACTCTGGCCTCAGAATCAGCCCTAAAGCCATTCGGATCTGGCTGAAAAGCCCATGAGAGTATTTCAGGCATAGAAAGCCAAGACACTCTGGCAAAAAGATCTTTGTGAGTGAGATCCCAGTGGAAAGAACAGGCCTTCAAAGAAGGAGGTACCTTTCTCTGAAGGGAGGAGAGAACCTCCACTTTGACTATGACCTTGTCTAAACAAGATAAGAGTCGGAGAACTCAGAGGGCTTCCATAGCCTTGGAAACTCATGACTGGAGCATAGGGAGATTACTGATGCCATAGACAGGAGTGTCAATTGGTAAAGTCAACAACAGGAGTCACTGTGCACTTACTCCTCATGTAGGATCTCTGTCCTTAATGTGCTGTACATTGAGATTTAATGCTATAACGAGTACTCAAACAGTATATTTCACTTTGTGTTTCTATGGGGGTGCAAACTGTTGAAATCTTTACTTAATGTATACTAAGCTGATCTTCTGTATATTAAGATAATCGAAAATGAATCTTGATGTGAATGGAAGGGGAGAGGGAGTGGGAAACGGGAGGGTTGCGGGTGGGAGGGACGTTATGGGGAGGAAGCCATTGTAATCCATAAGTCGTACTTTGGAAATTTATATTCATTAAATAAAAGTTAAAAAAAAGTTCAGTGTTCAAATTGAGGTTTTTATAAAATTTTATTTTCCCCATATAAGGGAGAACATGTGGTACTTGAAGAGCAACTTTATGATGTTATGAAACGATTATATAGTTTCTGTAATAGATGGAATAATTCAAGTTTCAAAATACCAGAGAGATAATTTTGTTCAAATGCCATATTTTTAAAAATCTGATTGCATATACTTGATTTTCCATTTCAAGGATTTGGGAAAATATACATAAAATTTGAGGAGGAGATAACTATAAATTAATAAATGTTTGCTATGCATCATTATGTCTTTCTCTGTAATACGTGGCTATGGAAAATCACAACTCTCACACAACTGTTGATAGGAATGTAAAGTACTGTAGCCACCTTAGAAAACAGGCTGCCAATTCCTCCAATGGTTAAACATAGAGATATGTGACCCAACAATTTCAGCCCTATGTGTTTACCCAAGAGAAATTAAAAACTGATGTCCCTGTGAAAACATGCACATAAATGTTCATAACAACATTATTCATAACAGCCAAATGTGGAAGGAATCCAATGCACATAAACTGGGCCAGCGCCGCAGCTCAATAGGCTAATCCTCCGCCTAGCGGTGCCGGCACACTGGGTTCTAGTCCTGGTCAGGGCGCCGGATTCTGTCCCGGTTGCCCCTCTTCCAGGCCAGCTCTCTGCTGTGGCCAGGGAGTGCAGTGGAGGATGGCCCAAGTGCTTGGGCCCTGCACCCACATGGGAGACCAGGAGAAGCACCTGGCTCCTGCCTTTGGATCAGCGCGATGTGCAGGCTGCGGTGGCCATTGGAGGGTGAACCAACGGCAAAAAGAAGACCTTTCTCTCTGTCTCTCTCACTGTCCACTCTGCATGTAAAAAAAAAAAAAACAATGCACATAAACTGAATTTATAAATAAAATAACTATCCATACAATGAAATATTATTTTCAATAAAAGTAAACCTTTCTAAGGTTTTTTTAATTTTTAATTTTTAATTTTTATCTTATTTTTATTTTTTATTTTTAAGCATTTTTTGAGAAACTTAATTAACTTTGAAGAAGGACCCACAAATGACATATCTTTAGTGAGCATTTAGACTATAGCTTATGAGACATAAAAATATCCTTCACTTATTACACTAAAACAAAATAAATCTTTGAGAATAAGTTTTGCTATTAACTCTCATAATCCAACTCTGTTGAAGTCAGGGGTGCTGCATGGGAAGTTAGTGCACAGTGACTCCTGTTGTTAATTGAACAGTTTACACTCTATGTATGACATCAGTGTCACCTGAGACTCTTGACATGAGCTGCCTAGGCTATGGAAGCCTTTGGAATCTACAAACTCCTTCAGTATTTAGACAAGGCCACAAGCAAAGTGGAATTTCTCTCCTCCCTTCAGAGAAAAATACATCCTTCTTTAATGACCATTTCTTTTCATTAGTCTATCACCCATAGAGTTCCTTCATGTAGGACATGTTCTGCCACAGTGTCTTGGCTTTCCATGCCTGAAATGCTCTCATGGACTTTTCAGCCAGACTACAATGCCTTAATGGCTGATTTTGAGGTAAGAGTGCTCCTTAAAGTGATTTTGTCATTCTATGAATCTGCTGTATGGATTGCTTCCCATGTTGGACCATTCATTCCTTTTCAATTGTATCTATTATTATTACCAAACACTTAATCGTATTTATATGATCACTTTAACACTTACTCCTATCTATATGCTTACTTTAACACTTGAAAAAAAAAATCCGGTCATTTGCAACAAAATGGATGAAACTGGAAAACATAATGCTTAATGAAATTAGACAGTCCCAAAGGAAAAAATACCATATGTTCTTCCTGACCTGCTGTTAATTAGTAGTATACCTAAAAGGCAATCTGTAGAAGTGAAACTGGACATTTTGAGAAGCAATGACTTTGAACAGCCCTTGTCTCAACTGTAGAGGAACAGGGTTTTTTTTTCCATACTATTTGTTGAACTCTTTACTTAACATAAACATATGTGTATAAACTTAATTTAAAATAGAACTTATTAAAAAAATAAGAGTGGGAATAAGAGACTGAGAAGGAAGGGATATGGGAGTTGGGAGTATGGGAGGGTGGGCACAGTTGGCAGAATCACCATGTTCCTAAATTTGTACTTGTAAAATATATGAATTTTGTAACTGTAAAACTATATAGGTCTGAATACATTCCTACAGACTTACTTCTAAGGGTACAGTTTAAAACCATGCCATAGGACCCTAAATCCACTTAAAAGTAATACTTTTTATTATGTTACAGTCAACCTAATAAATTTCTAATTATAGGTTGAGCACCTCTAATCAAAAATAATAAATCAGAAGTGCCCCAATATCCAATTTTTCAAGTATTGACATGTGCTTAAAAGTGGAAAATTTCCTTTTTTAAAATTTATTTATTTAATTATTTTTTGACAGGTAGAGTTAGACAGTGAGAGAGAGACAGAGAAAGGTCTTCCTTCCGTTGATTCACCCCCCAAATGGCCGCTACAGCTGACATGCTGCACTGATCCAAAGCCAGGAGCCAGATGCTTCTCCTGGTCTCCCATGTGGGTGCAGGGCCCAAGCACCTGGGCCATCCTCTACTGCCTTCCCAGGCCATAGAAGAGAGCTAGACTGGAAGAGGAGCAACCGAGGCTGAATCCGGCACCCCAACCGGGACTAGAACCCGGAGTGCCAGCGCTGCATGCGGAGGATTAGCCTAGTGAGGCGCGGCACCAGCCAAAAAGTGGAAAATTTCAATACTCTGGTTTCTGTTCAGATCGCATAAAACTGGAAAATTTTACACCACAAAAACTTAAGTTCTTTCACAAAATTATTAACAAATATTACATAAAATTACACTAAGGCTGTGTATAAGGCATATATAAAATACAAATGCATTTCATGCTTTAGACTTGAGTTCCATCTTAAGATGTCTTATTATGTTATGCAAATATTCAAAAATCCAACTCAAAACACTTCTATTTCTGAGAATTTTAGATGGTAAGATTCAACTTGTACACGTTTTGGAATCTAGAATGGGGATACAGAATCCGAGATCTAGAATCAGAGCTAAGAGTGAATGTACCTCCCACGATCTATTCAAAAGGTCTTTAGTCCTGAGAAAATTCTGAAGAGGCCTCACTTGATTCATCCATAGTGCAAGGAAATAAAATGTCCCCATAACATTGTTTTAAGGAAAAAAAAAATGACATTCCATATAAAAAGCACCCAGATCTCCCAGTGTGGTCAATAAATGGATATTACTATATTGATCTCAAGGAGATCTGCTCACTTTATATAAAGTATCTGCTCCCCGATGCAGCATAATATTGTCTTGCCACAAGACACTGCACATCTCTCTCTACCGTACGATGACTGGAAAAAATTTCTAAGCTCCAGGACAATCTTGAACCAATGCAGATTTCCAAATGCTTGACTGCGGTCTCTTCTCTGTGGTACTTTTGAGAAAAGGTCTATATGGACAATGTGTAAGGAGCATGGGGGCAACAGGGAGGAGAGAGGAGATAAAGTTATAGAAAGAACATCTCTCTAGAAGAAGAGGGAAAAAGGTAAGGAAAAGGAATAGTATAAAAACGAACAACTTCATGTAAGAGTCTTTCATTTTGTTTGTCTTTTTCAAAGACCAGATATTATTTTTATTATAAGAAAAACTATACAGCTTACACAAGGAAGACTGCATCACTGCATGGAAACAGTACTCTAAGAGTCCGAAGTAATGGGTTGGCTTTGTGACACAGTATGTTAAGCCACTGCTTGTGATGCCAGTATTACATGTCGGAGCTCTGGTTCCATTCCTGGTTGGTGCAGTTCTGATCCAGCTCCCTGCTAATGCACCTGGGAAGGTAGCAGAAGATGGCCCAAGTCCTGGGGTCCCTGCCACTTACATAAACCAGGATGGAGATCCCGGTTCCCAGCTTCAGCTATTGTGGCCACTGGAGGAATGAACCAACAGATAGAAAACTTTTCTCCTTCTCTCTCTTCTACTTCTGTCTCTGTCTCTCTGCCTTTTAAAGGAACAAATAAAGACATCTTTTTAAAAAAAAAATCAAAGTAGTTGAAAAGGGAGAAAAATAGGCTAAGTGCATTTCTTCACTGTTTAAAATCAAATGCAAGGTATCCATATGCAGCTGCTCTAGCAAATACCTCCCTAGTCAAGCAAGCATTTATTTATAGGTCTGTTTCCAGGAAGAGGCAATTTCTACACCTATTTACAGCTGAACATAGGTTTGTGTTCACTAAACATAGAGATCCATTCAATCACATAGACATAGACACAAACGCTTATTTATATTCATCCACACATAGGCATACAAACACTGACACCCACATTCAGAGGAAATATCTACACAAGCCAAAACTAGCTACTCAGTTTTAGCAAAAGGAAGAGAGCTATTTTTCTCACAACGATCTTTTAGACTTTTGGAAGTACAATGCTTTTTCTTTGCACTTGTAAAATCTGATTGTATAAGAGGTCCCAACTCAGACTAGAATAGCTTAGGATTTTAAACTTAAAATGAACATTATATAGTGGAATTTATTTTTTTCCTGCCTTTCCTAATTCTATTTGCAGTAATTTCATAAGTGCTTTAGGACAGTGTAAAACAATGAGCTTTTGGCCTCATTATCTCAGTTTTCTGGGCTGCCTCCTGACTGTGGAAGGTGCCGAAGAGGGCATGCCTTTGTAACAGATGCCGTAAGCACTGGTGTAAGAGTTTAAATGAGCAGCTATCAGACTGCCAGTGACTGGCCCAGAAGACACAGCTGCAAGGAAGCAGAGTGATTTTAACCCAGGGTTGCAGACTGCAGTTAACTGCATTCCACAGCTATGGTTCTCACACTTAGAGAACACAAAGGCCACCTGTTACATCTTGTAATAGCACAAATGTCTGAGGTCTGTAACTAAATTTCTGAACGAGACAGAGAGTGGGTTAGGGAAGAAGGATTTGTTAATATTTTCCAGAGACTGGCGTTGGGAATCTGAACGGGAATCTCTAATTTTGTGAAGTTCTCTGGATGATATTTCACAACTATCATCCTCACTCACAACCCTGCACACTGGTAATTAAATACTATGCCAGGTAAGTCATGCATTTTCCATCACAGAAGTGGATTGTAGCGGCCGGCGCCACGGCTCACTAGGCTAATCCTCCACCTTGTGGCGCCGGCACACCGGGTTCTAGTCCCAGTCGGGGCGCCGGATTCTGTCCCGGTTGCCCCTCTTCCAGGCCAGCTCTCTGCTGTGGCCAGGGAGTGCAGTGGAGGATGGCCCAAGTCCTTGGGCCCTGCACCCCATGGGAGACCAGGATAGGTACCTGGCTCCTGCCATTGGATCAGCGCGGTCTGCCGGCTGCAGCGCGCCCACCGTGGCGGCCATTGGAGGGTGAACCAACGGCAAAGGAAGACCTTTCTCTCTGTCTCACTCTCTCACTGTCCACTCTGCCTGTCCAAAAAAAAAAAAAGTGGATTGTAGCCGGCGCCATGGCTCACTAGGCTAATCCTCTGCCTTGCGGCGCTGGCACACCAGGTTCTAGTCCCGATCGGGCGCCGGATTCTGTCCCGGTTGCCCCTCTTCCAGGCCAGCTCTCTGCTGTGGCCAGGGAGTGCAGTGGAGGATGGCCCATGTCCTTGGGCCCTGCACCCCCACGGGAGACCAGGAGAAGCGCCTGGCTCCTGGCTTTGGATTAGCGCAATGCGCTGGCCGCGGCGGCAATTGGAGGGTGAACCAACGGCAAAAGGAAGACCTTTCTCTCTGTCTCTCTCTCTCTCACTGTCTACCTGCCTGTCAAAAAAAAAAAAAAAAAAAAAAAAAAAAAAGAGAGAGAAGAAGTGGATTGTGGTAGCCTGAAAAAAATCCAGGGAAGCAGAAATATGGGTGTAGCTTCAGAATTACCATGAAGTGTAGACGACAAAAGAATGCTAGCAGGTGCCTCATCTTTGCCCAGCTACCATGGACTTTGGAACTAAATATGTATCTCTTACTTAATGCCAGCATGAAGTTGGTTAGGTGACAGCGACATTATAAAGTGAAAGGAAGGAATCTTACATTTATAGAAAATTAGTGCCAAAGATTCCGTCTCTGATTATGTTAATTAGAAGACAATTTGTAGAATTAGCCAATTAAATCAGTTCCCACAGCACAGTGAGTGTCTTAGCAGGGAGAAGGCAGAGAGAATTTAGAAGCAGTCCAAATGAGAGCAGCAGAATGTGTTCCCTTCAAGGCAAGAGAGAGAGATCCAGGGGAAAAACTCGTGCATCAGCTTCTGGAACTCAGTGACGATGCTTTTCACTCCCAAAGCTGCAGTGATGGAGCAGCTACCCTCTGGGCGCTGGGTTAATGATGTGGCTGATTGCTTCTCTGCACAATCATTATGACTGATGCACACAAGTTGTTTAACCTCTTTTGGTCCCCACTTTCTCATCTGTAAAATGAGGAATTTAGAATAGATGATTTCTGAAGACCCTCCCAGCTCTAACATTTTTATGATTTAGTGCCTAACTGGCAACGTGGCCTCTTAAGTGTTGCTGTGAATGACTTAAAAGTCTCCTGTGCAGTGTGCCACTGTGTCCTCACAACTGAAAATAAATACAGCAGGCTTCAGGCAACATAGAGAAGCAGCCCAAGTTTTAGTTAACCTTCTTTGCATTTTGTTCAAACTTGACCTTTATGCCCTTTCAGATTTCCTTTCAGGCAAGGAGGGATTCCATGCCTTTCCTCATTGCCCTGAGAGGATTTACAATTATTTACCATTAAATAGGATAGAGTTCAGTAAGTGTGTAGCCTGTTTTTATGGCTAAATTGTGCTTGAGGCTAATTTCTTAAATGAACAAATGATACTATAACTTTTAAAGCATGTTGGGCATTAGCAACTGCATAGTAATGATTTATTAGATAATCGATAACCTGTCTAAAGTGTGGATGGCTGTAGTTGAATCAAGAAAGTAATTAAAGGCAGATGTTGAAACCAGGACTCGGTGCAGAGAACAATTCAGGATCCATGGAAAGTGGCAGGCATTCGGTCAGCAGCTTAGTGTCTCTATCCATATCAGGGTGTCTGGGTTTGTGTCCCTACTCTGTTCCTGATTCTAGCTACCTCTAATCGACACCTTGGGATGGATAAGTTACAACTACAGTAGCTGGATCACTGCCACTCACTGGGAGACACATAAACTGAGGGCCAGGCTCATGACAGCCCTAACAGCTGTGGGCATCTGGGGAGTAAATCAGCAGATGCGACATCCCTTCCTCTTTCTCTTTCTCAAATAAGATAAATAAATAATCTTAACAATGAAGATCCAAGGGGAAATCCTGAGCAATCAGGTTCAGTAACTACAGCAAAAAAGCCTTGCAACAAAGTGGACAACTTATGTAAGAGGACATGAGACACGCTTGGTAGATCTGAATGAAAAGAACCTTGTTCCTCAAATACATTGCCACCCAAAGCAAAATGCAAAAAAATAACAATTGCTGTCATAAAAGATTAAAAAGAATTGCAGTCATCAGGGGACCTGCTTGCTGCATTGATTATAATTCATTCCCAATCACTTTCGTAGACACAGAACAATATCCTTCCCACTGCTCCTGAAATCAAACCATCCCTTCCTGTAAGGCTGCCTCCCGAGAAAAACCTGAGAAGGGGTTGGTCCAGAATGACTGAAGGCTGGCTGTGTTTTCCAGAACTCCTTTCCACACTGTCTTCCTTGCCTACTGAGGACCCCGAGGGACCCTGAGCTAGTGGGGAGAGATGGGAGAACAGGTGTACAGGTGTTATTGGCTCCTGATCAGGTGTCGATCCTGAACATTCTCTCCTGAGCACTTGGTCACTTCCTCATGTCTCCTCCTCTCTCCCTGTGATTCCAACCACCCATGATCAAGCCTGTGATCAGGTTCCTAAATTACTGTCCACCCACTCAAGGTTGAGTGACCAGAGTTGTTAACTGCAATCCTTCAGGCCTGTAGGTGGGCATTCAGTCATCAAAACAGGAAATAGCCGAAGAGGCTCTTATGTAACTCATGTAGAAGAAGATACAGAGAAGAGTGGGAAGAAACAGCAGCAATAGTCCTAGGCTATGGCAGAGACCATGAGATGGATAAAAACGGATTCTGAGAAAGTGTTAGTGGATATACATAAACGCAAAGAAAAATGTTGATTGATAGAGTTAAAAATAACATAAGATGTAATAAAACAGATATTCCACATTTGACTTCACTTTGAGTTAAAGTATTTCAAAACTTACATACATTGATTTTTGCCTGTGCCTAGTTATTACGCAGAATAGCATTATCTAGTACTTTATCATATTAATGGTAGCCATTTATTCTGTTTGATATAACTATGACATAAAATTCTGTTCAGAGACACTATTGTATTTTATCTTCTTAGATAATCTTTGGAGGGATCATTGTTATCTGTTCATAACTCAAAATGAAATAGAAGAGAAGGAATGATTGAACAATTATATTTATAGATTCAGTCTTAAAGATAAATAGTTATTGGCCTCATTAAGATCACTGTTCTGAGGAAAAGATAAAACTACTGCTTTTATCTACTTTAAAAACATTAGAAACAAGCTATTCTTATATGAACTGTGATCCAACTCAGCAGCCTAAATTTTGTTCTTAATTGGTCCCTTCATACAGACATCACTTGGAAGACAACCAACAAACCAATTCTTTTATTTCTACATCTTCTGGCTGGAATAAGCCCAGGTTGAATATTTTAAAATAATAAAACCAATCCTGCTTTATTTTTAAAGGCTTTTATGTTGAATACAGAATTCAAGAATTGCTTATAAAATTATCAAGGGGCCTTTTAAGAAATTCAGATGAAGTCTTTGATTAGTCTTAACCTCAATTCACTCTTCATGTTTAAGTCAAGTGTAGAAATCTCAATTATTTTCCAGGCATCTTAGGCTTTTCATAGAGTAGCTGCTGGTGCAGAGATAATGGCGGTGTGTCTAGATATACTGGGGTATAGCTGAAAGGGAAGTCTGGCACATTCCATATAACTAACGCATGGGCCAATCACAACATAGCACCTTACTAATAAAGCATATAGGAGGACACACAGTCCCTCCAAATGTCCTATTGTTTCAGGTGGAAGGAGCCATAGGAACTATTAATGATAGATTGTAAAGATAATGCCAAAGCATGCTACAAAAATTGAAAGAGTTTGTGGTAAAATGTTTTCAAATTTTAGCAATTCATGCTGTACCCTCATGCTTTTTCTATACCCACCTGTAACATTATTCATTCAATAATTGTATTTAGATGTCCTTACATATTTGAATAATTTCAATTTACCTTTTACCTGAGTTAATTTATTGGCAACTTGTTCATGTTTAACTTTTATATGTGTGTATATTTGTGTGTACAAAAACATGCACATCTGGAAAAACTGGATTTCCACAAGCAGAAGTATGAAGCAAGACCCCTACCTTACACATTACACAAAAATCCACTCAACATGGATTAAAGATCTAAATCTATAATCTGTCACCATCAACTTATTAGAGAACATCAGAGAAACCCTGCAAGATATAGGTACCGGCAAAGACTTTTTGGAAAAGACCCCAGAGGCACAGGTAGCCAAAGCCAAAATTAACAACTGGGATTACATCAAATTGAGAAGTTTCTGTACTACAAAAGAAACAGCCAGGAAAGTGAAGAGGCAACTGAAAGAATGGGAGAAAATATATGCAAATTATGCAACTGATAAAGGGTTAATAACCAGAATCTACAAAGAGATCAAGAAACTCCACAACAACGAAACAAACAACCCACATAAGAGATGGGCCAAGGATCTAAATAGACATTTTTCAAAAGAGGAAATCCAAATGGCCAACAGACACATGAAAAAATGTTCAGGATCACTAGGAATCAGGGAAATGCAAATCAAAACCACAATGAGGTTTCACCTCACCCGGGTTAGAATGGCTTACATATAGAAGTCAACTAAAACAGACACTGGTGAGGATGTGGGGGAAAAGGGACACTAACCCACTGTTGGTGGGAATGCAAACTGGTTAAACCACTATGGAAGACAGTTTGGAGATTCCTCAGAAACCTGAATATAGCCCTACCACACGACCCAGCCACTCCACTCCTCAGAATCTACCCAATGAAATTAAATTGATAAATAAAAGAGCTATCTGCACCTTAATGTTTATTGCAGCTCAATTCACAATAGTTAAGACATGGAATCAACCTAAATGCCAATCAAAAGAAGACTGGACAAAGAAATTATGGGATATATACTCTATAGAATACTACACAGCGGTAAAAAAAATGAAATCCAGTCATTTGCAACAAAATGGAGGAATCTGGAAAACATCATGCTGTGTGAAGCAGGTGCTAAAGGGACAAATATATGCTCCTGTGACAACTAACAGAGCACATAAAAGGAAACCTTTTGAAGTGAAATGGACACTATGAGAAACATTGACTTGATCAGCCCTTGGCCTGTCAAGGAACAGCTTGCTATTTTATCCCTTTTATTTTTGTTCTACATAATACCATGGGTTGAACTCTTTAATTAACACACAATTCTTCTTAGTTGTTTAAATTCAACTGAAAATTGATCCCTGTTAAATATAAGAGTGGGAATAAGAGAGGGAGGAGATGCACAGTTCGGCACATCCTCACTCAGACTTGCTCCTAATGCTAAACCTAGAAACGTGCCAGGGACTCCAAATCCCATTAAGTTGGCAGGTAGCAATTTCATCATACTAGTTAAGGTGATCAGTTTAAGTTCATGATTGATCATAAAGATAGGATTAAGTGTCAAAGGGATCACATAATTAAGACTAGTGTCTGCTAATAATAATTGATAAAATTAAAAAAGGAGAGAACGATCCAACATGGGAAGCGGGATACACAGCAGACCCATAGATGCCCTAAACAGCACTCTGGCCTCAGATTCATCCCTTAAGGCATTTGGAACTGGCTGAAGAGCCCATGAGAGTATTTTAGGCATGGAAAGCCAAAACACTGTGACAAAACACACACACACACACACACACACACACACACACACAAAACCTAAATGAAAGATCTCTGTGAGTGAGATCCTAGTAGAAAGAATGAGCCATCAAAGAAGGAGGTACCTTTCTCTGAAGGGAGGAGAGAACTTCCACTTTGACTATGGCCTTGTCTAAATAAGATCAGAGTTGGCGAACTCGAAAGGCTTCCATAGCCTTGGCAACTCATGACAAGAGCCTCGGATGCTTACTGACACCATAAACAAGAGTGTCAATTCTTAAATCAACAACAAGAGTCACTGTGCACTTACTCCCCATATGTGGTCTCAGTCCTTAATGTGTTGTACTATGTGATTTAACAGTATAACTAGTACTCAAACAGTACTTTACACTTTGTGTTTCTGTGTGGGTGCAAACTATTGAAATCTTTACTTAGTATATACTAAATTGATCTTCTGTATATGAAGATAATTGAAAATGAGTCGATGTGAATGGGATAGGAGAGAGAGCGGGAGATGGGATGGTTGCAGGTGGGAGGGAGGTTATGGGGGGAAAGGCCACTGTAATCCAACAGTTGTACTTTGGAAATTATATTTATTAAATAAAAGTTAAAAAAATAAAAAAAAATAACAAGAACATATCAAATTGACACAAGAGAAAGTCCCATAGAATGAAAGACGGAACCATTTAAGCAATGAAGTAGACTGTCGGGTTATAATCCAAGTGAATTTTTTTTTCTGAAAAATAAATATTTATAATATATAATGATATAAATTAAACAATTAAGAAGTTAGTAAATGGGAGAAAAGGCACAAATTGTGTAAAAACAATTCCAAGCATATTATATAGACACTCCACCATAAGGAAGGGGGAGCATAAGTGCCCACTCATTTAATCTGGGGGCACATGACCTCTTTCCAAAAAGGTACAGTGCATGAAAGGCAGAAGAAAACTGGAGAAATCACCATTTGAGCTAGAAAATCAAGGTCAACATTGGCAGTCATACTTTCTATAGACAGTATATATCCTTGATATAATGTGATGAAAATGGCACTTTGCTTCTGTAAGCTCCCTCTCCAATACCTACACATTATGCCAGTAAAAATATGAGAAAAAATTAGACAAATTCCAAGAGAGTGAACTTCTACAATATACTGAATAAGTGCTCTACAATACTGCCAATGTCATCAAAAATAGGAAAGTTTGGAACACTGTTAACGTCAAGGGTACTCAAGGTTGTATGACAGCTAAGTATCATCCAGCACCCTGGATGGAATCCTAGACAGAAGAAGGGCATCAGATCAAAACTAAAGAAACCTAAATAAACTGAAGACTTTCTATTTCCAAGAACTGTTTAATGTTTTCCAGTTAACAATACTATGGGAATATTGTTTCATCAACAGTAACAAATGCACCATATTCATGAAAGATATTGATAATATGAGAAACTTCATATGGGGTATAAGGGGTAAATGGTAATTTTCTGTAAATGTACAACTGCTAAAAAATAAAATATATTAAAATAGTAGCAGGTGAGGGGCATTTGGTGCAGGAGTTAAGATGCCACTTGGGAATGACTGCACCTCATATTGGAGTGACTGGTTCCAGCCCCAGCTACTCTACTTACAATCCAGATTCCTGATAATGTACAGCTTGGGAGGCAGCAGTAATGGATCAAGTATTTGGGTTCTTGCCACCTACATGGGAAACCTGTATTGAGTTCCTGGCTCCTGGCTTTGGCCCGGCACAGCCCTAACTGTGCTGGGCATTTGGAGACTGAGCTGGTGCATGGAAGACCTCTCTGTGCATCCCTGTCTCTCTCTTTCAAATAAAATTAAAAATAAATAAAAAACTTAAAAATAGTAGAGATGAACGGGTAAGAAACCTCATTGAATGACTGGTGAGTCTCTATGAATTTCTCCCATTTCTCCAAGACTGAGCTCAAGTCAAGTCCAAATTCTTTAATTGGACATCAGAGTAGATAGTTCAGGAGTAGCCTTCTCAATTTGGCTCAAAATCAGAAATGGGATCTTTAACTCTTTTTTTTTTTCATTTCTCCATTTGTTTACTTAACATCCTGTCTCCTAAACACTCCTATCATAGTAAGATGGGAATCCAGAGAAGCTTAAATCCATGAAAGACAGGAACTCTGCTGTGGCCCCAAGTGACAAGGAGAAACACATGACTTTTCTTTGCTTCTCTGCCCCTGGACCCCAGAGAGGTGTGGGTCCAAGGAGTTACACAACATAGCAGAGTATAAAAGGCCCTGATTACCCCAATGGAGAAGTTTGAAGACAGTGCTGAGGTGGTTGCAAAAAGGGTGAATGTTTTTTGTTAAAATCCTTTATGAACTCCTGGGCTAACTTCTAAGCTGAGCGTTTAAGTACCCACCCCAAGGGACATGGACTTTGGTTAGTATGGGACAGACAACCACGAAGTCCCACACTGGCCACTGGGTGGTGCAACAGGGCATAGATCCTAATAGTACAGCAAAGGCTTTGGACACCAAACTGAAATGGGAACACAACCCATGGAATATCAGAACTTGCAGCCTGAATCTCAGCTCGAGGGATGCCTGATTAAAAATATAATTAATATTCTCTGCATAAATTAAACTAAACGTAGAATCTCATAACAAAACATCAGCAACATCCATACTGCATGCAGTTACTCAGGTTATGAAGAATAAGAAAAATCTCAACTTGCCTTAGTCAAGAACCACTGGACTTCAATAGTGAAATAGCACAAATATATCATCTCCAACCAAAAGAAGAATCAAATGGAAATTTTAGAAAAATTTAATAGCCAAGCAAATCAAAGAGAACTTCATGGGAATGAAAAAGCAGAAAAAAATGATCACTAAATTGGAAAATGGATCTATAGAAATTGTCCAGTGTGAACAATGGAGAAAAAAAAGGGGAAAAATTAAATAAAGTCTCAGAGACATATGGGAAAAGAGCAAAGTATCTAACATCCATTCTATCAGTGCCTAAGAAGGAGTGAGTAATAATGTGGTGCAGAGAATTTGGGCAAAACTATGCCTGCCAAATTCCCAAATTTGGCAAAAGACATCAACCTATAGATTAAGCAACTTAAATCCAAAGATAAAGAAAACATGTTAAAACATAAATCTTTAAAAAAAGGAAAACGTGTTAAAAAAATAAGTGAAAAAACAATGCAAACCTTGAGTGGAATGATGACTCAAATGACTGAATGTCTCATCACAATCACGGGACCAAACATGTGCAACAACGTTTCTAAAGTACTAAGTGAAAAGAAGTGTAATTCGATATGTAGCAGAAATATACTCCAGGAATGAAGGGGAAAGAAGAAACTCTCAGATGAAGGAAATTAATAGAATTTGGTGGTAGCAGACATGCTGTAATAGAACTGTAAAGAAGTACCTAAGATACAACAGAAACAAAACCAAAAGGAAGCCCAGGATGAAGGAAGGGCAATAAAATAGCAAAAGCAGGGTAAATATAATAGAACAGGCTTTCTCTGTGTAAGTCTATAAATTATTTTACAGTTAAAAAGCCAAAATTAGAACACTGAGGAAGCTTTTGAAGAATGTGGCTATAATGCCTGGTGCCCCTACAATGGAATGCAATGAAAGGGAAAGGGACCTGCACACGGATTAGGTTCTACGTGAACTGTAAAATCATCAGTAAAGTTAAGTATGTGTACGGACATATTCAGAGATGTATGTCAAAACACCCAGATGAATCTCCAAGAATTGTACAAAGGGAAATGGGAATCAAAACTGCTATGAGATACCACTTTTCAGTTTCATAGAATAGCTAAAATAAAATACATGAAAATGCCAAGTGTCAGCAAGAAAGAAAAACAACTGAAACTTTTATATATAACAAGAATGAATGAAAAAAATGGTTAGTCACCGTGGAGACCAGGTTAATAGGTTTTTTTTTTTTTTTTTTTTTTTTTTTTTTTTAGTTAAACATCCACTTCTCATGTGATCTAACAAACTTCCTCATGGATATTCACATTTAAAAAGTGAAGCATTTATTTTCACCTAAGTGTCCACAAATGTTATAGCAGTCCAAATACCCTTCAATAGCAGAATAGATAAATCATAGCACATTCATACAATGGATTACTACACAGCAGCACAAAGCAATCAACTATTTATACATGCAACATTTTGGGTGAATTTCCATGGCATTTTGCTGAGTGAAAGTACTCATCTTGAAATGTTACACTCTATTTATATATCATGCTTATAGAGAACCACAGATCAGATAAACGGTTGGAAGATGTTGGGGGCAGTGAAGAAGTGTAAAAAGGGGAATCTTTTAGGGTAATGGGATTGCTTTGCATCCTCACTGTAGTGGTCGCTGTGCAAATTTACACATGCAAAATAACATTTTATTAAAGAGCAATTTATGATGATCCAAGAGGGCTGAATAATGAGAAACTGCACTGACCTCAGCCACAGAAAGATACCGTGAGAACAAAGGGCGGGCCACTTTCCCAGGGGACTGACTGAGCGGAATTTTCAGTAGGGAATGGACAGAACAGAACAGAGACTGTGGAGCAGCAAGGACAGGGAACAGATGTCTACTGCTGTGTGCTGCCAGTAACTCCTGCATCTGCACGGCTGGTGCTAAGCAGGAAGAACCATCTTCCACAGCCAGGTGATGGGAGGTTGCCGCAGCTCCAGCCACTGGCAGCTTTGACTGTGGGAGAATCCCATGGTCCCCATGGGCTTTGATTCTGGCCCGAGGAGCTGGCCAACTACTTGCTTCCTGAAGCGAGGCCACAGTTCTTCCTTCTCCTCCCACTACGTGTCAGACTCATTTTGCTGAGGAGGAGCTGCAGGTGAATCTGTCCTGATTTGGGGACCAGCTACCAGCCCACACCACGGAAGGGGCAGCTCCCAGCACCTCAGCTGTACCCAGTGATTGTATGAGTTCTGGAGACCGGGCACTGAGCTGAGAGGGCCATGGCTTGTGCATGTGTTCCTGCGCACATACCCAGTCTGACTGTGGAAACTCAGAGCTCATTGCACACTGGAAAGAGGTCTTACAGAGGGCTTCGGGGACATGCTATGGCTGAGGTGGTGCTCTGTACAGTGCACATGTGGGGTGTGCAGGCACCCTGAGTTCGTGCTAGGCTGCGCATCAGCTGGCTCACCTTGGCACAGAGAAGGGCTGAGAATGTCAATACACAATCCAATCAAGATCCTACTACTGTAGCCAGAGGTGCTCCACAATGCCACACTGGGTGTCACTCTGGACACTTGCCCCACTCACAAAAAGTGGCCAGAGCTCCCTGGCCCCACTCAGCATACAGACTTGGAACTCCAGTGTAAGATTCAAGCACTCCAACAACCATGGATGCATATTTATAAGAAAGGCGTTCAATCAAAAACAAACCACCCCCCACAGAGGAAATATAAATGATCCCCAGTGTGTGTAAAAATCAATGTAGAGGCCGGTGCCGCAGCTCAATAGGCTAATCCTCCATCTTGCAGCGCCAGCACACCGGGTTCTAGTCACGGTCAGGGCACCGGATTCTGTCCCAGTTGCCCCTCTTCCAGGCCAGCTCTCTGCTGTGGCCAGGGAGTGCAGTGGAGGATGGACCAAGTACTTGGGCCCTGCACCCTATAGGAGACCAGGAGAAGCACCTGGTTCCTGCCATCGGATCAGTGCGGTGCGCCAGCCACAGTGCGCCGGCCGCGGTGGCCATTGGCGGGTGAACCAACGGCAAAAGGAAGACCTTTCTCTCTGTCTCTCTCTCTCTCTCTCTCACTGTCCAGTCGGCCTGTCAAAAAAAAAAAAAAAATCAATGTAGAACACAAGTAACATATACGATTCCCCAAAAGGAACACAATACTACATCAATATTGGTCTGTGAAGAGGGGAGATTGATGAAGTGCCTGAAAAGGAAGTTTATTCAAAAACAAAGAGAAACATGATGTACAATGTAATATTTTATCCATTTTAGTATTTTTTTAAGTTCTAGTACCATTGGTTGAACTCTGTAATTAACACACAATTATTCTTAGGTGTTTAAATTTTAACTGAAAAGTGATCCCTGTTAGGAATTTGGAAAACATTATGCTGAGTGAAATAAGCCAGTCCCAAAGGGACAAATATCATATGTTCTCCCTGATTGGTGACAACTAACTGAGCACCAAAAAGGAAACCTGTTAAAGTGAAATGAACACTAGGAGAAACGGTGACTTGATCAGCCCTCACCCTGACTGTTGATGAGCAACTTAATATGTTATCCCTCTTAGTATTTTTTTTTGTTTGTTCTACTTAATACTTTTGGTTGAATACTGTAATCAATACACAATTCTTCTTAAGTGCTGAAACTTAACTGAAAAGTGATCACTGTTAAATATAAGAGTGGGAATAAGAGAGGGAAGAGATGTGCAATTCGGGACATGCTCAAGCTGACTTGCCCCGAACAGTAGAGTTAGAAATATACCAGGGGATTCCAATTCAATCCCATCATGGTGGCATGTACCAATGTCATCTCACTAGTCCCAGTGATCAATTTCTGCTCACAATTGATCATAATGATAGGACTAAGAACCAAAGGGATCACATAAACAAGACTAGTGTCTGCAAATACTAGCTGATAGAATAAAAAAGGGAGAGAATGATCCAACATGGGAAGTGAGATACACAGCAGACCCATAGAATGGCAGATGTCCTAAACAGCACTCTGGCCTCAGAATCAGCCCTTAAGCCATGCAGATCCGGCTAAAAAGCCCATGAGAGTATTTCAGGCATGGAAAGCCAAGACACTCTGGGAGGAAAAAAAAAAAAACCTAAATGAAAGATCTCCACGAGTGAGATCCCAGTGGAAAGAATGGGTCATCAAAGAAGGAGGTACCTTTCTCTGAAGGGAGGAGAGAACTTCCACTTTGACTGTGACCTTGTCTAAATATGATCAGAGTCAGTGAACTCAGGGGGCTTCCATAGCCTTGGCAGCTCATGACAAGAGCCTTGGGTGATTACTGGCACCATAAACAAGAGTGTCAATTTGTTAAGTCAACAACAGGAGTCACTGTGCACTTACTCCTCATGTAGGATCTCTGTCCTTAGTGTGCTGTACATTGAGATTTAATGCTATAACTAGTACTCAAACAGTATTTTTCACTTTATGTTTCTGTGTGGGAGCGAACTGCTGAAATCTTTACTTAATGTATGCTAAACTGATCTTCTGTATATAAAGAGAATCGAAAATGAATCTTGATGTGAATGGAAGGGGAGAGGGAGTGGGAAAGGGGAGGGTTGTGGGTGGGAGGGACGTTATGGGGGGGAAGCCATTGTAATCCATAAGCTGTACTTTGGAAATTTATAGTCATTAAATAAAAGTTAAAAAATAAATAAATAAATAAAAGAGAAACAGTTAAATGAAAAAAAGAAATCCACCCACAACATGGATGAGAAACTCTGCACAGAAAATAAAATACTGAAGAAAAACCAAACAGAAATATTAGAAATAAAGTATTCAATAAGTTAAATAAAAAATACAGTGAAAATCCTTAACCACAGGCTTCATGAGACAGAAGAAATAATAACTTATCTATAAATCAGGTCTTTTAAAATAGCTTTGTCAGGCCAGCGCTGCAGCTTACTAGGCTAATCCTGTGCCTGCGGTCCCGGCACCCTGGTTTCTAGTCCCGGTTGGGGCGCTGGATTCTGTCCTGGTTACTTCTCTTCCAGTCCAGCTCTCTGCTGTGGCCCGGGAAGGCAGTGGAGGATGGCTCAAGTGCTTGGGCCCTGCACCCACATGGGAGACCAGGAGGAAGCACCTGGCTCCTGGCTTCGGATTGGTGCAGCGTGCTGGCTGTAGCAGCCATTTTGGGGGTGAACCAATGGAAAAAGGTAGACGTTTCTCTCTCTCTCTCTCTCTCTCCTCTCTCACTGTCTAACTCTGCCTGTCAAAAAAAAAAAAAAAAAGAATAGCTTTGTCAGACAAGAAAAAGCTGATAAAATTAGAAAGACCAAAAACAGTCTTGGAGATTTATGGGATACCATCGAACTATAAAATATATAAATCTCATGAGTTCTTGAAGATTTGGAAAAAAAATAATGGCTTAGAAAACTTATTCAACAGGCCAGCATTGTGGCGCAGTGGGTTAATCCTCCTCCTGCAGCGCTGGCATCTCATATGGGCGCTGTACCTCTTCTAATCCAGCTCTCTGCTGTGACCTGGGAAAGCAGTAGAAGATGGCCCAAGTGCTTGGGCCCCCACACCCACATAGGAGACCCAGAAGCAGCTACTGGCTCCTGGCTTCGGATCGGCGCAGCTCCGGCCATTGTGGACATTTGGGGAGTGAACTAACGGAAGGAAGACCTTTCTCTCTGTCTCTCTCTCTCTCACTGTCTGTAACTCTACCTCTCAAATAAATAAATAAAAATCTTAAAAAAAGAAAATTTATTCAACATGATAATAGCAGAGTTCCCCCAATTTCGAGAATGAAATAGACATTCAAATACAGAAGCACACAGAACCCCAAATAGATCAGAAAAGATCCTCACCATTACACATTATAGTCAAATTTTCAAAAGTGAAACATAAAGATAAAATCCTAAAATCTGTGAGAGAAAAGCCAGCTCGCTATTAATGGGACACCCATTAGATTGACAGCAGATTCCTCCACAGAAACCCTACAAGTCAAGAGAGAATGAAAAGATACAGTCCAAGTCTTCAAAATAAACAAAATATAAAGCATACAAATTGAAAATATACAAACACATGGAGACTGAAAAGACACCGAAGAAAAAGAAAAAGCAAACCTCTAACCCAGAATAACTTACCCAGCAAAGCTCTCACTCATAAATGAAGGAGAAATAAAGACATTCCAAGATAAGCAAAAATTTTTAAAAAACTTTCACTACTGGACAGCCTTATAAACTATATTTAAGGATGTTCTACACACAGAAACATAGAAAGATGATAAGCATTATTAGTGTCACTCCCCGTCTTCGTGGAGGAACGACACAGGACCCTGCGCTGTTCTTTCGTCTGCTCGGCCCTCCCCGGGTTTGCTGCTGGTTCTTCCCGGGTTGGCTACCAACCCTTCCACCTCCGTGGAAGGGCGGTTCCCCCTGCCACATTCCTCACTTCCGTGGGGGAGCGGCACACTGCCGGCCGGGTCTCTTGGGGGCTGCACAGGTGTTCCCTCAGATGTTCCTCTTAGATGTTCCTGGTGCATATTGTCTCTCTCCTCCTTTATAGTCCTCTTCCACCAATCCCAACTCTGCTACCCACACGCCAAGTATGCTGCTCTCCTCCAATCAGGAGCAGGTCCTACAGTTTATTGGTTGAACTGGAGGCAGCTGTGTAGAAGCTGTTTCTCCCTTCTCAGCGCCATATTGTGGGAGAGCAGATGCATAGAATAAGTCTTAATTCCAGTAACAGTCTAGTCCGAGTTGCTCCCAGTTGCTCCCCACAATTAGAAAATGTGAAGGCAGAAAATCTTCTAGTAAAAAGAACAATAGAAACATTTATAGAAAAATACAGAACCAAGTCATTACTTATCAATAACAACCTTGAATGTAAATGGACTAAATTCTTCAATTACAAGACACTGATGGGCTGTATGAATAAAATATATCCATTTATTGCTGCCTACAAGAAACACACTTCACCAGCAAAGATACATGTAGATTCAAAGTGAAAGGGTAGAAAAAATATTCTGTGCAAATGGAAATTTAAAAAAGCAGGAGTAACTACATTCATATCAAATAAAATAGACTTTAAAGACAAAAATAATGAGACAAAGAAGTTCATTATGTAATGTTTAAGGAATCAATTCAATGAGAAGATATGCACCCAGTTCTATAAAACAAATGTTAATGGATCTAAATTGAGATATAAACTCTAATACAATAATAGTGGAAGACTGTGACACTTCACCCTCATCAAAGGAAAGAACAACCAGACCAAAAATAAGTCAACAAAGAAACGATATAGTTAATCTATACTAAGACTTCTTGGAAAGAACCCAGAGGCACAGGCAGTCAAAGTCAAAATTAACAATTGGGATACATCAAATTGAGAAGTTTCTGTACTACAAAAGAAACAGTCAGGAAAGTGAAGAGGCAACTGAAAGAATGGGAAAAAATATTTGCATACTATGCAACCAATAAAAGATTAATAACCAGAATCTACAACGAGATCAAGAAACTCTACAACAACGAAACAAACAACTTAAGAGATGGGCCAAGGTCCTAAATAGACATTTTTCAAACCAGGAAATCCAAACAGCCAACAGACACATGAAAAAATGTTCAGGATCACTAGCCATACAGAAATGCAAATTGAAACCACTATGAGGCTGCACCTCACCCCGGTTAGAATGGCTCACGTACAGAAATCAAATAACAACAGATGCTGGTGAGGATGTGGGGAAAAAGGCACACGCACACTAATTCACTGTTGGTGGGAATGCAAACTGGTAAAGCCACTATGATAGTCAGTCTGGAGATTCCTCAGAAACCTGAATATAACCCTACCATACAAACCAGCCATCCCACTCCTTGAAATTTACCTAAAGGAAATTAAATTGGCAAACAAAAGAGCTGTCTGCACCTCCATGTTTATTGCAGCTCAATTCACAATAGCTAATACATGGAATCAACCTAAATGCCCATCAACAGAAGACTGGATAAAGAAAATATGGGATATATACCCTATAGAATACTATACAGCAGAAAAAAATGAAAACCGGTCATTTGCAACAAAATGGAGGAATCTGGAAAACATCATGCTGAGTGAAATAAGCCATTCCCAAAGGGACAAATATCATATGTTTCTCTGATCGGTGACAATTAACTGAGAACCTAAAAGGAAACCTTTTGAAGTGAAATGGACACTATGAGAAACAGTGACTTGATCAGCCCTTGTCCTAAATGTCTTTATTCCTTTTAGTATTTTTTTGTTCTACTTAATACCATAGGTTGAACTCTGTAATTAACACACAATTATTCTTAGGTGTTTAAATTTAACTGAAAAGTGATCCCTGTTAAATGTAAGAGTGGGAATAAGAGAGGGAGGAGATGTACAGTTTGGCACATGCTCAATCACATTTACTCCTAACAGTAGAGTTAGAAACGTGCCAGGGGATTCCAATTCAATCTCATCAAGGCAGCATATACCAATGCTATCTCACTAGTCAAAGTGATCAGTTTCTGTTCACAATTGATTATAATGATAGGATTAAGAGTCAAAAGGGATTACATAATTAAAACCAGTGTCTGCTAATACTAACTGATACAATTAAAAAGGAAAGAACAATCCAACATGGGAAGCAGGATACACAGCATACTCATAGAATGGCAGATGTCCTAAATAGCACTCTGGCCTCAGAATCAGCCCTTAAGGATTCGGATCTGGCTGAAGAGCCCATGAGAGTATTTCAGGCATGGAAAGCCAAGACACTCTGGCAAAAACAAACAAACAAACAAACAAACAAACACCTAAATGAAAGAGCTCTGTGAGTGAGATCCCAGTGGAAAGAACAGGCCATCAAAGAAGGAGGTACTTTTCTCTGAAGGGAGGAGAGAACTTCCACTTTGACTATGACCTTGTCTAAATAAGATCAGAGTTGGTGAACTCAAGAGGCTGCCATAGCCTTAGCAGCTCATGACAAGAGCCTTGGGTGATTACTGACATCATAAATAAGAGTGTCAATTGTTAAATCAATGACAGGAGTCACTGTGCACTTACTCCCCATGTCAGGTCTCGGTCCTTAATGTGTTGTACTATGTGAATTAATGGTATAACTAGTACTCAAACAGTATTTCACACTTTGTGTTTCTGTGTGGGTGCAACTGTTTAAATCTTTACTTAGTATATACTAAATTGATCTTCTGTATATAAATAAATTGAAAATGAATCTTGATGAAGAATGGGATGGGAGAGGGAGTGGGAGATGGGATGGTTGCCAGTGGGAGGGAGGTTATGGGGGAAAAAGCAGCTATAATCCAAAGTTGTACTTTGGAAATTTATGTTTATTAAAAAAAAAAGAAAAAAATCTATACTACAGACCAAATGGGCCTAGTTGATATCTGTAGAACATTTCATTCCACAGCTGCAGTATGCACATTATTCTTTCAGTGCATGAAACTTTCTCTAAGATAAACCATATACCAGGTCATAAAAATAATATGAAAACTAATCAGACCAGATGGCATTCATTCCATTTTTTTAAATAATTAATTTTATTTGAAAGAGTTACAGAGAGAGGTAGAGCCAGAGAAAGAGAGAGAGAGGTTTTCCATTCCACTGGTTCACTCCCCAAATGACCACAATGGCCAGAGCTGAGCTGATTTGAAGCCAGGTGCCAGGAGCTTCTTCCAGATCTCCCATGCAGTTGTAGGGACCTAAGGACTTGGGCCATCTTCTACTGCTTTTCCATAGCAGAGAGCTGGGTCAGAAGAGGAGGAGCAGCTGGGACTGGAACCGGCACCCATATGTGATGCAAGTGCTGCAGGATGGGGCTTTAACACACTGCGCCGCAGCGCCGGCCCCAGCACTCCATATTTTTAAGGAACCTTTTTTTTTTTTTTTTTTGACAGGCAGAGTGGACAGTGAGAGAGAGAGACAGAGAGAAAGATCTTCCTTTTCCATTGGTTCACCCTCCAATGGCCGTGGCTAGTGCGCTTTGGCTGGTGCACTGCGCTGATCCGATGGCAGGAGCCAGGTGCTTCTCCTGGTCTCCCATGGGGTGCAGGGCCCAAGCACTTGGGCCATCCTCCACTGCACTCCCTGGCCACAGCAGAGAGCTGGCCTGGAAGAGGGGCAACTGGGGACAGAATCCGGTGCCCCGACTGGGACTAGAACCCGGTGTGCTGGCACTGCAAGGCGGAGGATTAGCCTAGTGAGCCGCGGCGCCAGCCATAAGGAAACTTTTAATGAGAATCTGGTTCTTGTCCTCTTGACTTTTTCATAATCTGTCTCATCTGTGAATTCTCATTTTCCAAATCACCTGAAACACTTTTTAATTTCAGTCATTTATTGACAATCATAAACACTTACAGATATGAAATATAAATTAATGATACTGAGTCCAAATAAATGAGGGATAAATTAGGTTTCCAACCATAATGTTCAATGAGTACTTGTCTATAAAAGCTACCCCAAAATCTTCCTATTTGATGTCCTGTGGAGGGAGAAGCCTGGATGAGTTTTATAATGAGAATTCTAATGTCAGATGCCAATATCTCAGCCTCAGTGAAAATTGTCAGGAAAGAAAATTATCTATAGTCATAAAGTCAATTAGAGAAATAATATGATACACAGATAATTGCCACAAATAATCAGGAGGAAAAGGGAAAAGACATTCTTGGTAATATAGGAATGAGAAATTGGTAAAAAGAGAAAGCCTTGAATTTTTTCCCTTCTAATTAGTCCTTATATTCTTACTTATTCATTTCCCTCAGTAGAGAAAGGAAAGGAAAATATTTAAGATAACCAAAATGAATTGAATTATTTTACTGCTCTTTTTGTATAATTACCCACTTATTTAGTGGAGGCCAAAGGACAGGTATAATACTTGTTTATCCCCCAGAAGTCAGAAGATTTTCTGAGGAAATACTGATCAGGCTACTTTAGTGAATTAGTTCAGAAAGGAGATAGAGAGTTTGCAGAACTAGAAGTTAGATCAAATGGAAAGAAGGAGTGGAATTTTGGCAACTGGATCCAAAGCAAGCAGATCCTCCAAACAAAAAAGAATTTATGAAAAGTTGTTATAGACACTGTTTATGTCAAATTAATTCCCCTAGCAAGCTTGTGAGGTAAGTGTAGCAGCTTAAGGAACCACTCACTACGACAGTACGGGTTTTTGTTGAAAGTAGTGACTTATGAAATGTCAGTCACTCTGCTAGGTGCTGGACAGATGTAGCACTCACAATCCCCTCTCCCAGCCTACAGTCTCAGCTTTTGTTCTACAGGAAAAGCAGATGTTAAACAAATTATTACAGCCTAGGAGATTTTCTGTATTTATTTGAAAGTCAGAATTACAGAGAAGGAGAAGAAGGCGAGAGAGAGAGAGAGAGAGAGAGAGAGAGAGAGAGAGAGAGAGAATGAGAATGAATGAATATGAATGAATCTTGCATTCGCTGGTTCACTCCCAAAATGGCTACAATGGCCAGGGGCTGGGTCAAGCCAAAGCCAGGAGCCAAGAGCCAGGAGCCCTGTCCAGGTCTCCCATGTAGGTCAGGAGGTGGGGTAGAGGGAGAAGAAGACAGAAGGAGTGAGAGAAGAGAGAGAGAGAGAGGATGCGGGGGTTGGGGGGAGAGACATGTCTTCTATTCATTTCCATCCACTCTCCAAATGGCCACAACTGCTGGAAATGGCACAGTTTGAAGCCAGGAGAAAGGAGTTTCTTCTGGGCCTCTCTCATGAGTGCTGGGCCCAAGCACTTGGGCCATCCTCCACTGCTTTCCAAGGCACATTAGCAGGGTGCTGGATCAGAAGTGGAACAGCTGGCATTCAAACCTGTTCCCCTGTGGGATGCCAGTTCCACAGACAGCTGCTTTACCTGCTATACCACAGCACCAGGCCCTCCATTTTCAATTCAAACTTCAAATTATGTTTCTCAAAACTTAGGTTTCAACAAAGGTTAAGGATGTATTACCGCAATATTAATGACATCTTTTCTCCCTGTGTGGCCTCCTGTTCTACCTACCACCTATAAGCAGATATTCAGGTCACTATATTCATAATTAGAGGTGTTTTGGGGAGAGGGGCAGAAAGTAAAATTTGCATTTAAAATTTTTTCTGGTGGTTTTGTAAAAGCCTGGGAATGTGTTATGACAGATAGCCAGAATGGAAAATAAAAGGCAAGGTGACCTTGAGAGATGGACAAATGAGACGAAGTTAACCTTTCCAGCTTGGGTGGGCTCAGTGGTGGTGAGTTCAGAGTACACATGGGTAGACAGGATCCTAAACACTTACATTCCTAGTCCTGATACATTTTGATGTCACCAGAGGAATGATCACACAATCTTGGAAAATACATGGCTCTGTGGCGAACTTAACTCTGAAAGGAGCTTCAGGAATGCTGTGTTCAGGATGTTAGGAACTTGACACGATGGGTGGGTGGCGGTGAAATCCTAAAATGGCTCATACTACCTTTCTGCATGGGCTTTAAATCTTCTTTATTTCGACTTAATGAAAACAAACACAAGTAGTTGTTTTTGCAGCACTGAATTACATAAAGATGCTGCTTTTATACAGGAAATGGGGAATTTCACATTTGGTGACAGAAAACGTTTTGATATTGTTTAGGATACTTGACTCAAATCAAGTATCCCCAACACATGAGTGGACACAATCACTGTAGAAAAGTCACCCATCTCTTTTCTCACCCTGGGAACACCTGCTACTGCTCAGGCTATGCACACAAGAAACAGGAAGGCAGATACGGACATATTCCATGTTCTAGAAGAAGTTACAGCATTATGGGAAAGAGATTTGGAGAGGGAAATGAGGATGGGCCTTTCTGTATTCTAGGTTTCAAGAAACATGAGTTAAAGCTTGAATTGAAAATGGAGGCACTGGTGCTGTGGCATAGTGGGTAAAGCAGCTATCTGAGGCACTGGCATCCCATACGGGGGAGCAGGTTTGAATGCCAGCTGCTCCACTTCCAATGCAGCTCTCCGCTAATGTGCCTGGGGAAGCAGCAGAGGACGGCCCAAGTGCTTAGGCCCCTGCCCCGATGTGGGAGACCCAGAAGAAGCTCCTGCCTTCAGACTGGCCCATTTCCAGTAGTTGTGTCCACTTGAGGAGGGAACCACTGGATGGCAGACCTACAGACCTTCTCTCTCTCTTTCTCCCTCTCTCTCTCACCCACCCTTCTCCTATAACTCTGCCTTTCAAATGAATAAATGTTTAAAAAAGAGAAAGAAAATGGAATGAAGTGTGCTAGCATGCTCACTGACTGAACACAGGCTGAGCTGCTCTTCTGGCACCACCAGCTTTGCTTCGCGGCAGGTCCTCTACGCCTGCTGCGGTTATCTTACAGCATAGCAGATGTGCCTTCTTCAGCCGGCATGCCAAGCTCTCTGGCTGACCCACCGTCCTGGAATGGAATCAGTGTTAACAAATTCTGTGATTCCTGCCATTTTTGCTTTATTGATGTTTCCTTCTCCCTTTATCCCGCCTCCAAACTAATTTTCACTGAATTGAAAACAACCAAAAATGATGAATTGTTTCGTGCTTTTCTGCAGTGATGAGATTTAGTTGGATTTCACTGGCTCAGTTAAATTCCTGGCATAAATAAAACAAACCCTTGTACACAAGTAAAAGACAGCAAGGAAGATGTTAAGCAGTGGTGCCCAAAGAATATACAATTCTACCAGTAGTTATTCCGTATGCCACATGTTTCCTTTCATCTTTCTTTTCTCCTTCTTTTTGGAACAATATTTCCAGAATTACATGAGATAACGTTAAGATACAGAAATATTGGGAATAGAACTAGTGTCAAGAGAACTGAATTATTTTACTATTGGTTGAACTCTTTAATTAACACACAATTATTCTTAGGTGTTTAAATTTAACTGAAAAGTGATCCCTGTTAAATATAAGAGTGGGAATAAGAGAGGGAGGAGATGTACAATTTGGGACATGCTCAATCAGACTTGCCACAAATGGAAGAGTTAGAAATGTGCCAGGGGATTCCAATTCAATCCCATCAAGGTGGCATGTATCAATGCCATCTCACTAGTCAGAGTGATCAGTTTCAGTTCATAATTGATCATAATGATAGGATTAAGAGTCAAGGGATCACATAACCAAGACTAGTGTCTGCTAATACTAACTGATAGAATTAAAAAGGAGAGAGCAATCCAACATAGGAAGCAGGATACGCAGCAGACTCATAGAATGGCAGATGTCCTAAACAGCACTCTGGCCTCAGAATCAGCCCTTAAGGCATGCAGATCCAGCTAAAATGCCCATGAGAGTATTTTAGGCATGGAAAGCCAAGACACTGTGGCAAAAAAAAAAAAAAAAAAAAAAAAAAACAAACAAACAACAAACCCTAAATGAAAGATCTCTGTGAGTGAGATCCCAGCAAAAAGAATGGGCCATCAAAGAAGGAGGTAACTTTCTCTGAAGGGAGGAGAGAACTTCCACTTTGACTCTGACCTTGTCTAAATCTGATCAGAGTCAGCAAACTCAAAAGGCTTCCATAGCCTTGGCAACTCATGACAAGAGCCTCCAGTGATTACTGGTGCCATAAACAAGAGTGTCAATTTGTTAAGTCAACAACAGGAGTCACTGTGCACTTACTCCTCATGTAGGATCTTCTTCCTTAATGTGTTGTACAATGTGAATTAACAGTATAAAACTAGTACTCAAACAGAACTTTACACTTTGTGTTTCTGTGTGGGAGCAAACTGTTGAAATCTTTACTTAATATATACTAAATTGATCTTCTGTATATAAGTATAATTGAAAATAAATCTTGATGTGAATGGGATGGGAAAGGCAGCAGGAGATGGGAGGGTTGTGGGTGGGAGGGAGGTTATGGGGGGGGAGCCGCTATAATCCAAAAGCTTTACTTTGGAAATAATAAAATTTTAAAAACTCAAAAAAAAAAGAACTTAATTATTTTAATTGTCTGCTCATGTATAGGAAAATAAAATAGTATAAACCTCTTCTCAATTTCACCTATAAGGAAAGTATTTAGAATATTTAGTCTTCTTTCTGCTGACTGAGAAATAGTTACATGAAAACTCCAGGTGTAACATTTCTCTACTGCTGGGCAGCCATCTATCCCCAACCTGGAAGGTCATAAAGGCAATAATTTATTTTTCATGATTCTATGTAGGGTGGGACACTTCTATTGTGTTCCCTAAGCACGATCAGAGCTGCACTCAGTCTGTTGTCCATTACTAGAGGATCCACGATGGTCCTACTGCTGTGGGGCCTTGGTGCTGCCTGTCAGCTGTCTCTGTGTGTGATCTTCCCCTTCATGGGACTGCCGTGGTTATGCTGGAGACAGATTAAATCTGTACACACCAGGACAAGGCTGCAGAACTCACACAACCTCACATTTCTCACATTTTATTGGTCAAGGAAGTCAGAAGGCTAGCCCATATTTAAGGAATAGGGAGTATAAAATACTATTGATCAAAAAGATGCAATATATTTGTGATTATATCTGCCACACTGAACAATTTTGAAATTTTATCTGTGAAAATCCCATGTTAGGAATATTTACTGCATTTTTAGTATTTTAAGTTTACAGTGGTAGCATATGGATATCAACAACTCTATTGAACAAGTATTTATGCACTATGAATTGATAAATTTTAAAATTATAATAATTTCTCATGATTGTCTTATAAATGTTTAACAGTTCTTTGTATGGAGTCATTTATATTCCAACATTAATTTGGACCAACTTAGAAGAGTTTAATTTCAAGCCTTTTTAAGGGAACAAATTTAATTTGAAAAACAGAGCTTCAGGCATTTTAGACTGGGAAGATACTGTATATAAAATTTACAAAATGGGAAAACAAGTTATATATGGAGGGAAGTCATATATGGTTGAGTGAATAAATGAGTTATCAAGATTTCTGAGTTGAAAAGTAAAAAAGTAGTGGATTATTAAAAGACAAAAAGATAATATCAAATCTGATATGATTGATGCAAGACAGATATAAAAAAGAAACACCAGTCACTTTCAAAAAGTGACTCTACACTTTCGTAGTTAGCTTTACTTACAAACACTGATTCCTCCCTTCAAACAGAAATATTCATTGCACGTTTAACATGTGACAGATTGCAATTAGCAGTAAGCAAAATAGAAAATGCGTCCCCTTTCTCTGGCCCTTATAGTGTGTACTGTGGGCTTAAGCACATATCAAACTTTTAAAGAAACCAATTATAAATCTCAACGAGTTTTATGAATGGAAAAAACAAGGTGCTAAGAAGAAATATGCAGGGAAGAGGGGAATATGCTAGCCCAGTTATCAAAGGATATCCTTCTGAAGAGGTTATATTTAAGCAACATTTTTTTTAAAAAAGCCCACCATTAAATGGATCTATCCCAGTGACTGGAGGTAGTACAGTGCAGAGAGCAGGAGCAGCATGGAGCTGAAGGCATACAGAACAGAACACTGTGCATTTCAGCATACCGAGAGATAGGCTAGAAAATAAATTACAATCAAATCCTACAGCTCCCTGTTGACTTTGATAATGACTGAATTTTAAGCAAATTGTAACTTTAAAAAGTTGTAGGGGAAGGAAATTATTTTAGCAATGTCTCTGGTTGCTATATGACGAGTAGATTAGAGTGGATGCAAAGCTAAACAGGGAGGCGCATTGGAGGGTAATGCAGAGGTTTGGAAGGCTGCGGTAAGGGTCGGCTGGGCAGGGGAGCAGTGGTGATGAAGGCAGGTGGATATGCATTTGCAGCATCTTAGGATTTGTATTGGATTGCATAGAACTGTTTTGGGAATGAGTTGCAGGTTTCTGCCTGGAGTGATTATGGGTACTTGTCTGGGATGCAGAAGATTTAGAGGATGCAGAGTTGAGACATAGGTCTGTGGGTTGAACTAGGATGCAATGAAGTATGGCTTCAAGTAATCAGTGGTGTAAGAATATGGTTGTCAGAAGAAAGGTCTGGCTTCAAGACAAGAATTTGGAACTTATCAGTATATTGATAATGCTTATATTCATAGGACTGTGTAATATCAGTGTGTTAAAATCCAGCAGGAATATAAACAGAGGACTGCAAATAGGCAAGGCTAAGTCTTAAGGAATACTATTGTTCTGGTATGGTAAACAAAGACTGATAGACAAAGGGAATCGTTAATAAAGAGCAAAGACAGGAATAGAAGAAAAACCAGGAGACTACACCAATTCCTTCTGACTTTTTGTAGACTTAAGCCACAGCTTCTACCTCTGCCCCCTAATTTATATGGATTCCAGAAAAGTCATGTAAAAAGAACTTAAATACTATTCAAACCTGGAGTTCAGAGCTAAACTGAAATTTGTGAGAAGCATTATGAGAAAGATTAGATAAATAAGTGGAAACCAAGGAGAACCTGTGTGAAGATGAAGGGTGCAGCATTGCACAAACAGTAGCAGGGAATGCTTCTCTGAGCAGTGTGGGCCTGCCTGACAGCCTCACTGCTCCAAACAGTTTGCTCTGTCTCCACGCCCCACCTACGGACCTCCAGGCTGTGGTATGTGTGGGCATATAAGCCTTTATCCTGGGGACCTAAATGCTCTGTGCAGGAACCATTACCACAAAAACAGAGGTGAACAGTGGTAGCCCTCTAACAGGAGTGCAGAACCTTTTTTTCTGCCAAGGGCCTTTTGGATATTTATATTATCACTCATAGGCCATACAAAATTATCAACTTATAAATTGGTCTGCTATGAATTTATTGAAATTTTTAATATTCTTTTTTAAACTTTCATTTAATAAATATAAATTTCCAAAGTACAGCTTATGGATTACAGTGACTAGTTATAGCACTATTTCACATTGTACAGCACACTAAGGACAGAGATCCTACATGAGGGGTAAGTGCATAGTGACGCCTGTTGTTGACTTAACAAGCTGACACTCTTGTTTATGGCGCCAGTAATCACCTGAGGCTCTAGTCATGAGTTGCCAAGGCTATGGGAGCCTTTTGAGTTCGCTGACTCCAATCTTATTTAGACAAGGTCAGAGTCAAAGTGGAAGTTCTCTCCTCCCTTCAGAGAAAGGTACCTCCTTCTTTGATGGCCCATTCTTTCTGCTGGGATCTCACTCACAGAGATCTTACATTTAGGTCCTCCTTTTTTTTTTTTTTTTTTTTTTGCCAGAGTGTCTTGGCTTTCCATGCCTGAAATACTCTCATGGGCTTTTTAGCCGGATCTGCATGGCTTAAGGGCTGATTCTGAGGCCAGAGTGCTGTTTAGGACATCTGCCATGCTATGAGTCTGCTGTGTATCCTGCTCCCCATGTTGGATTGCTCTCTCCTTTTAATTCTATCAGTTAGTATTAGCAGACACTAGTCTTGTTTATGTGATCCTTTTGACTCTTAATCCTATCATTGTGATCAATTATGAACTGAAACTGATCACTCTGACTAGTGAGATGGCATTGATACATGCCACCTTGATGGGATTGAATTGGAATCCCCTGGCACATTTCTAACTCTTCCATTTGGGGCAAGTCTGATTGAGCATGTCCCAAATTGTACATCTCCTCCCTCTCTTATTCCCACTCTTATATTTAACAGGGATCACTTTTCAGTTAAATTTAAACACCTAAGAATAATTGTGTGTTAATTAAAGAGTTCAACAAATAGTATTAAGTAGAACAAAAAACATACTAAAAGGGATAAAGTATTAAGTTGTTCATCAACATTCAGGACATGGGCTGATCTAGTCACTGTTTCTCATAGTGTCCATTTCACTTCAACAGATTTCCTTTTTGGTGCTCGGTTAGTTGTCACCGATCAGGGAGAACATATGATATTTGTCCCTTTGGGACTGGGTTATTTCACTCAGCATGATGTGTTCCAGATTCCTCCATTTTGTTGCAAATGACTGGATTTCATTGTTTTTTACTGCTGTGTAGTATTCTATAGTGTACATGTCCCATGATTTCTTTATCCAGTCTACTGTTCATGGGCATTTGGGTTGATTCCATGTATTAGCTATTGTGAGTTGAGCTGCAATAAACATTAAGGTGCAGACAGCTTGTTTATTTGCCAATTTTATTTCCTTTGGGTAAATTATAAGGAGTGGGATGGCTGGGTTGTATGGTAGGGTTATATTCAGGTTTCTGAGGAATCTCCAGACTGACTTCCATAGTGGCTTAACCAGTTTGCATTCCACCAACAGTCAGTTAGTGTCCCTTTTCAACACATCCTCATCAGCATCTATTGTTGGTAGATTTCTGAATTGAGCCATTCTAACCCAGGTGAGGTGACACCTCATTGTGGTTTTGATTTGCATTTCCCTGATTGCTAGTGATCCTGAACATTTTTTCATGTTGGCCCTTTGGATTTCCTCTTGAAAAATGTCTATTGAGGTCCTTGGCCCATCTCTTAAGTGGGTTGTTTGTTTCGTTGTTGTGGAGTTTCTTGATCTCTTTGTAGATTCTGGTTATCAATCCTTTATTGGTTGCATAGTATGCTAATATTTTTCCCATTCTTTCAGTTGCCTCGTCACTTTCCTGACTGTTTCTTTTGAAGTACAGAAACTTCTCAATTTGTTGTAATCCCAATTGTTAATTTTGGCTTTTACTGCCTGTGCTTCTGGGTTCTTTTCCAGGAAGTCTTTGCCGGTACCTATATCTTGCAGGGTTTCTCAAATGCTCTCTAATAACTTGATGGTGTCAGGTCGTAGATTTAGGTCTTTAATCCATGTTGAGTGGATTTTTGTGTAAGGTGTAAGGTAGGGGTCTTGCTTCATGCTCTGCATGTGGAAATCCAGTTTTCCCAGCACCATTTATTGTATAGACTGTCCTTCCTCCAGGGATTGGTTTTATATCCTTGATCAAATATGAGTTGGCTGTAGATGTTTGGATTGATTTCTGGTGTTTCTATTCTGTTCCATTGGTCTATCCATCTGTTTCTGTACCGGTACTATGCTGTTTTCATTACAACTGCCCTGTAGTATGTCCTGAAATCTGGTGTTGTGATGCCTCTGGCTTCGTTTCTGTTATACAAGTTTGCTTTAGCTATTTTGTGGCTATTGTGAATGGGATTGATCTTAGAAGTTCTTTCTCAGCAATGGCATTGCCAGTGTATACAAAGGCTGTTGATTTTTGTGCATTGATTTTATATCCTGCCACTTTGCCAAACTCTTCTATGAGTTCCAATAGTCTCTTAGTAGAGTTCTTTGGATCCCCTAAATTAAGAATCATATCCTCTGCAAAGAGGGATAGTTTGAATTCTTCCTTCCCAATTTGTATCCATTTAGTTTCTTTTTGTTGCCTAATGGCTTTGGCTAAAACTTCCAGAACTATATTGAATAGCAGTGGTGAGAGTGGACATCCCTGTCTGGTACCAGATCTCAGTGGACATGCTTCCAAGTGTTCCCCATTCAATACGATGCTGGCCATGGGTTTTTCATAAATTGCTTTGATTGCATTGAGGAATGTTCCTTGTATACCCAATTTGCTTAGAGTTTTCATCATGAAATGGTGTTGTATTTTATTAAATGCTGTCTCTGCATCTATTGAGATAATCATATGGTTTTTCTTCTGCAGTTTGTTAATGTGATTGTTTGTTAATCGGTTTTTCTTCTGCAGTTTGTTAATTTATCGATTTGTGAACATTGAACCATCCCTGCATACCAGGGATAAATCCTACTTGGTCTGGGTAGATGATCTTTCTGATGTGTTGTTGCATTCTATTGGCCAGAATTTTATTGAGGATTTTTGCGTCTATGTTCATCAGGGATATTGGTCTGTAATTCTCTTTCAATGCTGCATCTTTCTCTGGCTTAGGGATTAAGGTGATGCTGGCTTCATAGAAAGAATTTGGGAGGATTCCATCTTTTTCGATTGTTCTGAATAATTTGAGAAGAATTGGAGTTAGTTTTTCTTTAAATGTCTGGTAGAATTCAGCAGTGAATCCATCTGGCCCTGGGCTTTTCTTTGTTGGGAGGGCCTTTATTACTCTTTCAATTTCTGTCCCAGTTATGGGTCTGTTTAGGTTTTCTATGTCTTCCTGGTTCAATTTAAGTAGATTGCATGTGTCCAGGAATCTATCCATTTCTGATAGGTTTTCCTGTTTGCTGGCATACAACTCTTTGTAGTAATTTCTGATGATTCTTTTTATTTCTGTGGTGTCTGTTGTTACGTTTCCTTTTTCATCTCTGATTTTATTGATTTGGATCTTTTCTCTTCTTTATTTAGTTAGTTGGGCCAATGTGATGGATCCTCAGAGGTTTGTGATGGGTGTGGCCAGAGAGCTCTGTTTGGTTCTTCAGTGTTAAGGGTGTGCCAAAGGTGACACACCCAGGTTAGGCGTGGTAAATCTTTTCTCTCTCTTTCTCTCTCTTTTTTTTCCTACTCAGAAGGGAAGTAATTCGGCACAGCTGAGTGGAATTGAAGGCAGTCAGTGTCTGAGCTCTGGCCCCTCCCTTTCCAGTGCTGGTGCATAGACTCAGTGGGTGGGGCCCAACCCATGGGCGCCTGTGCCCTCCACATAGGTCCACTGTGTCCCACTAGTTCCAGAAGAGTTTCCTCCGCAGTTTTTCCCCTAACTCTTCCCTGAAACTAAAGTATCTCCACTTTATTAAACTATATTTTCCCAGACTATCATTGTGGAGGAAGTGGATTTATCGAATTTTGAGTCATGCCTGCAGTTGCCTTGGAAGGCTAGGTCAAATGATTTTGTGGTTCTTATATAGGTCATGTGCCAGATGTCCCCACCCCTGCCTAAGAAGAGGTTAGTACTAAGGATGAAGGGTCCAGTGATACAGGAGGTGGCAGGATCATCATTAACAGGTCTACATACAGTAGAAACTCATACATATTTGTTGAGTGAAACAGCCATCCTAATTTTCTCTAACCATAATGATAAAGCATGATATATTAAATGAGGTGCTAGTCATTTTTTGTTAACTTCATAATACCCTGTACTATATCTGCTATTATTATATTTTTTCTCCATCTTCTTAAATATGTTTTATTATTAATTTTTTACATTCCACATGGATTCCATGTATTTTTGTGTTTTACATGTAATAGTTCACATATTTGTGTGATATTTCAACATATGTATATAGCATATACTGACTAAATCACAATAAACAGCATTTCCAACTCCTTATCATTTATTTGTTTAAAGCCTTCAACTTTATCTTTTATAGTTCTTCATAAAACATATAATAGGTTATTGTAAATTATAATCACCCTCCTACCCCCATGTTGTGCCATACTAGAACTTATTCCTTCTATCTGAGATTTGGTACCCACTGTCCAGCTTCCCTCTGTGTCCTCTGTCCTCTCTCTCCTAGTCTGGTAATTACTATCTTAAGTTCATTCCAACTGTTTTTGAAGATTCCATATATGAGAGAAAACATGTGGCATTTGTCTTTTGTGTCTGACTTATTTCAACCTAAAGATCTCCAATCCCTCCTACTTGGTGTGAATGTCAGGATTTCATTCATTTTTATGACTGAATGATATCATATTTTGTATATATAACATATTTTCGTCATTCCTTCATCCATAGATGGACACCTGTCTTGATTCTATATCTGTGCTATTGAGAAGGATGCTGCAAAAGACATACTCAGAGCAGGTACCTCATATGCTGACTTCATTCCCTTTGAATATATACCCAGAAGTGGCATAGCTGGCTCATACAGTAGATCTATTCTTAGTTGTTTTTTTTTTTTTTTTTTTTGAGGCACTTCCATTCTGTTCTCCATGATGGCTTCTGAATTTACATTCTCACTAACTCACTAACAATGTATAGTCTTCTATTTGTCTACATTCTAATCAATCTTTGCTACTTTTTTATCTTTAAATTACGAATGATCATCATATCAAAGTGAAAAAATCAACAGATTAAAGAGGCAACCTATGTAAAGGGAGAAAATATTTGCAAACTCTTCATCTGACAAAAGGTTGAAATATAGAATATACAAAGAACTGAAAAAATCCAATTAAAATGAGGCAAATTATCTGAATACACATTTCTCAAAAGAAGAAATACAGGTCAACAAATATATTTTAAAAACTCAGTATTAAAATGATCTCTATTATATTATTTGTATTGGCACACAATAATTGTACATATTTATGGGGTGCAATGTAATATTTCTATACATGCACACATTTTAATGATTAAATTAGGATAATTAGCATTCATCACTTCATATGTTTGAGATTTCTTCGTAGTGTGAACATTGAAAAGTCTTCCTTCTAGCTACTTAGAAATATACAATATGTTTTTATTAACTATTGTTACCCTACTGTACAATAGAACACTAGAAAGATCATTTTTACTATAAGAAAAAATACTTTTTAATTCAATAAAAGTAAACTTTTATGATGTTTAATTTATATATATATTTATTTTTAAGCATTCTTTTTTTGAAAAACTTAATTAACTTTGAAGAAGAACCCAAGAATTATACATCTTTTGTAAGCACTTAGACATAACTATAGCTTATGAGACATAAGAATATCCTCCACTTAATACATTAAAAGAAAGTAAGTCTTCCAGAACAAGTTTTATCATTAAAGAAGCACCTAAGAAAATAAACAATGGAGTTGGACACTCAGGTATAACTAAAACTTATGAGACATAAGAATATCCTCCACTTAATATACTAAAACAAAGTAAATCTTTGAGAACAATTTTACTGTTAACCCTCATAATACAGCTCTTCGAGGACAGAAGTCCTGCATGGGAAGTTAGTGCACAGTGACTCCTGTTGTTAATTTGACAATTTACAGTCTTACGTATGACATCAGTGATCACCTGAGGCTCTTGACATGAGCTGCCTAGGCTATGAAAGCCTTTGGAATCCAGAAACTCCTTCAGTATTTAGACAAGGACATAAGCAAAGTGGAATTTCTCTCCTCCCCTTAGAGAAAAGTATACACTTCTTTGATGACCACTTCTTTCCACTGGGGTCTCACCCACAGAGTTCCTTCATATAGGACATTTTTGCCATAGTGTCTTGGCTTTCCATGCCTGAAATGCTCTTGTGGGTTTTCAGCCAGATCAGAATGCCTTAAGGGCTGATTCTGAGGTCAGAGTGCTACTTAAAGCATAAAATCATCTCTTAATAATACTTGCATATATTGACTTAGTCAATAATATACACAGAGAGATTCATTGTAATTTTTATTTGACTAAAGGCAAATTCTTCCAGCTATAGATTATGCAATAATTGTTTATAGTAGAATCAACATGTCCTAATAGTTGAGAATATTCTTCATTTCTTAAGCCCCTATAAAGATGGGTCTATGGTTACTGATATCATGATCTACATTCCTTTATTACAGGATTTGTAGCTGTATGGATTGTGGAATACATAAATTTAGATAAAGTCTAATCTTTTGAGCAATATTCAAAGGTGCTCTCATTCACTTTTTACTATGGAGCCATAGGAACCGTTAGCATATTCTAGAACTTACATTTTTGACTAAGAAAATACAGCTTGCAAGATCCCTTTCTCCTAGACAGTCTTCTTAGTATTCAGTCCCTTTCTCACATGTCGCTGTATTACAGAGGATGTGGGTAGACTTTCAAGGGGGCCATCATTGTGGTGCAGTAGGTAACGATTGCATTCCATATAGGTGCCTGCTCATGTCCTGTATAACACATCCCTGATAACAGCCTGAGCAAAGCAGCTGAAGGAGGTCCAAGTGTCTAAGTGTCTTCCGCCACACTTGGGAAACCTTGAAGCTCCTGGCTACTGGCTTAAGCCTGGCCCAGGCCTGGCCACTGAGGCCATCAGGGGAGTGAACCAGTAGATCGATCTCTCTCTCTCCTCTAACCCACCCTCCTGTAATCCACTTTCAAATAAATAAATAAATCTTTTAAAAAAGAAGAGGAAAAATGGAGATTACACCATTGGATTCAGCAGAATAAATCTTCTTGCCTTGTGGAAGCAACATTTGTCTTTTGTCTGTGTAACATATTAATATTTTCATTATCAAATCTTGACATCTTGAGACCTTCAGCTTTTGACTACAAGTACTGAACAATGCCAGACATTTGGTATCTGTGGCCTTTTCCTATGTTTTGCAACACTAGGCAGTGGACTAATGTCCAGAATTCCATTGGCTCTAGCAATAAAATAGAGTCAATGTACAAAAGTACTTCAAGACTAGAAGTCACATACACTGTAAGCAGACAGGACCAACACCTGCTTTTTCACTGCTGTATTTCAAACAGCTACTATGATGTCAGGTACAACCTAGAGGCTCACCACACCTATGTGGAATAAGTAAACAAATGACTGACTTCATTCACAGGAAGGAAGGGAGGGAGGGAGGGAAATTGAATTGAAAAGCTTTGGCTTTTCTTACTGCACAGTGGAATGAAGTTTATATACTGCCTAACCTTTTGAGCATTTTTGGCCCAGAACCTGAACACTTACAGAAGTATCCAAGGACAATTCTCCTGAACATAACCTTTTCATGCTATACACAAGGGAGATTACCCTTCTCTCCTATTAAAATGATTCTTAGAGCAAAACTCCCAGGTGAGGAGAACAACTAAGGAGATTAATGTTGGAGAGAACAGCTAATGAAATAAATGTTATAACGATGAGCTATGTTCCATTCCACTGAATATGCTTCCTGTGCTTGCACCAACCCTGCACCCACCTTTGAATTCAGGCAAAGACAGAGTTGACAGCTCCTGGCCAGTTCAGTCACATTACTCTGAGAGTGTCACAGCTCAGGGAAACAAGTCTCAAAATTTCTCTTTTCTGGCTCTAAGATTTTTTTTCTATGCCCCAACATGGGCCTGATAGGTCCAGCTCAAATGCCACTTGGAAATGCAGGAGAGTAAATGCTCCTGGAGTTAATCTGTCCAAGGCAGACAGGAGCTACAAATGGATGCTGCTATCCACTCTCCAGCCCTTCTTTGTATGGACTACTCTCATCAGCTTCCATGTATTTCTTACAGCAAACATGGCAGAAGCCTCCATAAGCTCTGACGTCACTCTTCCTCCTCCCTGATTCTCCTCACAATTGCTTTCTTAGTAGACTCTCAAACAATATTCAAGTCCAAAAAATAATGGTCACCTCTGTACCTAACATCACTTTTTATTTTTCCTTTTTTAAAAATACAAGTATTATGTAACTCTAGAAGTTACCTTTTAAGAGCCATTTGGTAAATTCAAAAGAAAAGATTATATATATATATATTTATATATTTACATAAATATGCTTCCTCCATGACTTCTCATATTTAAAATGAAGAAAAAGAATTCTTTGGAAGTTTGAGAACATGACCTTGTATATAGATAAATACCAAAGAGGTAATTCAGTGATTTTTTTTCTCTCTGTAGTATTATCTGCAATGAATTCATATGTGGGACAGAGTACCTAAATGGTAATCTATAGAAGTGAAATTGACGCTTTGAGAGGTGATGATATTGAACAGCCCTTTTCTCAACTGTTGAGGATTGGTCCTTCCTTCCTCCCTCCCTCCCCTTCCTTTCTTCCTCCCTCCCTCCCCTTCCTTCCTTCCTTCCTTCCTTCCTTCCTTCCTTCCTTCCTTCCTCCCTCCCTCCCTCCTTCCCCTTCCTTTCTTTCTTCCTCCCTCCCTCCCCTTCCTTCCTTCCTTCCTTCCTCCCTCCCTCCCTCCCTTCCTCCCTCCCTCCCTCCCCTTCCTTTCTTTCTTTCTTCCTCCCTCCCTCCCTCCCTCCCTCCCTCCCTTCTGCATACTATTCATTGAACTCCTTACGTAGCGTAGGGTTAATCTCATGAGTATAAAGTTAACTGAAAATAGATCATTGTCAAAGATAAGAATGTGAATAGAAGAGGGAGGAGGAAGAAGGGTGGGAGTACGGGTGGAAGGTAGGGTAGGGTGGGAAACATCACTTTGTTCCTAAAGTTGTATATATAAAAGGCATGAAGTTTGTATACCTTAAATAAAAAAAGTAAATGAAAAATTAGAATAGTGTTGTAAGAATATAATGAGAGTACATGTTTCTTACATACCATCTAGGAGTCCAACCCCATCTGTTCTGCCTGTTCTTCTTGGATGATGTTTTTTAAATAACAAAAAAACCAAACCTCACATCCCTCTCTGGACCTACCAGTGTATCCGCTTTCATCTTTTACACTTATTATGCACTTCTAGGTACCATCATTATTTAGTTTTATATATATATATATATATATACACACACTCTTATTTATTCAAGAGTCAAAGCAAGGGGAGGGAGGGAGGGAGGAAGGAGAGAGGGGGAAGGGGGAGAGGAAGGGAGAGGGAGAAGGAGAGAGAGAGGGAGAAGGAGAGAGAAAGGGAGAAGGAGAGACAGAGAGAGAGAGAGAGATTGAACTTCCATCTGCTGTTTCACTCCCCAAATGCCCAAATGCTGGTCCAGGATGAAATCAGAAGCCCAGAACTCCAGGGATCCCATGTGGATGGCAGGAACTGCAGTACTTGCTGCTCCCAGGGTGCTCATTAACATGAAGCTGAGAGCTCAATCCCAGGCATTCTGATACAGGACGAGGGCATCTCAACCACTGTACTAAACATCCATCCCTCTGGAAATTATCTTAAAAGAATCATTTAAAGTTCAAAATGGAAAAAATCCACTTAATCTGAAAATCTATGTATCAACATAATAGTGTGTGTTTTTGTGTATATATATATATATATATACAATTATATATACATAATATTTTATATATATACAATTTATATATATATATATATATAAAGTTACCACATGAAGGAGGCACTAATTTAAGTTCTGTTTGAGGGAACTGTTCTTTACTCTTCTGGAAAAAAGAAACACATAGCTTTTTGCCAAGGATAAAAACCCAGATGCCAACAAGAGGTTTCAAGTTCGCCTGGAATTTCCAAGTTTGTGACTCTTGACTGGTCTCTAAATTTGGCAACCTATTCTTCCCATTGCTAATAGTGGGTCTGCTCTACTATCACACACAAAGCACTGGACGCCCTAAATGAACACTAAGGAGATGTTCTACTTCCCTTAGGGCCCTGCTGTTTCCTAAAGCCTGTGGTAGATGGCTCTGCTTTGCAGGCCAGAGGGCTCCTAATCCTCTGCATTCCGTCATTAAGACTTTCATCTCTCTAGCAAATTCAGCAGTACTAAAAATGAGGTGGGGCATTTACTGAAAGGTGGAATGCAAATTATGTCCATGTCATAATCCTTCAAATCAGCTTCAAGGTGAACCTCAGATTAGCTTTGTAGCCCAAGAGATTAAAGGGAAGGGAATCGGGAAGGGGGAGTGGACGGTCTCTGCAGGTGTGATGGCCTGTGAGACCTCCCAGGGATTCGCAGGAGCCTCTGAGACATCTGAAGATCATTTCCCTTGAAGACGCCCCCCTCAACCTCCCCTGCCCACTACAACCTGCAGAGGCCTTCTCCTGGGATATGACAGACAGCACTGTTTTCATGAAAAAGGCGCGCAGCTCCTATGGTAAACTTTGGAGGGAACATGTGGATGCACTAAGTTGGTGTGAGAAAGATTCTTAGACATATAAAACGAATGGTTACTCTTCTGGCCCTGTGTCTCTGTCTCTCTCTGCCATCTCCTCCCACCTCCCTCTCTACAACAAGCATGGTTTTTCTGTCTGCACTTGAGGAGAGACAAGCAGAGCACTAGGTGCCCTGAGACTCCTGAGTGTGTGGGCGCTCTAACTCTATTACTCCTAATGGCCGAGAGCCTTGCCAGACTGCTATAATGCATTGAGACTTCAGAGAAGGAAGGAAACATTGCAAGATTTCATCTACTTAATGGCTTACAGATTAATTGAGTTCCATACAGCCTAGAATGCTGTACAGTTTTCCTTAAAACACATTGTACTATTTTTTTAAATAGTACAAATGATTCTTTGTCAAAGACAACATTTTTTTCTTGGTTTGAATTAACTCTCTTTAAGTGACCCCTCACATCAAATGCACATTTACAGATCTTACTTTGAAAGAAAAAAAAATTGTATTCTCCTTTTAATGCCAACAAAAAGCAGGATGCCACCCTACTGAATCTTATAGTGATGAAACCCAGGACAAAGAAGCCAGCTAACGAGAGCACCTTTCAAATAGGGAAGTCCTGCAAATGTACCACAATAGAAGAATATTTTAGTAACCTTCTTTTATTATTCTTCAGGTGACAGATGAAAAAAAGTGATCCTTAAAGAAGTTTGAGTTCTCTTTGAGTTGCCTATTCAATGATTTCTGGAGAGAATTTTGGTTAAAAACAACAAAAAGAAACCTTTTGTTGAGCAACTTCCTTCCCCACATGAGAAAACCCATGTCGAGTAAAGGAACTTCTAAGAACTGTTTCCTTGAATCAGAAGTAAAACTGATGCTACATTGTCTTATTTAGATGATAGCATAGGTGACAGGCACAGTAAGATTGTCAAAATTCAGAGGAACAAGCAAGATCAGAGTACACAGGAAATTGTTGATGATACACTTTTTTTTAAAAAAAAAGATTTATTTATTTATTTGAAAGGCAAAGTTACAGGGAGATAGAGCTAGAGAGATTTTCAATCCACTGGTTCACTTCCCCAAGTGGCCACAATGGTCGGAACTGGGCAGATCCAAAGCCAGGAGTCAGGAGCTTTTTCTGGGTCTTCCACATGGGTACAGCAGTCCAGGCACCTGGGCTGTCCTCAGGTGCTTTTCCAGGCCATCAGCAAGGAGATGGATCAGAAAAGGAGCAGCCGGGACTCGAGCCAGCACCCATGAGGGATGCTGGTGGCAGAGGGACCCACTATGCCCCAGCACCAGCCCCTGATGATGTATTTTAAATGATGGGCAAAATTTGGATATGTAGAGGCCAATGTGAAGGTAGAGACAGGAGGGATCAGGGAATGACTAGTTGCATGGAGAAAACCAGCCTTCCTGGAACATGCAATTCATGTGAAAGAAAGAAAGCAATCAATGAGGCTGAGTACGTTTGGGGACATGGGGTGGGGAAGTAGACCAAGACCACAGGAAGAAAGAAAACAGGGCAAATACTTAAATACACAGGAGAGGAGTACAGATTTGATCCTTCAGGTGTTCACAAGTCACCATTTTCTGGAAAATTAAGCTTGTCAACTCCAAATAAGAGGATGAGAGCCAAGATATATTATACAGGAGAGGGGAGTGTCGGATGAGGACTTGTGACTTTTCCCCTAGAGTTGAGGATGAAAGGGATTGACACTGACATGAAAGCGCAGCAGCCACAAATCATGAGGCAGCAAGGAGCCAAAATGATTCACACCTGACTCTGACCACGACTGGGTTTCTTCCAGCACTGAGTAGGCTATGGGTAGCAGAAAAGACGCAGGAGCAAAGAGTTCAAGAAAAACAAATAGCATCAGAGGGAAAGCCTCAAAGCCTGGGAGAGGCTCTTATACGTTCCCTGTTATAGGTAGCCAAGACAATGAGGAAAAATGTCTCTATTTTAAATCAATTTGTCCATTGTACATAAACGTAAATGAATTAATCTCTCTTATAATAATATTTATCAGCTGACCGCATTTCCCCTGTTCCTAGTAACAAGTCCACCAGTCCCCTTATTGATTGATTGGACACTTTATACTAGCGGCTCAGCTATGAGTGTTTCTAGTGTTCTAATCAAACTACACCAAAGATTTTCCTTCCTCCCTTCAGCACCTGCTGTGACAGCCTTTATACTCAGCCTCTCTCTTTCTCCCTCTCTGCAGGCTATGCATTGCAAGTATTTTACTGGTGTTCTTATTCACCATTTTAAATGCCATTAGATAATTTCAGATCTTTTACTTCTCCATTCCAATTTTTCTTTTCTTAGGTTTTAGTTAGTGATGAAGCTTTTTATTGAATCGAGAAGACTTGAACAATCTGCATGAGCTTAATTATGGACTTGTCTGCACTCAAGTACGTGACTGTCTCTAAAGCTATTCTTTCAGTTCTCAAAGAGTAAATATGCTATACTTTTCTGCCTAAAGGCTGGACTCTACCATCTCTGGCCACTTCTACTGAGGTTTTTCTTTCTCCCACAGCTATTGTATCCACACTTACGTCAATCTTAGACTACTGTATTTGAAAAAAACTCATGATTTATTGAGGTAAAACATTGTTTTATTAACCAGTGAGATTTTAAGTGTCTGATTTCAATTATCCAAATTCCTATTAGAGATTCCTATTCAGAATTGTTGACTAACCATCCACAACTCTGTCTCTTCCTTCGTCCAATGCTATTGAAATCCGAGGACATTCTACAAGCAACATTGTACCACCAAATTCATTGTACCACTGCAAAAATTAAAACAGGGTATGAAAGAATCAGAACACAGAGGTACTTCTTGGCAGCTAGAACAGGTTATTTATGAAATGTGACCAAGTTTATTGACGTGATACAACAGATAAGAACAGAGTTTAACAATCAGTGAGTGTGCTCAGGAGGACTTTCAAAGTGTCCCAAATTCCAAAAGCAGCTGGAACTGGGAGTAAGACCAGATCTGTGGGGTGCTTAGCAAGGTGACAAATTCCTGGACTCTGTGACAGTAGGTCAGCCCCTCATTAAGAAATCTTAATCCCAGCTGAAATTAAGTAAACAGCTTTTCAAAAGAAGTGGCAGTTCACCCCTAGCAGAGTCCCTGTATAAACCTTTAGTCTAGAAAAGGCTGTTATGGTGGACAAACTATAGCACCCATATGTTTCCATTCCTTCTAATGGAAACCCAGCCTCTTGCAATTTTCATCACCTCCCTTAACTCTTGCTCTCTGCCAGGGCCCTTTGAAATCTGTTCCAGTATTCAACATGGGAGAAAAACCTTACATTACCTGTACTTTGCAGAATTCAACCTTATATTTGATAGATGTAGGCTATTAGTTATAATTAGGAACAACTAAATATCAAACAACTGAAGGAAAGCCAAAGTCAAGGGAAAGGTGCAACAGATTAAGAACTCCTGGGGAAACCTAGGGAAATAAAGAAATAGAAAATAATATCCAATATAGGATTTTTAATAGCCTCAGAAATTCAAAGTAATAGCAGGCCTGTGAAACAAGAACTGGATACCATAAAATAAAAGTAATCAAGTTAGCTCCCTGAGTTATTGAGACTTCACTTCAAATACACAGAAGCCCCACAACATAATTTCTAACAAAGTTGGATAAGGCACAGCTGCCGTAGCTATGGTCTTGTTGAAGATCAGAGGTATGCTCAGATTCATATTAAAGTCAAGGAGATGAAAATGATGAAAGAGAGGTGACATGATGAGAATACAATTAGGATACATGAAAAACAGAGGAAACCCAATGATTGTTCCAGAAGGAAAGAATGAAGTGGAAGGAATGACTAAAAATAGGAAAGCATTGATATCCTGGAAGAAAGAGATGGTGGGATGTGCAGAATTGCAGTAACTCCAAGATGGAGGCTTCTGGTTCTCTCCAGGGTGGCACCCCTGAGCTTGGAATCCCACAGGCAGGGGAACTGCAGAACCTCAGGGTCCAGCATCTCCTGGGCCAGGCAGCTGACTTGCAGGACAATTTCAGTCAACAGCTGGCCCCAGGATTCCAGACAACTGGCACTGTGCCGTCTCTGCCTTTCTACCACCTGCACTGTAACAAGGCAGCTGTGGAGGGAAAGCCCTCTCCTCTGGAGCACAGGCTCACACATGGGTCTCAGCACGTCCCACACGGGAGACTGGGAAACCTGTGCCTCTGCTTCCGCTCGCGTCCAGTCTGGACTTGAGAGTTGTTGCTATCCTCACTGGATCCTTTTCCTGACCCCACAGAGGTCATCAGTGGGGACCTAGAAGGGTGTCACCATGCCCAGCGAACACTTGAGGCTTTAGAGAAAAGCATCCCCCCTCCCCAGATGTTTTACCAAACTGTTGGTTATTTCCACATATTCTGGGGAAAAAACTTTATTTTCAACAAGAAAACAAAAGTCCCACTTTTTCATGTTCTTGAATGGATTTGTATCACGGAACCAGTTAACTTTTCATGAAACAGAATTCCAAACACATTTCAAACAGGAATTTAGAAGGAATTTGACAGACTACTTAAGAATTCCTTTAGAGAGAAAAATAAAGGCTATTAACACACGTTGTGAGAGCATGATGTGGCCGGTGGTGGCCAATGCCCTTTCCTACCCGGTCTCCCCTGGAGGACGGCGGGGCATTGTTCCTCCCACCACCGAGAGTTCTGCCAGCCACAGCCCCCGTCAGTCAGGACTCCCTCAAAACTGGCGAGAGCCGGAACTGGTGTCCTTTCCCAGAAGGAAGCTGCATCCCGCTCATCATTAATGCTGGCGCACAAAGCTCACTCGCCCCCCTCGACGAGGCGCATCGCTGAGGGGCTGGCCTTTCTCCAGAGCTCCCTGTGGAGTCGACTGCGGCTATCGTGGGCCCCCCCAAGCCCATCTCTCCCTCTGCCCATTTCTGCTGATGTGCCTTCTGCACAGATACGACTACCACAGCACCCGTGCGCACACGTCCTGCCTGCTGAGCTCCACCTCAGGGCCTGTTTCCGCAGGACCAGAGGCACGCTGTCTGAGCCAGCTATTGATCGTTCAGCATATAGCACAGTAAAGACAGAGATGCCAGGAAATGGACGGACAACTACATTAGGAGGAGACTAGGAGGGCCAGAAACAGACCCACATGTATCTGGTGATTTAATATGTCATAAGGATGCGTTTTGTTTATTTTTTAAATTTAGCCAGGAAATTACGGTGGTGTCCACGGTTGTCCATGTGTCAAAGAAGAATAGAATGTGGTCCATTCTGTACCTCTCATCATGCGTTAAAAATACACTGCAGGTAAGTTAGGGATTGAAAAATCAGTGTGAAAAGTTCTGGAGTTAAGTATCATAAAATATTTTATAATCTTGGATAGAAAGGGAATATTAGGAGAAGGTTGCCCAAGCAAAATACAATATTCAAAGATCTTTAAATATGTTTCTCAGATTTAAAAAGTATTTTACCTTTATATTTTGAAATAATTTCACATACACCAATTTGCAAAAGTGATAAACTGTATTACTACATATGTTTTACCCATGCAATAATTGAAAATATACTGCATAATATTTAATAGTTTTATTTTTTATAGATGTGTTTAATTAATCCTGCAACTACCTTACATGTTTTTCTAGAACTGTGTAAGTATATTGTGGATAATGAGAGTCAAATTTATCCCAGCCAGAGAAAAAGTTACAAATAAAGAAGTCAATACATTAGAATGTACCATTTGGTAATTGGTGGTATTAGTAGTAACTTATGATTACAGACAGATAATGGGATAGATAGACAGATGGACAGACAGATGGATAAAGATAGATAGATAGATAAAAGATACTTGATATGTAATTACATACATATATTTCCCATAATATTCTCCTGAGAAGATACAGAAGTAATGGCCAACCACTTCCAATGGGCACAACTAATGTCCAAACTTAGTTTCTAAATAACATGCTCAAATGACAGAAATCAGACTTTTAATGAGCAGTTCTGAAGAGGCTGTAAGCTTGGAACATCATAAAATGGCACAAAATGAGGAAAAACTAAAAAAAATATGGTGATATATGAAAAGCTAAAGTTGAAGGAACCCCCAATATAAACCTGGGACAAATAAATATTATAACACAGAATAAAAAGAACTATTGTGCCACAGAATAAAATAATAAGTCATAGTGATGTGAATAAATATGAAAGTTTCCTTACAGTCAAATCTCAACTAATAAATCTGGAAAAAAATGGTGGGAATGAAAAAAAATCAGCATTTGGCAAACATTAGTAATTGTCTCAGGAATGAACCATTATTGATTACTATGAATAGTGTATGAAATTATGATTAGAAACAAAACATTTACACAGGCTCTCAAAATGTGATTGTATGGGACAAGTTAAGCCTCTGCCTGCAGTGCCGGCATGCCATATGGGCACTGGTTTGAGTCCCAGCTGCTCCACTTCTAATCCAGCTCTCTGCTATGGCCTGGGAAAGCAGTGGAGGATGGTCCAAGTCCTTGGGCCCCTGCACCCGCATGGGAGACCCGGAAGAACCTCCTAGTTTCTGGCTCTGGATTGGCCAAGTTCCAGCTGTTGCAGCCATTTGGAGAGTGATCCAGCAGATAGAAGACCTATCTCCATCTCTGTCTGTAACTCTGCCTCAAGTACATAAATAAACCTTTAAAAAAAGTGATTACATTCTCTGATATTTATTAAATATAAAGAAAAATAGTGCCTTTATAATGGAGAAATTTCAGATACCAAAATTTATTATTATATTTTGATCAGAATCCTGTGATACAGTATACAGAGAAAGACACAATCTCACTTTAATAGTGTTCTTGCCTTCTTGCCGTACTTATAGACCTAGAATTTAATCTTTAGGAAATATCAGAAAACCTCTTGTTGAGGATGGATTCTTCAAAATAGTTGGCCATTGCTATTTAAAACCGTGAAAGTTTTGCATATGTTTTGCTAAATTTATTTCTAAGTATATTTTGTCATTATTTTTGGTGTTACTATTATAAATGGAGGTTTTTCTAACATCTTGTCCTGTAACTGATGATTTTCCTCCATATATGAAGGCTATTTGTTTCTGAATACTAATTAATGTTTTAGTCTATGCTACCATATTATTTTAGCTTTAAATTGGTTTCTTCATTGATACCCTACGACTATTTTTTTCCGATAGGCAGTCACCATTCACATGTTTATGGTATTGGACAATCCATTGTGGAACATTTCAATAATCACAGAAAATTCTCGAGACAAATGTTCTACAGTATCCACACATAAAATAAGTTCATTTTTTCTTTGATTTAGTCAGAGTACTAACATATTTCTCTTGTTCAATTGTATTGGTAACATTTCTAGAAAAATACTGAGCATTAGCGGTGATGGTCAACAGCCTTGTCTTCTTTGTCATGACAATCAAAATGCTTTTAGTGTTTCCACCTTGGGAAAGATGCTAACTTTTAAAGTAAAGATACTATATATCATATATCTGTATCTGTATTTAGATATCTATCTCTGTATCTCTTTATCAATACATATGGATATGTGATATGTACATTTCTTAGTTTTAAAGCAATTTGATAACTATTTATAAATGAATATTTGTATATTTTATGGAATCTCATTTATGTACAGACACTAAGAAATTTTTCTCAAGTTGTTAAGGATGCATTTGCCAAGTCCTACTTCTTGGCTTTTTATAACAAGAGAAGTTAAATTTTTATCAAAGTCTAAGCATCTCTGAACACAATCACGTAACTTTTCTTTAATTCTACTAATATGATGAGTTATATCGACACATTTCCTCATTGGGAAACAACCTTGTATTTATTTAATAGATCCCATTTTGTTTCTGATGTATCATTTTTCATAATTGTGTTTCATCATCTTTGTTAATGTTTCAGTTAGTATTTTATTTTTAATGTTTATGTATTCATTTGAGAGACAGACAAAAAACAGATAGAGCTTGTATTTACTGGTTCACTCTGCAAAATATTAACGATGGCCAGAACTGAGCCAGTCAGAAGCCAGTAGTTGAGAACTAAACTCAGTTTTCCCATATTGGTGGAAGGATCCCAGTAACTGAGTTATGACTGCTGCCGTCCAGGGTCTGCATTGGCGGGAGGGTAGAATCAAGAACTTGAGCTGGAAACTAAACCAAAGCACCCTGATGTGAGATGCTGACATCCCAACTAGCATCTTTACTGCTAGGCTGCAAGCCTGCCCTTAGTGTTTTTATTTGGATATTTATAAGTGTAATTTGTCTACAACTTTCTTATATTGATTTTCAAAGTTGAGGTGCCGATGTTATTCATGCTTCACAAAAATAATGGAGTTTAACTTTCACCACTATCCAATACTGTGGAATGATTAAGTTTTCTTGAACTTTCAATGTTAGGGAACACTGAAACCATCAGTGTTCCAAGGCTTGTTACTAGCTTCTGATGAGACCACATGAGTCTATGTGGGTTTTGTTTGCTTGCTTGCTTGCTTTGCTTTTTGTAGGTTTTATATGAGTACTTATTTTTTTTCCCAAAGAAACCTTTCATTTAATGAGTACAAATTTCATAAGCACAACTTTAGGAATATAGTGGTTATACTTATTTTGATAACTTTAATTACTCTTAGGGACTTAATCAATGAAAGGTTTTATTTAAAATAGGGCCAAATACCTTAAATATTATCCGTTTTACCCAAGTTTTCAAATTTGTTTCTGTACAGGCCTATAAGGTACTCTTTTAGGAAATTTGTCATTTTTGACCCTCTTGTCATTTCTTTTATATGTGCTTTCAAATTTTTCTGAATTAAATTACCTATTAATTTATTTCATCACTTCATTTTTATTGATAAAAGCATTTAGTGCTAGGAACCCACTGATCACTGTTTTAAGCAGTACTGCATAGATTCTGATATAGAATGCTTTCATTATTTAGTTCTCCCCCAACATTTTTTTTCAATGTTGTTTCTCCCTTTCACCCAAAATTTATTTAATAGGGCACTGAAAAATTTAAACAGAAATCCTTCTATTTTTAACGTTATCAATAATCCACAACCTATGATAAAGATTGTTATTCATAATATTTTCACTTTATATTAGTTAATTATTTTGTGGCCTAATGTTAATTTTTGAGAATTCAATGAGCATTTGAGAGTAATATGTATTATCCATTATCAGATATAAATTTTGATATATATTCATATTCATTCTCTGACTTCGTCCAGTGAATTTTTTTTGAAGATTTATTTTATTTATTTGAAAGTAAGAGTTACACAGAGAAAGAAGGAGAGGTAGAGAGAGAGAGAGAGGTCTTTCATCTGCTGATTCACTCTGGACGCAACGGCTGGAGCTGCGCTGATCCAAATCTAGGAGCCAGGAGCTTCTTCCAGGTCTCCCACATGGGAGCAGGGACCCAAGGACCTGGGCCATCTTCCACTGCTTTCCCAGGCCATAGCAGAGAGCTGGATCAGAAGTGGAGCAGCTGGGACTCAAACCAGTGCCCATATGCATAGGATGCCAGCAGTGCAGGAGGTGGCTTTACTTGCTACACCACACCGCCAGCCCCTGTCCAGTAATTTTATAAAGACTTGTGTAATTTCACCTTCCTATTTTTGTATCAGTGTTCCTATTTCAATGGTACTTGTTTTTGGTCCATGTTAAGAGCTCAATTAACGCTGAAAAATAGATAAGTGCTGGTTAGGATGTGAAGAAAGAGGAACACTTGGTGGGAATGTCCATTAGTGCAGCCATAGTGAAAAACAGTATGGTGTTCTGTTGCACGGTAGGGTGACTATTGATAATAATTCACAATATATTTGTATTTAAAAATGGAAAAAAAGATTTTGAATGTTATCATCAAAAGAAATGATAAATTTTTGAGAAGCTGTGTTTACTCTGATTCAAACATTACACAACGCAACAATGCATACATGTATCAGAACATCACATGGTACTTTCAGTTAATGTTAACTGCAGTTTGTTTAATTTTCTTTCTTTCATTCTTTACAGTAATAAATAAGTTCATCCTAACATTTCTTTTTCAGTTTTGAAACTCTGAATTTTCCATTTGCTTATTTAACCCTATACTCTTCAATTTTCAAAGAACATTTCTCTTTGTGTTGTGTGCCCTTTTATTCTCTATAAAGCAAGTCTTTGAAGACTACTATTTCTAACCTTCTGCCTTTTAATATCATTGGCTATACCCAGGTCTCTGTTCTATCTAGACACACTTTTTTAGGAAATATATTTTAGTACGTTTTAGAATAGGCTTACTATTTCTGGTGGTGTTTCAGAAGCACTGTTAAGCCATCACTAAAACTGCTCTGGCTTCTTTCCTAAAGGTTTTCTGTTTGATTTGTACAATTAAATAGAAAATTCTTCATTTTTAATCTTATGTTGACCAGGAGATACTTTTGTGTAGTTTCACTTATTCTTATTGTGATTCTGTATTATTTTGTATACTAAGGAGATTGGACATAAGCAGTCATTCTTATATTTTACTACATGGAAGTAAAAATCAGAAAATTTAGTAACACACACTCAGTACTCTCTGTATGCCAAAAAATAGTATTTTTAAACTTTTATTTAATGAATATAGACATTTAAAAATCGACGAGGAATGAGAAAAAATACACAAGAGCCGATGTCAAAATGGTGCACTCTCTCAGCCGGTTGCTGGGACCCACTGTGGAGGGACCAGGAGAAACATCCCCTGCCTTCTCTGGGTTAGGCTGGCACCCTGTTGCCTTTAAGGCTCCGAGCCAGACTCAGAGACAGTGTACTCTGCCAGGCTGTCCTCACAGCTATGTCACCAGTGGCATGGGCTGCTGCCACGTGGTCCCATGTCCCTCTCCAAAGCCGGGCTCCCTCCAGCTCTCAGCTGCGTGGGTCAGGTGTTGCGTTCACAGTTGTTGAGGACCCACATTTCCATGCTGATCCATGGCTTTCCTCTTCCTTCTGTACAATTTTCACTGCAAATTTCTCTCCACTCTCTCCCTGGGAATGCACTTCCTCCACTTTTTTGCTTCTATTTTCCCCTAGTCTAAAGCAGAACATAGTTTCCCTATTCTATCATCTTGGAATCCCACTTTCTCATATGTTTACAAAGAAATTTTAAAGTCCTTTAAACCATCAAATTATTAAGAATGTGATTCTTAGTGATTAGGATTGCATGTTTTGGGGGAGGGAAAGAAATGAAGGCTTTCAATTTTTATTCTAGAAACCTTTGACTACATTGTTTCAATAGCTTACAGCTAGCATTATTTACCATTGCCATTTTATTAATCTTTATGAAATTATTTTTAAAAATTTATTTGAAAGGTAGAGTTGTACACACACATGTACACACACACACAAAGAGAGAGAGGAAGAGAGAGAGAGAGAGAGAGAGATCTTTCATCCCCTGGTTCACTCCCCAGTTGGCTGCAATGGCCAAGACTGGGCCAGGCTGAAGCCAGGAGACTAGAATTCCACCACAGCCTCTCAAGTACTTGGGCCACCGTTCCCTGCTTAACAGGCACATTAGCAGGGTGGGAGCTGGATCAGAATTGGAACAATCAGGACTCAAACCTTTGCTCATATGGGATGTCAGCAATACAGGCAGTGGCTTAATCCTCTGCTCCATAACACCAGCTCCATTATCATTATTGTTTTATGTTGCTTTTGCAATAATAACTAAACTTTTGCTTTGTAATTATTAATTTGCTTACTTCTATATTTTTATTAAGACAAAGACTACAAGTTATCCCCCAATTTTTCTGACTCCTTGAGTTTTGGGGAAGACATTTAGCTCAGCATTAAAAATGTCGCTTGGGATGCTTCCATTCTGTTTCAGAATGATTGAGTTCTAGTCCTGACTCTGGTCCTAATTCCAGTTTTATGCTAATGCAGACCCTGGGAGTCATCGGGTGATGGCTCAAGTGCTTAAGTCCCTGCCATCCATATAGGACATCTGGACTGAGTTCTGGGATCATGGCTTTGATCCAGCTCAGCCCTGGTAGTTGTAGTCATTTGGAGAGTGAACCAGCAAATGGAAGATATTTGTCTCTGTCTGTCTGCCTTTAAAATAAATTAAACAAATAAAGAGAATGGGCCCCTGACCTTTCACATGAGAGCCACCATACTTCCTCAGACTTAAATAGATGCATGCATGCATATTTAATTATGTAAAAATATATATATTTATTTATATAAAACATTCACAGTATAGAACTCTAATGTATTAATCGAAAGAAAAATAACTGAAAATGACTCATCTCTACTGATATTTCCTTTGTACATCATTGTGAAATTTATTTCTTGATATGTTTCTATGCTGATAAAGATTGCTTACAACTTCAACCCAGATGTTTTAATAAAAAAGATATAGAGAGACTTGGGAATTGAAATGATATAAAATACATGGTCTTCAACAGTCCTAGTATATTTGAAAATGTGTGTTCAGTAGCTTCCCAGGTTCAGTGTCTTTGGTAAATTATTCTTTCAAATGAGCTAGAAAATGATTATTATGTTTCTGTGAGGCATAATTATAGCCTGGATACAAAAACTGAAATATTAACCTGAATCCAGAATTATGAAAAGTAAATTATTGATCATTGTCACCATATTAAAAATTATCCTTTCCAAGATTCAAGGGAAAAATTCTCCTTATTTTCTTTTTTGCATTTAGCAGGTCTTAGAGTGTTCTATATTTTCTTTGTCTTACTCCATTTTGTGCTACTGTAAAGGAACCACAGACTGGGTAATTTTTGAAGAGCAGGAATTTATTTTATCACAGTTCTGGAGGCACCAGCATCTGGTGAGGGCCTCTTGCTGCATCTCATGGCGGGAGACATCACATCCGCAAGAGAACCCAACTTGTGATGTATACAGAACCCACTCCCCACCAAGCTCACTCCTGCAGTTACCGCAGCCAACAGTCTCTGAGGACAGTATTCCCACAACTCAAACCCCCACTAGGCCATTCCTCTGGACACTGCTGCACTGGGGACCATGTTTCCAACACAGAAACTTAGGAGAATACACTCAAACCATAGCACCCTATCCAAAGCACTGTAAGCAAAATTACATTTGAGGAACCAGCATATAAACAAGGATCACCTAACGTGAGGTGGCAGTTCAGTCAAGTAAGGAAGTTAGGAAGATTTGTCTTTTTCAAGTCGTTTTAGAAAATTTGAACATATAGACATATCTGCACTTAGGCTGGCTATTTAGTGTTCAGCAAAATCAAAACTAACTATCAAACACTAAGCTCCAAATATTCACTAGCTAATAGGAAGTCTCTCTGATTAAGGCTAGGAGGAAAACAGTTGAAAGCACAAACCCCCATCTTTCCCTTTAATTTATTGGTAACTTCTGACAAAAAAAAATACGCAATTAATATAAACTCATGTTCTCAAACTATTTTGAAATGAAAACTAATCTTTCCATTATGGGCAGCCTGTCAACTGAAAGTTGGTACAGTAAGAAATTCAAATAAATAACTAATATTTATTAAATTATTATATTGGTATCTGTGCCAGATATTTTACATTTTTACAATAAAAATTAACATATACATACTTATCTCTATTTTACAGACAAGGAAAAGGAATTTCCAAGAAATTAAATGTTACACAAGGTCACTAGTTAATTAGCTAGTGATTAATCCAAGATTTCTTTAAAACATTAACCATCCACTTTTGCCTTTAACAACAGATAATGCAGAACTATGTTCCTTTAAGTATTGTTCTGATCATATTTGACACATATAATTTATAAATTGGTATAAAAGTAGATAAGAAGTAACAGCAGATTAAAATTATATCTATTTTCACTTAAAAACTATACATGTAAGTTTAATTATCGTTCCATAGGCACACATTAGTTTTAATTATAATACTCAATGTTGCCCATTTTTTAGAAGGAAAACCTTAGCTGCTAATTTGTCTGGTTAATCTTCCCTGAAATATAATCAGGTCATTTGCATGCTAATTTTTACACACAATGAACTGTACATTTTGTCCTTACTCTTATACTTCTTCATACCCTCAATTCAAAAAAGTGTATGAGAGCCTCAGAAAAGTGTTTAGTAAAACTTAAAATTGGCAGTAAAAATTATATCATGAGTTATACAACTCCAAAAAACATAAAAAGTTTATCAAATTTGAGACTTGGATCTGAAAAAATAATTAATGGATGTGAAGATGTGAATTTTTACATAAGCAATTAAAATGAAGATTATATATTATAATAAATATCTGAATATTGGATACTATTATCCTGAAGAGCTAGTTTAGTATTTTTTTTTATTTTTTATTTTTTTGACAGGCAGAGTGGACAGTGAGAGAGGTAGAGTCATAGAGAAGGGTCTTCCTTAACCTTTGGTTCACCCTCCAATGGCCGATGCAGCCAGCACGCTGTGGCCAGTGCACCGCGCTGATCTGAAGCCAGGAGCCAGGTGCTTCTCCTGGTCTCCCATGCGGGTGCAGGGCCCAAGCACTTGGGCCATCCTCCACTGCACTCCCTGGCCACAGCAGAGAGCTGGAGTGGAAGAGGAGCAACCAGGACAGAATCCAATGCCCCGACTGGGACTGGAACCCGGTATGCCAGCACCACAGGCAGAGGATTAGCCTATTGAGCCATGGCGCCGGCTAGTATTTTTTTTTTTTTTACCATACAATACTTTGAGTAGATTTGCCATATTTATTTATCTTGTTAAAGACTTTTGTAAGAAAAAAATGGTCAGATACTGTGCCTTTGCAATTAAGGGTGTCCATGGAGATTCCAAGATGGCACAATAGGGAGGGAACTTACTGCTCTGATCTAGGGGAAAATTATTAAAAAATGAAAAAAAGAAAGGGGAGAGAGTGCAATCCCAGGGAAGAGTTAGGGAGAAAACAGGCAGAGGAAACTCCATGCAAATTAGAGGGACACAGTAGTTATATGTGGAGGGTGTGGACGTGCATAACTCAGGACCCCAGCATGTGAGAGCCTCAGCATCAGCCACGCCATTGGCAACACAGCTGCAGGAGGAGCCTGATGTGAGTCTGGCTTGGAGCTCAGTGGGGGACAAATCCAGAGGGAAAAAAAGAGGGGACACATTTTTCTCTCCCTGACCACCCAGAGCCAATGTCCTGTCACTAGCTGAGAGAAGGTGGGTGCCATTTTGGACATATGTAACAGATGCACCAGCAACCAGCTGAGAGGAGATGCCTGAGTCTCACTGGGGAAACTGACAGGGGGCTGGGCACTGCTGCCTGTGGGAGCCTTGAGTGCTGGGTCTGTGAAAACACTGTGACTGAATGGGAGGGCGTGGCTGGACCTCTGAGCGTTCACTCTGGGCAGCTCCACACACTCAGGGCTCCCTGCCTGCCTGGTGAGAGTCACTGCTGTGAGATCTGTGCTCGCAATGAGGACTACAGTGATACCTCTGAGGCTCTTCTGGCAGTGTGCAGGAATACTGCACCTGCTGGGGCTAGTGCTCCAGGAACTGGTCTCCTTGGAGGAGCTGGGGCTAGCGCTCCAGGAACTGGTCTCCTTGGAGGAGCTGGGGCTAGCGCTCCAGGAACTGGTCTCCTTGGAGGAGAGGAGATGAGCAAGAGACCATGCCAACAGAGCTGATAAACCCTCCACTTTAATTTAAAAAGAGAGAGAGATTTATCACGCTCAACTTGTGTGTCACCTTGGAAACTCCCCTCATCCTGGAGCACTGAACAGAGCTCCCAGGCCACACCCAGCACACACCTCTGGGTGTTCATGGAACAAGCAGACACTGCACTAAGCCTCAGAGGCATAGCCCAAAGATAAAAGCCATCATAGGGGAAAAAAATGAAACCAACAAGTATTTCCATAAATATCTAAAAACAAATGCAGAAATTCAAGAAACAGGAATAAAGAAGACAGCATGATGCACCCAAAGGAACACAACACTTCAGAAACCAGTAGAATGTGAAGAACCAGAGATTGAAGAAATAATGGAGAATGAATTCAGTCAATGCCGGAGCTGAACACGAAGTTCTAAGATCAATCCCATTCACAATAGCTGCAAAAAATTAAATAACTTAGAATAAATTTAACCAAGGACATCAAAGATCTCTAAGATAAGAATCACAAAATATTAAAGAAAGAAGCAGAAGACACAAAAAAGAGGAAGTTTTTCCATGTTCGTGAATTGGAAGAATTAATATCAAGAAAATGTCCATATTACACACAGAAAGCAATTTACAGATTCAATGCAATCCCAATCCAAATACAGATATTCTTCTCAGATCTAGAAAACACAATGCTAAGGCCGGCACTGCAGCTCACTAGGCTAATCCTCTGTGTGCAGCGCCAGCACCCCGGGGTTCTAATCCCAGTTGGGGTGTTGGACTCTGTCCCAGTTGCTCCTCTTCCAGTCCAGCTCTCTGCTGTGGCCTGGGAGGGCAGTGGAGGATGGCCCAAGTCCTTGGACCCTGCACCTGCTTGGGAGACCAGGAGGAAGCATCTGGCTCATGGCTTTGGATCTGCGCAGCGCGCTGGCTGTAGCAGCCATCTGGGGGCTGAACCAATGGAAGCAAGACCTTTCTCTCTGTCTTTCTCTCTCTCACTGTCTAACTCTGCCTGCCAAAAAAAAAAGAAAAAAAAAAAAAGAAAACACAATGCCAAAATACTTATGGAAACACAGGACACCACAAATAGCTAAAGAAATCTTATACAGCAACAAAATAAATGGAGGCATCACAACACCAGATTTCAAGACATAGTATAGGGAAGTTATGATCAATACAGTCTGGTATTGGCACAAAAATAGACATGTAGACCAATGGAGCAGAATAGAAATTCCAGAAATCAGTCCTCACATCTACAAACAACTTTGGAAACAAGCTAAAATCAATCCCTGGAGCAAGGATAGTCTCTTCAACAAATTGTGCTGAGAAAATTGGATGTCTGCATGCAAAAATATGAAGAAAGACTCCTACCTTACACCTTACAGAAAAAATATACTGAAAAAGGATCAAAGACCCAAATCTTTTTTTAAAAATGATTTATTTAATTATTTGAAAGGAAGTTACAAAGAGGCAGAGGCAGAGAGAGAGAGAGGTCTTCCATCCTCTGGTTCACACCCAAATGGCCACAATGGCTGGAGCTATACCAATCCGAAGCCAGGAGCCAGGAGCTTCTTCTGGGTCTCCCATGCAGGTGTAGGGGTCCAAGGACTTGGACCATCTTCTACTGCTTTCTCAGGCCACAGCAGAGAGCTGGATCAGAAGTGGAACAGCTTGATCTTGAATCAGCACCCATGTGGGATGCCAGCACTGCAGGTGGCGGCTTTACCCACTACGCCACAGTGTTGGCCTCAGGACCTAAATCTAAGACCCAATACCACCATATTATTAGAAAACATTGAGGAAACCCTACAAGATTTTGGCATAGGCAGAATTCTTGGAAAAGATCCCAAAGTCACAGGCAATCATAGCCAAAATTGACAAATGGGATTACATCAAATTGAGGAGCTTCTGTTCTGAAAAAGATAGACTCAGCAAAATGAAGAGGGAACCAACAGAATGGGAGAAATTATTTGCAATCTATGTATCTGATAAAGGATTAATAACCAGAATACATAAAGAGCTCAAGAAACTCAACAACAACAAAACAAACAACCCAGTTAAGAAATGGGCAATGGGCTTAAACTGGCTTCTTTCTTTCTTTCTTTCTTTCTTTCTTTCTTTCTTTCTTTCTTTCTTTCTTTCTTTCTTTCTTTCTTTCTTTCTTTTTGACATGCAGAATTAGTCGGTGAGAAAGAGAGAGAAAGAAATGTCTTCCTTTTCCGTTGGTTCACCCCCCAAGTGGCCGGCACTGTGCCAATCCAAAGCCAGGAGCCAGGTGCTTCCTCCTGGTCTCCCATGCGGGTGCAGGGCCCAAGCACTTGGGCCATCCTCCACTGCCTTCCTGGGCCACAGCAGAGAGCTGGACTGGAAGAGAAGTAACCGGGACAGAATCCAGTGCCACGACCAGGACTAGAACCCAGGGTGCCGGTGCCACAGGAGGAGGATTAGCCTAATGAGCCGCAGTGCCGGCCACAGGCATTTTTAAAAAGAGGAAATCCAAATGGTCAACAGACACATGAAAAAAATGTATCAGGATCTCTAGCTGTCAGGGAAATGTAAATCAAAACCACAATGAGGTTTTGCCTCACCCTCATTAGAATGGCTTTCATTCAAAAATCAACAAACAACAGAAGCTGGTGAGGATGTGGGGACAAAGGTCTCCTGATCCACTGTTGTTGGGAATGTAAACTGGTACAGCCACTTTGGTAGACAGTATGGAGATATCTGAAGTCTAAATACAGACCTACCATATGAGCCAGCCATCCCACACCTGGGAAGTTATCCAAGAGAAATGAAATCAGGATTTCAAAGAATTATCTGTATTCCTATGTTTATTATAGCTCAATTTGCAATAGCTAAGATATGGAGTCAACACAGATGTCCGTCTACTGAAGACTGGATAAAAATTATGGAATATGTATACCATGGACTACTACATAGCGGTAAAAAAAATGAAAACCTGTCATTTGTAACAAAATGGATGCAACTGGAAAACACTATACTTAGTGAAATAAGCCATTACCAAACGACAAACAGCATATGTTCTCTCTGATGTGTGGTAACTAACAGAGCATCTAAAACGTTCCTTGCCCTCCTCAGTTCATGCAGTGTTTCCGGAAAGTCTCAAGAAGTGTTTCACATTTTGTCACCGACTCAGTGCTGCTACCACTGCAAACCATAATGCATACCACACACGGCTGCTACTACTGCCCATACTGGCTCCAAATGTATTGGATATTAGAATGATCTGTGGAGGTTTTACAGTCTTAATATCCAGGTTATATCCCTTATTAATGTAAACCAGGCATAGGTCCTTTCTTTTTTTTTTTTTTTTTGACAGGCAGAGTGGACAGTGAGAGAGAGACAGAAAGGTCTTCCTTTGCCGTTGGTTCACCCTCCAATGGCCGCTGCGGCCGGCGTGTTGCAGCTGGCACACTGCGCCGATCCGACGGCAGGAGCCAGGTACTTATCCTGGTCTCCCACGTGGGTGCAGGGCCCAAGCACTTGGGCCATCCTCCACTGCACTCCCGGGCCACAGCAGAGAGCTGGCCTGGAAGAGGAGCAACAGGGACAGAATCCGGCGCCCCGCAGGCATAGGTACTTTCTTAAACTTCCCAGATGATTCACAGGGCAGCAAAGTGTGGAAGTCCCTGACTTATGTCCAGGAACTGCCAGCTTCCAGCTTCCCAAACTTCATAATGGGCTATGGGGTATGTGAGTAGAATTATTTTCCCTATCTTTCCTATAATCATCTGTTCTTAGATGTGATAGGTAGTTTTCTCTGGGTTCTTGGGCTGACACATGATTTTTTTTTATGTTCTCTCTTCTTTTGCCAAGGACTAGAAGCATCCAAACTATCCCTGGATTACTTCATTAATTATGTTTTAATTAAATTTTTCCATAAGAGTTGATGAAGAGAGGAGAAGGGCAGAAGTTATTTTTTTTTCTGCTCTGGCTGTGGCAGCACCTGTGACACCTGCATGGAGTCCAGCAGCATCAGAGGAACTGCAGGTTTCTGGCTCCTTGCTCAATAGTTGAAGTGACAGTTCCAGTTCCCATGGTGCTCTCCTTATGGAGTTGGGGTAATGCCACTTTTGTCTGTTGCTTCTCAGCCTAAGCAGTTGTAATAAATTCTTAAAGTTATTTGCCTTCTTTCTCATGTGGATACACTTCCTAACAATTTAGAAACGCTTACTATATTGAATCCTTTTAGAATACCTAGAGTGATTTTTAATTGGATGACCACACACAAATTGACATGGGGGCTGCCAAAGAGTGCTTTTGGAACTTCCATGTGGTTAAAAGATATTCCTAAAACAGTTCTTTCTGTGTTTTGGGTTTTGTTGGTTTGTTTGTTTATAGCCTTCTCTTTTATCACTGTCCAGGGTACCCTCTTATTTTCAGGGATGGAGCCCATTGAGAGGTACTCTCTCAGTGTTCTTACAATCCATCCTCCAGTGACTAAGGACTATGTGACGGTATCAAGCTTGTCATGTCACTTTCCTTCTAATCTGAGGCTTGGTTGATTCCCAAAGAAGGTCCTCAGTGCCTCTCCTCCTAGCCTGCTGGTAGTCCCAACACAGTTTTGTGAACTCATCTGAACTTCACTTTTGGACATAAAATGGAGATTGAATTTAAGGCACTTGCTATATAATTTTGTTTCTCAATTCCAGTCATTTACATCATCTCTCCTTTCTGAATTCCTTTGACAGCATGAATTCTCACATGTTACTGTAGAAGAGATTGACTTTGAGAGCTCATTCAAATGCAGCTTCCCTGGCCACACATCTCCGAACTACCCGGAGACTCTTTCTGTTGCATTTCCTGTGAATTTGTGCTTTGAATAAGAAGACCTTGAGGTTGAAGTCAAGTAGCAGCATAATATGGGACTAGCTGCTCCAATACCTGCAATTCAGCTTGTTATCTCCTTTCTATCTACCTTATTTTAAGTGTTGGATTATAATTTTAAAGAAAAATCAGGCCAGCGCCGCGGCTCATTAGGCCAATCCTCCACCTAGCGGCGCCGGCACACCGGGTTCTAGTCCCGGTCAGGGCGCCGGATTCTGTCCCAGTTGCCCCTCTTCCAGGCCAGCTCTCTGCTGTGGCCCGGGAGTGCAGTGGAGGATGGTCCAAGTGCTTGGGCCCTGCACCCCATGGGAGACCAGGAGAAGCACCTGGCTCCTGCCATCGGATCAGCGCAGTGCGCCGGCCGCAGCGCACCGGCCATGGCGGCCATTGGGGGGTGAACCAACGGCAAAGGAAAACCTTTCTCTCTGTCTCTCTCTCTCACTGTCCACTCTGCCTGTCACAAATTAAAAAAAAAAAAAAAAAAGAAAAATCCACACTGAAACTTTTGTTCTTATCAAGTATCACATATTTTTAGGAAAATGTGTATGGAAGTGTTGACTAAGATCAGAATCTGGTTGTAAAATCAAAACTGGAGTTTATTCAGCTGGTCAAACTGATGATTTAACCCTGGAAATGGTCACTTGAGTTGGCTTCTCTGCAGGTCTGAGTCTGAGTTTTATACTTTTCTTACAGAGTGAATACATACATTGAATAAGGTTTAAACAAGTGAAATTTGCGTGTGGTTATCAACCACATTGAAAATCAAAGAGTACCTCACTGAACTGAAGAACACGTGCTAACAGTTAACAACAGGCTTTATTACTGATTAAGGAGGAACATTCCATTCCCACATTCATTCCTATGCCGCGTGTCATCTATATGCAGGGAGAGGCAAACGATGGAGTTCCAGTCACTCTTACAATGGCCCTCGGATGTAAAGCTCACTCTTTTTTTTTTTTTTCTAAAGACTTATTTATTTTAAAAGCAGAGTGAGAGAGACAAAGAGATCTTCCATCACTGGTTCACTCCTTAATTCCTTACAGTTACCAGAGCGGGGCTAGTCTGAATTCAGGAGCCTGGACCTCCGAGAAGGTCTCCCACGTGAATGGCAGGTTCCCAAGTACCTTGGCCATCTTCTGCTGCTCTGTTCCAGGTGCATTAGCAAGGAACTGGATCACAGGCCAAGAAGCTGGGACTTAAACCAGTGCTATCACTCTTAAGGTGCACTAAGTATTTCCTTGATAGATACTCCCTCACTGTACTCAGAATCCCTCCTCCAGTGAAGGTTTGAGTTTGTTGAAAGGTTATCTTCACATGATAGCCAGTAACCTGGATGTCTTAGGTTCTGCTGTCACCATTGCAACGTTCGGTCCACTGAAGTAAAAAGTGAGATTTCCTGGGTAGGATTTGGAAATGAAGACAACTGAAATGGTGAAGACGAGTTATGCAGAGCCAGTGCCAACTCACAGAATGCATTTGGGTGAATTAGTCAGATTTTTAAAAAATCAATGGAGGTACACTCTCCATGTGGGTACAGCCCACAGGCCAATGGCTTAGGAAATGGGTATTCTCTTTGTGGGGAGAGAGCGGCTTCCCTTCCTTCAGTAGGACAGGATCATTCTAATTCACAATGCATAGTCTCTATTTGCTATATGCTAATGAGAAGGGTTGGTCCTCTATTTTGCCAGACCATTGAATTTGGCTAACTCAGATACTTTTTCCTTTTCCTGCTCCCGGGCTCTGTCAGGCACCTCTGCCCATCACCACTGTACTCAAGAGAGAGGAGTATGATGTCCTGAATCAGGATGTGGGAATTCAAAGGGACATGATGTACACAGATGAGTGAGGTGTCTTGAGGATAAAAAAAGAGTGTCAGTGTATCCACTGAAGAAGACGGAAGGCATATTGAGTGTGATAAGAGACACAGTGCTGTGAGAGGCCACTGAATCCTCTGTGGGAGCGTAATAGAGACAAAAGGTGGTGAATAGATTCCAACCATTATGGAATACGTAGGTGATTCTCAGAGATGTTCTGGTCACCTCCATTTCTCTCTACTTTGGGCTACAAAACATGCGAACACCTATCAAAACTGTATGGGGACATATTTTAATAAAAGAAAACTACCCAAAAAGAAATCACTGCATCCTTCTATTCTGGCTTGGAAAATGCAAAGTCACAAATTAAATGCACTGAGCTTTTGTTAATGTGTTAGGTGTCTCTGAATGTATGAAATGCATTCTTCCTATCCTTTTTCATAAACTTAACAAAAACATCCTTTATCTTCTATGCATTCACTTCAATATTTTCTATGTATATTCAGTGAGTCCTATTCATATTTTTCCTTTTCCATATGGTCATAAGTTTTAGTATGCTATCTAAACAAAAAGATGGATAATATCTTCCATTCTTGCTACCTCTTAACTACAAAGGAACTGTTTTTTTTTATTTGGATTGTATTTTGAATATTTAACAATTTATATATTATTTTAAAAAGTTTAAGTGTTACTGCTCTTGTTGGTTTAGTCTCGGCACTTATTTTCTGCTTACTAAATTGTGAATTGATCTGTTTCCTGATCTGCATTTCATAGAACAGTCATGATTTTACAGATAAATAATCTTACAACTTATATTTGACATTTAAAAGGAAGGTGGTATAGCCCACACTCATCCACACTCATTATTTTCTCTCTCCTCATCTCTTCTCTCTGTCCCCTTCTCTGTGCTTTGTTTACCATGTCTGTAAGCTTCCTAGGACTGCTGTAACAAATGATCACAAACTGAATGTCTTATAATTCCAGAAACCTGTTTTCTCACATAGGCTGAAACTCTGAAAATTAAGGTATAGTTGGGGCTACTCTCCCTCCTTAAGGGCCTGAGATGGACATGTGTTCCAAGATTCTGACCACAATCTGCTGGTTGCATTCCTTGGCAAGCCTCCAATTTCTGCCTCCTTCTTCCCCTGGCTATTTCCCTTCTCTGCGTGTCTATATTTTTATATCTGTGTCTCCATCTCCTTCTGTTTAAGCCATGCCAGTCAATGGGTTTAGGGACCACTTTCATCAGATTTGACTTTAACTATAGCTTGAAGGGGTGAAGATTATAACTGCAAAACATGAGTATTTGGGGAATGGACTCAACTCAATCCACATTGTTTTGTGGCCTTTGCTATTGCCTATGTCTTCCTTCTAGACTGTACCTTGAATAGTATGTTTCTCTTCAAGGAGTCCCTCTCTTGGTCTTCTTAGTAATGGGAATAGAGAGAAGAATTAGTATAGAGGTGAGAGCAAGGGTTCTCAACTAGGGGAGATTTTGTTCCACAGGACTTACTGGACAACATTTGGAGAAAATTTTGGTCATCACACCTGGGGCATGCAGGATTCCCTTCGACAGCCACTGGGGAGGAACACTGCTAAACATTCCACAATGCATAGGACTCCATCCCCCAATCCCTACCACAGAGAAATATATGGTCCCCCAAATCAGACTGCCAACATTGAGGAACTCTGACCCAGAGGTTCATAGAGCTCTTAAAGGAAGCAGTCTCTCAGAGCTCATAACCATGCACATTGCTGAGCTGAGAATCATGATGTGGAATTTGGAGGCACAGACCTATGACTAATCCTGAAATACCTCACCTCATAAGCCTGGTCTTTCTACACTATTGCTTGTGAAATACAGCAGACAAAACAATCCAGGAAACATAGGAACCAATAATAAAAATGCAGGTTACATACAGATCTACTGAATCAAAATTGGTAGTGCATTGTAAACATCTATCCTTGTGAAGCTTGCAGTCTAATAGAGTAAGTCGGAGAGTAGTGAACACATAAGGAGTAACACTGTTAACTTTTCTAGAAAAGAAAATGGCCTAAAGAGAAAGCAATGGAAAAGACTACTAGACATGTAGACTGTATATAAGAGAGGTAAAGAAAGAAACATTAGTTTGTTACATTGTTCATTAAGGTAGAAGGATATGTATGCATCTCAATTTTTAGGAAGCATCAAACAGTAGAAGAATGTACACATCCCTGAGTGTAATTCTTTACTCTGTCCCCTGGAGTGTAGACCTCATGATATTAGATTCCCATGATCTTTGTGCCACGAAGTCTGCTTCCCTTGGTCCTAGCTTCTGTAGTGAGGTTTGACTAACAATGCTTAGCAAATATCAGGCACCCACTCTATGTGTGTGTTAAAAGAATAAATTAATGAGTGATTTTAAAGCATAGAAATAATTTAAATTTAATAGTTTAATAGACAAAACTTGCATCCACTGGAATAATGAATGTTCTAGGTTAGCAACAGTGATGCTTCCCTCAATCCTGAGGGAGCATTCTACAATAAAGAATACTTATGACCAGAGCCGCAGCTCACTAGGCTAATCCTTCGCCTTGCGGCGCCGGCACACTGGGTTCTAGTCCCAGTTGGGGCGCCAGATTCTGTCCCGGTTGCCCCTCTTCCAGCCCAGCTCTCTGCTGTGGCCCGGGAGTGCAGTGGAGGATGGCCCAAGTACTTGAGCCCTGCACCCCATGGGAGACCAGGATAAGTACCTGGCTCCTGCCATCGGATCAGCGCTGGCCGTGCCGGCCATTGGAGGGTGAACCAACGGCAAAGGAAGACCTTTCTCTCTCTGTCTCTCTCTCTCACTGTCCACTCTGCCTGTCAAAAAAAAAAAAATTCTTATAACAGTTGGGTGACATAACCAGGATGAACAGGCATGATAAGTAGTATGCAATAAAATGAAATGTGTTTTTCTTTTCACTATCTTTTAAAGTGAATTAACTCTCTCTTATTCACAGTGTATAGTCTTTATGTGCTATCTGCTAATGAGAAGGGTTGGTCCTCTATTTTGTCAGACCACTGAATTTGGTTAACTCAGATACTTCTTCTTGTTGAGCTCTTCCTTTTCCTGCTACATCTTCCTTGCAAATCAGGGCTTCTGGTTCATCTTGTACTGAACTGAGGGTGGAGAGGTCACCACCTTGATGCGAAGAGCAACAATTTACTAGTGCTGCTAAGTGCCCTCCCCTGGGCTGCTCTAGACGGTTGCATACCCTCCTCATCTGACAGCCACTCCCAACTTAGCTTTTTGTTTTATCTTGAGTCCATTACTTTTCATGCTGGAATCCCCACAACTATTCCAAACATTAAAAGTAATGTTTGAAGATATCAAGTGAGCTCAATGCCCAGGTCTGGACCTGAGGAAAACTAACAGGAGAAATATACGTATTCTTTAAGATGCTATCTTTGGTGTCTGCTGGGTGTACAATTTTCACCAACATTGCAAATTCAAAATTCTTTCATATTCATTCTCTCTCTCTCTCTCTCTCTCTCACCCCTCCCCCAATGCTTCAGGCCAATAACCACCAGGTTTCTCTTAGAGATAACCCTGACCTGTGTTAGACATTTGCTGACCATTCCAAATGCAGAAGGTAATTTCTTGAGGCAGCTGGTCATGGGCTTTGTTATAAAAGGGAGCACCCTTCCTTATTCTTCATAGGGTAAACCTGTCGCTCCCCCTCTTCGTGGAGGAACGACACAGGACCCTGCGCTGTTCTTTTGTCTGCTCGGCCCTTCCCAGGTTTGCTGCTAGTCCTTCCCGAGTTGGCTACTGTCCCTTCCACCTCCGTGGAAGGGCGGTTCCCCCTGCCACTTTCCCCACTTCCGCGGGGGAGCGGCACACCGCCGGCCGGCTCTCTCGGGGGCTGCTCAGGTGTTCCTCAGGTGTTCCCCTTAGATGTTCCCGGTGCATGTTGTCTCTCTCCTCCTTTATAGTCCTCTTCCACCAATCCCAACTCTGCTACCCACACGCCGAGTACACTGTTCTCCTCCAATCAGGAGCAGGATCAGCTCCTGCAGGTCATCACTCAAGTTGGCGAGAGGCAGCTGTGTAGAAGCTGTTTCCTCCTCTCCCAGCGCCATGTTGTGGGAGAGCAGATGCATAGAATAAGTCTTAATTCCAGTAACTTAGTCTAGTCCGAGTTGCTCCCCACATAAACCTAATAGCATGTACAGCAATTCTGCACAATCCACAGTTTAGCCTCTCACTGCTTAACCTGTTTCTACCTTCCTTGTCATTCAAGAGTTCTCTCACCATATCTCAGCATATCACTTTGAAATTCCACATATATTGGGTTCTACTACTCAATTGAAACCAAGAAATCAAGAGCTTAATTGGGTATTAAAGCAATAGCAGAGAGCCTTCTTTATTCATTAGTACATAGTAATTAAGTAATTGATAAATGGCTATATTCATTTTTTTGTTTTCATGTTTTATTTAGAGTAATAATCAAACTGAAGGTGCACTGATTTCTAATCATGGTATAGAAGCCTTTGCTGGGCTAGGACAACGTGTTCTGATGCCTGTTTAGATGAATTATATAGTACCTTGGATGCAACAGCTCTATAGTGCTCACCCAGCAAATCTAAATTCAAAAAACTAAAGCAAAAATTATTAACAAAAATTTAAAATAAGTTTTAGCTTTGAACTGAGGTAGCCAGTCTACTAAATCAAATAAGTCTGTAAAACGAAATATTGTCAGCTTCCCGTATAGCAACCACAGTGATCTTAAAGTGCAAACCATGTTAAAATTTGACACATTAATCCTTTAACAGCTTCCAATTGTACCTAGAGTGAAATCTTAGATACAGACAAGAGCCTGCAGTAAATTATTGTGATTTGGCCCCTGCCAACACCTGTCCACTGCGACCTGAAATCACTCCCAGACACACTAGCTTTTCACAGACCTCCTTAGCTCATTGCAATTCAGAGCCCCAGAAGTTCACGGTGCTTCTACCATGGTGGTTCCCAACTGGGAGAAATCCTTCCCCTGCCCCTGACCCTGCCATGGACTATCTGGCAATGTCTGGAGACATTCTGGTTTTCACAATTGAACTTGAGTAGAGGTCCCATCAGTGTCTACTGGGTAGATCTTGGGCATGCTGCTGAACACCCTTTCATCATGGCACAACCTACAAGGAATCATTATCTGGCCCCAAACATCAATGGTGCCACGCTGGAACAACTGACTCTTCTCAGGCTGGAGTGAACATCCTGCTGCTCCTGCTACGACTGCTGCTTCTCATTGCAGCGACAGCTCAGAGCTTCAGTGACGCGTTCTTCTAATCACCCAGGCTAGCAAAACCCAGTCATCACCCCACCGCTGTTGAGGTCACCTCACTATCATTCTTCTCATTTGAAGTTTATGCCTTTATTGTCTTTATTCTCCTATCGTTTCTATTTCTAGTTCTCAGTTTCTCGTTCTTCATATGCACTGTTCCCTGCCTCACAGTCAAGCACACAGGGCACATGGTGATGGCCACTTGATAGGTGATGGATCAGTGAATTCGAGAGACTGGAACATAAGGGTGAGTTAGTGAGTGGCTGAAATGCTTCTTTAAAATTCTCTGCAGAAACACCTTGTTGAGCCAAAAACAGATGCAGGAAGAATTCAGGAACTGATTCACAGAAAGTGCAGGGATTTTCAGACGCGGATGGAGATTTTCAATGGCATCACTGTTGTCCCAAAGCTCAAATAAGCTGGAAGCAGACTAGAGTGCAGCATAATAATTTTCTAGCAAAAAATTGGCAACTGACACTTCAGTTAACATAACTTATCCCAGTAGTGATCAAATCTGCAAATGAGAGCCACAAAGGGGAAGCCTTTTGGTTCCTCATGAGACTAGGAGGGGAATCACTTAAACACTGCAGGCCTGAAAACATCAAACTTTCTTTGCACATGAGATTTGGGTCACTCCACTTCCTGTAAATTAAAGTCAGACTGACTGTTTATAAGGACCAGCTTTCCAAAGATGACTTTCTCTCTTCTGCTCTGGTGCCTGAAGTACAGATGACGCCTTCCCCTCACTGATTTAACGGCTCAGTCTTCAACCTCTGTTCATTTTTCAATACAGAGAGATAAGGGCATTGCCTTATGCAACTGGGATGGTACATAAATTTGCTCACTTTTAATCATTATCCGCTCAGATATGACTTTTAAGGAAGTAAGATTTTCAAATTTCCTAAACAATGGATATGCAGAGGAGTGGAGAAGACATCACAGGAAGCAGAGAATTAAATCTGTATCTCATGAAAGCAACCTGATCCACCCCACTTTTATCCTGAGTTAAGGACATTAAGTTCTGAAATGCCAGGAGACAATGAACTTCCAAAGTTGAATTCACAGTAATGTTATGTGCATTTCTGTTTTGCTCTGAGTCTCCATCACCTTACTGGAAGTTCTAACATTTACACTCTTTATGCATTCTACATCCTGAGAATATTCACCCGGTGACACAGCAGCCAGGTACAGAATTCGTATGAACTAGGGGCTCTTGTGATGAATATCACAGGCAGTTGATTAAGATGCCACTTGGAATGCCCATGTCCCATAATGGGTTGCCTGAGTCTGAGTCCTGGATCTGCTCCTGTTTCCAACTCCCTGTTAATGCATACTTTGGGAGGCAGCAGGTAATGGCTCAAATACTTGGGTCCATGCCACCCAAATGATACGTCAGGATTGAGTTCTGGACTCTTGCTTTTGGCCTGGCCCTGTTCAGGCTGTTATGGGCAGTTTGGGCATGAACTAGAAGATAAGGAGATCTGACATATCTCTCCCCAACCTCCCAAATAAATATATTTTAACAAATTTAAAAAGATTTGTTTCCTTTTCAGAAACTATGGAGATTTAGCAAAGCAGCCTACAACTCACCCAGAGTCACATGGAATGTCTGAGCTGCTGATGAACTACTCCTGGAAATCCAGTGGTTTCCTCCAAGAAGAGAAATGAAGATAGGAAATGAGAAAAGGAGAGGTTTGTCTCCCTAGGACAAACATCTTGGCAAGCAAAATAGAATGGGTTTGAAAGATCTCACTCTTTAAGTTTGATTTAACCTTATTTTGCTCTCTGCAAATGTAACATTACTTTATAAAATAAAGGAATTTGGTGAAAATGTCTAGGCACTGCTTCAGAATGGAGTGATGAAAAGAGCACAGTAATGCAGAACAAATGGGAGAAATTCTGGATTTTTCACAAGTAGGTAGTAACAGATTGCGGAGTCTGAAGCTGAAGAAATAAAGAGTGAAAACGGCACGCCGGGCACTGCCTTCTTTCCTCAGTCACACGTAGGAGAGGGGCCTAGGTTGTATCTTCCTGAGCGCACCTTGAAACCTGTGACAGGTGAACAGGATGGCAGTGATCCGGAGGTTTCCATGTGAACCTATAGCATATTATTAGCAGTAATTGACACAATGCTGGAGCCGCGTGAACACAAGGATCTGCATCTACTTGGACTAATAGTCATTTTGTCTTTGCTTCACAGAGAAATGTGTCATGTAACATCTGCGTGATACTATCCTGCATCTGGAAGAAGGCAGAATTCAAATAAAGATAACATGTCACTTAGTTCTGACCCCCAGGAATCAAGTGAGTTTCATTGGCCCTTAGACTTCCAGCTCTATGACAAAAGTTTTATAGGTAGCCTTAATTTGTAGTAACCAGATGTTGACTTTTCACACCACAAAATAGATAGTCTCACTCAACTGGAAGTTGTGTGGGTGGATCATATATCATCCCTTTTTGAGGCTGTAAGCCTCCTAGGAAGGTGACAAAAATGCTAGGTTGTAGATATCCACATTGAGATGGAAAGATAAACTGAGAGTGCTCAAGGAAAAATCAGGACCACTAACGCAGGATGTCACATAAAGAGAAACAGGGATCCAAATGCACCTTCTGTGTCTAAGAGCATGTGACAGTCATGAAAAAACAACATTGTTCTATGAAAAATACGGTGAGTAGAGAAAAGACTCAATAACCAAGTATTGGATTATGTGAAAATAATAAAAAAAAACAGTATGATGAATAATTCTTTGTGAAAACTGAGCAGTTCTGGGGCTCCTGTCAGAGAAGGACAGATGACATAAAATGAGCCTGGTGAGTCTGTCTCCTTGGATGCAGAGGAAATATCTCCCCGCACAGCATTCAGTGTGCTGGAGGGCAGAGCAAATAAACACATCCTTGCCCTTTGGTGTTCTCATCTGTGGTGTGTGATCCCACTTCAACCTTGGGACAGATGGCCAGGAAGCTATTCCAGGCGTTAATCGGATGATTCCTTTGAGAGACTGATGTATCTCCCCATAAGAAAAGCCGTCTATATGCAGATACGTACAGCATGCAGTCACACATGTTCATGATTTTGGAGGTACGCAATGCCCTCATTATTTTTTGTTTATCATGTTAGTCCTGGGCAGCTTGAATATCAGTAGGCAATTCCTTCTGTGCAGGTTTTCTGAAGGTTCTTAATGTTAAAGCTAATTATGCTACTATAGCATTGGTCCCAGTACCTTGTTAGCTAGCTAGTTCTTAACAGGAATTTTTTCCCCCTCATTCTTTCTGAGTTTTTTTTTCCTGCCAAATAGCAGATAATGATGAGCACAGATAATTTGTGATGCAGAGTGAGGAATGGGAGGAGGAGTAAGGAAAGGCTCTGCTCATTAGATCGTGACAAAGATGGTAGAAACCCAGGACATTAAACAAAACTGCCTGAGTCGGGGAGATAAGGAAGTCAGTGGAAATTCAAAATCCTTGTCTGGATATTTTCGGGTATATTTTGAGGTTCCACATCTTTTCTGGTTATATTCCGATGCATCAGTTGTTCTCTGAAATGGACTTTTTCTTTAGAAACACAAGTTCTGCAGTGCCTAATCTTAGACAGCTCTGAACTGGATTTTCTCAAGGCCGTTGTCACAGCTGTTTGCACAGCTCTTCAGTGCAGGCCTCTCTTCACCACCATGCAAAGCCCTCTCTCTTGTCTTTGGTGTCCAAGCCCCCACTCCCTGATTTACTCATCAAGCTCTTCCATATGATTTACAACCATTGCTTCCAGGAAGTTTGCTTAGGAAGCACACTGTTTTTGAGATTTTGCAGTTGACTAATATCTTGACTGAGGATTAATTTGTCTTTTAGATTGAAAGCCTCATTTTATTATATTCTATAGTACTATGTAAAAGTTTGCTCTTTTATTTAGTGCTTTTCATGCAATGAGGTTTTTTTTGATGAACACTTTGATAATCTCTCATCCTCTTAAAATTTTATAGTAACGCGTGTTGCTACTTGTCTGTTCTCATGTCATGAGATTGGGCACTTAATGGGGTTTTTCCCCAAATTTTTAATTTATTTGCATATATGTGAAAGATAACAGACACAGAAAGACAGAGACATTTCCCATCTGCTTGTTCACTCCCCAAATGCCTGCAAGAGCCAGGGCTGGGCCAGGTCAAAGCCAGGGGACTGGAACTCAATCCAGGTTTCCCACATGGGTGGCAAGGACGCAAATACTTGGGCCATCAGAGCTGAGACTCGAACTCTGACAGGAGACAGGAGACTTTCCCTCCTACTTCCTTTTTCCTACTTCTTGCTTGATCTTTCTGTTTTCATGTTTTGAATGTGACTAAAGTACCTGGTGATTCCAAGCTGTCTGTTTCTATTTCCTAGAATTCACAGAAAGTGATTTGGAAGATCTTTCAACGCTTGACCTTTTGCAGGATAATCTTTACAGGCCACTTAATTGCAGAACCCTCAGTTGAGGGATTTATTTTGATGACTCTCTTCTGCTGATCAGTTTCTTCAGAAACAACATACCCCACTTCTTACTTCAGAGAAATGAGGCCAGGTACCAGAATTTTCTGAATCAACATAGAACAGAAGGCAGTGAGGCGCTGCATTTGAAGGAGGCTTTCGTTTTATCCCGTTTTCAGCATGTTATCACTGATCTCGTGTGTACCTAGTGCCCACAAACCTAATTCTTTCTCAACTTTCACTCCTCCAGTAACTTCAGAGTGGAGATATTAGTCAGCTATGTATTTTATGTAAACACTCAGGCAATTCTACTTCCACTGTCTCATGTCCTCAAGCTCCACCCTGCACCCTCACATTAAGATCTCTCAAAAACCTCTCATTCCTGGGGTTTTCTGATATTATTTGGCATAAATCATCATCACACTAGTTCAGTCCCCTTATAAACTAACTCTAACTCTCTCTCTCCCTCTATCTCTGTGGGGAGCAACTCGGACTAGACTAAGTTACTGGAATTAAGACTTATTCTATGCATCTGCTTTCCCACAATATGGTGCTGAGAAGGGAAACAGCTTCTACACAGCTGCCTCCAGTTCAACCAATAAACTGTGGGACCTGCTCCTGATTGGAGGAGAGCAGCGTACTCGGCGTGTGGGCAGCCGAGTTGGGATTGGTGGAAGAGGACTATAAAGGAGGAGAGAGACGGCATGCACCAGGAACATCTAAGGGGAACATCTAAGGGGAACATCTAAGGGGAACACCTGTGCAGCCCCCGAGAGAGCCGGCCGGCGGTGTGCCACTCCCCTGCGGAAGTGGGGAAAGTGGCCAGGGGGAACCGCCCTTCCACGGAGGTGGAAGGGACAGTAGCCAACCCGGGAAGAACCAGCAGCAAACCCGGGAGGGCCGAGCAGACGAAAGAACAGCGCAGGGTCCTGTGTTGTTCCTCCACGAAGACGGGGAGTGACAATCTCTATCTCTCTCTTTCTCTCTTTCTCTCTCCCCTGCTTCCAGTTCTTTTTTTTCTCCCTATATCAATCCCAGCAATAGTTTGTCCATTGTTGGGGTATTTGGTAAAAAATACAAAAAAATAATAAATCTTCACTCTTTTTCCTTGCCTTACTTCTAAACCATTTCAAAAAGTAAGACAAAAAAAAAAAACACTAAAATTGTGAAATGTTAATGATGATATTAAATGCTTCTTTTATTGACAAGAGAGTAGATTTCATATTACTGAGCCTAGAATGAAACAGATTTCCCCACTTGGAAGCACAGAACAGGAGGCAACTCTAACCCTGAGGTGAAGCTATTTGTATGGACCCAAAACATAATCTGTACCACCCTCAGGCAGCTGGCTTCTTACACAGCAAAGAACACACTGGCTACACAAACCTGCTTTCTTCTACAGATCAGATCCTGTTGAGCGGAATGAATAGGTAGAAAAAAGCCGAGGGGATTTCACCAAATGGTTTGTATTCACGAGGAGGTAAGCATGAGAAGGAAGAAACACCACCACCTCCAATATTCCTCAGGTTCTTGTCTCTTAACTCACTGGCTTAACCATAAAAGTTCTGGTCGGCTGTGATGTGATACCTCCCTCTTGGGAAAAGATCTATCCCAGGAATCCATCATGATGAGACTCTACATTTAACAGCTGCTCATTTGTTTTACCTCTTGGATATGGGTCAAAGACAATGCATTAATTAAATCATTCTCAAGGCCACTTTGTACCCAAGGCTGAAAAGTCATTCCTTATTCTTTTTCCCTTCTCACGTTATGGCAGCCACCTTTCAAGAAGCCCTTGATCAGCTCAAATGACATCATAAATGATTTCAATAATAAGTTACATAAAGGCAAAATAATAGAAATTCCAGCAACATAGAGATGTTTTTGATGCAAATATAAATCCCCTACAATTCTCAGAGTTCCTGGTTGTATGTGTTGGATGGGGGTGGGGCAGATTCAATTATTAAGTCCCCTTGTAAGTCAAAGCCCAACGATCAAAAGACGTATAGATCCATAGTTAAATTATATTATCTTTCTGTATTATAATAGGTCAAAGAAATTTAAGCCCACCCAAATTTCTTCCTTCTGCTCAATTCAAAGCCTAGTTGTGTTTGTGTAGGTGTTCAAATGTAGTGGGGGAAAAGTACACATTATGGATCAGATTTCCTGGGTTTGAATCTGGTGGGCATTATCCAACAGTTGTGTGACCATGAAGTTTTTTTTTTTTTTTTTAACTTCTGTGTCTCACAGATACTTAATTTGCAAAGTGTCAAGGGCCCCGTCATCCAACTCAAGAATTTGATGTGAATATTTTTTTAAAGATATAAATCTAGGGGCTGGCTCTGTGGTACAGCAGGTTAACACCCTGCCCTGAAGTACTGTCATCCCATATGGGCGCCAGTTTGAGACCCGGGTGCTCCACTTATGATCCAGCTCTCTGCTATGGCCTGGGAAAGCAGTAGATGATGGCCCAGGTCCTTGGGCCCCTGCACCCACATGGGAGACACGGAAGAAGCTCCTGGCTCCTGGCTTTGGATTGGCACAGCTCCAGCCATTGCAGCCATTTGAGGAGTGAACCAATGGATGGAAGACCTCTCTCCTCTCTCTCTCTCTCTCTCCCCCTGCCTATTCTCTCTCTGTGTAACTCTGGCTTTCAAATAAATAAATAAATCTTAAAAAAATAAAGTAATACATCTGAATTCCATAAAAGTTTTCTTGGAATGCAATAAGGCACAACAAGCAATTTATTCTCTTCCATGACTTCAACCTGTACTATCCGCCCCAGAAATGGGTAGGATTCCTTTGGGCCCTTGGAAGTTAAATTGATTGATGAGACATCTTTCTCATTTTAGAATTCAAGTCACTTATTTCTGTTTTTATTTTCATTTTATTTGAGAGGCAAACAGAGATTTTCATCCACTGATCCCTGCCCAAGTGTTCACAACAGTGAGGACGGACTGGACCTGGTTGAAGCTACGACCCAAGAACTCAATCTGTGTCCCCCATGTGGGTGGCAGAGACCCAAGTATTTGGACCATCACCTGCTTTTGGAATCATCACTTGCTGGAATCAGCAGAGGAGCGGGGCTGGAACACTCCTATAAGGGATGCAGGCTTTCCAAGCAGTGCCTTAGCATCTTGCCTAATGCCTGTCCCTGGAATCCAAATGAATAACAGAACATCTTCAAGTGTGATGACGCTGACTACACTTACCAGATTATACAAAATTCCCAGGGGCTGGAGAGAAACCACAGGCAAAATTATGCTCCCAGAAGTCCGCATTTGGAATTGCCAAAAATCGTGGTGCATTCTCAATGATAATTGACTACAAGTGCACAAATAGAGAACATCTTTATTTAGTTTTGCCATCATTCAAGTAATTTATAATCTGATCTGTGAATTTAAAATGCCTATCAAGACACTGATATAGGTGCACACATTTTCAGTAAATGGTAGAGGGTGGAGGGGATTGCCACATACATACTGTTTGTTTTCTTGAGAGGCATTTGTGTAATAGCAATTGTGCTTACTAAATATTTTGAATTCGGAAACTTTCTTAAGTTCTCAGTACCTTCAGAACTTCATAATTTCCTTTCCCACTTTGAACCCCATGTATCCATGTGCCTATGATAAAATTCAGAGAGTAACAGGGAGACACTGGATAACTGTGGCCAGCTACTCCTTTCAAATGCACTAGACAAAGCTATGAGCTGTGGGGTGAGTTTATCACCCAGCACATAGAAGGATACCCTAAAAATGAGGAGAAATTCCACTAACATTTTTTCTTTCACTTTATCATAGAAGATACATTGTACTTTGTCAACTTTTGTTTAGTTTTGTTATAATCTTTCTGTAATTCTGTCTAAATTTATTAATTTTCTTCCCCCTACTTTCACTGGATTAATTCTAAGTTTTTGAATTGGACAATTAACTCATCAATTTTACCATTTCTACTGTTCATTCTATAAAATCCTATTATTTTAGCCTCATCCTACATGTTTGGATTGCTTAGCATTATGAACATAATTCATTTAAAAATTATTAAGAAAGGGGCCGGTGCTGTGGGTAGCAGGTGAAGCCACCTCTTGCAGTGCCAGCATTCCATATGGACACTGGTTCGAATCCCAGCTGCCCCACTTCCAATCCAGCTCTCTGCTATGGCCTGGGAAAGCAGTAGAAGATGACCCAAGTCCTTGGACCTCTGTACCCATGTGGGAGACCCAGAAAAAACTCCTGGGTCCTGGCTTCGGATTGTCTCAACTCTGGCTGTTGCAGCCATTTGGGAAGTGAACCAGTGGATGGAAGATATCTCTCTCTCTTTCTCTCTCTCTCTCTCTGCCTCTGCCTCTCTGTGACTCTGCCTTTCCAATAAATAAATAGATCTTTAAAAATTATTAAGAATCCATAATGATGTCTTCTTTGTGAATTACTTAGCGGAATATTTTTAAATTTTGAATTCTGGGGCCTGCACTGTGGCATAGCATGTAAAATCACATCCCATATGGGTGCCTTTTCGAGTCCTGGCTGCTCCACTTCTGATCCAGCTCTCTGTTATGGCCTGGGAAAGCAGTAGGAGATGGCGCAAGGCCTTGGGCCTCTGCACCCATGTGGGAGACCTGGAAGAAGCTCCTGGCTCGTGGCTTTAAATAGGCACAGCTCTAGCCATTGCAGCCAACTAGGGAGTGAGCCATCAAATGGAAGATTCTCTCCCTCTCTCTCTCTCTCTCTCTCTACCTCTCCTTCGCTCTCTGTGTAACTCTGACCTTCAAATAAATAAGTGAATCTTAAATAACTAAATAAATTTTGAATTCTTTAGAAGGTTTTAATCCTTATCTTTGCTAATTTAATTGTATTATAGTAGTGAAATAGGTTCTATGTAAGACTAATTTTTTGAAACTTATGGAGACTTGCTTCAAAGCCTATCATGGAACACATTTATAAAGTTCCATGTTGATAAAGAATGTATTGCCTACTTGTTGGATGTGGTTTTCTTATATTATATAATCTCTATCTGCCCACCTAGACTTGGAAATCTCTAATCTTCCTTATCATTTAGCCCACTTCTTTTTGTTTAATCCTCTACCCCACTTTTTTTTTTTTTCCTAATCCTCTGTGCCAAAGGAGGCTGACATTTTCAGAATGCATCAAGAACAGAGTTAATGGCAGAATGCAGAATCCTGATTCTCCCTCACTGGAGGCCTGATACTGGCAGTGGCCACGTTTCTCCCCTAAGAGCCATGGCTTCTGTCACAGCAAAGTGTTCTACAGCTATTGTGTAGCAGCATCTTCCTGTGGTTCAGAGACATCTCTCTTCACTCACTTCTTTACACTCAGAGATGTTCTACGCTACAGCTGGCTCCTGGAAACTCTCTCTTCCCTTGCTGGTTTCCCAATACTCTGCCTACAACTCCAATACATAGTTACCTTATTGACTCCTATTCCATTAACTCAGCTGAAAGTGCTATTTATACATATGTATTTGTTAACATTGCTAATTGTGTTGTTACTTTTTATATCATTTCTTTCTGTAGAGGAAGGTCAATTATTAACAGCAATGTCTTTCTTTTTAAAGATTTTTGGAAAATTTATTTGAAAGGCAATGTGACAAAGAGAAAGAGAATTTTACTCCTCAAATGGCTGCAACAGCCATGACAGGTGCAGGGTGAAGCCAGGAGCCTGGAACTGCATGGGGGTCTCTCCACATTGGGGTCTCTCTCAAGTTCTTGGGCCATGTTTCACTGCTTTCCCAGGGCATTAGCAGGAAGCTGGTTTGGAAGCAGAGCACACAGGACGCAAATGGGCACTCTAAAATGGGATGCCAGTGTTGCATGCAGCAGCTTAACGCTGTGCCCATAACACCAGTCTAACAGCAACCTCTTAAACTACAGACATGTTAATGGTATGGTAAATAAGTTATTCTCTCAGGATAATTCTTTGGGGAATTATCATTTAGTTAATTGTTTTGAAGTTATTCTGTTTATAACTAATTGACTTGTTTTTGCTGCTAATTTCACATTATAAATTATTTAGTTAATTGTTTTGAAGTTATTCTGTTTATAACTAATTGACTTGTTTTTGCTGCTTATTTCACATTATAAATTTTGATTTCTTGAGTCCTAATTTATACACAGCAAAACTCACCCATTAGTATAACCCCTATGAGTTTTGACAAGTGCAGATTCATCCAACAATCACCACAGTAAAGACTTAGAGTAGTAGTATCACCACCTCCCTGAAATTCCTTTATAGTTACCCACTTCTCTTATCCCTAGTTACCCAATTCTCTTATCCCTACCTCTTAGAAACCACTAAGCCATTTACCTTTCCCAGAATGTCCCCTAAATGGGCTTGCATAACGTATCACCTTTCAAGTAGATAGTCTTCATTTAGCTTATTGCAATTTAGATTCACCAACATTTGGCTTGTAACCATAATTTGTATATTCTCATTGCTGTATTACTTATACATGATAGTAGATACATACATACATACATATATACATATGAGATAAATGGAAGAGGAAGAGAGACGGGGGGTAGATTTATCCACATGTTGCACAGGTGGAATATTGTCAGATTTTTTACTATAAATAAAAAGTAACCATTTGAACACAGAATACTAATCACTACAGTCTGAGATGGGTGGAAAGGAAGGAAGGATAAAGGAGTTTGGATTAAAAAAAAGGAAATTTGGTTGTGGTTCATTAATTGTGACAAATCTACTAACTTGAGATGTTAATAAGGGAAATGGAGTGTATGGGAACTTGTATTTCTACTTCACAATTTTTGAAATGTAAATTTAAAATTATTCTGAAACAAAAAGTTAAAAAAACTGAGCCATTATAAAATTTGCATATAGAATTTGATACTAATATTTCTTATTTTTATTGAGTATAATCAGCATAGAATTAATGAGTTATAAGGAAAGTTTATATTTGGCAAACTGTTTACCAAAATGGCTAAAGCAGCTAGATACAGTAGTTAGGGTGCCTGCTGGGATCCGTGTGGCACTGGAGAGCCTGAGATAGAGTCCCACCTCTGTTTTTGATTCCAGCTCCCTGCTAATGCAAACCCTGGGAAGCAGCAGTGATAGTTCAAGTATGTGGGTCCTTGCCACTGACTTGGGAGAGCTGGATTGAGTTCCAGACTCCTGGCTTTATCCTGGCCTAGCCCTGGCTGTCACTGGCATTTGAGGAATAAACCAGCAAATGGAAGGTCTCTGACTCTGTCCTGGCTTTGGATCAGCGCAGCATGTCAGCTGTAGCGGCCATTTGGGGAGTGAACCAATGGAAAGAAGACCTTTCTCTCTGTCTCTCTCTCTCTCTCACTGTCTATAACTCTACCTGTCAAATAAATAAAAGAAATAAAAGAAAAAAAAGAAAAATAGATATAGGATAGCACAGTGTACTTTGCATCTAGTACCACAAACTCGGGATGCAAATACAAATATATGTGCCATTTCTGTGCATTTGTAAGGTATAAGGATAATTTTCACTATCTTGGAAGACTGATTACTTCTCCTAGGTTCCATGGCTAACTTCCAGATAGCAGCTTAGCACTTTATGAGAGATGCAGCTCATAATTAAATGCATTTATACAGTAAAAGACTTAACAGCATACCGAATTAAGTTACAGGAAAGAATGTCCCACCCAATTTTCTACATGAAGCTGGTGGTAGAACTTGGACAAAGACCCAATTCCTGTTAGGCTAAATGTGTAAGGTGTTTCAATAGTAATGAGGATCCATTGAGCGTATCTCTTAAGATCTGGACATCTACAGCCACAAGGACCAATTACTGTTTAGTTTGCTTTTTTCCCCTTTTCCTATTCCAGACTCCTCATTCATATGGATATTTAGCATCTAATTATACATATTTTGGTATTTGACCAGATAAAGTTGCTCCAAATGTTCTTTGCTGGTTCTGCATCATAAAGATTGTAAATTTAAATCCTGTTAAACAATAAAAGTTTATATATATATATATGTGTGTGTGTGTGTGTGTATATAATATGTGTGTGTATATATATATATATAACAATATCACATTAGTTTGGAATAGACTAATTTGTACCTTTTCATTTGGAATGAATTGGGTTTAAGTTTATTTTATTGTATTTGTGAGAAATTAATTTATGAACAAATGGATGGTATTATATAAACTTCAGGAAGAATGGTTAATCATTTTAAGAGAAGAAATTTCTTTCGATTAACATGAATCATCTGTTTTTAATAGTTGACATGTTCATTACAAATATTGTCTTTTCAATAAAACAAGTCACGGATATTCACTAAGAAAGCTTCGTTACAATGGTTTATTCTTCATGTTAGCAGAACTTTTTTTAATTAAAAAGGTAAAAAAGAAAAGACATTACGAATTCAGAACCCACTTCACCATTTCAATTAGCTTGACAGACATAAACAATTAGATTAAATCTTTGAAAAATTGTGTGTTTTAAGTTCTCTGACAGACTGACAAAATGAGAACAATACAGTAATAAATGGTGCATGTCTTTAAAAGAGATAGCTTTGAGAAAGAGCAGATACAGCTAAGTCATGCTAACTGTAAGTTGTGGGAGAAAGAACCAGGGCATCATCCAGTTGCTCACTTCCTCTTTTCTTTCCCTCATCATGGAGCAAACTATCACTTGTTTCTTCAAAACCGCTTTCATATGCCCATTTCTCTAGGCAAACTTTTCTGACCCAGAATCTCAGTTAGAAGCCATTTTTCTGTTTTTCGAAATACTTGCATAATCTCTTTCATAGTGCTTCTTGTATGACAATGTAGTAATACGTTTACATTTAAACAATTACATCTCTAATCCTCCCACTAAGCTAAGGTCATCAAACCTTATCTTACCAAAGAGAGGAACTATGTCTTCCTTCTCCATATACGGGCCCAGGAATAGCACCTGTCACAGAGTAGACACTAGATAAAAACGTGGCATTTAGGCTTTAATTCTAGAACTATTTTATACATTGACAATATATTATCAGCATAATTTTTATCATCCATAAAATTTCATCTTATACTGACAATCTTCATAGGCAGTGGAGGAAAATGAACTTACTCCTGAAATTACTTTTTCTAACTTAGTCATTTTATTTCAATATCTTTGAAGCTCTCCTCAAATTTGGCTGAAAACTTCCCAAATTTCATTCACTTAAGCAATTCTAACCCAATGAGTTAGAGAAAAGAGATTATATAGGAATAAAAGAGAAAAAATTAATTAAGAAGAGAATAAATCAGAAATATCATGCATTCAAGAGACTGAAGAAGAGTCAATATCAATATACTTTTGTTAAATACTTATTATTAATTTTTTATTGTATTTGTTACCAAAATGAGCTGTCTCCTGAATCCAAGTAGTCTAGGCTTCAGAATAAAAGGTGAAAAATGATTTTCATTCTTGCAACATGTTAGTACCAAGAATGGAAGAAACCTACAGGAATTTCACTTATATACCCATTCAACTCATTATTTTTGTTCTGCCCTTTATAAGTTGTACAGGATAAGAAAAGTCATTTAACTGCTCTTTCAGTGGTAACGGAACAATGCTGAATAGCTAAGAAGATGACTATTAAGAAGAAAAGTTTATGAAAATTCCTAGTAGGCACTCAGTTTAATTTATTTTAGATAGTGTTGTTCTTTATCTGTTATTTTGGATAAGAGTAGGTTTCTTTAGATTATTAGAAACATTCAAGATGTGTAAAAATTTGAATATTCTTCTTGTACTCACATAATTAAAGACATAATTAAAAAGTTTTATGCCAATGCCATGATGTAACAACCCAGAGTGGAGAAAGCAGCTTTCCACTCATAGGAGCTGCAGAGGAGCAATGACTTCTCAAGGTCTAGCTCACCAACAGGTGTCTGTGACATTTTGTTTCATGGTAGAGGTAGTGAACAGTTACGCTTTCTCTGAGTTCTACTGCTATAGTACCTGAAGTGGGACAACTGTGACATGGGCTTCCCGCTGTCCTTCAAACAACTACTGAAATAAAAACTTGGATGATGCTTTGTTGTTAATGTTGTTCTTTCCATTGCATGCTTTTTAGATAAAACAGTGGGGAGGAAGTTCCTTGTTCAGAATCTTCTAGTTGGGAGCTACACAAACCTACTTCTGCATTGAGATTATTTTTCCCCCAATTTGGACAAGGGCCAGGGATGCAAGGTTAAGGGAGGCGAGGGAATCAAAACTCGCATGATTATTTCACCCTTGGCTGATATTTCTTAAGTCCACTCACATATAAATAAGCACATATGCACACATCTGTAAACCCTCAGACATCTCCCAACAAAAAACATGTTAGTGGACTAATACCCGCATACCTTCAAAGACATGAAGAATAGTTAAATATGTGAGCAAGAGACTTGGTAGGTAAGGGAGAGGGTGGGCAGGTAATCAAGGCACGTTATAGATAGAAAAGGGAAATAGGAGTGGGTCTACAGTGACCAAGGAATAACAGTATGCCATGTTTTTCCATTGACAGCATGAACACAACCATTTGGAGAGACAGACAGGGGCGGCATCTTGGAGTGAGCAAAGATTTTAAATTTATCAGCGCTAGGGGCAAGCGCTGTGGTGCAGTGGGTTAAAGCTCTGCCTTGAAGCACCGGCATCCCATATGGGCGCTGGTTCTAGTCCTGGCAGCTCCTTTTCCGATCCAGCTCTCTGCTATGTCCTGGGATAGCAGTGGGAGATGGCCCAAGTCCTTGGGCCCCTGCACCCACATGGGAGACCCAGAGGAAGCTCTTGGGTCCTGACTTTGGATCAGTGCAGCTCTGGCCATTGTGGCCATCTGGGGAGTGAACCAACAGATGGAAGACCTCTCTCTGTCTCTACCTCTCTCTGTAACTCTTTCAAATAAATAAAATAAATCTAAAAAAAAAATTATCTGTGCTCTTGGAGTCACATGCAGCTATGTTTGGCCTTCTCCAGGTGCTTTCTGATACCAATTGAGACATTTATTTATTTTTTTTTGACAGGCAGAGTTGGACAGTGAGAGAAAGAGACAGAGATAAAAGTCTTCCTCCTGTTGGCTTATGCCTCAAATGGCCGCTACGACCTGAAGCCAGGAGCCAGGTGCTTCCTCCTGGTCTCCCATGTGGGTGCAGGGCCCAAGCACCTGGGCCATCCTCCACTGCCTTCCCAGGCCACAGCAGAGAGCTGGACTGGAAGAGGGGCAGCCGGGACAGAATCCGGTGCCCCGACCGGGACTAGAACCCGGGGTGCCGGTGCCGCAGGTGGAGGATTAGCCTAGTGAGCAGCGGCACCGGCTGAGACATTTAGTTTTAAAAGGCTATATCTGGTGATTATTTTCTTAATAAAATAGATTCTTCTCTTCCACAGGACATGATTTTTCCATGCTTAACAGCAAATGCCTCCAGCCTTTAAATCAGTAATCACATTCATCTTCCATTGCTTCCTTTGCATCTTGTCACCTGTTAGCCAGACTTGACACCCTGTGCTTGATATCCATGCATTTTTTTTGTCACTAGGATGTAAATGCCTTATTTGAAATAGATCATGAATTATAATTTGCCACTTAAAAGTTCACCAAAACTCTGCCTGTAGTAGTCAAATATGCAGAAGAATTCTGGACACTGCATATTTTTTAATTTATTGAATTGAATGATCTGTTTAACACATCCATGTCTAGAGGCAATAAGCACCTGTACATGATGAGGATTTTTAAATTGGTCTCAATTTTTAAAGAATGCACATGTCTTATTTATAAAATAGAAGACCTTGACCATGAAAATACACACACATACATATACCCACAGGAGTTGATATTTAGTCTAGACAACACAGAATTTAAAGCTGTACGCACCTTCACAAAAACAATGCTGGGATGTTATGGACTCCTTCCACATTAGCAGACTTTCCTGGGTTTTCTTAAGATAAATACAATGGCCTGATAGCCTGACAAGCTCCACCAAGAGCTCTGGCCTCTAGAGAACCAGCCCTGCCCGTGTGGAGAATTCTTCAACCAGCCTGTACTATTAAACAGAAGCAGAGGAACTGGTGCGGCTTGATGGATTGTCCTCATCTCTGAGGTTGGCCTGCTTCATCCCCAAGGCTCTGGTAGTGAACTCACAAAAATGAGTTGGCAGAGAGAAGAGCAGGGGAGATCATATTTTCTAACTGCTTCCTATTCTCTTGGAGCCCATGATGCCGAACTGCAGTGATGCCTTGCCTTAATAAACAGGACCCTTTCTGACACTGGATCCACAGACTACTTGTGGGTAAATGACACTTAGCGGATGTTAACTACTTGGCAGGTAAGGTGCTAGTCACTTCCCCCATGGCAAACCATTGAACCCCAATAATCATTCTCACAAACTGGTACTGATATTGATTTTACAAATGAGGAAATGGGGGGGTTGGAATGACAAACACTTGACAAAGTGCACCCTGAAAATAAGTGGCAGGACCTGGAATCAAATCTGGTCAAGGAAACCACTCAAGCATTGGTGTTTGCCATGTCACGCCTTGACTCTTCAGGTGCGTGGAATGCAATAGGAGTGCAGCCACACCACAGCACACTCCAGACTGGAATCTTCCATCCAAGCCTGCTATTCTGCTGACGGAGATATAAATTTCCACCAGGCAGGAAAAGTCACAGCACGGTCTGAGAAGTTGTCTGTTCTCTGGCAAAAAATCCTTTCTCACCAGCTATCAACCTAGAGATGAATGTGAGAAGAGTGTTCTCTCCTTTCTGATTGAGGTCCAACTTTGTGGCTTGGAAATCAGATGGCTTTTCTCTACAACCACACTTCTGCACCCACAAACCACAATGTGTCTGTTTACCACAATTCTTTTTTCATACCATGTAGTAACTATATAGGAGATACCTTAAGGTGACTCTTCATAATGTACTGTATGTTTCTCTCTGAAAATAAAATAAAAAAAAAAAACTTAGAAGATAGGATTCTGGATGTTTTTCCACCATAAAGAAATGTTAAATGTTTGGGGGGAATATATTTATCCTGATTAGACTTTACAGAATACATACATGCATTAAAACATCACATGATGATGCCATGTAAATACATCCAATTTTTCTATTTATCAAGTCAGTGCAGCATTCTCAAAATTAACAGTGCTCTAAAGTATCAATATTTTTGAACAGGATATCAGAAGGTAACTGAGAAAGGGCCTGTGTTTCAGGCAATGAAAACTTGTAATTCTATCCCTGTACTTACTGGTGTGATGGATGCTTACTTAACTAAGTTCCTGTCTCCACATTCAGATACAAACTTCAGTCCAGGCTCCTCCCTGCACTGGGCACAATGGCCAATGGTCTGCCTCTACAAATGAAGACAAAAGAGGTGAGGAGGGACCTATGCTTTTCCCTGCATGAGTTTGGGTTTGAGACAGACCACACATTTCATTCTGTATTCAAACTTCCCCCATAGTCAGTAACAGTATAGAGGTGACTGATACTTTTAGGAGGGTTTCCAGGGCAGTTTTTCCCTAAAAGTTACCTGAACTCACAGAATCTTTGATTTCTCCATTGGTATAACTAGAAAAATATAGACAAATAAAAATGCACAGAAAACACACTTCAAGAATGACGTAAGAATTAAAAGCAAAACTGCCTTTATATTGCATCTCTTCAAGTGATAAATAGATTGAAGATACTAAAAGGAACCTTCAGTCACTACAGGAAGGGGAGGGGGCTTGCTTCCATCAGATTTAATGTTATTGCTTTAAGGACAGTGTTACTCCTCTTCATGTCTCTGGCAGTACCTACTAAGCCTCGTGTGCATGACAGGCACTGAAAATGTCAAATTTATTAAATTAAACTGACACAAGGTTTATAGCTAGAACATTCAAACTGAGGCTGGAGCTCAGAAAATTTTAAAAATATTACAAAGCCAAACTAAAATTTCAACACTCTATCTTGTAAATCTATGTAGATTATAAAACCTCAATAGATATCTGTTGATGTTCAAATTTTATTATCAGGTACCACCTTCATTTTGGACAAATAAAAACTATAAATATTTAAGGTGATGGGATTTTCCTAAAGATTTACTTATTGATTGAAAGTCAGAGTTACAGAGAGACAGAAAGAGAAAGAAAGAGAAAGAGAAAGAGAGAGAGAGAGAGAGAATCTTCCATCTGCAGGTTCACTCCCTAGATGTTCACAATGGTCAGGAATGGGACAGGTTGAGGACAGGAGCCAGGAACTTCATCAGGGTCTCCTTCATGGGTGGCAGGGACCCAACCAATTGGGCCATCTTACACTGCTTTTACAAGGTCATTAGCAGGGATATGGATTGGAAATGGGGCAGCCAAGACACACACTGGCACCCATTCGGGATACCAGCATTGCAGTTGGCAGCTTTGCCTATTATGCCTCAGTGCTGGCCCCTAAAGTGATGTTTTGATAAATGTATAAGCTGTAAAAGGATTAATACATCAGGTTAATTATAACACATCCATCACCTCACATAGTTGACTTTTTGTGTGGGTGACAAGACCATTCAAGATCACTTCTGTTAGTGAATTTCAGCTACACAATACCATAATGTTAACTATAATCATATTGTGCATGAGATCTTAAAAACTTATTCATCCTGTGTAACTGAAATTTTGTATCCTCTGACCAGCATTTCCCCATTTCACCCATCTCCCAAAAGCTGACTACAGAGTGCAACCATCATTCTATTCTCTGTTTACTAGTTTTATTTTTAAAATTCCATGTATAAGTAAATCATGTGATACTCAATTTTCTTTGTATAGCTTGTAACCCTCAGCCTAATGTCCTGTGGTTTCATCTAAGTTGGCAAAATAACAGGATTTCCTTCTTTTTAAAGACTTAATATTCCAGTGTATGTGTGCATGAAAGCCCATTTTATATATTGCATATGTTTACATAATAAATATATTTATATGGTTAAGAAAATGTGGACCACATATAAAAATGGGATATACATGAGTACACTCATTGATATTTAAGTGGGATCAGTATTTTTACAATTATGTTGCAGTATACAAGCAAAGCATAAGTATCACTGAGGCATAGTGATTTCACTTATTTGTGTCAAAGTGAGATCCATTCATATATGCCAATGCAGGACTTCAGGATAATATGGAAGCTCTACTTTTAATTTCTGATTAACTTCCATATTATATTCCACAGTGATTATTCCAATTTACTTTCCCATCAACAGCATACCAGGTTCCCCTTTTCTCTCCATCCTTGTCAACATTTGCTGCATTTTGTCTTTTTAAAGTCTTCACTGTGATAACCATTTCAGTCACGGGGCAAAAGTTAGCTAGTTTCACTCAGTCATACTCGTCGATTTTTACTTTTGGGGACAAATACCATCAAAAAATCAATGCCCAGGCTAACAACGTTATTTTTATTTATGTTTTCTTCTAGTACTTCTACAGTTTCAGTTTTTAAATCTAACTCCTTGATCTATTTTTGAGTTAACTGTTGTATATAATGTGATATAAAGGTTTGCCTTTTTTTTTTTTAAAGATTTGTTTATTTACTTGAAAGGCAAAGTTACAGAGAAAGAGGGAGGTAGAGATCTTCGTGACTTTGGTTCACTCCCCAAATGTGTTGCAATGGGCAGGGCTGGGCTGGGCTGAAGCCAGAAGCTTCTTCTGGGTCTCCCACATGAGTTCAGGGGCTCAATCACTTGGGGCATCTTCCACCGCTTTCCCAGGCACATTAGCAGGAAGCTGGACTAAACCAAAGCCCATATGGGATGCAGGCATCACACAAGTGGCTTTACCCACTGTGCCAGGTGGGCTTTACCCCACCTTTATTCTTTTATGTGTGAACATGCAGTTTATGTAGCACTATCTATGATGACATCTTTTCCCATTGTGCATGCTTGGTACCTTTGGTGAAGAGCAATTGATCTGTAGGCATTTATTTCTGTGTTATCTATTCTATTCCTCTGGTCTGTAGTAGGGCCAATGCCATGTTGTTTTATTTACTATCATTTCATAGTATTTTAAGATCAGGTAGTGTAATGCCTCTGGCTTTGTTCTTGCTCATGATTGCTTTAGCTTTTCAGAATCCTTTGTAGATGCATGTGAATTTTAAGGTAGTTTTATTTTCTACTTCTGTGAAAAATTCTGGAAATTTGATAGGGATTGCATTGAATCTACAAATTGCTCTGGGTGGTATAGACATTTTAACACTATTAATTAGTTCAATCAATGACATAAGATATATTTCCACTTATTTTTTTATGTTTTTTTTTCTTAGTTTTCAGTGTACATATCTTATACCTCCTTGGTTAAATCTGTTCCTAATAGTTTTTGTTGTTGTTGTTTTTGCTGTTTTGTTTGCAGATAGTGCAAATGAGACTTTCTTAATTCACATTTCAGATAATTTTTATTAGTATTCTGAAATGCAACTGATTTTTCATGTTTATTTTATATGCTGAAACATTACTGAATTTGTTTATTATTTCTAACTTTTTTCCGGCATTTAAGGTTTCCTTTATTTCTTATAACCAGAAGGCAAATTAGGCTGATCAGGACTAGGACTTATCATAAGATCAGAACAGAGAAATCTGAACATACAGTCCCCACAAATCTCCAACACTAACGTCAAGGCACTGGTACAGAAGGAGTCAGATCTTGAGATTGAATTGGGAATATCTTGGGAATTAGTAACATCTTTAGGACTGCCTAAATATAAAAATATGGTATCTGCTAACCTAAAATTTTACCTCTCCTGTTTATGCCTTTTCTTTTGCCTAATCGCTCCGACTAGGACTTCAGTACTGTACTGAGTAGAAGGGATGAGAGTGGGTATCCTTGTGGTTTTCCAATCTTAGAAGAAAAGCTTTTAGCTTGTTGCCATTGATTATGGTGTTAACTGTGTGCTTTTCATATATGACCTTTATTAATTGGAGGTAAATTCTTTATCTCCTTGTTAACTGTTTTATCATAAAAGTACATTGAATTTCACAAATACATTTCCTTCATCAAATAATCTGGTTATATAATTTTTATCCTTCATTTATCTAATATAATGTATATATTTACTGATCAGTATATACCAAGTCATATCTTTGTTTCAGGGATAAATTTCACTTAATTATGATGTTCAAGACTTTTAATAAGCTACTGAATTCAGCTTGCAGATTTTTGTATCTATGTCAAATACTGACCTATAATTTTCTTTACTTGTAGTGTCCTTGTCTGTTTTTGGCATTAGAATAATGCTGACTTCATTAAATGAGTTTGGAAATGTCTTCTCTTTTCAACTTTTTGGATCAGTCTGAGAAGGATTGACATTAATTATTTAAAAAATTTTGGCAGAATTCAGTCATCAGATCCTGGATTTTTGTTCGGAGGATTTTATTTAGTATTTCAATTCTGTTGCTCATTATTGATCTGTTCATATCTTCTGTTTCGTCACAACCCAGTCTTATTGGGTTGTGTCTAGGAATTTATTCTATTCTATTAAATTTATTTGTTTATAACTGTTCATAGTTCATATAATTGTATAACAATTATATAATTGTTATTGTTTATAGAACTTATGATTTTGTATAGTTGTGTGGTATCTGTCACAATGTCTCAACATTTATGATTTTTCTTATTTAAATCTACTTTCCTTTTATGGTTAGTCTTGCCAAAGTTTTGTCAATTTTGTTTATCTCAAGAAACATGCAGTTTCATCTACTTGTTCATTGTTTTTCAATTACGTGTTTCATCTATTTCTGCTCAGATCTTGATCATTTACTTCCTTCTGCTATATTTGACCTTATTTCTTATTTTTCTAATTCCTTAATGTGTAAACTCAGGTTGCATATTTTATATATTTCTTCTCTCTTTATTCCAGTATCCATCATTACAAACTTTCCCCAAATACTGTTTCTTCTGTATTCGATAAATTTTGCCATGCTGCATCCTCCTCATTTTCCTCAAGCTCTCTTTTTATTTTTAGTATGACACTTTTCTTGGCAGTGTGTTGTATAGTTTCCATGAGTTTGTGAATTTTCCTGTTCATTTTCTATTATTGATTTCTATTTTCATACAATTGGCGTTACGAAAAATACTTAATGTGGTGTCAATTTTCTTAAACATATTAAGAATTTTGTGATTTAATATTTGATCATTCCTGGAGAATGTTCAATGAGCACTTGAAAAGAATGTATATTATGCTACTACTGGATACAATGTTCTTTCCATGTCTGTTATGTCCTTTTGACATATAGTTTTGTTTAAGTCCAGTTTCTATACTGACATTTTGTCTAGATGGTCTACCCAATATTTAAAAAAATGAGGTACAAAAGTCTACTAGTATTACTGTATTGATGTCTATTTCTCCCTTCACATCTATTAATATTTAAATAATATCTAATAGTTGCTGTATTTAGTTGCTCCAATACTGGGCAAATATATATTTTACCATTGCTATATGCCCTTGATTAACTGACCTCTTTACCACATATAATGATCTCTTTTGATTCTTGACAGTTTTTTAAAAGATTTTATGTATGTGTGTATGTATGTATTTTAAAGGAAGAGTGACAGAGAGAAACAGAGAGAGAATCATCTTTCAATCCACTGGATCAATCCCCAAATGGCTGCAGCATCTAAGGCTGGGCCAAGCTGAAGTCAGGATCCAGGAACTCCATTCTGATCACCCAACATGAGTAGCTGGGCCTAAGTGCCTGGAACATCTCCTACTGCCCTACTGCCCTTTCTGGTACAATTGCAGGGAGCTGCATTGGAAGAGTAGCTGTAATTCAAATTGGCACTCATGGGACACTGTCATCACAAGCAGGGACTCAACCCACCATGCCATCATACCACCCCTCTTGTGATCGTTTTTGACTAGAAGTCTGTTTTGTCTGGTGTAAGTACAACCACCAACCACACGTGCTCTCTTTTAATTACCATTTGAATAGATCATCTTTGTACATCACTTTGCTGTTAGTCTATGTATGCTCATATAAGTAAAATGAGTTTCTCATAGACAACATACAGCTGGACCTTATGGGATTTTTTAAATCCATCTAGCTACTCTTATATTGGAAAAATACATTTATTCATATTTAAAATAGTTATTGATAGGTAATAACTTCCTAATTCAGTTTGTTTATTGTTTTCTCAGTGTTTTGTAGTTCTTGTTTTTCTTTCATTTTCATTTTCCTCTCTTGCTATCTTCCCTTGCGATTTGATCATATTTTGCAGTGATTTGCTTTGACTCTCTTTTAAAAATTATCTATTTAATTTATTTGAAAGGCACAGTGACAGAGAAAGAGGGAGGCACAAAGAATCTCCTATCTGCTAGTTCACCAAAACATTCTGGGTTGGGCTGGGTTGAAGTCAAGAACTCTAGCCTGCTCTCTCACATGGGTGGCAGGAGTCCAAATACTTTGATCCACTGCCTTCTCAGGAGCATTAGCAGAGAGTTGGGTCAGAATCGGAGCAGCTGAGACTTGTGTTAGCATTCTAATATGGTATATCGGCGTCACAGGCTGTAACTTTACCCACTAAGCCACAGTTCTGCCCCATGTGCTCTGATTCTTTTCTCTTAACCTTTTGTGCATCTACTAAAGGTTGTTCTTTGTGGTTACTATGAGGTTACATAGAACATTGGATAATTATGCACTCTATTTGAAGCTCATAACTGCCACTGTATAAACAAAATCTACACCTTAAACTTCTATCCTACATTTTAGGTTATTGATGTCGCAATTGAAATTTTTATGGTGTATATTTTCACAAGTTGAGGCACTGTTTTTTAATTCTATTTTAACTTTAGTATTAGTATTAAAAGTATTTAACAATGACATTATAATATGAGGATATTCTGAACTTGCCTCTATTCTACCTTTATAATAAGTTTTACGTTTTGCTTCTATTTTTGTATTGTTTTTAATATCCAATCATTTCAACTGTAAGAAATTCTTACAGAAATTCTTATAAGGCAGGACTAGTGATGATGAACCACTCCTTCAGCTTTGGTTTGTCTAGGAAAGTTTTCATACTCCTCTTCTGGACAGTTTGCAGTCTAGCACGTTCTCGGTTAGCAGATTGGTTTATTTCTTTCAGCACTTTGAATGTATCATCCCATTTTCTTCTGTTTGTAATGTTTCTTCTTGGATGACTCTTGATAGCCATATGAAGAATCTCCTGTGTGTGAGCACATTATTTTCTGGTGTTTGTTTTTTTTTTTTCCAAAAGTCTCTCTGACTTTTAAGGATTTTATTGCAGTCTCTCTGTGAAATTTCCTTTTGCTCCATCAATATTCTTGAATACTTCACCTACTTGAGCTTCATGGGTCTGGATGTTCATTTCTCTTTTCAGATTTGGGAATTTTTCTGTCATTCTTTAAATAAGCTTTCTGCCTCTCTTCTCCTCTTTCCTTCTGGGACTTCATAATCCATACATTTGCTCATTTGATGACACTCCTATAGTCTCAGAGTCTTCCTTTTCTTTATATTTATTCTTTGTTTCTTTTATTTCTTAGCCCAGGCACTTCCAAACTGCATTTTTTCAAGCTTACTTTTTCTTTATTTTAGCAAGTGTGCTGTTGAAACTTTCTACATTTTTTTTGCTTCAATAATTATGTTCTTCAAGAATTTCTGTTTAAATTTTTTTCTAATTTTGAATCTCATTCATGTATTGCTTTTCTGATTTTGGTTTTCAGTGTTTTCTCACTGAACTCTTAGAACATGATTCTTTAGATTATTATAACAATACAGTTATGGAGATCTCCATTTTTTTCATGGTTAGTATTGGAGAGTCATTTTGTTCCTTTATCTACTGAATTTTTTTAATTTATTTTCTTATTTTGAATTAAGTAATACTTGTACATTTGGTATGTGTGGGGAGTGTTAGATTATAATATTTCAACCCATATGTGCAACATAAACTTGATCAAACCAGGCAATTAAACTTCCAGTTTTTTGATTTTTCTTGGTGTTTGGAACCTATCAGCTTCTCTCTTCAGTTGTTTATATAACATACCACACATTCTTTCATTCTTGTAAATTGCAGTCAAGCCACTGTGCTGTAGAACACAGTCCCATTATTTCTACCCATCTGTATTTTGATACTTATTATCCAACCTCTGCCCATTCCTTCTCCTTTCAACCTTCCCACCCTGTAGTAATCACAAATTTAACTTCAGAACAACCATTTTTTAAAATCTTCCACATATGAGAGAGAACTTGAGGTATTTGTCTTTCTGTTTTTGGCTTATTTCATTTCATGTAGTGATCTTTAATTCCACCTATTTTATGCAAATATCAGAATTCCATCCTTTTTGTGGCTGAATATGTCATTGGGAATATATAGCACATTTTCTTTATCCATTCATCCATTGATGGACACCTACGCTCATTCCCTATCTTGGCTGTTTTGAATTGTGCTTCAATAAGCATGGTCGTGTAGGTTTTCCTAAATATGTGTATTTAATTTCCTTCATATATATATTCAGAAGTAGGAAGGCTGGGTGACATGATAAATTTATTTTTAGTTAGTTGAGGAACATCCATATTGATCTCTGTAATAGCTATAATAATTTACATTCCCATCAACAGTGTGTAGAAATCTGTTCCAACATCCTAACTGGGTTTTCTTTTTTTATAATAATAATAATTCTACATTGAGTGAGATAATGCCACACTGGGGTTTTGATTTACATTTCCCTGATAGCTAGTGATACTGATCATTTATTCATGCATTTGCTGGCCTTTTATATTTCTTGTTTTCTTTTCTTGAGAAAGATCTATTCATATCAGTTGTCCATTTTTTAGTTGCCTAACTTGGGGCTTTGTTATTGATTTTTGAGTTCTTTGTATATTTTGGATATTATTCTTTATCAGGTGAATAGCTCACGTCAGTTGTTTCTTCACTCTGTTGATTGTTTCTTTTGATGTATAGAAGAGTTTTAGTTTGATAGAATTCCATTTGTTGGCTGTGCTTTTGGTGTATGATCCAAAGAATCATTGCCTATGGCAATGTCTTGAAGCGTGTCCTTAGATTTCTCTCTAGTTATTTCACAGCGTCAGGTCTTACACTTAGATCTTTGGTCCATCTGACGTGATTCTGTGTAGGGGAAAAGAGAAGGGTCATTGTTTAATCTTCTCCATACAGACATAGAGTTCTCCCAGAACCTTTTACTGAAGGGGCTGTCCTTTCTGTAGTGTATGATTTTGGTGCTTTTGTCAAGCATCAGCTGCCTGAAGATACAGGAATTCAGTTCTGGAACTGCTATTCCATTCTGTTGGTCTATGTTTTTCTTTTTATGACAGAATCCTGTTTTGGTGGTGATAGCTTTGAATTGGGCAATGTGATTCTTCTTTTTTTGTTCTTATTATTCAAGTTGTTTTGGCTCTTTGGACATTTTTGATAAATTAGTTGAGATCTATGTGATTCTCACTCAGTAGAAGTCATTATTTTCTGTCATTTAACCAGCATTAAATTTCAGATTTATCTGAAACTGCAAGTTTTTTTGAGGTGACCATGTTGTATAACTAAGAAGGTAGCATCACAGCCCAGTTTTATGGGAAATCACCCAATTTTCCAGGGGACGAAATCACAAGGCTGAAAGCAATGTATTTTGTGTCTATGAGCAAATTGAATCATGCCTGAAAAATCAGTGACTGAGTCACATTTTAAGAAATTCATGGATTTTTTTACTGAGAACAGAAATAACACTAATGTGTGACTATCCCCTGTTGTAACTTTAGCCTTACTCAACAACTATGTGTATTTGTATATATTTGCATGAGGATCTTCTCACTTTATTGAATATCCATGGTTGGTGAGAGTAATAGATAAGTTGTACACAGTTTTTGAAATGCCGCTGAATACTAAAAATCCTACTAGTCGCTTTTACCATGGAGGCAACATGAATGAAATCAGCATTAGAATTACTGAGCATACATAGTTAGATAAAGCTATTTGAATACACTACTTTATGTTTCAGTTTTTTAATCATTAGAATAACAATAGTCATACATGCCTAATAACGTTTATAGGGAAATTAAACAGTATACATAAAGCTCTAGACCTATGTGGGATCATAAGAACAAATCTTCTTATATTTGAACACATTTCTGTTGACTACTCATAGTAAGAAAGGTGTAAATACCATTTTTAGAGACCTTTGGTGAAGGGGAGAAAGACATTTTAGAGACCTATTGTGAGCCATATGAATTATTATAGATCATGTCATTTAATCATCTCAATCCTACATCAGGTAGTTACTATGCACATCCAACAGCTATAGAAAAGTGAAGTTCAGAATGTTGGGTTAAACTTGTCATACAGTGACCTAGCTTATTAGTGAAAGATACAAGATTGGAAATCAAGTCTCTATCCATTTCAAAGTGCATGAATTATTTTTCTTATTTAGAAATCACTTTATGAGTGAATGTAGAAGGCTCATATGTATCTATCTTGATTTACTAAGTCTTCATTAAGCATCTTCTTAAGTAGCCAGAAAAATTACAAGAAAACGCTATAAGTTATATAACTTGGTTTCTGGCCGCTTAGTCTTTAGAGTCTGAGGAATAAATATTTTTGAACTGCCAGAGAGACCTCTCTCCTTCCTGGGGAGAAGGGAGATACTTACACAAGCCCAAGAAAATGGAAATTGTCACCTGCACAGCCAAATCAGCCTGTCAGCCAGCCAGAGTCAGACAGCGATTGCACAGCTGACATCTGTATCTCCTTATTAATCATATGCCCCAGCTTGGCCAGAGACACAGACTCCGAGAAAGCGGCAGCAAAAAACGCCAGCTCTTCGGTTGCTCTTCCCTCTATCAGAAATGTAGCAGCATGAATATGACTAAATTGATATGTTGAGGGGAGAAAAAAACCATCAGTTGAAGGTCTAAATACTGCAACGGTCCACATTATTGCTCAAGGCAGTGTTTTTACAATTTCATACGTGAAAATATGCGGTGTATTTGTGCACTGTTGCCTTTTTTTTAACCCATTTAAGCAATTCCATCATGTTTTCCTGGATACCTTGATGTATCCTGAAGCACCGAGTATGTGAATCACAAAGGACAGTCTTTGCTATGAATAAAAAAGGGCCACTTCAGGACCTGCATTGTGCAGCCTCTGCCTGCAATGCTAACATCTCATGTGGGTGCCCCTCTGAGCCCTGGCTGCTCCACTTCTGATCCAGCTCCCTGCTCATGCACCTGGCAAAGCAGCAGAAGATGGCCTAAGTGCTTGGGCTACCACACCCACATGGGAGACCCAGATGAAGCTCCTGGCTCCTGACTTCAGCCTGGCCCTGCCCTGGCTGTTGGGGCTATTTGAGGTGTGAACCAAAAGATCTCTCTTTCTCTTGGTCTCTCCCTCTCTATATATAACTCTTTCAAAATAAATGAATAAATCTTTTTAAAAAATGAACCATTTCTCAGAGATCTCTTATTTATTTTATTTATTTTATTTTTGATCCTTTTGTGTCCTAGATAGGACTTGTGTCCTATGATGCTTTTTTATTTTTTTATTTATTTATTTTTATTTTTTTCACAGGCAGAGTGGACAGTGAGAGGGAGAGAGACAGAGAGAAACGTCTTCCTTTGCTGTTGGTTCACCCTCCAATGGCCGCCAAGGCCGGCGCATCGCGCTGATCTGAAGCCAGGAGCCAGGTGCTTCTCCTGGTCTCCCATGGGGTGCAGGGCCCAAGGACTTGGGCCATCCTCCACTGCACTCCCTGGCCACAGCAGAGAGCTGGCCTGGAAGAGGGGCAACCGGGACAGAATCCGGCGCCCCGACCGGGACTAGAACCCGGTGTGCTGGTGCCACAAGGCGGAGGATTAGCCTAGTGAGCCACGGCACCAGCCGATGCTTTTTTAAATTCTACCCTGTTAGGGATCTTCCGTAAGTCTGGAGTCTCCTTTAAGCTCTAAGAACCCAGGTCCTTTCTCCACGGGTGCTTTCTTTTGCCTGCCCTAACTTTAAGGTCTGTTCCTTCCAAGCTTTGTGCGAGAATCGAGGGAGGTATACATAGAAATGTATTTTTCAAAACATAAGAAAGTATTTAATATTCATAAATATCATATGTGATTACACATATAAATATTAGCATCAATATATGTCTATGTATGTCTGGGTATTTATCTATTTCTATATTTGAATATAGAAATGTGAGTTATATATGTATGCTACATATAATTTACATGTATATTGTCCATATTTAATTAGATTCATATATGTTTATACATATATATATGTGGGGGCATATACATATTCATATCTTATATATTGGGGGGAGAGAAAGAAATGGCATTATTGCTTTAAATATGGGCCCTACAGTCACGTATCACTGTGGAAAGTGGCGTGTCTTTTAGGAAGTTTGCCGGCAATACTGCGCAGAGGCTAACAGCAATATCCCCACCGGATTTCTCTCAGTGTATTGAGACACTGAAGGTTGTGTCTGTCTAAGTGGATTTATGCCTCATACCACCTCCTGTACCTTAATTAGGCCTTACAAAATGAGATGAATACTAAGACAATTTCTGTAAGGAAACTGTGGTATGACCATAATCTAATAACACTAGACCACATAAAGAAGACAATGGCTGAGCTTACACTTCTATTCTATTATATTCTGCAAACATCTCTGTCAACAACTATAGAAACAAAAGTATTTACTGCCAAGATTGTGATACCTGGCAGATATTAGAGTAATTAAATATACAATTTTATTTATGTAAAGTAAAGGAGAAATTTTAATTATGGTTGATAGATTAAATGATTTGGAGGAAACAAAAACTTGTTCTATAGAGAATATTTTTTATAAATTGGATATTCTGAAATACTACCATAGTTATGTGATTTTGTTGCTGAATTGAAGTTAATCAAATAAAACTATGTCTGGATACTTTATTAACTTAGAAGGAAAATGCAAAACAACTTAAAAGCATTATTTTCCATCTAATGTAAAAATGTTTCATGTAAAGATTTGATTTGTTTGTTTAAAATATCAAAGTTCAACTTCCTCCTTTATATTCACATGAAAAATTTCTTGACATCAGGAGGATGTATAACAATAAATAACTGCAGTGTCTTGAGTAAATGTAAGAGTGCAGATATTCACAAACTGTGGTTGACACACAAAAGAACTGATCAGCATGGATCTGGAGGGCTAAAAATTAATTTGAATGTTCTTAAATTGACCTTTTAATACCAATCAAGGAGATGACAGGATGTTATTTCAGAAGTAAAAATATGTACTTGGCAGATAACCCTTAAAACACAGTGATGTACTTATTACGGTAACTGTAGGAGGGAAACTGACAGAGTCTCTCTTTGACCAAACCCTACTCAAGATCCCTAAACTTTTCAACAAGACCACAGATTTTGGGCTTCCATGTTTGTTTCAGAATCCTGGCAGGTCAGTTTAACCAGGATCCCACACTTTCTAGGTCTGATTACCCGCAGCATCTAATTGGTCCCTCTTTGTCACTCCCCCTCTTCGTGGAGGAACGGCACAGGACCCTGCGCTGTTCTTTTGTCTGCTCGGCCCTTCCCGGGTTTGCTGCTGGTCCTTCCCGGGTTGGCTGCCGATCCTTCCACCTCCATGGAAGGGCAGCTCCCCCTGCCACTTTCCCCACTTCCGCAGGGGAGCGGCACACCGCCGGCCGGCTCTCTCGGGGGCTGCTCAGGTGTTCCTTCAGATAGATGTTCCCAGTGCATGTTGTCTCTCTCCTCCTTTATAGTCCTCTTCCACCAATCCCAACTCTGCTACCCACACGCCGAGTACGCTGCTCTCCTCCAATCAGGAGCAGGATCAGCTCCTGCAGGTTATTGGTTGAACTGGAGGCAGCTGTGTAGAAGTTGTTTACTCCTCTTCCAGCGCCATGCTGTGGGAGAGCAGATGCATAGAATAAGTCTTAATTTCAGTAACTTAGTCTAGTCCGAGTTGCTCCCCACACCTCTTCTCCCACCATCCCTCAGGGCATGTCTGATCACCTTGCTCTGCCTTTGGCAAAAATCCTTTTAGATCAGCTTCACCAGAATCTGTCCGCTACACTGAGATTTCCTCTTCATTGTTTTCCATTCACCCTGTTCAGGTGCTGTAAACAGTTACTTCTCATGCTACATTCGGAACTGAGCCCAGTTCTATACAGAGACCCTTCTTCAATCCCCAGTAAAATCTGGCTTCAGCCCTTCCACTACCGTCCATCTCTGGGTTTCTGTTTTCTTCTGGTTGTTGTTGTACTTTGTTTTGTGGTGGTTGTTGTTTTTGACAACTACTGCTGGAATGAAGCTTGCAAGACGTAGGGAATACTCACAAGTGAAGCAGGACAAATAGACTGGTTAGTTAACTGTATCCTTTGAAAGAGCATGGCCTCTCAAGGTTATGGGAAACTGTCCAGGAAGTGAAACGTCATGGTTATATTTACAGTACAATAAAATCATTCAGGTATAAAATTAGAGAACTGTATGGAGGAGCTAGCAGTTTGGAAGTGGATTAGCCAGTCAGAAAACACTTGAAATATTACATAACAAATGGTGCCGAAAAGACCTTGAGGCCATGAAGACACGAGATAAAGGATGGAATGGAAAATAGAAAATAAAAAATGCTCCTCACACGTAATTGAAAAAAAAAAAAAGGAGAACAGTCTAGGGCTCAGAAAGAAATGTAGAAGAATCAGAGTCATTCACTGCACATTCAATGCAGATACTCACATTAGGGACTTAGAATGCAAGGCATGTAGTTCCAGCTATCTAAAGGTGCTCTCTCATCTGATCTCTTCTCCCAGAATTGTTTTCTACATTTCCAAAATATACCGCTTCTCTAATTACTGATAATACCATGATCATTAAAGGGGTAGAAATGGTGGCCTGGGGGAATATGGAATACAGCTAAAGCTTGTTCACTGGGGAATCTAATGACATTTAAACAAGAGAATTGAGCTAAATGTTTTTTTCAAATGATCACATCATGTAAGAGGATTCCATGTTAAACACTGTAGAGTAATTTGTAGTAAACTTAGTTCTTGGCAATGCTGGCATATGCCAAGCTACAAGTGATCAGTTGGTAATACTGCAATTGTCCAGTCTATGCAATATGTGTTAGCCAACTCATTGAAACTAATGATGGAAAGTTATGCATTCAGAGGCTAGACTGTGTTGGGAAAATATAAAACTCATGTAGAATGAAGATCACTCGCTATTAAGTAGGAAATAGTATATATAGCAGGCAAACATAAGTCAAAGTGAGAAGTAGAAGACGTAGGGGAGCCATTGTTTTTTCCAGTGGTACAAAAACTATTATTACGAATTTGATGGATAATTTGTTGCAATTTACCTGCACTCTTCCAGGAGGCAACAGAAAATGTCAGAACATGGAGAAGATGGAATTCTGGCTTTTACTGTTTACTGGAGTAGACTAGGGATTGGAATGGACTATGGTCGATGATCCAACACCATGTGCTCTGACAGCAGTGACTAAGAAAGGACTAACTGGGAGGAGCAGTATCTGGGAAGGTTCTTAGAGGAGATGAAAACTCAGTAGGGCCTTAATGAGGTGAATAATTTACCAGAAGTGGGGCCAGTGCTGTGGTGCAGCAGGTTAAAGCCCTGGCCTGAAGCGTGGGCATCCCATATAGGCGCCAGTTCTAGTCCCAGCTGCTCCTCTTCCAAACTAACTCTCTGCTATGGCCTGGGAAAGCAGTAGAAGATGGCCCAAGTCCTTGGGCCCCTGTCCTGCACCCACGTGGGAGACCTGGAAGAAGCTACTGGTTCCTGGCTTTGGATCGGCATAGCTCCGGCCGTTGCGGCCATTTGGGGAGTGAACCAGCGGATGGAAGACCGCTCTCTCTCTGTCTCTCCTTCTCTCTGTAACTCTGTCTTTCAAATAAATAAAATAAATTATTTAAAAAACAAAGCATTTACCAGAAGAAAAGAGAGGGAGAGAACGCCACATAGATAGCACATTTTGTGCAGAAACAGAGAGATCAAAGATTGTAGCCTAAATTGACCAAAATGAAAGATTTATTTGACTATGTGAGGCACTTGGTGAGATAGGAAAAATGGGAAAAGCGAAGTTGTCATGAAGAGACACACAAGCTAGGAAAGAGAAACACACTCTACCTGGATAGGGACAGGACTTGTATGCCAGTCTGAAGAACACGAGCTTGCTTTTCTTTGAAAAGAGGAGTAATAGAAGTTTTAAACTGAGAAATAATAGGAGGATACTTCAAAAAGGTTTGTGGAAAATGCATATTAAGAAATAATTATACTTGGATTTCAACTTTTTGCAACAAATTAAACATCTTCTCATTCCATTTTCCCAAACTTTTTTCCCTGTAATCCTTCATATATCATAAAGATCATTCTTATATCAATGAGTAAAACAGAAAATATACTGGTATTGTGGAATTTCAGAAAGAAGCTGTTAATATGGCCAAAGGCATTTTCTGACTTCATCTCTCTTGTGAAATGGAGAGCATTAACCATTTTTGTAAAGGATAAAGCAATAATGAGTTTGAGTAGACAGTCTGTGGTTGCTAAGAAATTGTAGCCTCTCTGGTGTCTGCCACTAAATAAAAACCATCTCATTTATTCCAAAAATTCCAACTTCTTTTTTCTTCTTAGTAGAAAGCAAAATGGAACAGAAACATATATCAGCAAAATCTTTCTTCAAAAGTGCTAATAATACTTTAAAATACTTTAATATCTGATTCATTTTATGCTTTCAATAATTTTTAAATCAACAATTATTATCTTCCTCTAACAGACTGCAAATATTCAAGTGTACTGATTAGTAACATCAATTTTAATTATCACTTTCTCTGCTATTTGACAGCATCCCAAACTAAGATGCTCACAATGAAAATAAAAAACTTTTCTTTTTACATAAAATGCATAAGAAAATCATTAAAGTATCTCTAAATTTCCAAGGAAATCATGCCCAATATCATTTTCTTGTATGTAAGGGGAACCTGACAGTAGATATTCATCTGAACATCCAAATTCTTTGGAAATTCCAGACATAAGGGATACCAGGTTCATTTGAGGCTCAGTCCTCCAGGGTGTTCTTTTCACCTGCATATAAACGCTCTTCCCTATTAACAAAATGGGTTTGACAACCAATATCACTCTTACTAATTGCTCCTTGAAGTTCTCTAGAATTACTTTTTTCTTTTGTGAACCAATGATAGCACTTAGCTCATCAGAGGCCTGTTTTGAGGAATAAATATTTTAATCCATTTAAAATACTTTGTCTAATGTCTAAAGTGTGTATTCAATACACTGTAGCTGTTATCAATATTTAGAAATCACAGAATCAGACCTAAAAGTAATGTCAATGATTCTCTGAGCAACCAAGCGTTATGATTTAATAGAATTTGGCTCCCCAAACTCATACAGATGTTTAAACTCCAAAGTCTTATGTTAATAGTTGAAGGGTTAAGGGGAGAGACTTGATCTAATTATGGCAACTGAGAGGCGGCTCTGGTGGGAAGGCTTCAGGTCTCTGGAGGTTTGGTGTCTGGAGGGTTGGCTACATGTAACCTGAGCAGGCTTCTGTTGTCAGCTCCCTGGTTTACCATGCAATCATCCCTCTGCATTTCCTCTGCCACTACCTCCACCGGAAGCCAGGCTAACTGGTCTACCTGATCATTCACTGTGATAACCTTCTCTCCAAAGCTGCTCCTCTAGAGTATTTTAGTTAAAGCTGACTAACAGACCAGCTAATTTGGTAATTAAGAAATACTGAGATCTTGGACTGATGTTGTAGTGTAGTGGATAATGCTGCCACCTGCAATGCTAGCATCCATATTGGAGCTTGTTCATGTCCCAGCTGCTCCATGTCCAATCCAGTCCCTGCTAGTCACCTGAGAAATGCAGAAGATGACCCAAGTGTTTGGGCCGATGCACCCAAATGGGAAATCTGGAAGAAGTTCCTAACTTTGGCCTGGTCCTGCCATGGCTGTTGTGCCATCTAGGTACTGAACCAGCAGATGGGTGATGCCTCTCTGTTTTCTCCCTATCTCTCTATAGCTCTGACTTTCAAATAAATATTTAAAAAAATACTGAGATCTAGACAGAAAGACACTGCCCAGGGTCACACAGCTAATTCTTTACAGTGCCAAGATCATAACCCATATCATTTAGATTCTGGGCTGGCATCCTTTCTGCTATCATGCAACAACTTTCGTGCTGCAGGATACACTGTGAGATGTTTTGCAGTGGATGTGTGGCAGCTCTGTCTGACATAAATGTGTGTAGCTAAACTCAAGCCATTTGGATGTGCCCAAGGGATTAGAAGAATAAACAAGAGTGTGCTTCACACTCTGGCGCAGACTGAAGAATCAAACACATTGATAACGTGTGCTGCTCTCTTTCACCTCTGCATTCTTCAGGATTTGTAGATCTTCTTTCCGCAGAGGGAGCTGACTTCTTTGAAAGACAGCTAGGGTGAGACGTGGGCCCTGAACCCCAGAGTGCATAGCAGGTGAAACAGCTGCAGGAGCCCCAGCCCCGACACGGAGCACCCGCCTCATCTCCAGGCTGACAGATATCTGCCAGCAGCATCAGATCTGTCAGCTTCTTCACTCCTCTGGAATGAGCAAATAGTCTGGGCCCTGATCTGAGATGAAGACAAGACACTAGCATCCTCAGTAAAAACTGCACTCCTGCACACACATGCAATAGCAGTTTATGACAGGAGAAAAGGGTAATCGAATTGGCCCATATTTAGTACATTAAATGACCATGAATAATGTCATACTCCACTTGGGAGAGGCAAATGTCTCCCATCAGGACCCAGCTCCAGCAATATCATGTACAATACTAAGAATTTTCCAGGCCGGCGCCATGGCTCACTTGGCTAATCCTCCGCCTGCAGCACTGGCACCCCGGGTTCTAGTCCTGGTTGGGGTGCCAATTCTGTCCCGGTTGCTCCTCTTCCAGTCCAGCTCACTGCTGTGGCCCAGGAGTGCAGTGGAGGATGGCCCAAGTGCTTGGGCCCTCACCTGCATGGGAGACCAGGAGGAAGCACCTGGCTCCTGGCTTCAGATCAGCGCAACGTGCTGGCCATAGCGGCCACTTGAGGGGTGAACCAACGGGAGGAAGACCTTTCTCTCTTTCTCTCTCTCTCTCTCACTGTCTAACTCTGCCTGTCAAAAAAAAAAGAATTTTCCATAGAGAAATGTTTAGTTTTTAATAGCAATAAAAATAAAAAATAATTACACTCTAAATAGAGCTATCTTCACAATGCATTTCTGTCTTAAGCTTCAAAATCTCTGCAAGAGACTAAAAAAAGTTAATTCCTGAGTTTATTTTCTTTTTATGTGGTAAAATAAGATGATCTCTAAGGTCTTCTTTATTTTGTATAACATTGAGTTTAGCCATTTAATGTTTAATTGTACCTACTGATTGTCTTTCTCTATGATCATTTACTAACCTGTACTAGGAAGGGTTCCTATTGGCCGAGGAAGAGTTTTTAACAAAGTAATTTATAGGCACTCGGGTAATTTTCCAGAATTATTGGAACCTATTTAGCCTCTGAATCACTGAGAAAACAGTAGTCACATCTAAGGATCAAGATATGAGAAGAGGTGTGGTGGAAAGAGAAGGCCATGCCAAGATGGTCACTGGCAAGCGAGCGTCAGTTACTCAGGAATGGCTTCGAAACCAACCTGGCAACAGAGCCTGCCTGGCAACAGGCTGTGATTGGATGGCTTTGGAAGCCACATGGCAATGGAGCCTGCCTGGCAACAGGCTGTGATTGCTTAGGGCATAAACCGTCACTTTGCCCTGATTGGCTGCCTTGGCTATATAAGCTGCTGTACCAACTGAAATAAACGAGTCTATGGGCTGCTCGCCTCCGGCCTCTTTTCACCCAACTCCTGTGGTCTGTGTTGTGACTCCGTACCTCTTGCCCCCACCACACTCCTCTTCTCAGAACAAATCAACCTCAACATCTGGCGCCCAATGTGGCTGAGAGAGAGACAGCGTGTTGGAATCAGTGAGGTCCCCCCTTGATTTCGGCAAGTAGGCCCCTCAGTGTTTTGTGCACTGTTCAGTTCTGTGAGGGTGAGCACAGGAACAGGGGGGTATCTTTCTCATGTCTGAGCACTGAAGAGCGGTGTGCCATGCCAGCTCTAGCCAAAGGAAAGACACCCACAGCACTGCTGCCACAACAAACCTCAGCGGTCACCACACAGACCACAGGACTCCACACACGGAGTCACCACACAGACCACAGGAGTTGGGTGAAAGCAGGCCAGAGGCGAGCAGCCCATAGACTCTTAAGCCCCTTTCCTTGTCCTTGTCCTCAGTCTAAGTGACCCCAGGTTAGGCACACACTGCCCAGAAGTGTACTGCCGCTTCTTGGCTCCTCCTTTTACTTTAAGTTCACCTGGCAAATTCACGTAAGGGACTGATCATCCCAGAATTCGGAACCAAGTCATCTTCCTTCACTCATGAGAGGTGACACTCCAGAGACACTGTGTGGTCATACGGCCTTGATCTAACGAATCAAGGAAGTCCCCCACAAAGCACAGGACATACGTATGATCTGATACACCACTGTCTGTTTGTCTAACGTAGGGAACACCCTGCATAATGCCATCAGCCGCTGAGGTTTGTTATGGCAGCAGTGCTGTGGGTGTCTTTCCCTTGGCTAGAGCTGGCATGGCACACCGCTCTTCAGTGCTCAGACATGAGAAAGATACCCCCCTCTCAGAATCCTACTCAGATTACCAAACATAATGAATCTGTGAGTGATAAGAGCCTGACACTCCAGGCCTCTGCCTCACAGACAATAGGCGATGACTTAGGGAGAGAGAGCTCTGACAGTGAAAATGAAATGACAGCAGACAATGCTGCAATGCCTAGTCAGCCACCCCCCAAATACCCGTGGGATGAACTTAGACGAGCTCAAGGTAATAACCCATGCGAGGTCATCCCATCCATTCCCAGTGAGGATCCCCACATTTGTGGCAGTCCACAGGTACCATAGGCTCTCAGGGCAGTCACTAGACCCCATCCCACCTGCACGTTTGCTGTTAATGTCAAAGTGGACACAGAATTCAGACCCTGGATTCCAGTGCCTGTAAAAAGGCTTCTGCTAACCAAGGGCCAAGGATATGCTTGTGTCTTTCCAGAAAATGTGGGACAGCCCATTTAGGTACCAGCCAGAAACATCAAGCCTGCAACTGACAGTCAACCAGAACCAGCTGAACAAGACTGAGAGTTCACCTTGTTAGTGGATGCACCTTCTACCAATTGTCAAGCTACTGCCCTATCATCATATCCTGAGGAATGGCCCACAGCCGCATCTGCTACTGCTTTATAGACCACTTAGCTCTGGTCAGCCACTCAAATGGCCCACAGCCTGTGTGCAGTCATGCCATTCCTGATTACCATTGTTCCTCATTCCTACCCCTATCTGAGCAAGCACTCCTGTGGTCTCCTATTTTGTACGCTAGTTAGTCAATGACAGGTAAGATCAATCTAAGATAGGCACAGCTGCATACAGAGACCACATGGAAACGGGGTCAACAATGGTATGGCCAATAATCTTGCCTCCTGTTGTTCAATATAAACAAAAAGGGGCAAATGTGGTGGAATGAGAAGGTGAGAAGGTCATGAGAAGGTGAGAAAGACATGAGAAGGTGAGAAGGTCATGCCAAGATGGCCACTGACAACAGAAACTGCCTGGCAACAGGCCGTGATTGGATGGCTTCGAAACCCACCTGGCAACAGAGCCTGCCTTGCAACAGGCTGTGATTGGATGGCTTTGGAAACCAACCTGGCAACAGGCTGTGATTGGTTAGGGCAGTGTCAGCATCCCAAACAGGTACCAGTTCAAGTCTGGCTTCTCCAGTTCATATCCAGCTCCCTGCTAGAGCATCTAGGAAAGCAGCAGAAGGTGGCCCAAATGTTGGATTTCTGCACCCATTTTGGAAACCTGGAAGAAGCTCCTCACCCCAGGCTTCTGATTGGTGCAGCTCCAGTCATTTTGGCTATTTGGGGATTGAACCAGCAGATGGAAGACCTCTCTCCCTCTCTCTGGCTCTCCCTTTCTCTGTCTGTAATTTTGACTTTCAAATAAAATAAATAAATCTTTAAAAAGTAAAGAGATGAGAAGAAAATAACAACAATAATACTTCAAAACATTTTGTATTTCACAAACAACTTTCTGTGCAGGGGTTTACACAATGTCTACAGAAAACCAATGGAGTAAGTTATTTTCAGAGTTTTTCTGTGAAATCTGTAATTTGGACAGGTAGTAAAACTTGCCAAGGACTCACAATCGTAGCCACAAGTCAACAACAGGCCTCTGTCAGTCCTAATCCCCAACACCAGCCTACACTTGTCTCCTGATGTGGGATCTTGTATTCACAATGAAATACATATGTCAGGTAAAGAAATGATAACATAGCCGGCACCACGGCTCACTTGGCTAAGAACATCTACCCAGGCCAAGTGGGAGTTATCCCAGGTATGCAAAGATTGTTCAGCATTGGCAAATCCGTCTACATGATATATCACATTAACAAAGTGAAGAACAAAAATCATATAATTATCTCAATAGATACAGAGAAAGCATTTGATAAAATACAGCACCCTTTCATGGTGAAAACTTTACACAAATTAGATATAGAAGAAACATTTCTCAGCAAAATCAAGGCAATTTAAAACAGACCCATGCCCAGTGTCCTACTGAATGAGGAAAAATTGGAAGCATTCTCACTGAAATCCAGAACCAGATAATGATGCCCACTATCACCATTGCTCCGCAATATAGTCCTGGAAGTTTTAGCCAGAGACATTACGCAAGAAAAATAAATCAAAGGGATACAAATTGGGAAGGAGGAAGTCAAATTATCCCTATTTGCAGATGACATGATTCTATATATAGGGCATCCAAAAGACTCCACTAAGAGGCTATTGGAATTCATAGAATAGTTTGGTAAAGTGGCAGGATATAAAATAAACATACAAAAATCAATAGCCTTTTTATACAGAGACAATGCCATGGCTGATAAAGTGCTTTTAAGATCAATTTCATTCATAATAGCTACAAAAAAGTCAATACCTTGGAATAAGTTTACTCAAGGATGTCAAAAATCTCTATGATGTGAATTATAAAACATTAAAGAAAAAAACAGTAGAAGACACAAAAATGGAAAAATCTCACATGTTCATGGATTGGAAGAATCAATATTATCAAAATGTCCAAACTACCAAAAGCAATTTACAGATTCAACGCAATACCAATCAAAATATCAAGGACATTGTTCTCAGATATAGAAGCAATGATTCAGAAATTAATATGGAAACACAGGAGACCCTGATTAACTAAAGCAATCTTATACAACAAAAACAAAACCATAAGCATCACAATAACAGATTTCAATACATACTTCAGGGCAGTTATAATCAAAACAGCCTGATACTGGAACAAAAACAGATGGACAGTGTGGGGAGCAATTCGGACTAGACTAAGTTACTGGAATTAAGACTTATTCTATGCATCTGCTCTCCCACAATATGGCGCTGGGAGAGGAGAAAACAGCTTCTACACAGCTGCCTCCAGTTCAGCCAATAAACTGTAGGACTTGCTCCTGATTGGAGGAGAGCAGCGTACTCGGCGTGTGGGCAGCCGAGTTAGGATTGGCGGAGGAGGACTATAAAGGAGGAGAGAGACGGCATGCACCAGGAACATCTATGGGGAACATCTAAGGGGAACATTCTGCTGAAGGAACACCTGTGCAGCCCCCAGAGAGCCGGCCGGCGGTGTGCCGCTCCCCTGCGGAAGTGGGGAATGCGGCCAGGGGGAACTGCCCTTCCACGGAGGTGGAAGGGATAGTAGCCAACCCGGGAAGAACCAGCAGCAAACCCGGGGAGGGCCGAGCAGACGAAAGAACAGCGCAGGGTCCTGTGTCGTTCCTCCACGAAGACGGGGAGCGACAGGACAGACCAATGCAACAGAATAGAAATCCCAGAAATCAACCCATGTGCCTACAACCAACTTATTTTGACAAAGGTGCTAAAACCAATCTCTGGAGCAAGGATAGTCTCAACTTCTGTGGATAAATATCAAGGAATATAATTACTAGATCATTTGGTAAAACTATGTTTAGCTTAGTAAGGCAGTCCAAATTGTCTTCCATAGTATCTGTCATTTGTCTTCCCACAAGCACTGAATGAGAATTCTCTTTGCTCTATGAACTTACCAATACTTGATATTGTTGGTTTTCTGGATTTTGAATCAGTCCATCTTTAATCTCACATTTCTATAATTTTTTATCATTCTAAGATATATAGTATTAGAGAACTTCCAAATATATACTTTTCACTTAGTCTCATACCGAATATCCAATATCTGCCAAACATACAATGCTTCTAGTTTTCCCTCAAAAACAGCATTCTGCAATTATTGATAGGAATGAAAAACCAGTACTTGGCTCTACCTTTGGTAACTCATGGTTAGATGATTCACAGAATCTTGGATGTGCTAACAGGAGCAACTGCAGAGATCCTAAACCCTGAAAGAAAAGGCAGCTACTGTAAAAAGGGAACAGAAATGTAACTGCAACCTACCTCCTTATCTTTATTATGGAATTAAAGTCTTGATATCCAAGGAAAGGGCAAGAATAACTGGTCACAGGTTATTAGTGAAAACCCATTGTATGTGAAGGATTGGAAGAAAAAGTAATATACTCTTGATAAAGGGGACAAATTAAATACTGGACCAAGAATGACAGCTACAGTACTGGCAAGTGTTTGTGTAGTTCACATTCTTAGTTTTAAAGACACAATATATGCTTATGGCTGAAGTTAAAGTGGAACATCAAAAAGTTTCCCTTAACTCACACCACTGGCTATCAGTGATTGAGTATGTGTCATATTTAAATACTGCTAAGGCAACTCTAAGAAATCTACTCTTTTTAGGCACAATTTAAGATGAGAAGTATGAGCATGGAGCTGAAACTGAGGTAACCACTTGGACAAATCAGCTCCTCCAACCTCATCTACTGCAAACTATAAATGATAACCAAGAGGAATTTGAATATTGTGGTATGGGGAGCCAGAAGAGTGAAAGACCTCAAACTCAGGATTAATCTTGGCTGAATTTCCACATGCCTTCACACTAAATCGTAGCAGAATAAAAGTATGCCAATTACAACTAATAAAAACTATTTTTTAAAAAAGCTATACTTTTTACATGTCTGTGTTTTAACAAAAATTAATAAAGTAAATAAAAAGTAAAGAAAAAAAACAACAGACATAAAATAGCTAAAAAGTCAACAGAATCAAACTTATATATAATGACCCTTTTGGAACTATTAAATAATCATGATTGGTATGATAAATGATGGCATGGAATATCAAATAACCATTCTTTTTTTGGTTCAAGATTTATTTGTTTATTTGAAATACAGAATTAGAGAGAGAGAGAGAGAGAGAGAGAGAGAGAAATAGAGAGAGTTCCATCCATTGGTTGACTCCCCAGATGGCTGCAAAGGCCAGAGCTGTGTTGATCCAAAGTCAGGATCCAGGAGCTTCTTCTAGGTCTCCCACGTGGGTGCAGAGGCCAAAGGACCCGGGCCATCTTCTACTGCTTTCCCAGGCCACAGCAGAGAGATGGATAGGAAGTAGAGCAGCCGAGATTCGAATAGGTGCCCATATGGGATGCCAGCACTACAGGCAATGGCTTTACCCACTATGTCACAGAGTTGGCCCCTCAAATAACCATTCTTAGTATGATAAATGCCTCAATTAAATAGGTACACAGCAGTTAAGTTCAGATTGGTAATGTTAGCAGAGAAACAGAAACTGTAGGAAAAACAAAATTAAAATATCAGTATGAGTTGAAGTGTGCTTTCAACAGGCTCAACAGTGGAATCAAAACATCCAAGGAAATAATAAGTGAATTCAATGCAGGCCAGAAGAAATTACACAATATAAAACTCAGAGAGAAAAATGCAGAGGCATAAAACCCAAAAATTTGCAAGAGCTGTAAGAAAAGATCAAATGTTTTAACATATATGTTATCAGAATTCCACAAAGAAAAGGCAAAGAAAATAAATAAAATGTTTTTGAAGAAATACAGACATACAGAAAACCATAGATCCAAGATACTCAGAGAATATTAAGTGAGATAATTTTTTTTTAGAAATACATACTTTAGGGGGCAAGCCTTGGGTGAAATTTAAGCCTCTGCCTGCAATGCCAGCATTTACATATGAGCCCCGATTAGATCACCAGCTGCTCCAATTCTGGTCCAGCTCTCTTTTTATGGCCTTTGAAAGCAGGGGAAAGATGGCCCGACTACTTGGGTCCTTGCGCCCATTTGGTAGACCTGGAAGAAGCTCCTCGCTTCTAGCTTCAGCCTGGCCCAGCTTCGGCTATTGCAGCCACTTGGGGAGTGAATGAGCCGGTGGAAGATTCTCTCCCTCTCTCTCTCTCTGGATCTCTGCCTTTCAACTAACTAACTAACTAACTAACTAACTAAATCTTAAAAAAGGAAATGCACACATAGGCATATCATATTTCAAAGGTGGTAATAAGAACAATTTGAAGGCAGTCAGACAAAATAGAAAAAAGACCACAACATAACAAAGAAAACCGAAAATTTTTGATAGAAACCATGCCACTCCCATTTAAAAAATGAACACTGGAATTATAAAATATAGAAAGGAAAAAATAACTATCACCCCAAACTTCTCTACCCAGTGAAAATATCTCTCACAATTAAGAAGACCTTTTTCAACCAGACCTCTTTAACAACGAAAATTAATTTATGGGCAGCACATCTACAGTTCTATACTACAGGGTCCATTCAAAGAACTTCTTTAGATACACAATTGAACCTAAAGAAAGAAGGGGAGAGCACTGGAAATTGAAAAAAATACTTTTCTACTTCATTTCTCTACAAAATAACTGTCTACTTAAAGCAAAAATAACAGTAAGACAATGTGTGTACATAGTACATGTAAAAGAGAAATATATATAAAAAAGAACATTGGATGAACTGAAGCAATTAAGGCTACAATGTGAGATCTTTATACTAAATAAGATGTGTACAAAATTATTTCACTCAATCATATAAGTATGCATGAGGATACAATTATATAAATAAATAAATGATTTCATAGTTTAAATTAGAAAGGAATCCTTTCCTTTAAGAATATTCTGATAACTGTAAAAAGGATTCAGAAAATAGAAAATAATCATTAGACCATGACAATAATTACTCCGGATGAAAAGGTATGCTCATAGTTTATAAAACTGTTGGACAGGGTATTTCCTGTAGCAGCTGGGGTACTGTTTGGGATACCCATATCCCATATCAGAATGGCTGGCTCCAAATCACAGACACAGTCCTGATTCCAGCTTCCTGGTAATGGGTACCCTGGGAGGCAGCAGATGATGCCTTGAGTATTTGGATCCCAGCTACCCAAGTGGCAGACTGGATTGAGTTTCTGGCTCTTGGCTTTGACTTGGCCCAGTAATGGTTATTGTGGGCATTTGTTGTGGATTGTCCCTTTGCCTTTCAAATACATAAAATAAATATTTAAAACATAGAATCAGTGGACATCAGTTTGAAAAAAAATAGGGTGTTTGAATAGTATAAAGTTATTTCTTCCAATATATTCACCAAATTTAAAGGGAAAGTATCAAATTTACAATAAAAGAACCAGATTTTACCATCTTAACCGAGTGACCAAAGACGAAAATCACCACAAATAAGACATATTGGCCTCCTATGTAATTTGTAGAATTCATTACAAAGAGTATTTTGTAATGAATCACTTTCATGGATTTCTTGGTCCCCCGAAATACATAAACAAAATCATGAGAAAATCTCAAAATTACTCCAATTGAGGGTCAGTCCACAAAATAACTGACCAGCATTCTTTAAAAGCCAAGGTCATGAAAGACCAATGGTGATTAAGGAATTGTCAAATAATATGAAATAGCAAAGAGACATGAAAACTATATGCAGTATGGAATACTAGGTTGTACCCTAGAATAGAAAAAGGATACTAATAGAAAAATGGGTGAAATTCAAATAAATTCAAATCAATGTTTAGTTAATCATGTTCCATAATTTTAATTTTTAAATTTGAATTAAACATTTGCTCTTTTAACTTATACATTTTTTTATTTATTTAAATGGAACCTGAGGCCGGCGCCGCGGCTCACTAGGCTAATCCTCTGCCTAGCGGTGCCGGCACACTGGGTTCTAGTCCCGGTTGGGGCGCCGGATTCTGTCCCATTGCCCCTCTTCCAGGCCAGCTCTCTGCTGTGGCCAGGGAGTGCAGTGGAGGATGGCCCAGGTGCTTGGGCCCTGCACCCCATGGGAGACCAGGAGAAGCACCTGGCTCCTGGCTCCTGCCATCGGATCAGCGCGGTGCGCCGGCCGCAGTGCGCCGGCCGCGGCGGCCATTGGAGGGTGAAGCAACGGCAAAGGAAGACCTTTCTCTCTGTCTCTCTCTCTCACTGTCCACTCTGCCTGTCAAAAAATAAATAAATAAATAAATAAATAAAAATAAAAATAAATGGAACCTGAGTATATGAAATACAGGAAATTTGTTTCCTTTATATAAATAAAGAATTTAAATAAGAAAAGAGTCTTGGATTAAAAGAATTAATATCAAAATGTTCATACCATTAGAAGCACTTTACAGATTCAATGCAATCCCAATCAAAATACCAATGATACTCTTCCCTTGATCCACAAAAAAATTGCTAAAATTCATATGGAAACACAAGAGATCCCGAATAACTCAAGCAATCTTATAAAACAAAAACAAAGGTGAAGGAATCATAATACCAGATTTCAAGACATACTACAGGGTAGTTATAAGCAAAACAGCCTGATGCTGGCACAAAAATAGATGTGTAGACCAATGGAACAGGATAAGAATTCCAGAAATCAATCCACACATCTACAACCAACTAATCTTTGACAAAGGAGGTAAAATCAATCCCTGGGGCAAGGACAGTCTCTTCAACAAATGGTGCTTTAAAAGGTGGATTCCCACACGTGGAATTATGAAACAAGATCCCTACCTTGTACCTAATACAAAAATCTACTCAAAATGGATGAAGGACTTACATCTACTACCCAATACTATCAAATTACTAGAGAACAATGGGAAAACTCTGCAAGACATTGGCATGGGCAAATATTTCTTGAAAAAGACCCCAGAAACACAGGCAATCAAAGTCAAAATTGACAAATGAGATTGCATCAAGTTGAGAAGCTTTAGCACTGCAAAAGAAATACTCAGTGACTATGCAACCGACAGAATGGAAGAAAATATTTGCAAATTATGAAATGGTAAAGCATTAATAACCAGAATCTCTAAAGAGCTCAAGAAACTCAAAAACAACAAAACAAATATTCCAGTTAAAAAAAATGGTCAAAGGAGTTGAACAGGCATTTTTCAAAAGAGAAAATTGAAATGGCCAACAAACACATGAAAAAAATGCTCAGGATCACTAGCCATCAGGGAAATGCAAATCAAAACCACAATGAGATTTCAAAATTCTAGCTAGAATGGCTTTCATACAGAAATCAACAAAGAACAAAAGCTGGAGGGGGGAAGGTACCCTAATCCACTGTTGGTGGGAATGTAAACTGATGCAGCCATGTGGAAGACATTATGTAGATACCTCAGAAATCTGAAAACAGATCTACCATATGACCCAGCAATCCCACTCCTTAGAATTTATCCCTAAAATGAAATCAGCATATGAAAGAGTTATCTTTACCCCGTGTTCATTGCAGCTCAATTCATAATAGCTAAGACATGGAATGAACCCAGATGTCCATCAACTGAAGACTGGATAAAGAAGTTACAGTCTACGTATAACATTGAATATTACACAGCAGTAAAAAAAATGAAATGCTATCTTTTGAAACAAAATGGATGTAACTGGAAACCATTATACTTAGTAAGTAAGCCAGTCCCAAAAAGATAGATATCATATGCTTTCCCTGATCTGTGGTAACTAATAAAGTACCTAAAATGTGATGTACTGATGTGAAACCAACATTTTGAGATTCAATGACTGTTTGCATTCCTTGTCTCTACTGTTGAAGAACAGTGTTATTTTTCTTCATAATATTTGCTGGACTTTTTACCTAGTGTGGGGTTAATCTTATGAGTATTAAGTAAACTGAAAATAGGTCTTTGTAAAAATAATGAGTGGCAACAGGAGAGACAGGAGGAAGGGAGGGGGTAGCATAGGTAGGAGGGAGTAGGGTATGAAGTATCACTATATTCCTAAAACTGTATATATGGAATGTATATACCTCAAATAAAATTTTAAAGAGGAGAAAAAGGAGAAAAAATATTTATTCATTTTTTTCATTCATTCATTTAAAATGTAGAGCAACAGTGAGGAGAAGAGACAGAAAGAAAGTGATCTTCCATCTACTGGTTCATTCCACAAATGCCCACAACAGCCATCATTGGGCCAGAACAAAGCCACAGGCCAGTAATTCCATCCTGGTCTCCCCAATGGGTGCCAATTGTCCAAGCACTTGGGCCATCATCCACTAGGCAGATTAGCAGAAAGATGGATGAGAAGTTGAGCATCCAGGACTCAAACTAGGTATTCCCATCTGTAAGGCCAGTGTTCCAAGTGGGGGCTTTACTCACTGTACCACAATGCCAGCTTCCATGGTAATATATTTACATTAGGGGGAACTGAGTAAAGAATATATGTAATTTCTATTCTATTAACACAGCATTTTTAAATGTAAAATTGCTTCAAAATAAAAAGTAAAATGAAAATAATTTTTTCACATAGTTCAATAGATACCTGGGGTTGGCGCTGGTGCGTGGCAGGTTAACGCCCTGGCCTGCAGCACCGGCATCCCATATGGGTGCTGGTTTGAGTCCCAACTGCTCCACTTCCAATCCAGCTCTCTGCTATGGCCTGGGAAAGCAGTAGAAGATGGCCCAAGTCCTTGGGTCCCTGCACCCACGTGGGAGACCTAGAAGAAGCTCCTGGCTCCTGACTTTGGATCAACACAGCTCTGGCCTTTGCAGCCAGTTGGGGAGTGAACCAGCAGATGGAAGACCTCTCTCTCTCTCTCTCTGCCTCTCCTTCTCTCTCAAACTTTAAAATTCTTCTCAGAGCTTCTCACAGTCTGTTATCTAGAAATGTTTTGAGAGCATTTTAAGTGAGTTCTGCTTAGAAAAAGGATGTTCAGCATAGAAAAGAATAGACAGATACATGATTGATAGATAATCTAGTTTTCTTTACTCTGGTAATGCACTGTTAACAATCTCATATTTATATGAAATCATATAGGTATGTAGATTAAACAAAGGGAGTAGAGGAGTGGAAAATATGACACAAGTATGAATGAAAGAAAAAGTATAGATTATGAGAGAGGGAAAAGAAACTGGCAGCTCAGTGCCACAGCATTGTAAAATCATGACTCTCAGGAACTGTGTGGGATTCAAGCAAGGACATTTGTTTTGTTTTTTGTTTGTTTGTTTGACAGGCAGAGCACTTGGGCCATCCTCCACTGCACTCCCGGGCCACAGCAGGGAGCTGGCCCGGAAGAGGGGCAACCGGGACAGAATCCGGCGCCTCGACCAGGACTAGAACCTGGTGTGCCAGCGCCCCAAGGCAGAGGATTAGCCTATTGAGTCACGGTGCCGGCCGACATTTGGTTTTTGCATGAACATTGTTTCACATGAAAAAACAGGATAGAGAGGGCATTGTTAGAACTTGAATTTTTCAGCCTTCTTAAAAAGATTCTGTACGTAACTGTATGCGTGAGTGCTGGAGGTTTTGCCAGTCTGATTTTGTGCTCATGGGTAAACACAGTGCTTGTTTTTGGGCTCTCGGGCCAGTGAGCTTGTTGATGAATGTTTAGCTTTCGGTGATCCTCTCTTATTTCTCTTCTCTAGGCATGTTTCCTAACAGTCTGGGAGAATGTCCCTGATGGAACTGAAACATCTTATGTCTGAGACATTTTCTGTGCACGACCCCTATCTTACAAGATTTGAGTTGATGACCCAGTCACAGTTCAAAATATTCTTTTAACAGATAGCATTTTCTCATTTTATAGCAGCTATTTTATATCACATTTATAATAATAATAACTGCTTTACATTTTTTACTTTCTCAGAATATTTTACTATTTTCTTTCATCCCAGGGAAATTATTCATACTTTTATGAAAATTAATAATAATTATGTCAACATTTGTAAAGGATTTGATTTTTTTCTCTCCATCTCAGTTGAGAAAGCACAAAAGAGAAATTGAAAGATAAGGCAGCAAAAATCAGCTGGCAACAACCATCTTTTGGCTAGAAAGTCTGTAAAATATACAACGGATTTTTGGAAAAGATTATAAAGACATATGTATTTATCTTGCTCACTAATGCCTATTACAGAACAATGTAGCATTTGGGAATTGAGTAGTCATTGAACTGAAAAGTAGCTGCTTACTTATATAAAAATTTGTTTTGTATTTGAAAGATTAAAATATGCAGCCTTTCCAATAAAATGTTGCTTTCATATTCCACAGCCTTATAAATTATCAATACCTTCCAGAAAATAATATTGTTAGTTATTTGTTTGACAATTCTCAATGCATGATAGATAAAATATACTTAACAAAATGTGGCCTTTGATGCTCCCAATAACATCATTATATTCTGCAGGAAATTTCCATTCTAAAATTAATTTTGTCTTTGGCACTGTAGAATACATGGAGGAAACCTCAAAGGACTTGGTCCTCTCTCTCCAAGCACCCCAAGAAAATATCCATTCTGCATCAGCATAGCAACCCATCAAGTTCTATCATTTCATAGTTTTTATGACTCTGAAAACAGTGTCCACCACTGTTCTGATTTTAGAATAAACTCAAAATAATTATCTCATTACGATAAGAATGATATAATAACAAGACAAGAATGCTTATACAGCTTGCTGATAAGTGGACATGGGATAAAAAAGCATAAAATTTAAGTTAATATAATCAGAATGGGACTTTTAATGCAGTAACATGGAAAGTAGGTAAAAGCCCTTAGTTTCTAACCCCTTTTAGGAAACATTTTGGGAAGGTTTCATGCCACCTACAACTTGTGTCTTCCTTTTAAAAACTCAGAGTCCTCCAAGGCCTCCTTTCAAAATGTATACACATACAGAAGTCATTCCAAATTTTTAGAGTATTTGTAATGAATTTTCATATATATGGCTGTGACAAAATTATTGAAAGACCTTAGTTTGCTCTCTGTAGTACCAAATAAAACCAAAATCCCTTTCTTCATGCAAGTTTCCAACCAATCATTATACTAATATAACAACATTACAAGCAAGATCAATGACTATCTTTTGATAACCAATTATAAAACTATATAAGATATGTGAAGCAATTATTTGTAGGCATTGTACAAGAGATGGGAAATGATTATGATCTAAGGGAGACAGAGAATTCCCAAGGTTAGCCCCACAATTGTCCCAGTGCTCTGCCTTGGATAAAACTCCTCAGTGATGACAAAGAACCGCTGGAAAGCAGTAGGCCAAACAGCTGCCAGAGTTCAGAGTTGAGGATAGTTTGTGTTCGCAATAAACAGAATGTAGAAGCATAGTAAGACATAAGGTTTTCGGTACAATGCTTCCAAGAGCATTGGCTTGGAGTTGTTTCAAATTAGCTCAGAATAAAGCTACTCTGAAAACAGCATAATAAAACTTACTAGTAAAACTTTAAAAGATTCCCCTGATGACCAAATAACCTAACAGTGTACAAGAACAAATTCCATTCTTTAGAAATATTCATTATTCAACAACATAAAACTCATGATTTCCAACCCAATCAAAAATTACTAGACTTTAAAAGTTGGAAAAGATTATCAGTATTCAGGAGAGAATCAATCAAGAGAAAAAGACTTAATGAGAAATGAGTTGTCTAGCAGAAGCGAAGCTATAAATATACTAAAGGACATGAAGGAAAACAAGAATTAAACAAAGAGAAAATTGAAAACACTAAAAAAGTGCAACCATTGAACTTTTAGAAATAGAAAATATAATATCTAAGATAAAAACGTACTAGAAGGAATTAATAGCATATTGCACGTCACAAAAGTAAAGACCACTAACATGAAAGCATTATATTAGATGTATCCTAGATGAAGCATACCAAAAGAGAGAGAGAGGAAATTATTATCAGAGCCCACCTGACTTGTGGTATAATATCGAACAGACCAAGAAATCTGTAATTAGAGAATAAGGGGAAAGAAAATGCGAGAATTAAAATATTTGAAACTAAATACAGACCATATTTTCTAAACCTGATGAAAATCAAGACTCAGAGACTCAAAAAGTTCAACAGACTGCAAAATAAAAACAAAATTTTCACAAAAAAGCAAGGAGAATCATAATCAAATTTCTGAAAACCCATGAGAGAAAAAATAAAGACAGAAAAGACTTGAACAGGTAAAAATCACAGCACAATTTTTGAAAGTAATGAAAGCTAGAAGACAACAAAGCAGCATGTCCAATGTGCTGAAAGGAATATACTGTTAACCTAGAATTTTCTATCATATAAAAATACCTTCACAAAAGTCAAGTCATATATAGATATGTTTCAGATGAACAAAGGCCATTAGAATTTGTGGCCTATAAATCACTATTTTAAGAGATTCTGGGGGCCAGCGCTGTGGTGCAGCAAGTTAATGCCCTGGCCTGAAATGCTGGCATCCCATATGGGCACCAGTTCGAGACCTGGCTGCTCCACTTCTGATCCAGCTCTCGGCTGTGGCCTGGGAAAGCAGAAGATGGCCCAAGTCCTTGGGCCCCTGCACCCACGTGGGGGACCTGGAAGAAGCTCCTGGCTCCTGGCTTCAGATCAGCACAGCTGTGGCCACTGTGGCCATCTAGGGAGTGAACCATCAGATGGAAGACCTCTCTCTCTCTCTCTGCTTCTCCTCTCTCTGTGTAACTCTTTCAAATAAATAAATAAATCTTTAAAAAAAAGATTCTAAAGGAAATAAATTAGACTAAAAATGATAGCAGAAACAAATTTGGATATACATCAACAAACAACAGTAGGAACAATTACACAGTGAGAATGATAAACACATGGATTAATATTCTCATATTGTATCATTATATAATCTCTTCAAGAGATCGATTTTTAAGGACATGGATCAGGGACTGGCATTGTGGTATAGCAGGTATAGCTGCCACCTGCATCACACATGTGTACCAGTTCGAGACCTGGCTGCTCCACTTCTAATCCACCTTCCTGGTAACACACCTGGAAAAGCAGCAGCAGAAGATCCAAGTCCTTGGGCCACTGCCACCCACGTGGGAGACCTGGAAGAAGCTCCTGGCTACCAACTTTGGATGGATCCAGCTCTAGACTTTGAGGCCACTTGGGGAGTGAACTAGCAGATGGAAAATCTCCCTCTCCCTCCCTCCCTCCTTCTCTCTCTCTCCCTCTCCCTCTCTCTCCCGCATGCATGTGTATATATATGTGTCTGTAAACTCTTTCAAAAATAAATCTTATAAAAGACAAAAACAAACATGTGTGGCATTTATTACATATATAGGAACAACACATATTACAACAATTGCACAAAGGATGGGAGGGGTAAATTTAATGATGATGTGTCAGCTTTTTTACTACATGAGAAGTAATACAATATTTATATGTAGACCTTCATAATGTCAAATTTATATTTTATACCCAGAGCAAGGGTTGGCAAACTATAACCCACAGACAAATCTGGTCTCTTGTGGACCCAACTTAATCAAACTTATTTGTTTCTATATAATCTATGATTGTTTTTGTTTGACAAAAGCAAAGCTGAATAGTTATGATAAAAATTGTATGACTCAAAAAACAGAATATTTGTCATGTTACATAAAATGCTTTCCAACATCTGCTCTCAATTAAATTACTACTTTAAAAATAGAAGAAAGAGGTATAGATAATGAACAAATAGTGAAGAGAAATGAAATCATAAAAAAAATCAGTACAACAGACATTCCAAAAGGCAAAAGAGTAGAGAATAAAATACAGATTGAACAAATAGAAAACCGATAGTAGATAATAGTTTTAAATATAACCATATCTGTGCTTATATTAAAGATATATACTCTCAAAAACTTCAATTAAAAGTTAGAAATGGGGGAAGCTTCTGTGTAGCAAAGGAAACAATCAATAGCATGGAGTAACTTTTGACACAAAGGGAGACAATATTGCAAGCCACTTATCTGACAAATGATTAATATCCAGAATATACAAGGAATTAAAAAAACAAGAGTGCATTTAAGAAGTAGGCAAAGTACCTGAATAGACAGTTCTCAAAAGAAGAAATATAAATAGCCAACATTTATGAAAAAAATCACTACTCATCAGGAAATGAAAATCAAGACCACAATGAGATTATTACCTGTTCACTTTCAAAATCACCATTATCCAAAAGACAGAAAGTAACAAATACTGATGAGGATGTGAAGAAAGAGTAGTACTTAGATGCTGTTGGTGAGAATGTAAATTAGTGCAGCCACTGTGGAAAATAGTATGGAGATTAATTTAAAAACTACAAATAGAAGTGCCATATGATCCTCCAATCCCACTACTGGGTATATACCAAAAAGATATGAACTTACAGCATCAAACAGCAACCCACCTCCCCATGTTTATTGCAGCACTGCTCACAAAAGCCAAAATGTGGAATCAACCAAGGTGTTCATCATCAGAAAAATGGGTAAAGAAAATGTGGTAGGTGCATATGTATATGTATATATATATATATGTATATGTGTATATATATATATATATAATGCTATTCAGCCATAAAAAGAATGAAGTGCTATCATTTGTACCAAAATGGAAGAACCTGAGGGCAACATGCTGAATGAAATAAGTACGACACAGAAAGATACTACGTGTTCTCCTGCATAATGTGAATCCTACAAAACAAACTCAATGTGCACACAGAATGTTAATTACTTGAGATGGGCAAACCCACTGCCTGCAATGCTGGCATTCCATATGGGTCCTGGTTTGTGTCCTGGCTGCTCCACTCCCAATCCAGCTACCCACTAATGTGCCTAGGAAAGCAACAGCAGATGACCCAAGTCTTTGGGCCGCTGCCACACATGTGGAGACCCAGACAAAGATCTTGGCTCCTGGCTTCAGCCTGGCTCAACCCTAGTCCTTGTCTCCATCTGGGGAGTGAACCAGAGGATGAAAGATATCTATCTATCCCCTCAATTCTCTCTGCAACTCTGACTTTCAAATAAATAATATTTTTAATTGGCGAAACTTGTTTCAAAAAATAGGTTAACTGAATATGATTGACTGGTTGTGACACATACATTCTAATATGAGATGTTAATAACAGGGGAAGCTTAGTGTGAGTGCGGAGTACATGGAAACTGTATTTCTTCACAATTTTTGCTTCTTTAATGTGAAACTATTCTGAAATAAACAGTTAACAATAAAGGAAGGGAAGGAGAAAGAAGGAGAGAGGAAGAAGAGGAGAATGAGGAAGAAAAAACAGGAGAGGAGGGGAGGGGATAAGAGGGGAGGAGAGGAGAGAAAACGGAGGCAGGCATTTGGCACAGCAGTTAAGATGCGCTTTGGGAGGCCTACATCTCACGTGGGAGTGTCTGAGTCTGAGTTGTTGCTGTCTTCAAATTCAAGCTTCCCGCTTATGTTCACCCTAGCAGACAGCAGGTAATGGCTCAAGTAGTTAGGTCCATGCCACCCATGTGGGAGACCTGGGCTGAGTCTGGGCTCCCAGCTTCACTTAGCTCAGCCCCAGCTGTTGCAGACATCTGGGGAGTGAAACTGCAGATGAAAAATCTCTCTCTGTCTCTCTGTGTTTCTCTCCTTCAAATAAATTATATTTTAAGTCAGAAATTATAAGATTAAATAAAAATGCAAGAGTAAAAACAAGAGAAATAAAATCACATAAGCACACAGTCTCATTTATGAATATTTTAGCAAGAAGCTAAAAGTGCTCAAATTCCCCTTAAATAATGAATATGTAAGCAAATTTTAGTACTGCCCTACAATGGATAATTACTCAGCAATACAAATGACTAAGTAGCTGATACAGGTGTCAGCTATGTTTCACCACCATTCTACTAAATGAAAGAAGCTGCCACTAAAGATTATATGTTATCTCATTAAATTATTTAAAATTCTAAAAAAAAGGTAAAACTATCAGGAGGGAAAAGAGAATAATTGTTCATATTTGCAGTCATGGGAGAGACTGACTACAAACGGTGACAAGGAAACAGTGTGTGGGGGGAATAGAAAGATCCATATGTAAACTGAGGCGGTCAGTTGCACAAATGCATGTTTGTCAAAGTCAATAAAACCAAACAGATGAACATGATGACTTTTATACGATATAATTTATATAGTCCAATATCACACTCCATAAGTAGGGTTATTACAGTACCCAAAAAGTATGCTCAATAAATATATGGTAATATTGATTCACTATTAATATTAAATAAAATATAATACTATCTTCAGCAAATTATATTATTGTCATTAATTATATCAGTATAACTCAGTGAAGCTGATTTAAATATATTTATGGGTAGGTTTGTTATTTTTAAAAGCCAAAACTCCTCCATGATGTTATCAGATAGGTGGTAGCTACCTTGGAGTATAATAGTGACAGAAAGGATAGACAAGATGGTTTTTTAAATATATTTGTAATATTCACTTTCTTGATTTAAGTGCCAACTACATGGATATTTTATTTGTGTAAATTTCTCAATGTATTTTCCCAGTACATGTAACACATCAATAAATTTTAAATAGGAATATAAGCAATAGCAAAGGGAAAAATAAAACACTGGAATTTCTTAATGATCTTAAATTGTTTGCACATCTGTATTGCAATCTTTCATCTTTAAAATGAAATAAATTGAAAAAGAATAGTAACTATTCACCATGAATGCACTTGCTATTAACAGTTTGAAAGTGTCTCTTAAGATCTTGTTGGAGGCAGGTTTCCACTTGATAAGGCATCATCAAGAGAGCCTCACTTGTGGTCGGGTGCCCTGGTGACAATGGTAATGGCTGGATTTCCTGCTGAGGAAGTATGCAATCATCTCAGCTATGCCTGAAGAATTTTGAGTGGTTAATGGACTTTGCATTCAACAGCAAAGTATGACATGACACAAACATTTTCTCATACGTTATTTTCAATATTTCTGATTAAACCAAGGGGTGTCTTTAACAGGTCAACAATTAACCCTTTTTAGCAGAGAGCAAGAACTGTGTATGATATATAATGATAGTTTTCCCAGTGAAAAATTTCCTTATGAAGTAATATTTTTAAAATTTTTATAAGGTGTATTTATTCATTTAGGAAGCAGAGAAACAGAGAGAAGAGAAAGAAGGGGAGGGCTGGGGGCAGAGGAGCTATCAGTCTTCCACCCACTGGTTCATTCTCCTAATGGCTGCAAGAACCTGGGCTGGGTCAGGCCAAAACCAGGAGCCAGGAGCTTCTTCCAGGTCTCCCATGTGGGTACAGGTGCCCAAGTACTCAGGCCATCTTCTGCTGCTTTGCCAGGTGCATTAGCAGGGAGCTGGATCAGAAGTGGAGCAGCCAAACTCAAACCGGGGTCCATATGGGATGGCAGCACTGCAGGCAGAGGCTTAATCTTCCATGCCACAGCACTGGCCCCCATGAAATAATATTTAAAGAAAACAGACAGGAACCTTGAGGATAGATACAGAGTGATAATGTCATATTAGCATTGGCGGCACTTTAGGTGCCACGTTTGTAAGGAGAAATCAACAAAAGAAACAATTTGGATAGAAAGGAGTTTGACCAATAATTATTTCCAGCATATTGAATTTCTCCTGCAAAATAAAAAAATGCTTCCAGTTTGGGCAAGAGAGCACTAAAAAGAATGCTACTCTGTATACTGATGGACACTTAGATAGAGAGATTGATATGAGATGAACTACATGTCATGACTTCATAACTTTTCACAAAATTAAACTGTATACTTGGTGGGGGAGGCCTTGCTTTTGAATGTATTGCTGTTAAAAAAAACTATTTTTCCAAAAAAGATAATAAAGTACTGTAAGCCAAAGTCAATTCTTGGCTGAATACTGCAGGGACTTCAGAGTTGACTGATTCTAAGAAATGAGACTGCAACTTGTGCAGTTGGTTGTGTCTAGAAGTAAGTCCCCTGTCACACAGGAAGTAGAAAAGAATCCAATGTTCCCAACAATAGCTCCCTGCCTGTGAGGATACAAAAACATGTTTTAATCTGTAAAGAAAGCAGACTTTGCCTTGAAGATACCAGCTCTACAACAATAGGGTGCCGAGGGTGACAGTGTGTTTTGCTGGTCATTTGCTGCGTGCAGCAGCACTTGGAGCAGGACCATTTAACTCTTTTGTTATTTATTTCAGCAATAAATTGAGAGGTGAGGACAGGGTCTTCCTGAAAACTTTAAATTGACCTCCTAGTGGCTCCATGAGCAAAAGAAATAGAATGAACAGTCACCAGAAGACTGAGTCATCCTGCAGCGAAAGCTCTCCAACACAGCACACTGCCGCGTTTTCTGCTTTAAGTGCTATGTAGTCTACAGAACAGCAGACGGATGAATGTGGCCAAAGAACCTGTATGAAGCTATTCTTTAAGGGTGTGAATTTTACTGCTTAGCTGCAGTAGAAAGACCTCCAATTCATGTATCTTTATTATAAAATAGCATCCTCACTTGGGTATAAATATCAAAAGATTAATGTACTTTGCTTTTGTTGGCATATCTATTGTCAAATGTAAGCTAAGTGCCTTCTGCTTTTATGACTGTTTTAAGAGTATGAAAGACATGGCTCTGTCTATCTTCAAGGGTATGCAAATTTTCTGAAATCCAAACATATTTAAGAAATGCAAACACATTTGTATTGACTTAGAACTATAACCAAAGACTGAGCTTTGATTTGATATTTAAAAAGTATTTCTTTATAGTTTCAACATCTCTTTATATGCAACATTTCATTTAGTTATCACAACCCTGTGAGGTAAATATTTTTGTGATTTCAATTTGATAAATAGGGAAACTGTAATTCAGGGAGATAGCTATTTTAATAGCTTTAATAAAGGTTGGAGCTGCTTATAAACTGTAGTTCCATTCAATCAGGAGACATTTTGAAAGTAGCTATTTTGTGCCAGATACAGACAGAGGAAAAAGAAAATCAAAGCAGAATGCCAGTATTAATGAGATATGGTATAGCAGAGAGCTAGAAAATAATCTATCAGGGCCAGCACTGTGGTGTAGAGGGAAGCTACCACCTGTGATGCTGGCATCCCATGGGAGCATTAGCTTTAATTCCAGCTGCCCTACCCATGTGGGAGAGCCCGATGATACGCCAGGCTCTAGACTATGTCCTGGCCCAGCCCTGGCCATTGCAACCACTTGGAGAGAAAGCCAGCAGATGAAAGATTCTCTCTCTCTCTCCCTCTTTCTGTAACTCTGACTTTCAAATAAATAGATTAAAAAGTTATCTATCAAAAGGCAATATTGTTGTTAGCCAGAAAGTAAGTCTAGAATGGCATAGAAACACACAGAGCATGGGCAGTTAATGCAGTTCAGCAGTGTTAGGAAGGACTACTGAAGGCTACTCAATTAAAATTTTAGGGATCAATGAAGATTAATTAGGTAAAGCACTGCAAAAGGCATTTAAGGCAGCGGCATCAGTAAATAACAAGGAAGGGAGTTCTACCTGATCCTGGAACCAAGGAATCCACAAGCAGGGCTGGCTAGTGGGAGCATGGGCTCTAACAGCGCAGTGATGACAACTGAAAATACTGATGTGAGCGGCCACGTTTTGAGAAACCTTCAAATACTGCTAAGGAGGTTGGAGGGTGGCTTAAGGCAACAGGAAGACAAGAAGACATGTTAGTTGGAATGTACCATTATTATATTTGTTTTTATTATAAAAACAAAACAGAGATACCTAATGACAGCATATGTGAGAATAGCTATAAATGACAAGCAGGCCTGGATGCAGGTAAATGAGTTAAGAGGCTGAAGGAATTTGGAGCCCACAATAAAGGCAGTTAAGAAGGAAAAAGTCACAAAGATACCAAGGAGAATACAGAACAGAGGCAACTGTGAGTTTACAGACTTGGTCAACTCTGGATATTAAAACATACAGAATGTCCATGGAGTTCAATCTCACGAGGTGCGCTGAACTCGAATGTTCAATGGGGTGGTTAGGTCAGAAACACTGGATATGTAAGTCAAGAGGCCAGAAACCCAAACTAAAATTCTATTTTTGTTTCATCAGTATTTACATAAACAAGAAGAAAGGATTAAATTCGTCAGACAGAATATTAAAAATGAACACTGAAGACACACCCCTGGAAAATATGCAAAGAAACCTGAGAAGGAGAGAAACCTTAGAAAAATGAAAAACAAAGAAAAATACACAGTTTTGAGTTGGGTATAGTGGTCAGAAGTACTCAGTACTGAAACCTCAGTAAATGTGGATTCTGCTTTCATGGATACAAGCAACCATTGATAAAAGCTGTTAAAAAGAGTTTACATTTGGACTTTATACATACAGACTCCTTTCTGTCATTACTCCCTTAGCATTACAGTGTAACAAGTATTTACGTAGCATTTGCATTGCATACGTTATTTATAAGTATTCTAGAGTCGATTTGAAATATGTTGGAGGATGTGGGTAGGTTATATGCAGATACAATACCATGTTATTTAAGGAACTTGAATATCTATGGATTCACGTAACCAATTGGGGCCCTGTAATCAATTATTCAGAGTTACTGAGGGCATCCTACAAATTTCTTCAGATGCAGGATACAATGGAGACTCCAGTGAGAACACTTTAGTGAGGCAGCATGGACAGATATGTATGAACCACAGATAAAGTGAACATCACGATTCCTTCTGGAAACTTGAATGAAATTGTTCAGGGTGGCACAGGACTATCTCCTGGACCCAAACCATATCCTGGTCAATTTATTCTGACTCTAAATTTCTGTTTTCCACTTTTCCTTTCTCTTTTTAAAAAAAAAATTTGAATAAACTACTAAGATTATTTTCTTCTGACCAGATTTGTCCAGGTGGTTAGAATTTGTTGCTTATGAGGTAATAGTTCTCCCTCAATGACAGTTTGCACTCTTGACCTCAGCTAATGGCTCTGTAAATGTGCACCTTTCGACTGAATAGAGGAAATGAGGAATTGTGAGAGTCTCAGAAATCTCATTATCAGCCTGTGCAAACCACAAGTCACGGATCTGTAGTATCCTCCTTGAGTTAAAGCATAGGACTCCTATTGATGCTAAAAACAAACAAAGAAACAAGCATGTAAATCTTTAGAGACTCAAAAACAAAGGTAAGAGTTGTGCTATATTCCTAGGATTCTAAGCTGCAAGAATGGTCACCACCTCCTTCATGCTCCGATATTTATAATAGCCGAGCTAGTCCTAAATAACTGTGAGATTTTCAGTGTTCCCTGTTCTTCACTTCGTTGCTTTTTGATTACTCAAATTTCACATGTTGTTTTGGCCATTTTATACTGAAATTCCCTTTCCGACAATACACTCTTTTAAATTTTATTTAAGGTAAAGAAATTTCATGTCTTTTATCTATTCAGACTTAGGCAGATACTGATACTTCCCACCCTACTGTCCTTCTGCCCATGATTCCCCCTCTACTCTTCCTTCCTCTCTTATTCCCTCTCCTATTGTTTATAATGGTCTACTTTCTGTTTACTTTATACTCAAAATATTAACCCTACACTATGAAAAGAGTTCAACAAATACTAAGAAGGAAAAACGTGGTTCCTCAACAGTGGAGGCAAGGACTATAAGCAAGCATCGAATCTCCAAATGTCAATTTCACTCCTATACATTACATTTTCGGTACTCTGTTAGTTTCCACAGATCAGGGAGAACTTATTGTATTTGTATATTTGGGACTGGCTTATTTCACTAAGTATAATGCCTTTCAGTTGCATCCATTTTGTTGCAAAATATAGGATTTCATTCTTTTTAATGGCCGAGTAGTATTCCATAGTGTATATATACCATGTTTATCCAGTTATCAGTGAACGGACATCTGGGTTGAGTCTGTATCTTAGCTATTGTGAATAGAGCTGCAATAAACATGGGGGCATAGATCACTCTTTCATCTTCTGATATTTACTGAACCTGCCCTCTTTATGCCAGGCATGGAACCACTTTGAGTCCTTTCGTGACTGGAAGCAACCTTGTCTTCGAGGAGCACACAATTTTGTGGCAGAGAGAGGAAATGCGAAATGCTTTTCTTGACAAAGCTTCCTCTCTCTTGGCCGTATTGCAACTCCTACATATCCTCCCACTCTGTGTTGTGGAACCACTTCTTCCCGAAGCCTTTAATGATGAGAACTACAGTAGAAGCTCTGCTGTGTCGGCTCTCCCACGGCAGCCGTGGCAAATTAAAGCCCCAGCCATTCCCTATGGCAAACGCTGGCTAACTGTCCACCCACTTTGCCAAAGCGGGGTTTCTTCAAGGACAGGACTTTTGAGTTGGTGACATTTCCTTTCCAGAGACCAACCCCGTGCATTTCAATTCCTTACACAAGTTTGTTGAATGTAACTTTACTATAAAGCAATGAAGGATGCATCATAAGAGAAATATGAAGTCCTAAAAGCATTCAGAAAAGAGAGTACAAGGTGGAGGCTTTAAATAAGCCTAGAAAGTTTGAGTAGATTTGGACCGGGTAGAAATGAAGCGAGGGTTGTGTGAGGACTTTATACAGAGCGATTAGTGTGGAAAAAAAAAACCAAACATCTAATGGGTGTCTACAGCAGGTGCATGGGAGAAAGTGAAGGCTATCAATGAGGCTGGACTGTCGCAACCAAAGACTAGCTGGCTGAAGCAACAGACATTTATGATCTCACAGTTCCAGAGGCCAGGAGTCTGAGGTTGAGGTGTCAGTGTGGTCAGATTCTTGTGAGATCTCCTTTCTGGCTTTCAGACAGTTGTCTTCTTGCTGTGTCATCAGATGGCAGAGAGAGAGAGAGAGAGAGAGAGAGCGAGCGAGCAGACTGCTGTATCTCCTTAGAAGGACACTAATCCCATCAAATGGGTCCTACTCCCATGACTATATATAAATCTAATTATCTCAAAAATTCCCTATCTCCAAATACCATAACATTGGAGCTCAGAGCTTCAGCATACCCCTTTTGGTGGGGGACACAGCTTAGTCAACATCAACCAAGGAACTAAATTGGGAAGTTACAATAGAATCCAACCCTGAAGAATTGTATGTCAGTTCAAGAAACTTGCTCATCCATGACCATAACCACATTCAGGAATAAATTCATCCCTGTAGTTTTAACACTAAAGCAAGACAAGGCTATGTGCTTAATAGAAAACCATGTCAAATGAACCTTTCTTAGAAGTCTTCCAACTCAACATATGAGAATGTTAAGCCAGGGAATTATGGCTTTTCCAATGGTGAGACAATGTAACTGCAGGGTAAGTTAGCACTCATGGTTTCAAAGCCTGTGGACTGCTTAGCAGTGGGTCAGATGTCTTTCAATTCAAAAATCCAAGGACCACTTTTCTATAAGACTGTGAACAGACAGCAATTATAGCCATGACTCTGAATGTGTAGTGCGTGGCTTGTTTTACTGACACCCTGGAATATTTCAGGAGCTTATGTTTCAGGGGTCTCATCTGAATATGACTACTTGGCTGGTGACATGGCTACAGTAAAACTCCGAAACTTGGAAAATTCTGCCTTCAGTATCCATGGAGCCCAAGTAAGTATTTAATTACTGTAGTTGTTTTAGGTTGTGGCTTCAATACCATTAGTTTGCCATTTGGAGCTGGGGAATGTCACTATGGTATGATGCTCATACAGTCCTAACAGAGCTCGGGGTTTTTATTCTAATGCCCATCCATCTTTACTTGACTGTGTTTAGATGGTATGCAAAGCTATGCAAACCATTTCCTTAGAGGAACCACTCTAAAAAGTCATGAATATTCATCTGGAATTTTTCAAAATACTGCCAGAAAGAAAATATGGGTGCTATAAATGAAACAAGAATGTCAGAATGTTGAAAAATGTTGATATCCAAAATGTATATGTTGATATTACAGGATATATACATGGTGGTTTAATATACAGTCTTTCTTCTTTGTGTATGTTTTTAAAGTTTCAAACTAAGTATATTTTAATGGAGAGCTTAGACTCCAACAAGCACTGCATATTACGCTGGCGTTCTCCCAACTCACTGAAGACGTATCATTCGATGAGGATTCAGGACAGTTTGTATACTGGATGCCTTGACAGAGGAAGGCAAACCACTACTCTTTTCTGCGGGGCTTCTGGGGGCAAGTGCTGGTGTGAAGCAGCAAACTAAGTGCCAGTGCAGATGTGTTTGCAAAGTCATCTTTTTATGATATATGTCATGATGGGGACAGCTTCTCTGTATTTTCTTGACAGTGCACAATGAAGCAGTAAGTACCTATACTTTTTTTCTAGTTAGATAAAGTTGTTAAACTGGGAAATAATGTTGTATAACATCTCTCCTGCATCGTCTTTCATATGGAGACAAATTCATTTTTGTTCTCCTGGAAAGCAGTGCTATTTCAGCTGCATGACAGGCAAGTTTTGGGGTTATAGACATTTCTCAGTGATGCCCCTGGTCAAATGTAATAAAAGCCATCAGTAGGGATCATGATGACTTCATCCAACCAAGCTGTCCGCTGTCAAGTTAAGGAACTCAGAAAGTTCCAAATCAATTATACAGTCTAACAAAAGCACAGCAAGGCAGGTACAAGATACCAGAGCCAGAAACAGTTTGAGAAACTGCAAAATGTAAGATCTTACCTAAGTTTTGCCCCAAGTCCTGGGGTGGGGAATGGGAAGTAGAGTCTGCGAAGAGAACCTGGTCCCAGCTTTCTTTGGATTTCTTGCTAACCTTGTCCCTGTGTCACCCTGAAGTCTGGCGTGGGTCCATGGAGGCCTCTACCTGCTCTATTCCCATATACCTCCCCGGTCCATGACATCAGCTGTGTGTTGGCTGTGTGTGTCAGCCCTGAGCGCAAGTGACTCCTGCAGGATTTCCTCAGGCTCACCTGAGGCATTTCTCTTTTCTCCGCATTCTTACCACCATATTATGACTGCTGTTTCCTTTTTTTTTTTTTTTTTTTTGACAGGCAGAGTGGACAGTGAGAGAGAGAGAGACAGAGAGAAAGGTCTTCCTTTGCCGTTGGTTCACCCTCCAATGGCCGCCGCGCTGCGGCCGGCACACTGCGCTGATCCGATGGCAGGAGCCAGGTACTTATCCTGGTCTCCCATGGGGTGCAGGGCCCAAGCACTTGGGCCATCCTCCACTGCACTCCCGGGCCACAGCAGAGAGCTGGCCTGGAAGAGGGGCAACCGGGACAGAATCTGACGCCCCGACCGGGACTAGAACCCGGTGTGCCGGCGCCGCAAGGCAGAGGATTAGCCTAGTGAGCCGCGGCGCCAGCCCTGTTTCCTTGTTTTTACTCTGATGCTGACTGGGTACTCTTGAATTTGCAAATGCTCCTTTTCTTTCTGGACTTTAACAGTTCATGAAATCCAGAGATATGGCAGCTTAGGCACACACTACCCAAGTATGAGACATGGGGTCTGATCAGCGCCTGGTCAAATACTGTTGTGGTTCACAGGCAATACGGTTACCTGATCACAAGCCATCTTGGTGATATGCAGCCATCCCTGGGAGAAGTTCCACTGCTAAGATCGTCTATTAAACTCTAAACTCGACCATTCCTTAAAACTATAACATTATAAGATTCACTATGTCCATTACGGTCAGCAGCAGCTGAGTAAGCAGCACAAGAATACAAATTAGGAGCAGTACACTCAGATTTATTAGGGGAACTTACAGGCCTCTAAAGCAGCTGAGCGCACGTCATCCTCCAAGTCTTCGCTACCTACCAGGAAGAACAGGTGAGCCAGGCCAGCTGGCTTCTCATGGTACATGCACCAGCAGAGGGACTCTGCTTATACCACTCTACACAGTCCATTCGTAGGGTAGTTTGAAGGGACTGGCAGTCTCTAGTTTACTATGTAACGGTGAAAGCTTCCTAGCTAGGAATAAGGCCTTTTTCTACTTGCCTTTAGCTGGATGAATTTGCAAATTCATACTCCTGGTGTCAGCTTAGGGCCTTGAGTTTCTATAAACCAACCTAGCCCTGCTAAAAGAACTCACTATGAAGTTTCCAGGAGAGGAAAGGCATAGAACCAAATAGGACTACAGATAACAGAATATTTATCCATCCACTCTTACTATGTTTTTGCCATTGTTTTTTCTGCTTGCTCTCTCATTAGAGTAATGTTTGCCATTATCATCTTCATATCCTTTGCATAAGAATAACCTGGGAGATATGTTATAAATTCGTGTCAGGAAGGGTGTTGGGCACAGTGGTGAGAATGCCCGCAGCCTGTACCACAGTTCTTGGATTCAAGACCCAGCTCTACTTCCAACTCCTATTTGTGCTACTGTGATGCCTCAAGTTCTTGGATCTCTGCCACCCATGTGGGGAACCTGGTTCGAGTTCTGGGCTCCTGGCTTTGACGTGGCTGTAGCAGGTACTTGAGGACTGAACCAGTGGGTGGAGGCCTCTGCTTACCTCTCTCTCTCTTTCTCTCTCTACCTTTAAAATAAGGAAAACTATTTTTCTTATCAAATTCCAGTGTCTAGGCCCCATCTTAATCTGAGTAAGTCTGAATAAAGGAGGTTAGAGCCAGAAATAGGTGCAGTAAAGTTTAATGAACTACATTCTAGAAGAGTGTTTCTCAAATTTCCCAGTTACCTTTGTTAAAAAGTCCAGTTCCCAGAATACATTTCAGACCTACTGAATCAGATCCTCCAGGGAGCTTCCAATGATCAGGGACTATTTCTAGTTCATCTCAACACTCCCAACTCTAGCAGAGAGCTCAACATACAGTATTAAAAGCATTAACTAAATTGTGACAAAAGTGTAATTGTGAGGCTTTTTTAAGAATTTGAAAGAAAAATAAAAGAATTAAGAGAAAAGTATAATTTTATTTTTCAAATTATGGAACATTATTTTCCTAAAGGAAGTTGCCAGAAAAGAAGTTGAATCAGAACAGTACTGATCTTCTGATCCTAGAAGTAGAAAAAAAAAAAAAAAACAACATAAAAAACAAAAAACCTTTTCATGAATGAGAAAGAAATTAACACAATCATTTACTCATAGGAGAGCTTAGAGAACTTACAGGAAACCTCTCACTATCTCTGACCACTGAGGCAGTTTGAATAATAAACTAAGGGTGGAGTCTAACCATTCTTGGGCAACACTGACTGAATAATGTTGTGGGCAGGGAGGGCACCCACTGGTTCACTCCACAAAGGCCCACGATGGGCAGGGTCAGTCCAGGAGAAAGGCCTCAGTTCAGGTCTCCCATGTGTGCGGCAGAACTCAATTAGTTGAGCCATCTCTGCTGCCTCCTAGTGTCTGCACTGGCAGGAAGCTAGAGTCAGGAGTCAGAGCTGGGTATTGATCCAGGTACTATGACATGGGATGTGGGATCCTGACTCCTGTCTTAATCACCAGGCTAAATGTCCATGCTGATGGTATCATATTAAGTATGGATTCAAGGAACATGATGGCCCATGCCCCTGGAATCTCCTTAAATTCTAATCTCACTGATACTGCAACTCCAAAATTGCTACAGAGTAGCCCAAATCCCAGAATGGGAATATATATATATATACATACATATATATATATATATACATATATATATATATGTATGTATAAGAATCGTGATAGACATAACCACCAATTATATATAAAGTTAGAGACATTTTGTGATATTTCACAGCACATTTTTATTTTTCAGATGTAAAATCCCTTAATGAAAACCACAAGGTGTTATTTCAAGGAAAGACTAACCACTATGTGATATTTCATTATTCCCCCTGTTCCTATGCTACGCCAGCCTCCCCCAGCAATGCCCATCCCATTTTAGCCACCTTTTTGCCTTTGGGAGACCTTCAAAGAGATAGAAAGCAAAATGGAAAGTGAAAGTTTAGGAAAAGAATTGAATACTATTTTTGCAAAATTGGATTCCAGTGGCTCCTGAAGCTTCTGAGTAGAAATGTCACTGGCAATGGGATATGCAGTGTGGGGAGCAACTCGGACTAGACTGTTACTCGAATTAAGACTTATTCTATGCATCTGCTCTCCCACTCGCCAACTTGAGTGATGACCTGCAGGAGTTGATCCTGCTCCTGATTGGAGGAGAGCAGCGTACTCGGCGTGTGGGTAGCAGAGTTGGGATTGGTGGAAGAGGACTATAAAGGAGGAGAGAGACAACATGCACCAGGAACATCTATCTGAAGGAACACCTGTGCAGCCCCCGAGAGAGCCGGCCGGCGGTGTGCTGCTCCCCCGAGGAAGTGGGGAAAGTGGCAGGGGGAACCGCCCTTCCACGGAGGTGGAAGGGATGATAGCCAACCCGGGAAGAACCAGCAGCAAACCCGGGGAGGGCCGAGCAGACAAAAGAACAGCACAGGGTCCTGTGTCGTTCCTCCACGAAGAGGGGGAGCGACAATGCAGGTCTGAATCTGGGGCAGAAATCTGGGTTTGAAACACATATTTGAGCATCACCAGCATATGGCTAGTAATTGAACTATGGGAGTTGATGTTCACGTTTCTTCCTCTACAGCCAGACTTCTGAGTGTTACTACTGCTCCTGGGGACTCTTACTAGATTCAAAAAGTTATCTTTTAAAGGAACAGCTTAGTTTTATATTCCAAATCATAAAACTTAAGATTCTTTCTGTTTCTTATGCATGAATGAACAGTCGCAGACTGAAATGTTATCAGCTTGAGTTGACAATGGAGTCCAAGGAGAAACCAACGAGAAAGAGAAAAGTGTTACTAACTGTGGAATCAGAAACAATGTAAATGAGAAATCTGTATTTGTAGAATAGTTTTTCTAGAATATTTAAGTAATTAAGGATAAATATAATTATATAATTTGGATCATTTAATATACACCTACTGTTTAAAAATCAGTTCTATATAGAACTAATAAGGGTATTTATATCCCCCCAATATTTGGCTGCTATATCACTCTTTAAAGCATTGGAATTGATACGATCTGTAGGAGTTTCCATTTGAATACTTCAACTTTGCTGGGTCTCACTATTTGGCTAGGTATTCAGGTATATAGACTTCTCTGGGAAGTATCAGTACTCATGGGTGTGTGTGTGTGTGTGAGAGAGAGAGAGAGAGAGAGAGAGAGAGAGAGATCTGAGCTCCACCTTTTATATTTCATCAATAGCTATTCTAAAAATCAAAGAAATGAGTTTTTCTAGAAAGAAGAATAAATTAAAGACAAGATGGAGCCATAATCATGCCTTAAACTTCGTCATCTTTAGTAATTATTGTCTCCTATTTCGGGGGAGGAGAGAAATAATTAATCTCTGTTTAACTATTCTTTATGCATTCTGTCTTCTCTCATAATATTCTCCTACCAATTTATATTCCTCTCTCTTAAATATTTAAAAGCCGTCTAATTTTTCATCCAGTGTGTACCTAGGCAGATGTAGCATGTTTAATTAAAGGATTTGCCTTTACCTAGACTTTATAATTGATTTTTTAACCACTTCACAAAAATCTTGCAAAAACAAGTAATTATAAAATGCTAAATGGAGTTTCAAATTTAAACAGTCTTTGGCATTCCGTGGGTTTAGTGTGATAATAAAACTCCTAGGATTATCTGTGCTCTTACCCTGACACTTCAGAGTGTATGAATAACCAAATAGATTTGAAATTATTTATGGAAATTTAGGAACAGATATTATTAAAACTATAAAAGAACCTAGAGATTTTCAAATCCAAATACTATACTTCTCCCCTCAAAGTAGATATAAGACTACAGGGAATTATAGTGACATAGGAAAGTCAGAAATTATTAAAGAATAGAGTTTGTACAGTTTATTCTCTAATTAGTGCTTCCCCATAATTTTACTCACCTGAAATTTCTTTTAATTAGAAACAAAATATTTTTATATAATAAAATGTTATTGGCTTCTAAGTATGACTTGGTGTTTAATATGAATGATGGAAAATTATTCTCAAAACTCTATTTTTAGGTCCATACAAAAGTACTCAACATCACTCATCATCAGAGAAATGCAACTCAAAACCACCTCACTGCAGTTAGATTGACAATTATCAAAAAGACAAGGTTAACAAGTACTGGTGAAGATCTTGAAAGAAAGAACCACTTGCATACTCTTAGTAGGAATATCAGTTAGTTTATCCATTGAGGGAAACAGTATGGAGGTTCCTCAAAAAACATTAAAATAGAACTGCCATATGACCCTGCAAATCCACTGCTATCAATATATCAAAAGGAAATGAAATAAGTCTCCTGAAGCCATATCTACACTCCCATGTTTACTGTGGCACTATTCAAAGTAGCCAAGAAATGGGAACAGCCCAAGTGTCCATCAACTGACAAATGGAAAATGCAATGCACATATACAATGGACTAGTATTCAGCTATGAAAAGAATAAACTCTGTCAGCTGTGATAACACGAAGCAACTGGAGGCCATCATATTAAGTGAAGTAAGCCAGGCACAGAAAGACAAGTGCTACAGGATCGCACTCCTAAGAGGAATCCAATAAAAGTCGATCTCACAGAAGTTGGCAGTAGAATCATAGTTACCAAAGGCTGAGGAGAATTGTAAGGAGGGGAGGATGAAGTTGATTGATGGGTACTAAGTTAAGTTAGAAGAAAGAAGTTTCGGTGTTCCTTTGCATAGGAGGATGACTACAGATAAGGAAAATGTACCATGTACACACATACATATATATTTAAATCTAGGAGAAAGGATTTGAGTGCTTTCATCATAAAGATATTAAATGTTTGAGGAGATACATATGATTATCCTGATTTGAACATCACTCAATGTATACATGAGTCAAAACAGAACATGGTACTCCATAAATATGTATAATTTTATGTATCAATTTAAAATCATTTTAATTAAAATGAAGAAAAACTAGATTTAAAAAGAAAAACACTATTTTATTGTTAAATTTGTTTTTGTTCGTCTGTTATCAACACTTACAGTTTATAATTCTGATTTGGCTAGGAAAACATTCAAGTCTGTTATTGCCAACTATAAATTTATCCCAACTTGACCAGAGAGCTTATGAGAGAATTTATTGAATTGAGTATACTGTACTTGTCACATATGCTTATTCAGCTATTAAATCAATACGGAAAAGACTCAGGCCAGTGGCATATCTTTGTTCTAACTTTTTATTGGTTACTGATGACGTCACATTCTGTTCCAACTGCTTGATGTGATCAGCTAAAAATCAACTCTTGGCCTTTTTTTTTTCTCCCAGTGATCAACAGGAAGCCTTCATGGCATTTCTGGGATTTTTACTTTATTAAATCAGAACTAAATAATAAATACAAACAACAAGTTACAACAGTTTACCCATTTGTAAGTAGAAAATGATGTCCGGTAACCACAAATTCTTTGTTGTATATCTCAAAAAAAAGTATTTTGCCTTAGTTTTGAAGAATATTTTCTCTGAATGAGACTTTTCCACTGACATTTAATTTCCATTGTTTAATTTTTTCCTTTTTTCTTTCATCACTTTAAACTAGCCATTCCATTGTCTTAAGGCTTGTGTCTCTGATAAAATTCTTGGCAATTTTTTGTTTCCCAATTTCCCTGGCACTGTTTAATCAATCTGAATTGTTTTTCTCCTGGCTATGGGTTACATTTTCATGTTTATTTATGTGGATTTTTTTTAATTTGATGCTGATTTGAAGATTTTGTTATTGAGCACTGGATGTTATCATTTGTCTTATAGTATATGAAATGTATTTTGGCTGGAAATTATGGTACTTGCGAATAACTTGATATTTTCAAGGTGTTTGTTTGGCAAAAATATCTATAGGAGATTTTATTCCAGGACTATTTTACCTATATTCTAAGAATTCACCCTTCAGGGACTTTGATTAATGCCCTGGAGGCACAGGGGACTTTTCTACTCTGGATAAATCTGAATGTTTATCAGCCCTGTGCATGTTTTGGGAAATGTTAAGCATTCCTTGCCTAATGTCACAGACTTTCACTCTATACATGCAGATTGTGTTCATCAATAGTCTCAAATGGACAGTGCAGATTTTTGGAACTATATCTGCTGTGCAGTAATCAGCTTTGATTCCCTGTGACTTATTTTCTTGAAATCAGATCTTTGTTTTTTCAACTCAACAAGTACCGAGAGCTGTGCTTGGGTTCCCCCTCTTTCCCCAGCAACCAGAAGTTGACTCCCCACATCAATCTGACACATTTTGTTTCTCTTCTCTTAAGGATCCAGACTGGTGTTGCTAGTTGTCCAATATGTAAAAATTGCATAGTTTTTTTTTTTATTTTTGCATGTCAATGGATGAAAGACTAGAAGAGTACTACTTTCTCTGTCATGGCATCAGTGTAATCTATATCTTTGTTTTCTGTGGATTATCATCACATATGCTACCAAAACCTCAAGCAATATCATATTTCCTAAACCCATGTTCTGTGTTATTAGAATTTCTGCCTGCCTATTGGTCCCTATTATGTACATTTATGTGCAAGATCTTTTTAAAAAAGATTTATTTATTTATTTGAAAAGCAGCATAATAGGGGTAGAGAGGGCAAGAGATGGAGAGAGAGAAACAGAGAGATAGAGAGATTACATCTGCTGTTTCACTCATAAGTGCCTTTTCAACAGCTAGATGTGGGCCAGGCCAAAGACAGGGGCCAGAAATTCCATCCTGGTCTCTCACATGGGAGACAGGGGCCCAAGAATGTGGGCCATCTTCTGATGCTTTTCCAGGAACATTAGCAGGGAGCTGGTTTGGAAGAAGAGAGCCCAAGACTCCATCCAGCACTCCAATATGGGAAGCCAACATTATAAGTAGCAGCTTAACCCACTACGCTATAATGCCAGCCCAAAGAACTTTGTGTTTACCTAAAAGTATAATGGATAATTTTCAGGCAACAAATGAGACTTGCATTCTGTCCTTAACTGAACCACAGTCAGCACATTGACTGGTATATTGAAAGGATACAGTTGTGCAGTCATGCCACCAAGAGAAACAGCTGTGGTGGAATGAGAAGGCCATGCCAAGATGGCTGCTGGCAAGCAAGTATCAGTTACTCAGGAATGGCTTTGAAACCCACCTGGTAACAGAGCCTGCCTGGCAACAGGCTGTGATTGGATGGCTTTGGAAACTGCCTGGCAACAGGCTGTGATTGGTTGGAGCATAGACTGCCCCTTGACCGGATTGGCTGGTCTTGGCTATATAAGCTGTTGTACTAACTGAAATAAATGAGTCTGCGGGTTGCTTGCCTCAAGCCCGCTTTTACCCAACTCCCAGGGTCTGTGTGGTGACTCCACGCCCCTTGCCCCCACCACGCTCCTCCTCTCAGAAATGAATCCACTGCAACATTGTTGAGAAATCAACTGCAACAAACAGCCAAGGTAGAATGAGTGAGGAAATGATAACTATTTCAGTGGCAGTGTTTTTAAATGTCCTCAATTATGGGTTGTATCCTCATTTTTTAAAGGTGGAACTGTGCAATATTCATCTTAGAATGGAAAAAGCGCTGTGGGTTCTCGCCACAGTGCAGGGCTGGTCCCAATGAGCAGAGATTTAGTGGCCTGATTTATACATTCTCCAAGGAAGCGTCTCTTTCTGCCTTGAAAGGAAAAGCTGATTTTTCACTTGTTTGTTTTTATTTTTGGTGGAATGGACAAAGTTAGAGAGGAAATGGAAGTGGAATAGCGGCCAGTAGTAAGCCACATTAAAAGGGCTCTCTGTGTCTGGTCTATTCAGCCCTCCTCTTTAGTAATCATGAGATTTTGATAAACCACCAATAATAATGATAATGGAGACAATGAGATCCAAGTGCGTCCCCATCAAAGCAGTGCAGTGCTGACCCTAACTTCAACCAGTAGGGGATTCAGTGTCTAAAGACTGAGACCTTCCTTGACTTTTTGGTCCATTCTTTGAGTCATTTATATAGTGATTATTTTTTCCTAAAAGAATTTTTCTTGCCACATCTCCTACGGCTTTTACTATGATTTTTATGTTGTTTATGTCCTAGGTTTATATTTAGTAATATCAAGTATTATAGATGATGATTTGATAAAATGGTAACAAAGAAGTTTCCTAAATTATATTTCTCTTTCTGCAACTCCTGCCAAGGAACATGAACTTATCGTAGTTTTAGCTTTGTCATATATATCTCATTACTTCAAACAACAAATCAAACCTATATCTCTGAAGCATTGAAGTAGATAGATAGATAGACAGACAGACTGATTTAATTCAATTTGTGTTTTGCCAAATTTATGTCTGGATAACTTGAAATGAAATGAAGTTGAGAAAACTACCTCAATATTTAACGTGTTAAAATTTTTGAGGAAACTTACAAATATATGAACTTTCATTTCTCGTCACATTTGTACTTAATATTCTCCAATATAATAACATCTTATTTTATGTTAGTATGCATTTACAGTATGAAATAAGCCTTGTAAGTCTAAATACTATGAAATATATGATAAATGTAGGACTGAGGACATGAGAAAAATGGGGGCAGCAGATAAAGAGAAGCAGAGAAAGGGAAAACTCCTTAAGGTCAAAACTTGAGCATCATTGGAAATCAATGCCAGAGACGTCATAAGATGTGAATATGTACAAACACTTATGCTTGCTTCAAATACAGCTTTGCAAGCCACCATCAAAGGCTTAGTATATAAAATTTGATATGCTTTCAAATAAATTTTCAGTTCTTTTAATTACTATGACTTTATTATATCAATGAATATCTCCCCTATGTTCTAGTAATAATTCCATTGACTTAAACAAATGACATCCAGATTATATGCAGTTACGGTCCATTGTTTCCTTTTTTTTTTTTTTTTTTTTTAAAGCTTGGGCATCATCAATCGGATGCTAATATCATCTTACTGGTGAGACTTAGTTTCTCTGGCCAGAGATTTTTCAGGTCAGTAATGGGATTCAACAACTTAGCCAACATTCACTTGTTAGTTGTTTCTTTTTTTTAAAGATTTACTTTATTCATTTGAAAGACAGAGCTACAGAGAGAGGTAGAGACAGAGAGAGAGAGGTCTTCCATCCACTGGTTCACTCTCCAGATGGCCACAATGGCCGGAGCTGCGCCGATCCAAAGCCAGGAGCTGAAAGCTTCTTCCGGGTCTCCCATGTGGGTGCAGTGGTCTAAGGACTTGGCCATCTTCTACTTCTTTCCCAGGCCATAGCAGAGAGCTGGATAGGAAGAGGAGCAGCTGAGCCTCGAACTGGTGCCCATACGGGATGCTGGTGCTTCAGGCCAGGGCGTTAACCCGTTGGCCACAGCGCTGGCCCCCATTGTTTCTTTTTATCATTTGTTTGGCAGTCATACTTTTCCATCATTAAATTAGTAATATAAATAATATAAAATTTTGGTAAGGAGAGTGTCAGCAGATTTTCAGCAGTGTGGGGGCTAATGCATGAAGAAATACTGAGAAATAAGATCTTACTTTGAAAAAATAGATGGGAAGACAGTGTAAAAACAGTAGGAGATGTGGCAAGAAAGATTCTTTTAGGAAAAAAAATCACCATAGAAATGACTCATACGTTAAATACACTTTAAGCCTCACAGGGATAGGAACCTTTATTCTGGTGATGGCCAAAAGGATATTTATAACACCATTTGCGGTCCATACAAAATTACCAACTTAAAAATTAGCTTGTTGGAGATTTACTGAAGTTTGATTCTTTCCTGCAGTTGTCTTGGCAGGACCAGAACAAATGATTTCCTGGGCCTGAAATTGGCCATGGCAGGATGGTCCCCGTCCCTACTGAGATTTTTGTTAGATATAAAAGAGGTCAAAATCTAACACCTGTCTTTGAAGGTTTTGCAAAAGCAATACCAATGACAACAATTCCACAGAAAAGGGGCCCAGTGCTGTGGGCCAGCATTCCACAGCATTCTACATTCTAGACCAGCATTCTGCATCAGAGTATTCTTTGGGTAAAGTCCCACCCCTCTACTTCCAATCCAGCTTCCTACTAATGTGCTGGGAAAACAGGGATGATGGTCCAAGTACTTGGGTTCCTGTCACCCACATGAGATACCGAGATGGAGTTCCCGGGTCCTGGCTTCAGTCTGGCTCAGCTCTCACTGTTGCAGGCTTTTCATGAGTGAAACAATTGGTAGAAGATCTCTCTTTTATCTCTCCCTCTCTCTTTGTCACTCTGCCTTTCAAATAAACAAACAAATCTTTAAAAATATGTCAAAAAGCCACAGTCAAACAGATATGGAAACAAACTCACATGTAAACATACTAAATGCAAAAAATACAAATATCCCAGCAATGAACTCATATGTTATGGCCAAGCAGCTAAGCACTGCACTTCAATCACTCTCTGCCAGGGGCTTCCTGGCTGCTCCTGAGTCATTTCTCCAGATCCATTCTCTTACATTTTCTGCCATCTGCACCAGCAGAATTCCACTTGCCGGACAACTTCAAATTGGTTATAGAGTGGTGTTGGGAACTCACAGAGTAGGAGGGGAAAGTGCGAAATGTCTTGCTTCTTCTGGCTGTAGCAGGGCAGGAGCCGTGATCACAAAGGAACAGGGAAGCCCTTATGCCACCATTCCAGCTCTCGCTGGATCACCGAGTATTGATTTGTCCCTGGTTCCTTCAACCTTAGGAGCAATAATAGCTTCCGGCTGCTGCTAACATCAGACTTTTTACTGGTTTCCTTATCACTGCCTCAATCCCATGAGTAGTCCTTTTGTTAAAGTTTCTGATTTTGAGCCATTGGGAATGATTTTTTCTTTGCCTATCAGGAACCTGATTTATATAACGGGTACTTTTGTAGCCTTTAGTTAGAGTCTCATCTGTCTTCCACTGTGAACATTACATAAATATAATTGTGTGTGTATTTATGTAAACACAAACACTTAGGTGTAGCTTACCTAAGGGAATACAGACTGATGTTCTCATTCTGAGAAATTAAGAACGCCAGTTGATGTGAAACATTGCTGTTGAAATCTGTGTATGTAGTTCATACAGAGCCACTGTTTTTGGAATGGCTACCAAAAAGGTTAGTCAGCTTCCTGGTTCATTCCTAAAGATATCAAACCAATGTCTTCTCAGAAGCCTGACAGGATCATTGTGGGTTGGATTTTGGTATACAGTATTTTCATTAGAGACTCCATAGTTACAGGTCCATTGAGTTTGTAAATTCCACTTACACTATATTTGTTAAGACATGAAGCCTATATTTGAACACCACCAGTGAAAAGAGTAAACTAATTTCTAAGGTCATCACAACTTTGAACAGCTTTAGTTGTTGGTGACGTTTCCTGCATGTACATGTAAATGTTTTCCCATGTGACTTCCCTCACTGGCCCTGGTCCTACCCTTCAGTGCTGTATGTCTCAGGTCACTGCCACATGATCAACTTTTGGATATTTGAATAGGGTCATTATGATCTTACTGAATTTTGTCTTTTCCACCATCTTTGTTAAACTCTTCAGAAGCTGTATAATTAGACAGTGGGTTTTGTTTGTTTGTTTGTTTGCTTTAAATGGAGGGCAAACATTTTGCTTAGCAGTTAAAATGTCCACATCCCACGTTGGCATCCTTGGTTCAAGTCCTGGCTTGCTCTGCTTCTGATCCAGCTTCCTACTAATACACGCCGTGGGAGGCAGCAGGTGTTGGTTTAAGTACTTGGGTCCCACTCAGTGAGAGACCAGGATTATGTTCTTCCTGGCTCCTGGTTTCAGCTGGGCCTAGCCTCAACTGTTGCAGACATTTGGGGGAATGAACCAGAACTGGCAGCTCTCTTCTCTGTTCATCAAATTACAAATAAATAAATAATACATTTTTTTTTGGACAGGCAGAGTTCCATCATCAGAACCGGCTAATTAGCAAAACTTTCTTACAGATTTAACTCTACAGCCCCCATTTGTGTCAATCCAGCTTGCCTTCCATTACGCTCTAGGAAAGCTGCCTGTATTTCAGCACAAGCCCCTCATTCACCTCACGTAGTGGAGCAATCAGTCCGCAGACACATGACGGCTAGACGTCAGATCTTGCCTAATCTGACAGGAATTTACCTATATTAGACTCTAATCACTATGTACCAAGAAAAAACTATATCCTGGTCCATCTAGAAATGGGGGAGAAGTGCTTGATCTTGTACATTTCTATTTCACCCTCGCTCTACAGGGGATACTTTTCCCAAATACTTTGCTTGTTAAAAATATTTGCCTCTGTCAAGTACCACCTAGGGTTTCAGAGGCAGGATTCCCATGTCTTCAGGTACCATATTATTATCAATGATTAATTTAACTGACTTTGGAACCCGTTTCCATTTATCGTCACTCATTCTTACAGTGTCTGTATCAACGGCTTGGTTTTTATATACAAGGCCAGGAATAAAACATGTCTTGATTACAGTAAATATTCATTAAAAGATTCATTCACTATTTCCTATATGGAGGGCCCTCTCTTAAAGTTGAATACACGGGGAAATGAGAACTTTCCCCCTTGGTCTGATTATTGGACCCTTAAGTACCTGGGCTCCAGCTGTTAAGTATTCTGTCCTATGCAATGTCTATTTTTTTATTTATTTGACAGGTAGAGTTACAGACAGTGAGAGAGAGAGAGAGAGAGAAGTGTCCCTTCCGCTGGTTCACTCTCCAAATGGCCACCACGGCCAGCGCTGTGCTGATCCGAAGCCAGGAGCCAGGTGCCTCTTCCTGGTCTCCCATGTGGGTGCAGGGGCCCAAGCGCTCAGGCCATCCTCCACTGCACTCCCCGGCTACAGCAGAGAGTCAGACTGGAAGAGGAGCAGCTGGGACTAGAACCGGCAGCCATATGGGATGCTGGCACCGCAGGGAAGGATTGACCAAGTGAACCACGGCGCCAGCCCCTGCAATGTCTATTGTTAAGAGAAAAATATTCCTATGGCCCCATAATTTCTATATCATTGTGAGCAAAGGAGAGAGAAGATGAAGATGAAATAGATAGGGAAACAACGAGGGTCCAGTTACAGGAATCATACCCACTGAGTGTTTCAAGCAGTGAATTATTACTAGTGTCACCATTTACTCATTTATCTGTTTGCTTTTCTGACATGTTTATTGTCCCGAGCAGCAGCAAGATAGTTTCCCATCTACCGTCGGCCTTACCAAACATCGTGTGTTAAAAGCATGACAGCATATAGTGGCCATAACCCAACTGAGATGACCTGATGTCATAGAAAGAGCGCTGGAATGCGGGACCGAGATGTGAGTGCTGGCCCTAGCTCCACCTCTGACCGTCACACGGCCTTGAAGGATCCCCATCATGTTCCATGTACTCCATTTCTCTTCAGTGAGAGGCTGGAATTCTTTGGCCTCAAGGCTCTAATAGCTCTAATTTTCTGATTATCTCACTTTGCTAGGAAAGCCAGGAAAGGAAACAGAGCAGTCAGCGTGTCCGTTCGCAGAGGCAGCTGAGTGCTGGCACAGGAATTCAGGACTGCATGTGGGAATATGTGATTATAGTACAATCATTATGATTCATCAAGAGAATAAATTCCCTTGTTGGTTACACATACACACTCCCCACCCCTTCCCACGCATAACTTTTACTTCCTGGTTTAGGAACAGTCTAAAAGCAGGGAAGGGTGTGGGTGGAGTGGGAAGGAGGGAGGGAAGGGAGCGAGCAGTGTTCTGTCTTGGAAGAGATTTTTGGAAGCTTTTTCTCTTGCTCATTTATGCCACCTACGGTGCTTTTATTCTTCCTTGCTGAATGTTTGATTATCCCAACCAGACAGAAAGTAATAAGTCAAAATAGTTATTGTCATTCCTTTTCAAGCATAATAAGCTCAGTTAAACATTTTCATACACACACAAATGATGACTTAGTTCACTGAATAAAATTAAAAGAAATCAAAGTCAAGAACTCCAGTCATGCAAAGGAGAGGGAAAATTCCATAAAAGGGAAACTTAGGACACATCTCTATGCCTACAAGTGAGACAAAAATCACCCGAATTCACCTTTAAAAGCAATGCTTTTCCTTTCTGTTATCTGATTAGTGAGTCCAGTCTAACAGCGCTAGCTTAAAAGAAGAGTATATGAGTAGGTCTTACTTGCAGGTATTCAGCTCAAAAACTTTTTGGTGAAGGAAGTTGATTGCCATATTCCTTGTATAACGGCAGGAAAACAACTGTTGACTTGAAATTCTTTAATAACTGCACAAAGCTCATCACAATCAGAGAATGGGTTTTAGTTAAGGTTTCTGTGGTCCTCAGAATTAAATGTGATTTCTGGTGGAACCCAGGTATCCCAGACTAATTCTCTCTGCTGCTTCATTAAGTACAACTAAAAATCCTTGAAATAATTCAAGATGTATTCAGTGAAGTACACTGAAATAGAAAGAGAAAGCTGGACTGAGTAGGGACCCCAGACCTAAGGGACAACACAGAATCAGGATGTCACAGGACCTCCACTCAACAACAGGTGACCCAGGCTCAGTGTGGCAACAGAAGACAACCATTATGTACTGAATGTCTACATCTGCCGAAATTCATGTTGAAGCCCCAATCCCCAGTGGGATGGTATTTGGAAGTGGGATTTTGAGATGTGCTTAGGTTTAGAGGAAGTCATAAGATTGGGTCCCTCATTATGGGGATATTGTTTTTATAAAAATATACCTCTTCCTTTCTCCCTCTCTCCTCCTCTCTACTTTCCTTTCCCCATCCCCTCTCTCTCCCTCTCTCTCTCTCAGCACACAGAGGAAAAAAAAAAATCTGAGCAAGGACAAGGACCCAGAATGGAATCCAGCCTTGGTGGCACATCAATTTTGCATTTCTAACATCCTAGCTGGGAAAAAATAAATACCTGTTGTCTAAGCTGCTCAGTCCATAGCATTTTGCTGTAGCAGCTAGAACCAAGACGGTGGCCCAGTAGCTCATTCTTTCCCCAGATGGATCAGAAACTCTGCAGGAATGCTGGGAGGGACGGGTGGCCCAGAAAGGGGGATTTACTAGGAATTTTCTAACAAGAATTGTCCGAGGACACAGTTCCCTTTCTTGCTGTCTCTGAGGCTCTGTGCCACCACTGAGACACATGTGTCATCAATGACACCAACAGGCTGTACTGTTTACTTAATCACTCAATTAATAATTACTTAGCATTTATTTGGTGCCAGCCACTGTTCTAGGTGCTGGAATATACTAGTGAGAGACAACAACAACAAATATCAGTCTTCATGCCTGATGCTATTATTCAATTCAGAATTTTAAGACAACTAAATGAGAACACTAAGAAGCCTGTCATGATAAACTTCAACACAAATACTCATGCTCAGATGAAGTTCAAGCACTCACTGTTTTCTAAGAAACAGTTAGAAACCTTAACCTGGAGGTTAATAATGGGACTGCATTTGGTCCCTTCTGCATTGTCACCCAGGCTTCACAGACTGTCTTACCCATGCTCCTCACTGTTGCAAACCTGGCAAGTTTGTGACGGATGAGTTTTTCCCTTTATCAGAATTCTTACTCTCTGCATCAACAGTTATTCACAGTTTAGGTTTTAGACGCGGTTTTCTACAAGGCTGCTAGGAAGACTGTTCATCTCCAGAGTGCTGTGTAAGATGCCAGCTGCTGCTTCAGTCCAGAAAGGCATCTGGTGCAGCAGTGCGTGGTGTTCTGCTCCACCATCAGCACGCACGGGCCTTCTGCTCCTTAGCATCTTCTCTGGGATCTGCCCAGCACTGTGCGATGGCAATAGTTGAATAGCCCCTAACTGATTGTAAGAAAAAGTAATTTCCTTCTGAATCTGATCTTAAAAGACATTCAACATGGGGCAAAACCATCAAATCTCTGTTATGTTCCTAAACATACAAGCGATTGCAGTTTTCCGAGGATTAATTTGTTTAAATATTTCAGGCTAACTAGATAATAGACACTCAGACAAAATGGGACAACATGCCTCTCTTTTGCCAGATTTGTATCATACTTGCTTCAGGTATAAAATATTTGTCCATTCAACTTTACAATTAAATGGAATGTTTTTAACATGTTTAGATTGATTTTTTTTTTTTTTTTTTTTTTTTGGACAGGCAGAGTTACAGACAGTGAGAGAGAGAGAGACAGAAAGGTCTTCCTTCCATTGGTTCACCCCCAAATGGCCGCCATGGCCGGCGCTGTGCTGATCCAAAGCCAGGAGCCAGGTGCTTCCTCCTGGTCTCCCATGTGGGTGCAGGGCCCAAGCACTTGGGCCATCCTCCACTGCCTTCCTGGGCCACAGCAGAGAGCTGGACTGGAAGAGGAGCAACCAGGACTAGAACCTGGCACCCATATGGGATGCCGGCACTGCAGGGGGAGGATTAACCAAGTGAGCCAAGGTGCTGGCCCCTGATTTTTTTTTTTTTTTTTTTTGACAGGCAGAGTTAGACAGTGAGAGAGAGAGAGAGAAAGGTCTTCATTTTTCGGTTGGTTCACCCCCCCAAGTGGCCACTACGGCAGGTGCATTGAGGCTGGCATACTGAGCTGATCCAAAAGCCAGGAGCCAGGTGCTTCCTCCTAGTCTCCCACGCGGGTGCAGGGTCCAAGGACTTAGGCCATCCTCCACTGCCTTCCCGGGCCACAGCAGAGAGCTGGACTGCAAAAGGAGCAACCGGGACAGAATCCAGTGCCCCGACAGGGCCTAGAACCCGGGGTGCCGGCGCTGCAGGCAGAGGATTTGCCAAGCGAGCCACGGCACTGGCCTTTTTTTTTTTTTTTTTTTTTTGACAGGCAGAGTGGACAGTGAGAGAGAGAGACAGAGAGAAAGGTCTTCCTTTTGCCGTTGGTTCACCCTCCAATGGCCGCCGCGGCCGGCGCGCTGCGGCCGGCGCACCGCGCTGATCCGATGGCAGGAGCCAGGAGCCAGGTGCTTTTCCTGGTCTCCCATGGGGTGCAGGGCCCAAGCACCTGGGCCATCCTCCACTGCACTCCCTGGCCACAGCAGAGGGCTGGCCTGGAAGAGGGGCAACCGGGACAGAATCCGGCGCCCCGACCGGGACTAGAACCCGGTGTGCCGGCGCCGCTAGGAGGAGGATTAGCCTAGTGAGCCGCGGCGCCGGCCTTTTTTTTTTTTTTTTAACAAGCTGTTTTTGGAATAGTTTTAGAACTACACAGCATTAACAAAAATAATGAAAGTTCCTGTATACTCTTTATCCAGTTCCTTTAATGTTAGCATCTTACATTATTTTATTACATGTGCCAAAACTAAGATATTGACATTGGTTCATGATTATTAATGGACCAGTATTTGGATGTTATTAGTTTTGGCATTAATTCTCTGTTTTTCTTCTAGGATTCAATCCAGAGCACTACATTGGTTTTAGTTGTTACATCTCCCTAGTCTCAACTAGTTGTGATAATTTCTTCATCTTTACTTATTTTTATGACATAAATACATTCATGTTTTTCATTTTCAATAGAACAAATTAGTGGAACACTAATATAAAAAACTTGCACATGTACCACCTAGATTTTAGAATGTTAAAATTTAGTTGTATTTGCATACTAAAAGAAAGAATAATATTAGGATTGGCATTGTGGCATAGCAGATAGAGTTGCCACCTGCAATGCTGGCATCCCATATCCTAGCTGCTCCACTTCTGATTCAGCTGTTAATGGCTGAATATTATCATCAGCAGCAGATATACCAAGTGTTTGGGCCCCTATTACCCACTTTGAAGACATGGATGTAGCTCCTGACTCAGCTCTGGCCTTTGCAGCCATCTGGGTAGTGAACCAGTTGATGGAGAATCTCTCTCTCTCTCTCTCTGTCTCCTCTGTACTTCTGACTTCCAAATATATAAATAAATCTTAGAAAAATAATACTGCCCATTTAATTGATGTTTCTTATATGTTACTTCACAGTTTCATTTACTTTTTTTTCATTTTCAGACATAAACTGATGAAAATTCTCAGTAGAAAGAAGCAAACTCAATATTGGCAAAGACAGTATGACATTTATAAAAATTTGAAAAACTGAACTCATTACTATGTAAATACACTCATTTATACTCACATTAAATCCTAGAACCAAAAGGAATTTATTGAATTCTTCATCATTGCCCTCGAATTCCCTTATATCTTTTCAATTAAATTATCAAGTAAATCATTTATTATTTCTCAGTTTTTGGCTGTCTAAGATTATTATTTATTTATCGTAACTATTGAATGCTACTTTAGTTGGGTATAGAAGTGCAGGGTGAAAGTTATTTCTTCTCAGAATGCAAAGATCAGGCTTTTATTTCCTCTGCAATCTGTTACTGTAAGTAAAATGCTGTCATCATCTAATATAGTAATATACACAACTAATTTCTTATATACTTGTTTATATATTTGATTCCCCTTTTTTAAAAATATTTTTATTTATTTGTTTGACAGTGAGAGAGAGAGACAGAGAGAAAGGTCTTCCTTCCATTGGTTCACTCCCCAAATGGCCACAATGGCCGTAGCTATGCCGATCCAAAGCCAGGAGCCAGGTGCTTCTTCCTGGTCTCCCACTTGGGTGCAGGGGCCTAAGCACTTGGGCCATCCTCCACTGCCTTCCCAGGCCACAGCAGAGAGCTAGACTGGAAGAGGAGCAACCAGGACTAGAACCGGTGCCCATATGGGATGGCGACACTGCAGATGGAGGATTAACCTAGTGCATCACAGCGCTGGCCCCTCCCTTTTTTTCTTATTTTAAAATTTATGAACACTGGTCTTAGAGAGCCATGTTAAGTCAAATTTGCAAATGAGTGATGAATTAGAGCTCATACCAACAAGCATTTTTTGCCATCAGTCATATAAATATCCCATATTCTTAAGCATATCCCATATACATATGAGTACAATATTTTCTGAACTAAAAATTTGATCAAAGTGTCAGAAGTTAAGTGAAGTCAAGAATATGTTATTACTGAACCTTAATTCTCTTTAAGTTCTCTACCATGTTGCTTCTTAGCAGGTGATGTCAAAGAGAGTTTCTTAGCTTAAGAACTGAAAGTTTTCAGGCTTATCGATCATGATGCTAAAGTAATATTAGCTAGGACATAAGGCTCTTAAATAGCTCATATCAGCCACCCTATTTTTCAATAAATGCTTAATGGATTGGGAATATCATGCTAGGGACATATATATCATTATAACATTGTCAAATACAATAGTTCAGGGCCGGCACTGTGGTGCAGTGGGTTAACATCTTGCAGTGTCGGCATCCCATACGGGTGCTGGTTCGAGACCCAGCTGCTCCACTTCTGGTCCAGCTCTCTGCTATGGCCTTGGAAAGCAGTACAAGATGGCCCAAATCCTATGTCCCCTGCACCCATGTGGGAGATCCAGAGGAAGTTTCTGGCTCCTGGCTTTGGATCAGCGGAGCTCCAGCCATTGCAGCCAACTGGGGAGTGAAACAGCGGATGGAAGGCCTCTCTCTCTTTCTATCTCTCTCTCTCTCTCTCTGCCTCTCCTTCTCTCTCTGTATAACTCTAACTTTCAAATAAATAAATAAATCTAGAAAAAATACAATAGTTCAAAACAGACTTCAAAATATGCTTTTTCTAAAAGAGGAACATATTGTGTTCTTTTCCTGCCTTGAATAGTTTTTCTTTTCACTTCCTTTACTTTAGGAAAACATTTTTTAAGATGCCACAGTTTCAAATAAGCCTTATACATTCTTTAAAAGCAGGAGTTTTTAAACCATTTTCAGGAAAGCCATAGAGTTCCACAAGCCATTTCATATTCAAGTCCCCTCAGGAGGCTATGAATGGGCAGGAATCTGTACCCCAGCTCCCATTATATTCAAAATAGATATTTGTGATAGGTTTAATATATAATTAGAATTCTTTAGAAACTTTTATGGAAAAAGAAGAAAAAGAAGTACCCTCTTCTTAAAAAGATAGCCAATCCCATCAGCTTAAAAAATGTCTACTCTTCTACTTTCTTTGCCTACAAGCTGATACAAACAAATCAAAAACAGCATTGGCTGAGACAAAATGAGAGTTGTGTACTTTTTTAAAAGGAGGTGAAATAGATAGATAGATAGATAGATATAGATATGGATACAGATACAAATATGATCACAAATAAGCTACAATTTGGGTTTAAAACTTCTTGCCTTGGGCAAGCATTTGGCCCAGTGGTTAAGATGCCTTTTGCAATGTCCACAGGCCATAATAGAGTGCCTGGTTCCAGTCCAGGCTCCACTTCCAGTTCTAGCTAATGCATAATCTGGGATGCAGCATGTGACGGCACATATACATGGATATCTGTCATCCATGTGGGAAACCTGGATTAAATTCTCTTCTCCTGGCTACACCCTAGCCCAACCCAAGCTGTTGCAGGAATTTAGGGAGCAAAAAACTGGATGAAGGAGATTCTCTCTCTTTCTTTCTCTCTCCCTCCTTGCCTCCCTCCCTAACATATTTTTAAATGTTTTTTTAAAAATTAGAATTTTAAAAACTCTGCCTACCATAAAGACATGTACATTTTTAAAACCCAATGACAAACACAAAACAATGCCATTCAATTGCTTCTAAAATATAATCGTAGTATTAGGGGCTGGGCATTTAGTCTAGCATGCAGAATACTGGTTAAGATGTAAACATCCATATCAAAGCTACTGGGTTAGATTTCCTGCTGCAGCCACTGCAGACCAAGGTGGCAGCAGAGGGTTGTTCAAGTAGCTGGGTCCCCACTACCAAACAGGAAGACCTAGACAAAATTTATGGTCCCAGTTTTGGCCACAGGCCTATTACTGACCATTATGGACATCTGAGGAATGAATTAGGGGATGGAAGTTCTCTGTGTCTCTTGATAAAATAATATGTTTAAATATATAAATAGTATATATTTATTCTTACGTCTTTAACATGTGACTATAATATTATTACCATCAAGTTCTTCTTTACTGAGACAAATAAAACTTTCTGAAGAAGAAAAATTTGTTCATAGGCATAAATAACTATAGAAAATTCTCTAGCATAACAAATTGGCTGTAAATGAAACCTTTCTAGGTGATTAAATTCTTTATAGAAAGAAACTTGTAGTTATAAAAATACAGTTTATTTTATTTCCTACTCTGATACAAGAATACCCATCTTTGAATTTATTTACTATTGGTGTTTAGTGCTTAGAATACAAAAATATTCACTATGTAAGAAACATTACAAAGAAATGTTAAACAGAAAAGTACTGTAAATTTCAAACAAATGTCTTCTAGGGGACACTTGAGGTATACTTTATTTACCTATAAAAAGTTATGGTATTATAGTCTATCTTAAGATAATTATTTAAGGAGTTCCAGGAAATTTGTGCCAAATATAAAATGCACAATCATACATTATCTTCAGTTAAATTTCTTCAAATTCATATATGCCTCTACAAATTCCGCATACTTCACATCATTTAGGACTCCTTCATTTAACTTAACAGCATCCTAATTTAAATATCAAATATTTGGAAAGAGTAATCAAAGTTTGGTAATCAAACTGAGAAGGGGAATTTTGATTTCGGGACAATTCCCCATAACTGCATTGGCAATTTTGGTACTTCAATGTCAATTTTCTGAATTTTAATATTCTGTTTTATGGTTGTCTTAAATATGCATGAATTCGAAAAACTACACTTTTTTTCAGTGAGAGAAATAGAGCCAAAAATAAATATTGAGCTCTCTGAGTCAGTTTAGGCCTTGGTGTTGTCAGTAAGAGAGAAAGCAAAGAGGGGGGCGCACAGCAGATGTGGAAGTATGACTTGGAACCTTCTGGCTGACTGTGTCGACAGTGCTCCCTGGGCACAGAGTGTAGCAGGCTGCAAACGGCCCAATGGAAACATGCTGTATGGAACTGGGTTGTCTTCTGCAATTCTTGCGTCTGTGTTCTGCTTGCGTTTCCCTGTTTCTCAGTTTTTGTGTTTCATTATGGTTTGGGAGCTCCTTAATGAAGACGCAGCGTCTACTGAAACAGCTATTTCATCTTCATTCCTATCGTACCACCCACTGTCCTCTTCACTTGGAGTCTGTACACAGTCTGGAGTGCTATTTTATTTTTAAAAATTTTAAGGCAGTAGTTAAGAGTGAAGACTTCGCAGTCAGAGGACCATGGGCTGGGAACCTTCCTCTGCCATATATTAGCACTCTGTGCACTTGCAGAAGTTATTGAAACTCCCTGCTGTGGAGTTGCTTCATGTGTAAAATTGCAATAGTAATATCGTTGAAGCTGCATGAGCTATAGGGCCATTAGATGGTATTATATTTGACCAGAGTCTGAAATCACAGTCCTGCCTTAATGCAATCACCCTTGCCAACAATGTCCTTAAAACCAGGACAAATCTAGCTCAAACAAAACAAAACAAAACAAACAACAAAACTCTTGTGATATAGGCTAAGACTTTGTCTCTTCCTTTTGACCTCAAACCAAAGCAAGCCTTGCCTATTCCACTTACACCTACACCAAAGTCTGAATTTCATTTTCATACAGAATTTTTCAAATTACCAAATAAATAAATAAATCTCTACTTTCTAGTGACAAATAAAAAGGAAAGAGAGAGAGAGAGAGAGAGAGGCCATTTATCCCAAATCTTAGTGTGTAGTCAACTGGAGTCACTACCCAAGTATGGTTAGGTAAAGAGAGTGAGCAGAGAAGAATTCTAGCTATTACTGATTAGGATTGTGTGCAGATTCTTACACCTAAGGGCTGAGGTGCAGTAGGAAAGCTGGAAGCTGATTGGTCCATATCTGGATGCTTCCTTTTTGAAGCGGGATAACTTGACCTTGATATCAACTTATTTTTAGGGGATTGCTAAAAAGAAGAAAATGTTACAGAGTGACATCACATGCTTTTCCTTAGAAACCAACAGATATCTTCCTAACTGGTTCATTATAAAGACTAAACAAAATAATGTGGCAAACACAGAGAACAATGCTGAGCACACACCCAGCTACTGTAGGTGGCACACAGGGGAGCTGCCGGTTGAACTGATACATCATTTGCTCAGATTGTCTATCCTGCTTTCTTCCCTTTGTCTTCCCTGCAGGAGACTGAGTCTTAGGCTGCACTAGCACTTTGAAGGAGATCACTGCATTTTAACCTCTTTAAAGAATTTCCCTTTGAGCTTTGTGCAATCAGGACATAAAGGTAGAATGTTGTGTATCATTGCTTTGAAAAGCTCAGGACCATTCTAATTGCCTAGCAGGAGAGAGGGACTGTTCAGAGGGCTTTCGTACTAAGATGAGCTAACAAAAAAAAAGGGCTCCATGTACCTTAGCTCTGTTGGTTTTTTGAAAATCAAAAAGTCTGACAATGCATGGTGGGGAAGCAGCTGTGCTAGTGCTTTTCCAGCAGATGAGCTTCATGTTTACACGGCGTGATTCCAGACACACTGCCTTTCTGGAATGAGGCTGTCTTAGAGCACAGGCTCTTGTTACAGATCTCTTCTAAAGAATGGCAAGGAAAACACATCCCCTCAAAGGAGGTTCTGATGTTTATTACCACTTAACATGCTTGGAAATGTAGGACTAACTCTGCGAATACTGATCATTTTCCTCCTATGCTCTGTCCCTGCAGTTCTGAATCTGCCCACGACACGCTTTTTCCCTGGGCATGGACCACTGGAAACACGAAGCAGAATAACCAACTCCATTCCTTATGCTATATTTCAATGAAACATGATTTCTCATTAAGTTAGAGCATAAATATTTTTCCTGGATATTGGAAATGACCTTTAAATATGCTTAAGAAAAGATGTCATTTACAGAAAGATTGAAAGAAAGATGATGCCATAGACACTAAATCCTCTTGTTACTTACAAATCATCTCTTAACTGAACTTTGGTTTCTTTCCTATTTCTAGTGAAACTTTGACTTTATCTCACCACAGGCTTTGGAGAAGAGTGAGCTTGAGCAGTTTATCACTTGTTCTTTGTATTATAAAAGTCCTATCGTGCTTATTTCAGCTTTTTGCCTTAATTAACAGTTACTAATCTCAGGGCTTCTTGCTTGTTTTCATGATCATTGGCTTAGCCCATCTTGTTATGCAGGAGAAATTAATATTTTTCTCTTTTTGTATTCCTTATTTCTTGATTCCTTTCCAAGACATAAAATAAATGTTAGTTGTTTTCTCAACACACATAAACTATGCATTCAATTGCATGATCATTCCTTGCTAACAAGACAAGTTAGTTTAGCACCCAACTTGGGTGTTAATTCATTAGACTACCTCTATTCTCCATCAGTATTTAACTAAAATTACATCATTTCTTGGCCAGGACTTTAGTGTAGTGGTCTGCTCAATCAATCCTGTTCTAAAGATAGCTATTATGCATCTCTAAATATGTTCAATATCTTTGTAGACATTGCTTGAAATTATTACATATTACCTGGTCTCATCACAGAGAATGAAAAAATCAAAATTTGTTGTTCTCGCTTTTGTTTTGTATTTTATGCCAGTTTTTCTTATCTGGATCTTTTATTACATTCAATTTATTTTATAATCACAGACTTAATACCACCAACCATTATGTTCAATGAGTAAGAACATGAAAGACTACTGTTCCACAGAAATATAGACAAGGACTATAAACAATAATCCGGTTGTAAGGTGTCAGTGAAATAAGCTAGTCCAAAAAAGACAACTATCATGCTTTCTCTGATATGTGGTAGTTTATACAGAATACAAAATAAAACAATGTATAAGAATGAAAAATGTTTTGAGAATAGAAGCACAGTAGATAAAGAATCGGAGCTCTATGCTGCCATACTTAGAAAATCTCTTATGAGGTACATTCCCTTTTGAGCAGTGCCAGCACACGCATCCCTGTTTTCCTACCATGCTCTGTTGTTACTCTTGTTTACTGATTCTTTTTCTTAGTCTCTAAACACATTCAAGGATCAGCAGAACTCTAGGGACTATCCCCAGTGAATAGTATAGGGGAAAATTCATGTGAAATCCTTGCCTTTATTAGAAGACTTAAGGTAGATAAATACACCTTAAAATCTCTGCCCAAGATTATACTTAATTGTTTAAAATGATTTTGATATTGAAAGTAATTTTTATGTGCCTTATTTTAACAGATGTTGTCAATCTTGTGTCAATACTAAAATGATGGCTTACAGAAGCATTACGTCTGTAAACTGAACAAATGACTATGGCAATCCAAGCCTTTAGGCAAGGAACTCGTGACAATATTCCCTGACTCTATATGTCTTCAAAGTTGGACAGATTCAGAGTCTTTAAATTGCTGGCACCAAGAAATTGAGTAAGTCTTATATAACAATCTAAAATTATGTCACTTTCTTAGTAATGTATAACCATTTTTGAAACACATTAGCTATTAAAAGATCCATGGTTTTGGGTAATAAAAGAGATATGGATCAGCAAAGGAGATAAGTAGTGTGTGGAGGTAGAGAGCAGATAGACATGGATAGAACAAAGTTTTCCCGGAATGCCCTATGGTGTGTCTCAGTGTCATGGAGAATGACTATGTTTAGCTTATGACCTTTGAACTAAAGAAAAATATTTTGCTTACTTATAATCACATTATATTTTTCAATGCAATAGAGAAGAGTGGTTACCCACTCTGGTGACAGATAATCTGTTTTCAATCCTGAAAACACTATTTAATATCTCACAGCAAAGCTGCTTCTGTGCCATATTAGGATCATAATTTCTTTTTTTTTTTTTTTTTTTTTTGACAGGCAGAGTGGACAGTGAGAGAGAGAGACAGAGAGAAAGGTCTTCCTTTTGCCGTTGGTTCACCCTCCAATGGCCGCCGCGGCCGGCGCGCTGCGGCCGGCGCACCGCGCTGATCCGATGGCAGGAGCCAGGAGCCAGGTGCTTTTCCTGGTCTCCCATGGGGTGCAGGGCCCAAGCACCTGGGCCATCCTCCACTGCACTCCCTGGCCACAGCAGAGGGCTGGCCTGGAAGAGGGGCAACCGGGACAGAATCCGGCGCCCCGACCGGGACTAGAACCCGGTGTGCCGGCGCCGCTAGGCGGAGGATTAGCCTAGTGAGCCGCGGCGCCGGCCCAGGATCATAATTTCTAATTAATAGATTGTTACAGGGTTAGAGGAAATGTCACCCTAAAAGAATAGATATTAACACTGTATTTCATTTATATGCTATAATTAAGTTCCTACCACAATGTAAGAAAAACATGAGTTGTAATGGCTAACCTCCTCCTTTTCTCCATGAATGAGCAAAGTAGAATAGTTAAATAAGAATAAAACAAAATACACATAGCCCTATCTCATGGGGGTATATCCCAAGGTCCCCAGTGAATGGCTGAAACTGAAGATAATACTGAGCCATATACAAAGTGCTATTGTTCCTGTATGCCTTACACCACCAACACACAGAAACAGTTGATCCGTTCTTTCATGTTTTATACCCAGTAACTTCCTTTGCATCATCTCTCTTGTGATTTGTGGTGATAATCAGGTTAAAAAAAAGGTTACTTGAACACAAGCACTGCCATATCATATGAAACAATTGATTTGATTACTGGCATGGCTACTGTGACTAACAGGTGAGTCGCATAAATGCTGTGGGTATGCTGGAACAAGGAATGATTTGTGTTCCAGATGGGTTGGAGTGAGATAGCAAGAGATTTTCATTACTGTCTACAGAATGTTGCACAACTTTCACTTCTAAGCTGTTCATTTCTGGAATTTTCTGCCTAGTACCGTTAGACTGCAGTTGATCAGATAGCAGAAATTACAGAGAAGGGAGTACTCTTATAGAATAATTTTGTGTATATTAACATAAATGCACATCATTTGTACAATGAAGCAAGGTGAGGATGTAGAGAAAACATATCTCGAACAACAGAGTGAAATGCTTCATGGACTGTCTCCACAATGAAACAACATAATTGATTAACAACTTGAAAAACACACCCACCATTTAACCTCTAAGAATCCCCATGAGAACACAACGCAAATGAAGAAACGCTTACTGAAGAAAACATGCATGATTTTGATAAGAAGAGTCTATTGCATCTGAGTCATATCACACTCTCTCTCCCTCCTCTAAGCTCTGCATTATGAAAGTCTCACTCTGGGCAGGTGCAACAAGAACAAAAGCCCCCTCTCCCTCCAGATCACAAAGAAGGGCTACCTTACCACCTAGGAAGGATATGTCACCAGCATTTCTTCCCCTCCTCAGCACCGCGCTTGCTGAAACTCTGTTTCAGAAAAGGGTTTCTGGGCCTCCCTTTGATTCAGACTTCATTCAGAAAGTGGAAACCTTCCTTCAAGTACAGCAGAATGAGAACAAAGGAACCGAGACCCTCCTTGCCAAAATTTACTCTTAATGAAGGAAGCCCATGTTGTGGAGAGATACCAAGAAGACGGAAGCTACAACCTGAGCCCGGTGTCCTATTCCTGAAGCACAGGTATTATTGTGAGATAAGTGGGCTTCTGCCCCTGTTCCCAGCTCAGGTATAGTGGTGAAAAAGTTTAGCCCATGGGAGAAAGAGTAGGTACATAAATCTCTAAGCTCTCCTCATGTAAAAGGACAGTTTGAAAGAGTGTTAAGGAGTTCAAGCATAAGAGAACTTTATGAAAACAATGGAAGTTACAGAAGTAAGCAATTAAGAGGAGGATGTTAGCTCCATGAGGGCCAGAACTGAACCATAAACTAGGTGGATGTTTACCAAGAAAATGAGGGAACGAGACATGTAACAGGAGCCTTATCAAGGTCAGAATCAATCTTAAAGTTGAGCCTCAAAGACTATCCTCTGCAGAGGGACATGAATTTAATTTGATCAGAATGAAGAGCAATTTCATCTCTATGGAATTATAAAATATAACTTAATAATCTGGCAATTAGCCGGCGCCGCGGCTCACTAGGCTAATCCTCCTCCTAGCGGCGCCGGCACACCGGGTTCTAGTCCCGGTTGGGGCGCCAGCTTCTGTCCCGGTTGCCCCTCTTCCAGGCCAGCTCTCTGCTGCGGCCAGGGCCCTGCACCCCATGGGAGACCAGGAAAAGCACCTGGATCCTGGCTCCTGCCATCGGATCAGCGCGGTGCATGGCTGCAGCACGCTCGCCGCGGCGGCCATTGGAGGGTGAACCAACGGCAAAGGAAGACCTTTCTCTCTCTCTCTCTCACTGTCCACTCTGCCTGTCAAAAAATAATAATAAAAAAAATTAAAAAAAAATAATCTGGCAATTAATGGAAGCTAAAAGCTAGGTGTGGTGGGTGTGGTGTGATACCAACAGAATCAAATAGCATAACAAAGACGTCAGGGAGAGAGATAAACATTTCCCTGCTAAAACTACAGTCACTGCATATAATAAAACAGAATATATAAATAAAGAGATAGAAGTCATATAAAAGAACCAAATGGAAATTCTGGAGTTGAAAAGCCCAACAACTAAAATGAAAAATTCACTAGAGGGGTCTGATATGAGCTGTTGGAAAAGAAGAATCAGCAGAATGGAAGATAAATTGAAAGAGATGAAACACTGAAAAAATAGAGATAAGATGAAAACAAAGAAAAATGGACAGTGCCTCGAAGAAATGTGAACATCATTAAATGCAGAAATATAATATGGAATACCAATAAGAAAAAAAGTAGAAAGATAATAAAAGAACTAATATGTTAGTACACTAATATTTAGTCAATGATGGACTAACTCTAAGCTGATGGTCTCAGTATTGTAACCATCCAGTGATACTGTAGTCATTTTCGATTCTGTGAGTACACTCTATGATGTCTGCACAATAAATGAAACACCTCAGAACACATCCAGTTGCTAAGTGATGTACGTCTATAGCATAAAACAAAATGTATGCAATTGTATTCCTGTACCTAGAGAGAGTATCCCATATCAGAGTGCCTGGTTTGAGTGTGAGTTGTGCTTCCAATTCTAACTTCTTCTGAGCGCACATCTTGGGAGTAAATAGATGACTGCTGAAGGATAAGGTTCCCAGCCGTTCATGTAGGGCACCAGGACTGAGTTGCAAGTTTCTAGCTTTGGCCTGGCTAACCAGAGTTGTTGTAGGCAACTGGAGTGTGAATCAGCAGGTGGAAAAGCTACCGCTGCTTATTTTTGCTGTTCCTTTCAAATAAAAAATAATTTTAAAAATTTATATAATTTCCCAGGGAGTTATTTTAGTTTGTTTATCAAATATTAGTTGGTTGTATAGATGTGTGGATGAATTTCTGGTGTTTCATTTGTCCCAGTGGTGCACATGTCTATTTCTGTGCCAGTACTAGGCTGTTTTGATTATAACTGCCCTGAAGTAGGTCTTGAAATCTGAGACTATGATGCCTTTGGCTTTCTTTTGGTTGTTTAAGATTGACTTAGCAATTTGGGGTCTCTTGTGTTATTCTATGAATTTTCGCATTGTTTTTTCTAGATCTGAGAAGAATGTTGTTGGTATTTTGATTGGAATAACATTGAATCTATAAACTACTCTGAAGAGTATGAACAATTTGATGATATTAATTCTTCTAATCCAAGAATATGGAAGATTTTTCAATTTTTTTCTTTTTGTTTCTTTTCTTAATATTTTATAATTTTCATTGCAGAGACCTTTCATACCCTTGGTTAAATTCATTACAAGATATTTAAAATCTTTGTAGATATCACGAATGGAACTGATATTACAAGATTTTTTTCAGCCATTTTGTTGTGTGTATACAAATGCTGTTGTTTTCTGTATGTTGATTTTATACCCTGGAACTTTGCCAGGCTCTCTTATGAGTTCCAGTAGTCTCTACAAAGCCATGATCATACCCTCTCCTCTATTGAAAATAGAGGAGATCAACCATGCCCAACTTGGATAGCACCCTGGATTCTTTTTTTGGGGGGGGGCTCATTTATTTATTTATTTAACTTTTAGTTAATAAATATAAATTTCCAAAGTACAACTCTTGGATTATAGCAGCTTTTTCCCCTGATAACCACCTTCCCATCCGCAACCATCCCATCTTTCACTCCCTCTTCCATCCCATCTTCATCAGATTCATTTTCAATTATCTTTATATACAGAAGATCAATTTAGTATATACTAAGTAAAGATTTCAACAATTTGCACCCACACAGAAACTGTTTGAGTACTAGTTATACAGTTACTTCACACAGTACAACATCTTAAGGACAGATATTCTACATGGGGAATAAGTACACAGTGACTCCTGTTGTTGATTTACCAATTGACACTCTTATTTATGACATCAGTAATCACCCATGATTGTAACTGTCATGAGCTGCCAAGGCTATGGAAGCCTTTTGAGTTCACCAACTCCAATCTTATTTAGACAAGGCCATGGTCAAAGTGGAAGTTCTCTCCTCCCTTCAGAGAAAGGTACATCCTTCTTTGATGGCCCGTTTTTTCCGCTGGGATCTCACTCACAGAGATCTTTCTTTTAGGTCATTATTTATTTATTTATTTTTGTGAGAATGTCTTGGCTTTCCATGCCTGAAATACTCTCATGGGCTTTTCAGCCAGATCAGAATGCCTTAAGGGCTGATTCTGAGGCCAGAATGCTGTTTAGGACATCTGCCATTCTATGAGAAAATATTTGTAAACTACACAACTGATAAAGGATTAATATCCAAGATATATAAAGACTTCAGGAAACTCAACAACAACAAAATAAGCAATCCAGTTAAGAAATGGGCAAAGTTATGTGAATAGGCTTTTTTCAAACAGCAGAATTCAAATAGTCAACAGACACATGTAAAAAGGCTCAGGATCACTAGCCATCAAAGAAATGAAAATAAAGAAGCACAATGAGGTTTTGCCTCACCTGTGTTACAATGGCTATCATTCAAAAATCAGAGAAACAACACATGCAGGCTAGAATATGGAGAAAAATACTTTAATCCAATGTCAATGGGAATGTAAACCATTACAATTATTATGGTAAGAGTATGTAGATTTCCTTAGAGATCTGATAATAGATAACCCAACCATCCCCCTTCTGGGAAATTACCCAAACAAAATGAAAGTATTATACAAAGTGTTATTTGTACCTCAGTGTTTATTGCAGCTCAGTTAACAATAGCTAACATGTTGAATCACCCCAGATTTCCATCAACTGATGACTGGACAAGAAAATGTGGTATGTATAGTATATATACACTATGTAATACTACCCAGCCAGCTGGCACCGTGGCTCAATAGGCTAATCCTCCGCCTGCGGCACGGGCACACTGGGGTCTAGTCCTGGTCGGGGCGCTGGATTCTGTCCTGGTTGCCCCTCTTCCAGCCCAGCTCTCTGCTGTGGCCAGGGAGTGCAGTGGAGGATGGCCCAAGTGCTTGGGCCCTGCACCCCATGGGAGACCAGGAGAAGCACCTGGCTCCTGCCTTCGGATCAGCGTGTTGCGCTGGCCACAGTGCACCGGCTGCAGTGGCCATTAGAGGGTGAACCAATGGAAAAGGAAGACCTTTCTCTCTGTCTCTCTCTCTCTCACTGTCCACTCTGCCTGTCAAAAAAATAAAAAATGAAATCCTGTATTTTGCAACAAAATGGATGGAACTGGAAATAATTATGCTTCATGAAATAAGCCAGTCCCAAAATGACAAATATGTTTTCTCTGTATGTGGTAATTAATATAGAAAACAAAAAAGTATAAGAATGAAACTGACATCTTATGATTTGACTATTTTTCACAGCCCTTGTCTAAATTCCTGTGGAATGGTGCTTTTTCTACTTTTTACTTGTTGAGCATTATGATTATTGGTGCATTAAGCCCATGACTATAAAGAAAATTTGAATTTGCTATTGCAATAATTAAAAAAAAACAGAAAGGAGATGGACTTGAGAGAGGAATGAAAGTATGGCAATCTTCTTAGAATTGTATCTATGAAACAAATGAAATTGATTTTCTTTAGATTTATAATTGTTTTATATAATTATGTAATAATTACAACTGTGCATTATACAGTTTGTAACATATATAGATACAGATATACAACAATCATAGCAAATGGGGGAAATAATATAGTTTTCTGTATGTTGCTAGAATTAAACTAGCAGAAATTCAAAGTAGACTCTGACATGTTCAGATGTATATGGTAATCCCTAGGGCAAACACAAAGAATGACCCAAAATATTATGCAAAAACATTTGGAAACTAAAATGTTATAGAAGTCAATATTATTTAATTCAAAAGGAAACAGTACAGGAGGAAAAGAGGAGCACGGATGGAAAACAAGCATAAAATGGTGTATGTAAACACAGCTTCAGCAATAAAACATAGGATGGATGAAGAGATTAAATAATTTTGTAAAAATGTAGGCATTGTTAGACTGAATACTAACCATAATCCAAATATATGTGGTATATAGAAACTTCACTTTAATTAAAAGCAAATACGTTGAAAGTAAAAAGAGGGAAAATGATATAGTATACAAATACCAACTACAAAAAATTTACATTAGATAGATATTAGATAGATAGACAGACAGTTAGAGGTTTTTGTCTTTTAACATTGTTGCAGAGACATTTGAGAAGAATAACAGAGGGGCAAGTGTTGTGGTGCAACAAGGGGCTTAAGCCACCCCTTAGGACTTTGGCATCCCATGTCAAAGTGCTGGTTTATCTAGCACTTATTTGCTTCACTTCAAATCCAGCTCCCTGCTAATATGCCTGGAAGGCAGAGAACATGGCCCAATTAGCTGGGACCCTGCCAGCCATATGGGAGCCCTTAGTGGAGTTCCTGCCTCCTGACTTCAAACTGGCTCCGCTCTGGCCATTGCTGCCATTTGGAAAACAAATCAGAGGATGAAAGACTGAAAGTATGTTATCGTAAAAATTAAAAGATAAATAACAAACAATGAGGAGACAGTGTGAGAGTAAGTGAGGGAGGGAAGATAGGCTGGGAAGTATCATTTATGCTCTTAAAACTGTACAAATGAAATATATTTGTTCCTTTGAATAAATAAAAAATTAAGATCTAAAAATTTTTTAAAAATTTCTCCACCCATCATTGCCTTTCAAATAAGTAAATAAATATTTTAAAAAGAAAGAAGTCAATATATCAGAATATTTAACAGTCATAAACCTGTACTAACCACAAAACTATAAAATATATCTAAAAACGTCTGCTTTGAAGGAAGAAACAGACAATCCAATTAAACAACAGCACTGGGGCTTTCCAATTCTGATTCGGTAATGTATAGAACTATGAGGGAAAATATCAACAAAGAAAAACAAGGCTTCAACAACACTAGAAACCAACAAGAATCAGATGGTCCATACCATACTATGTCCCAAACAGCAGAATATACTTTCTCTCACTGCACATAGGAACAATCATCAGTATAGTTCCTAACTCAATCCATAAGGAACTCTCATACATATAAAAGAAATAAAGTCATAAATTGGTACTATCTTTCCACAATGAAATGAAATTATAAATAATTAACTAAATGAAATTTGGAAAATTCACAAATATGAAGAAATTAAGCAATGAACTCCAAATATTCAATGGATAAAGAAGAAATCAGAAACGAAAGTAGAAAATACACTTAGGCAAATTACAATAAAATACAGTATACTCAAATTTACAAAGAACATTAAAGTATTATTTATTTAGAAGAAAATTTATGTGATAAATGCATACATTGGATGTATAGTAAGAAGAAATGTCTCAAGACATAAAAGCATAAACAAGTGCAAACTAAACAAAGTAGCAAAATAAATTATAAAAATAAAAGTAGACATAAACATAATGGAGATATCAATTTCTGACTGCTTTGAAAAGATTGGAAAATTAACACATCTCAAGCCAAGCTAATAAAGAAAAAAAAAGCCGACGCCGCAGCTTACTAGGCTAATCCTCCGCCTACGGCACCAACACTCCGGGTTCTAGTCCCGGTTGGGGTGCTGGATTCTGTCCCAGTTGCCCCTCTTCCAGGCCAGCTCTCTGCTGTGGCCCGGGAGTGCAGTGGAGGATGGCCCAAGTGCTTGGGCCCTGCACTCGCATGGGAGACCAGGAGGAGGCACCTGGCTCCTGGCTTTGGATCAGTGCAGCGCGCCAGCCATAGCGGCCATTTGTGGGGTGAACCAACGGAAGGAAGACCTTTCTCTTTGTCTCTCTCTCTCTCTCACTGTCTAACTCTGCCTGTCAAAAAAGAAAAAAAAAAAAAAAAACAAGATTCAAAGACTTAAATCATTGACTTTTACTATCAAAGAGGACACATCACTAGTGAACACACAGAAATAAAAAAAAATTATAAGGGAATATTTTGAACAACAGTTCATTCAAAAATTAGATAAATGGGAAGAAGTATTCAAATTTTCAGACACAACTGTCAAAGCCAATTCGAGAAGAACATTCAGGTAAAAAAAGAATGAAATCTTGGATAATTTGTGACACAACTGATGAAACCAGAAGTCATCACGTTAAGTGAAATAAACCACATACAGAAAGACAAATATCACATGCTTTCCCTCTTAACGTGGAAGCTTCCAAAGCTCCATCTGAACACAAAATAGGAATTACTAGGCGGGGGAGGAGCAGGGCTGGGGTTAGGGGAGTCTGAATAATGGCTATGCAATCTGAGTTTGATCAAAGGAATAAGTTCCTAGTGTTACACAACTTAGCACAGTGACTACAGTTCCCAGTACCTATTACATACTTGATCAGCAAATAAAAGGAACTCCCAAGGCTCTGATCATAAAACAGTGTCAAAGAAGTGGAAATGTTAATTATCATGATTGGGTCATTCACACCATTCTCGTGTACTGAAATGTCACATAGTACCTCATAAATATGAACAATTATTGTTTAAAATTCTTAGAAGAAATAAACAACTTGAATGGATATAAAGAGATTGAATTGACAATTGTAAAATGTGCTACACAGAAAAACACAGGTCTAGATGTTTTTTCTGGTGACTTCCACTAGCAATTTCAATCATAGATATAGCCTTCAAATGATAATTACCTATAATACTACACACATCTGACAAACAGAAAATGGACATTTCTGAATATGTTCTATGAAGGCTGTATTGCCTGAAACTCAAATAAAAAAAATCACAGACGAAAACTGTATACCCATATCTCTTATCAGTATGAACACACAATTCCTCAACATAAAACTAGCAAATGTCAGCCACAGTATAAAAAAAGGAACATACATTTTGACCAAGTGAGACTCATCTAAGAATGCAAGGTAGGATCAACATCGAGGGACTATACCATACCACACCAATACAATAAATGTTAAAGTACATTATCATCGTAATAGAAACAGGAAAACAGTGGATAAAAGCCAATATTTTTAATGATAAAATTACTCAACATTCTATGGAAATAGAAGGGAATTTTCTCAGTCTAAAAAAGGGCATTTACAAAACAAAAAAACAACAACCAAAAAGAAAAAGAACCACAGTTAACATGATTCCCAATAAGGACAACTCAGTGTTTTCCATCTAACACCCAGAACAAGAGAACAAGATCTACATTTACTGCTCCTATTCGACCTTGTGCTGGAAGTTCTAGCCAGGGCAATAACACAAGCAAAGAAATGAGAGAATCCATAAAGCAAAAGAATTAGAATTGTGTCTGTAACTGACATGATTTAGTATATAAGAAATTCTAATGAATCCACTAAAAACCTATTAAAACTAATAAATTTTAGTCCAGCCATATGGTATAGAAAAATATAGTATAGAAAAATCAATTATATTTTTACATACTAGCAATGAGTCATATAACAATGAAATTAATCAAACATTTCACTTAACATAGTACCAAATAAATTAAGATATTTAGGATTCAATTTAGCAAAACATGTTCAAAATTTACAAACTTTTTTTTAAACAGTGCTGCAAAAAATTTTGAAGAAACTACTAAGGAAGTTAAGCAGGAAAACAATCCATGGATTGGAAAACTTAATATCATGATGCAGAAAATACTATATTGCCAAAAATTATCTATTGCTTGGACAATGAAATGAAAGAATTAAAGTGTTAAGGAAAATAATTAAAGAAATAAAGTACTGAGGAAATTTTTTTTTGTTTTGACAGGCAGAGTGGATAGTGAGAGAGACAGAGAGAAAGGTCTTCCTTTTGCCGTTGGTTCACCCTCCAATGGCCGCCACGGCTGCCGCACTGCGGCTGGCGTGCAGCGCTGATCCGAAGCCAGGAGCCAGGTGCTTCTCCCGGTCTCCCATGGGGTTCAGGGCCCAAGCACTTGGGCCATCCTCCACTGCCTTCCTGGGCCACAGCAGAGAGCTGGCCTGGAAGAGGGCAACCGGGAAAGAATATGACGCCCTCACTGGGACTAGAACCTGGTGTGCTGGTGCTGCTAGGTGGAGGATTAGCCTATTGAGCTGCAGTGCTGGCAGTACTAAGGAAATTTAAAACAGAAAGCCACTCCATGATTGGCAAGTTTAATATCATAAAGCACGTGATACTATAGCACGTCAAGTATGATCTATAGTTTTAACAATGATTTGCTATATAAAACAATGATTTGTTTTATAATACCAATCAAAAAACAGACTGACTTTTTGTAGAAATTAATGATCCTATGTTAAGTTCATATAAAAATACAAGGTATCTGGAATAGCCAAAACAATCTTAAAAATTAAGTGAGAGAAGTTATACTCCCCTATTTCATAATTTATCACAAAGCTATAGTAATCAAGATAGTGGTTAAAATAAGGATAGACAACTATCAATTATAGAAAATCAAGGGATTGAAGAGGGAATCCAGCAGTAAGACCTTACATTTAAAGTCAATTTATTGAACAAGTACCAAGAAAGTTAAATAGTCTTTTCAGAAAATGATTTTCATAAGTATTGGACCTCTGTATGAAAAGGAGTGTGGTTGAACTACTTTCTCACTCTATCCACAAAGTTAAAGTGGATTATGAAACTAAATGTAAGAGTTAAAATCAGAAAACACCTAATGTATGGGAATAAATCTTTATGAAAGTAAGTTAGAGAAATTCTTCTTGGATATGACACTAAAAACATAAGTGAAAGAAGAAAATCTAGATTATATTCATCAATACCTCTTTTTATTTTTTATTTATTTATTTATTTATTACAGGTAGAGTGGACAGTGAGAGAGAGAGAGACAGAGGGAAAGGTCTTCCTTTTTCCGTTGGTTCACCCCTCAATGGCCACTGCGACAGGCAAACCGCGTTGATCTGAAGCCAGGAACCAGGTGCTTCTCCTGGTCTCCTATGTGGGTGCAGGGCCCAAGGACTTGGGCCATCCTCCACTGCATTCCCGGGCCACAGCAGAGAGCTGGCCTGGAAGAGGAGTAACTGGGGCAGAATCTGGCACCCCGACTGGGACTAGAACCTGGGGTGCCGGTGCCACAGGTGGAAGATTATCCTATTGAGTCACGGCGCCGGCCCATCAATACTTCTTTTAAAAAATTGCTTTTCAAAGGACACTGCTTAAATTTTAAAAATATAACACATATCGGGAGAAAATAATTGAAAATATTTCTGATAAAGGACTTTTATTCCGAACATATATAAACACCAGTTAATAACAAGATAACTAACTCTTTTTTAAGCAGGTAAATAATTTGAGAATTTTAAAAATATATATTGATACGATCATTAACTACATGAAAATATGTTTAGTGTCACTGGCTATCAGAAAACTATAACCTAAAAGCTCAATTACAAAACTCATATACACTAAGTGGGCACTAAATGACAGGTGTTAATAATTGTTGACAAAGTTGTGGACAAGTAGCACACTTGTACTGTTTGTGGGAATATAAAATGGTACGGCTACGTACAATCTGGCAGTTCTTCAAAGATTAAAGGTAAAGTTAGCATATGTCCTGGAAATCATATTCCTGGCAATATACTCGAGAAATTTAAGTTGCATGCACCCAAAAGCTTGGCAGGAATGTCCATGGTAGCATCGGTTATAACAGCCAAAAGTAGAAACAACATATATCAACTGACGAATGGGTAAACAAAATGTGGCAGATATACACAGCAATATGGATAATTTGTTATGCAGCAATAAAGTAATGAAGTAGTGAGGTATGCTACAGCGTGGATGATTTCTAAAACATTAAGCTAAATGAAAAAAGACAATGACAGAAGATCACATAATGTATTTTCATTTGCTGGAGTGACCAGATTAGATAAATAGAAAGCAGATCAGATTTTCTGAAGGGTGAGAATGAGAAACATGCAGAGGTAGGTTGGGGAGCAACCTATTAAATTTACAGGGTTTCTTTCTGTACAGATAAAAATGTACCAAAAATTATATTGTGGTGGTGATCACATAATTCTGTAAGTATACTAAAAGTCATTGAATTGTAGAATATAAATTGGTAGATTATGTATGTGAATCATATTAAAGGATAAGCGAGGAGGAAATGGATACATGTTCTTTAACAACTGTTTTTGAAAGTGAAGATGGTGGAAGAACAAAGTCGAAAGTCAGAATGCAAGAAACTATGAGTGCTTCTGACAGGAGAGAAATATGTGATCTAAACTCAAGTATTGAAAAGCTGGTCCGAAAAGATGTAGTAATCCATTTTCCTAGAGAAGCACGGAAATTCTGTAGAGAAAACAGTTTCAAAAATTTGTGTCAAAGAAAATTATTCCACAGATTTATTGTAGTTAGCAATTGATGGCTTTTATAGTTTATAATTGTATTTCTTATATTTACAAGTTACATAAATACAAAAGATATGCCCTGTTTGGGTCCACAGACACTCTGCTTGAATTAAATGCTAATTGTCATGATATTTTATTCATGTCATTTTCATCAGATTTGAACACATTTTCTTATTTGTATTCATATCAATAATAATAATAGTAATAGCAGTCCAGGTAAAATCCTTTGCTATTAAACAGCTTTTAATTTTCAATAGATGTCTATCTCAACCCTTTTAGAAGATCAATAATACTCTTTTCTTCTAATTTCACACAAGATTTCATACCAAAATGTCACAATCTGAACATTACCCATTTATGGACATCACGTTACCATGATGACAAACATTTTAAAATCACCATACTTCAAACTCACTCCACAGATTTCCTTGGCCCTTCCTTATTTTTGTTTGTTTTTTCAAACCTGTTCTCTCATTGTTATAGATAAAAATTATTTCTGTTGTTTGTTCTAATAGCTAACAATCGTGTATGTGGGGTATTCTGGTGAACGTCATCATCCCATTTTCAAGAATGAAAGATAACAGCAATATCAGGGTTCTCCCGAGAAACAAGAACGCTCATTTTTCTGTTTGAGCTCTCAGCGTACTGAATGCTGCCCACCGCCTTGGGGAGAGCAGTGGTCATGCACTCCGCAGATTCAAATGATCATCTCTTGGAGAAACACCATCACAGTCACATTCCAAAATAGCGATTCACCAGCTGCCTGGTAACCCCTTAGCCCAGCCAAGCTGAAATACAGAATTAATAATCACAACATCTATCTCCTTCCTTTTCAAATTGTTTTCATACATGGGAGTTTGTTTATGGTCACATTTAAGATACCTGTTTAAATAACACTGACTTCCTTTAACTTGCTGTTTGAAAAGACAAAAGTAACAAATATTGATTAAAAATAATCTCTCTGCAGATGTAGACAATTAAATTAGGAAACAATTGCATGCAATGTAACTCCCACAAAATAGCCAGAATTTAGAATCAATTCTAATGTCTATCAACAGATGAATATATAAATAAAATATGTATACATACACAACAGAGTACTATTGGACCATAAAAATTATGAAATCCTGCCATTTGCAACAACATAAATGTACCTGGAGGACGTAATATTAAATGAAGTAAGTCAGACACAGGAAAACACCATGCAATGTCAGCCATATGTGAAATACAAAAAGTGTATCTCATGGAAGTTGGGAATAGAATGGGTGTTACTAAGGACAGGCAGGCATGGAAGGGAGGGGAGAATGGGACAGATTGCTCAGCAAGAACAATGTTAAAGCTATACAGAAGGAATAGATTTTATTGTTCTTTGTCACAGCAGGGTATAGATAAAAAACGGTAATGCATTTTAGTGCCTACCTCAAAATGAGAAAATCTTGATGTAAAAATCATAAAGAAATGCTAAAAGTTTAAGTTGATGGATATGCTAGTTATCCTGAGTTGATCAACAGCCAATGTGTACATGAATCAAAACATCAGATGGAGGACCCAGTATTGTAGTACAGTGGGTGAAGACGCCACTTGTAATGCCGGCATTTCTTATCAGAGTGCTGGCTACAGTCCCAGTTACTCTGCTTCTGATCCAGCTTCTTGCTAATGCACCAGGCAAGGCAGCAGAAAATGGCCCAAGGTATTGGGCCCCAGCCAGCCATGCAAGAAACCAGGATGTAACAATTCCTGGCTCCTGCCTTTGGCCTGGCTCTGGCCTGGCCTGGCCTGGCTGTTGTGGCCATTTGCAGAATGAATCTTTTAGCACATGCATGATCACTGTCTCTTTCTCTGTCACTCTTTCAAATAAATAAATCTTATTTTAAAAAAATCACATTGAACTTCATAAATATGACAAATAAATAGGATATGTCCATCAAAAAATAAAATAATTTTTTAAATAATAGTTGCTATTACTCTTCTAAGTAAATTATATGGTCTGTTCATTTAATAGTAATAGCAACACTTTCAGGATTTACTATTATTATCTCTATCATAGCACACGTTAAAATACCTGAGAGGAGGTAAAAATAAATATGTGGATCAAGAAAGAAAACTCACATCACAGAATAGCCAAAAACACAAAATAGCTGATTTTTCCTCCCACGGACTCCTTTAAGAGAAAGTAAATCAGGGCCAGAATTGTGTTGTTCTGGGTTAGGCAACTGCCAGCATCTCATATGGACCAGTTTGAGTCCCAGCTGTTCCACTTCCGATCCAGCTGCCTGCTAGTGTGCCTGGGAAAGCAGTGCAGGATGGCCCAGGTGCTTGGGCTGCTGCACCCATGTGGGCAGCCTGGAAAAAGCTCCTTGCCTCGCCCTGGCCATTGAAGCCATTTGAAGATCTCTCTGTCTCTCTCTGTATCTCGCCCTCTCCCTCCCTCTGTAAGTCTGACTTTAAAATAAATAAATAAATCTTAAACAAAAAGAAAAAGGATATTTTCAATACACACAGTAGTGACGAGAACAGTCCAATCAATCCCATTTTCCCCAAAATCCAGCTACAACAACCATCAACTCATCACTCAACCTTACTCATTAATACCATGTTTAAAAGTTTGTTTATTTATTGCATTTATTTGAAAGGCAACGTGAGAGAGATGGGGTGAGGAGTGGGAGGACAGAGCGAGCTAACTTCCATCTGGCCTTTCACTCCCCAAATGCCTGCAAATGCAGGGCAGCCCCAGGCCAAAATCGGAAGTGAGGAAATCCACTGGGGTCTCCTCCATGGGTGACAGGGACTCAATTACTTCAGCAGCACCTGCTGCTTTCCAGAGTACACATTATCAAGAAGCTGAGGCAGAGCAGAGGTGTGGTTTAGATACAGGAAGCAGCATCACAAGAAAGAGCCAGTTTAACCCACTGTACAATGTCCACCTTGTACCACCTTTTAATCGTGCCCCATTGAGCATTCAATGCAAATTTCAGAACTCAGAACCTGATGTGCCATTTTTCCATAAACATTTACAATGTATCTCTCAGGGTTAGAATTCTTATAACATATTTACAACATCCTTATAATACCTAAAATGAAGACTACCCATTTCATACCATAAAATGTAATTAATCTCTGACAGTTCCTCACCTTGACTGGTTTAATTAGAATACTCATAAGGTCCACACATTGCAACTGATTAGTATGTTTCTTCTTCTATAAATCTTTCCTTTTTTTGCAATTCACTTACTCAAGATATCACTCAATGTACACAGGTAGCATCTCAGAGTCTATTTATGCTTAGAATGCATCATACAGGTATATTCCAACAGGCCTCTCTGCATCCCGTACTTTCTTTAAGATTTATTTATTTATTTGAAAGGCAGAGTTACACAGAGAGAGAAGGAAAGGCGGAGGGATGGAGGCGGGGGAGGGAAGGAGAGAAGGAGGGAGGGAGGTCTTCCATCCGCTGGTTCACTCTCCAATTAGCCACAACAGCCAGAGTTGTGCTGATCCAAAGCCAGGAGCCAGACTTCCTCCAGGTCTTCCCACATGGGTGCAGGGGCCCAGGTACTTGGGCCCATCTTCTACTGCTTTTCCAGGCCATAGTAGAGAGCTGGACTGGAAGAGGAGCAGCCAGGACTTGAACCAGTGCCCATATGGGATACTGGCACTGCAGCTATGTCACAGTACTGGCCCCCATCCTGTAGTTTCTGTAGTTAATTTTGGAGCCTAAGTTTCAGCATTTCAAATATTAAACACATATTTCATAGCTGGTGCAAATTTTTTCATAAATAAATGTTGGTCTCTCAGGAGAACTGAGAATGCACACAAAGAAAAATCTACTTCATATCAATTGAGTTAAAATTAAACACAAGAATGAACTGAGAAATTTTGCTTCCAATTTAACATCCAAGGCAGCCATCAGATTATAGAGAAGCAGACATAAGGGGAAAAGAAAAAAAACAGGACACGTATTACCCTGAAGTTCAGTCGGAGTTTCCTGGACCAAGCAACATAGATAAAGCACCCTGCAAGCCTGAGTTTGACATCTTTCAAACTGACTCACAAGTTACAAATAGGTAGGCTTTGTTCTTTGTTCTCTCATGGTTTGTCTTCTAATATTTACTGCTGGAGTTAAGTGCAGGATCACTGGTTACATATTTCTTAGCAACATTGTTTAATTTCTATAAAAGAGAGCAGGAAATCAACTTTCAGAAGTAGTAAAGGGTATCAGCAAAACACAAACCCAAGCTTTCCTAGGAAAGACAAGACTGAGAAAAGTCTGTTGGGAGTTACCATAATTTTCTTTTCTTTTTTTTTTTGAATTTTTTAAAACCATAGAATAAACTGAGCCCTTTATCATTCATTCTAAATTCAATTCTGTGGAATAGACTCCAGGAGAGGAAGCCGTTCACCACAAATTCTGTTTTCCCATATCTATGCCTAAGAGATATGCAATTCCTATTTTTGAGTCACCTGTAATTTTAGAAAAAATATATTTAAGGGGCCAGAGCTGTGGTGTAGTGAGCGAAGCCGTGGCCTGCAGTGCCGGCATCCCATATGGGCACTGATTTGAGTCCCAGCTGCTCCACTGCTAATGATCCTGGGAAAGCAGCAGAAGATGGCCCAAGCACTTGAGTCTCTGACCATGAAGGTGACCCCGAAGAAACTCCTGGCTCCTGACTTCTGACTTCTCATAAACCCAGCTCTGGCCATTGTGGCCATTTAGGAAGGGAACCAGAGGAAGATGTCTCTGTCTCTGTCTCTGTCTCTCTCTCTCTCTCTCTGTAACTCTGTCAAATAAATAAATAAATCATTAAAATCATGTTCAAGTGTTTGCTTGTTTATTTGTTTGAAAGAGTGCCAGAGAGAGAAGGAGGGACAGAAAAAGATCTTCCACCCACTGGTTCACTCTCCACAACAGCCAGGTCCATACCAAAGCCAAGATCCAAGAACTTCACCCAGATTTCCCACAAGGGTGGCAGAGACTGAAGCACTTTATTGCATTATCACCACTGCCTCCCAATGTGCACATGGCCAGAAAACTGGAGTTAGGACTGAGCTGAGACCAAATCCAGACACTCTGATATGGGAGTAGGCATCCTAAAATGTGCCTAACTGCCGCACCAAACATTTGCCCCTTTCTATAGTTTTGATGGAACAAAACCATAGTGCAGAGTAGACTATTACAGGAGATGATCTTCATTTTCATGCAAAAGATATAAAAGCTTCTTTATATGGTGAAAATACTAGTGTTTTAGGCTACGGAGCCATGGTTTAAATCTGATACACCAGTTTACAAACCCTGTGATCTTGGCAAGTCTTTTTTCTCTGAGAGTGTGAACTCAAAAGTAAAATATGAAAATTAAACATCTTGCTTTATAAGCATGATGCTGCTCTCCCAATTTTTATTACACTATCTGAGGGTGTGACCTGAATTTATATAGAATGATTTCCATAGGTGACTCTGAGGCATATCTAGTTGTGAGTAATATAACTATATAGTACTGCTTCATCATGGTTTGAATAGGCATGCCTTTTATATCAGAACACTTTTCCATAAGTTCACTGACCATTAACTTTTCAAATTTCATGAGTTAATTTATTCATGTGTTTTGTATTTTTCTGCTTGATTTTTATGTGTTCTCCTAGATTCTATCATTTTATAATAATGCTATTAACCCACTACTTATGATTTGAATTTTTTTCACTTTTTCTTTTACATGCCTTTTAATGTATATGGTGAAACTTTTTGAAATAAGTTGTATGAATAATTAATACTTGCTTATGTGTTTGCATTTATGATAAAAAACTTCCAAGTCCTAAGATCACCTTAATGTTTATGTAAAATGTATAATATGCAATATATAATATATATTACAATACACATACAAGTCTTTCTTTGCATGGTAGTTTAGGACTACAAAAATGATTGTTACAGCCAAAACTGGAATAATATAATAATGTACAGGAAAGTTTATAATAGTTATTTTTAAAATTTTTGTCAAGGTATTACAATTCAGGTATTCATTGTTATAATTGTATAGAAACATGCAAAACAGACAAATATTTGCTAAGCATAGCAAAAGTAAATAATAGATAATTTAAAAATTAGAACTTTCTCTTTAAAATATTGACAGTAATCTGAACAGTGTTTGCCTTCATATATGATAGACAATTGCTTCTGCACATTAGTGTATTGTCATTCTCATTTAAGTTTGTATTCACTTCCAAAATTTTATCTTTTGCGCTTGCAACACTATGAAATATCTCCAAGAGTCCTTCAGTGTAAAATTTTGCCAATGTCAGTTGCTCTTGGACATCTGGATCCTTTCTCATTACAGCCACTTTTCAATTTTACACCTATTATTATCAATTTTCACTGCTGAGCTATGCTCTTATCTGTGTTGACCAATTCCCTCTTTAAATAATCCATTTTTGTGAAATGTCCTGTGAGTTTATCAGTGGGAGAGAAGGACACAATGCAACTGTAAGCTCTCTTAGCTATGCATGAACTAATAAATGTGCAGTGACCAATCACCTGTAAACTTGGAAAGAAATGACAGGAATGGTCCTTCAGCATTTATCATGATTTGCTGAACTGCACAATGAAGAACTGGCAGCAAAGTTTGTACGTCATGCAATTACTCTCAATTAATATACTGCAGCATCTGAAATTTGAACTGGTTGTTGGACTAACATTTTTTAATTAAAACATGGTAACAGAAATTCATGCGTAACAGACCATGCAAAGTGAAGTCTCTCCATAATAACCAATATTTACTTAATTTCTTTCAAGGTATTATTTGTTACATGCAAGTTTATTAACTAGGACTTCAGAATTAATTTGCTTTCAGAGATCTTTTGTTAGTATATGAGTATAAAGAAAATGTTATATAATAGCAATCCCACATGAAATAAAATCATAGTCTAAGTTACAATTAAAAAAGTTTAAATCCCATTTTCTTTCTTTGCACATTGTTGCTGAAGAAATATTTAGGTACTAAGTCCTCCACTTGTTCTAGGTAGTCCATCTATTTGTTATGTCTGTGAGAATAAGGAGCATATAACTTTACAGAGTTGCATCTGTATAATGCATGTGTTATATATGCTTTTGTATAATATATGTATTATATATACCTAATCTTCAAATGAACCTGAACATCTTTTAAAAATATGGGAGTCAATGTTATTTTGTAGAAGGTTATGCCGATGCCAGTGATGTGGGCATACCATATTGGAGTGCTGGTTTGAGTCCCAGCTGTTCTGCTTCTGTTGGAGTGCTGGTTTGAAGCCCAGCTGCCTGACAATGCGTCTGGGGAAGCAGCAGAAGGTGGCCCACGTACTTGGGCCCCTGCACCCACAAGGGAGACCCAGATGAAGTCCCCAGCTCCTGGCTTCAGTCCAGTCTAGACCTGGTCATGGCAATCATTTGGGGAGTGAGCCAGCAGATGAAGATTTTCTCTCCCTCTCTCTCTCTCCCTCTCTCACTCTGCTTTTCCAATGAAAAAAGTAAATCTTTTTAAAAAGGATTTTAAAATTATAAAATGTAAAATATTAATATTTTCCTAAGTATAATTTCTGAGTATTGATATGTAAAAACTATAATTTTTGTCAATTTTCTACTGCTATTTAAAATCTCTTTTAGTGTGAATAACTTTCAGCTGATCTAAGTGAAAAATATTTGGACATAAACATTGGATTAAATGTCACTTTCCTCTGACATGTATTCAGCTTCTATCTTCTCATGAGATTCTACATCCTTGTCTTGAAAGACTGAAATGCCTCCAGTGTTTCAGCTTTAATCTGAATGTCAGAATCTTCTATCTTAAAAAAAAAAACACTCAGATTATTACCTGTCACCAATTAAATTCTGGTTATTTGGGCAATAGAAATCTATGATCGGATATACAAATGAAGATCTTAATGCTCTACTATCCTTGCATTCCTGCAATAAATCTTACTTGTACGCATCTTGTTGCACAGAGAAATTGATTTGTCTTATTTTTGCTGAGCATTTGCAGATCTTTTCAGAGGTGATGATTATGTAGTTTTTCAGATCTATATTTCCTGGGTTATATTCCAAAAATGATGGCAACATAATAAAATAGATAAGAATCTGATGAGTTATTCGTTCCTTGCCAGGAGGAATTTAATAGAGTTATTTGTGCCCAATTTTAAATATGACTAGCAATAGCCCAGTATCTTTTGAAGTTACAATTTTATAGAATGGTTTAAATATCTACCATACTTCCTGCTCTTTTCAAATACTTCTATCTCATCTGAAATCTCTATCATCTGATAAAAGTGGTATCTATTTTACCAAGGATTTTCATTTTTGCATAGAGTTGTATAACCTTCAAAAATCATCTGAATCATCTATCTTAATATCTGAATCCCAGTATTTTTGTGTTGTAGATCTTTTTTAACAGTAGTGGAAATTTTCTATCTTTATTAACTTTGTCAAAATCCCAATATTTGGAATTAATTGACACTTTATGTCTTTCTCCCCTATGGGTCATTCATTGTTGCTTGCATTAGCATAACATGAAAATGGTTAACATGTCTTGGGAAAATATTTGAAAAAAAAAAGCATATTTTTAAAAGACTCAAGATATACAAATACTTGCTACTAATCAAAAAGAAGCAGACAAGGGTGGGAATGTGGTGTAACTCTTCAGCTTCCGTTTGGGACACCTGCAACCTTCCAACTCTGAGGGCGTGGGTTCAAGTCCTGGCTATGCTCTACATTCCAGCTTCCTGCTGATGTGCACTCTGCACTGCAGCAGGTAATGGCTCAAGTACTTGGGTCTCTGCCACCCACATGGGAGACCTGGACTGAGTTCCTGCCTCCTAGCTTCAATTTGACAAAGTCCTGGCTATTGGGTATTTGGAGAGTAAATTAGCTGATAGAAGAGTCCCAATCGTGTCTGTCTGTCTGTCTGTCTCTCTCTCTCTCTCTCTCCCTCACCCGCCCTTGAAAAATAAATACAAGGAAAATAAAATTTAAAATTATAAAATTTAAAATGAGAACCCAATAAAAACAGCAGAAAAAAAAGAAATTTTGTAAAGATCACAGATAAATACATGGGAAGACACTCAGTCATTAGGGAGATATAAATTTGAACTTCAGTGAGATACTTCAATATACTTGATAGCATGGTTTAAACTCAGTAGACTGGCAATACCAAGCACTGGATAAAATGCAAGTAGGAATTCTAACACATGGTTGGTGGAAACGGGAAATAATTAAAACATTTTCAATAACAATTTGACAGTTTCTTTAAAAATCAAACACACACTTACAATGAGACCCAGAAATCCTACACCTGGTTATTTACCTAAGAGAAATGAAAATATATGTCCATAAAAGAGTTTCACAGAAATGTTGATGGCAGCTTTACCCATAATAATTATTACAAGTTTCCATAACTGAAACACAGATAAACAAATCATGGTGATTATGGTGTATACACCTAGAGATCACTAGTGAACAATCAAAATACAAAATATCAGCACATACCACAAATGAGGCAATCACTAAAGTTTTAGGCCAAATGAAAAATGGTTCTGCGCGTGTGTGTGTGTATGTGTGTGTGTGTGGTGGTGGTGGAAATGTAAATTAGTACGACCATTATGGAAGACAATATGGAGACTCCTCAGAAATCTGAAAATAGATCTACCATATGACCCAGCTATCCCATTCCTGGGAATATAACCAAAGTAAATGAAATCAGCATATGAAAGAGTTACCTGTACTCCCGTGTTTCTAACAGCTTGATTCACAGTAGTTAAACTATGAAATTAATCGAGATGTCCATCAACTGATGACTGGATAAAGAAAATGTGATGGATACACATGATGGAATACCATTCAGCCCCAAGACAGAATGAAATCCTGTCTTTCTCAACACAACTTATTCATTTGCAGATATTGATCTTAGCTAAATAAGCCAGACCCCCAAACCATAAACATCACTTCTTTTTTTATCTTGTGGCAGCTAATAGATAAAGTACAAAAAAATTCCTTAATGTATATGAATGTAACTGCCATCTTGGATCCTGGAATTTGATTATTCTTTATAGCCCTTGTCTATATTCCCTCAGAAGAGTGGTATTTAGTTTTTACTTATTGAAATCTTTATATAGTACTGGATTAAGCCTTTGATCACAAAGTATATTAAAATATATTATTGCAAAAATTAAAAACGGAAAGAAATGAAGGAGGAGGGAGGAAATATCATATTCTTAGAATTATATCTATGAATTATATGAATTATGTTGTCTTTAACAATAAAAATTGAATCTATGAAATATATTGAATCAGTTTTCATATTAATATCACATTAACATGAAAAATATATATATCTGATTTAAAAATCTGAATAATGAAAATTTTGTTTGAAAATTTTAAGTCATTAAAAGATAAATCTGGGGGGCTGGCATCACGGTGTAGCAGGTTAAGCCTCCGCCTAGTACTCTGGCATCCGATGTGGGCACTAGTTCAACTCCCTGCTACTTGTCTTCCGATCCAGCTCCTTGCTAATGTGCCTAGGAAAGCAGTGGAAGATGTCTCAACTGCTGGGGCCCCTGTTCCCATGTGGAAGACCTAGAAGTTGTTCCTGGCTTCCACCTGGCCCAGTTCTGGTTGTGGCAACCATTTGGAGAGGGAACCAGCAGATAGAAGATCAATTTTCTCTCTCTTCTCTTTCTCCCTCTGTCATTCTGTCTTCCAAATAAATAAAATATCAATCTTAAAGAAAGACAAATTTTGAAAGAGAATATTCAATAAACATGGGGAATAGAAGAAACAAAAAATATGTGTATGTGAATATATATTCATCAGCTGGTTCACTCTCGAAAGGCTCACAACAGCTAGGACTGTCTGAACCAGGTTTCACACATGAGTGGCAGAGATCCAATAACTTGAACCATAGAATATTGCAAGTAACTCTAAAAATATTGTTAAAATAACAAAAATTATAAAAGGAAAAAGAAATGTCTAGCAACACCAGAGATTTAGTTTTTTTTTTTTTGTAGTTGACAATAGATATAAAATCATATCTAAGATTGGTCTTTAAATATTTCATTAAAATTGATAAATAAATAAAATCACAACTATTTATAATCTGGTAATATCACTTAAAAATTCTCACTCAGCACACCTTACTCATCCACCTCCTATCCTCACTGGTCACCATACATCTCCAAATTTCTTTAAAAGGTATGAGTAGTGTGACCAGCATTATGGCACAATGGGTTAAGCTGTGGCGAGCCATGCTGACATTCCCTTTTTGAGCAGTCGTTCGAGTCCTGGCTGCTCTACTTCTTACCCAGATCCCTGCTAATGTACCTGGAAAAGCAGCAGAAGATGGCCCAAATGCTTGGTCCCCTGCCATCCATGTGAGAGACCTGGATGGAGTTCCAAGCTGCTGGGTTTGGTCCGGCCCAGCCCCAATTCAGATGTTGTCACCAATTTGAGAGTGAACCAGTTTTTAAGAGATCTTTTTGTCTCCCTCATTCTCGGTCACTTTGCCTTTCATATAAATAAAAATGAACCTTTAAAAATAATTAAAACTATTAATATCAAGGTATTTGGCAGACAAGCCTTTTTGACTTAATAGAAAAATGTCTTTAAAAATAGTCTTATGGAATATAATACATGCCATTCCTTCTCAATAATTTTGTGAGGTTACTATAAAACTCATGACAAAGTTACAAAGTGATAGCACCAGAAGAGATCATTAAGGATCACTTTCCCTCAGCTGTTCAGGTCATCTCCATGTTTATTAATTTTCTGCCTATTGATCTGTCAGTTACTTAAGGAGGAAGTTGAAGTCTAAAACTGGAATGGTGAATCTGTATATTTCTACTTTTTGAGCAGCTTTTCTTTCATGTATTTTGAAGCCCTGTTGTTTATAATGATACAATAATGACTATTATGTCTTCTTGGAGAATTCCCTGCCTTATTCTCATGTGATGTCCATCTTTATGATAACCTGATGGTATATTCTGTAAAGCCTACTTTGAAAGAAATTAATATAATTACTCCAGCTTTATTTTGGTTGGCATTCATATAGTATGTATTTCCCAGCCCCTTTAACTATAAAAATTTGTTTATATTTAAAATGTGTTTCTTATACACAATATGTGACATGACTTGCTCTTTTATTCAATCTTTTTTTTTTTTTTTTTTTTTTTTTTTTTTTTTTTTTGGACAGGCAGAGTTAGACAGTGAGAGAGAGAGAGAGAGAGGGAGAGAAAGGTCTTCCTTCTGTTGGTTCACCCCCAAAATGGTCACTATGGCTTGTGTGCTGCGCCAATCCGAAGCCAGGAGCCAGGTTCTTCCTCCTGGTCTCCCATGCAGGTGCAGGGCCCAAGGACTTGGGCCATCCTCCACTGCCTTCCCGGGCCACAGCATAGAGCTGGACTGGAAGAGGAGCAACTGGGAGTGAATCTGGCTCCCCAACCGGGACTAGAACCTGGGGTACCAGCGCCGCAGGCGGAGGATTAGGAAGTGAGCCGTGGTGCCGGCCCTCTTTTATTCAATCTTACAAGCCCTATATTTTAATCTGTATCTTTAAACAATTAGCATTTAAAGGGGTGATTGATTGGTCAAGTTAAAATGAGCATTTTCTACAGATGCTTATGAATAAATTTTCTTCTTTTCTTTTATTCTTTTCTTGGTACTCTGGATTTAATTGACCACTTAAATTATAATCTTTTATTTATTCACTTGACATTCTTTATGCCTTTTGTTATTGAATAGTTTTGGTGATTGTGTTAGGTTTACAATATAAAGGTTAAAAAATATGTCTACATTCTAATAATATTATGATTATTACATAGTATGAGGACATTATAGTGGTCCTTTCAGGTTACTTCCTCCCATCTATTGTATTATTGTTTTCATCATCTCATTGTTACTTATTCTATAAAGACGCAATGCATCCTTACTCTTTTAGCTTTAAAATTCAGTTATCTTCTAGAACAATATTTAAAATTGTATTTTACGGTTATCCATTGATGTTTGCGACGCCTCTTTTCTTTGTATAGACCATGGTCTCTAGCCTCTATTATATTCCATGTGAAAAAGGTTCTTGTTCATTATTTATGCTATGAATTGATTCCTTCATTTTTCCCAATGGGAAAATCTGTATTATTCTTTACTAATGAAGAATATTTACAGCAAATCTAGAACTTTGTTTAGATATTTTTCTTCTTCTAGCAGTTTAAAGATGTTATTCTTTGTCTTGCTTACACAATTTCAGGTGAGAAATCTGATTTGAAAGTTTTAACTCTTATTTTTCTGTTGATAAGGTTTTTTTTTTTCAATTTATCTCAGAATCACTGTAAATATACAAGCAAAATTGTGAAAGGCAATACAGAGTGTTCACACGTGTTCTTGACTCCATTTCCCCTGTTGTTAGCAGCTCATGTTAGTATATTTTGTCACAATAAATGAATCATACCAAATTTCCTCTTTTTTAATCCAAACTCTTTCTATGTTTTCCACCCCTCTCAGGCTCCAATAATCAATATTCTGTGTTCAGCTTGATTTTTTTTTTCATTGTTGCTCCCAAGTATGAGTGAGAACATGTGATTTTTGCCTTTCAGTATCTGGCTTATTTCACTCAACATGATGTCCTCCGGTTGCCTGCACTTTTCTATAAATGACAGGACTTCATTTTTATATGACTGAATAGTGCTCCATTGTGTGTGTGTGTGTGTGTGTGTATACTGCATTTTCTTTATTCATCTGATTATAGACAACTTGATTCCATGTTTCAGATATTATGAACAGTGCTGCAACAAACATGGGGTAGCTGGTGTCTCCAATACAAGAAAACTGAGACGTGGGATTGCTGGATCAATGGGCAGTTCTATTTCTAGATTTCTTTAAAGAAATTTCCGGCCGGCGCCGCGGCTCACTAGGCTAATCCTCCGCCTAGCGGCGCCGGCACACCAGGTTCTAGTCCCGGTCGGGACGCCGGATTCTGTCCCGGTTGCCCCTCTTCCAGGCCAGCTCTCTGCTGTGGCCAGGGAGTGCAGTGGAGGATGGCCCAGGTGCTTGGGCCCTGCACCCCATGGGAGACCAGGAGAAGCACCTGGCTCCTGGCTTCGGATCAGCGTGGTGCGCCGGCCGCAGCGCGCCAGCCGCGGTGGCCATTGGAGGGTGAACCAACGGCAAAGGAAGACCTTTCTCTCTGTCTCTCTCTCTCCCTGTCCACTCTGCCTGTCAAAAAAAATTAAAAAAAAATAATAAAAAAAATAAAGAAATTTCCGTATTTTCCATGGTGCATGCAATAATTTACATCACCAACAGTGTCTGAGAGTTCCTCTTTCTCCACATGCCCTCCAGCATTCGTCACTCTCCTTTTGGTAATAACCGTTCTGACAGGGGTGAGGACCTATCTCATTGCGGTTTCCATTTACATCACTTGATGGCTAGTGATACTGAATACTTTTTCATATGTTTGTTGGCCATTTGTATTTCTTCTTTTGAAACCTGTCTATTTAGTTTCTTTGCTCATTTATTAACCAGATGCGTTGTTTGCTTGTTATTGCCTTTTTTTCAGTTCTTGATATAATTGGATGTTAAGTGTTTGTCATATAAGTAACTGACAAATATTTCTGCCATTCTATCAAATGTTTTCGCACTCTATTGTTTGTTACCTTCATTGTACAGAAGTTTCTGAATTTGATCGAATCCTATTTCTTTAATTTTGTTTTTGTTGTCTGCACTTTTGGGATCATAACCAAGAAATCATTATTTACACCAACATCTTGAAATGTTTCCATTATGTTTTCTTCTAACAATTTCACAATGGCAGGTTATTATATTTGCCTTCAAGCTATCTTGAGTGGATTCTCATATATGGTGAGAGGTACGGTTCTATTTTCATTCTCCTACATATTTATGTCCAGTTTTTCCAGGATCGTTTATTGAAAAGACTATCTGTTCTCTAATGTATTTTCTTGGTACCTTTGTTAAAAATTAGTTGGCTATATGTATGGGGATTAATTTCTGTACTCTCTGCTCTTTTGAGTTGATCTATATGCTAGCTTTTATGCTAGTATCATGCTCTTTTAATTACTATAATTTCTTAGTATACTTTGAAGTAAGGTATTGTGATGCCTCCTTCACAATATTTTTTTGTTGTTATTCAGGATTGCTTTAGCTAGTCTCTGTCTTTTGTAGTCTCCTGTGAGTTTTGGGTCTTTTAAAATAATTCTGTAAAGCATGCTATTGACATTTTGATGGGAATTGCACTGAATTTATGGATTGCTTTATGTAGTATAGATATTTTAACAATATTAATTCTTTCAACTCAGGAATAGAAAGTATCTTTTCATTTTTTTGTGTTCCTGATGATCATGTGTCTTTTCTATATGGCTGTCTTCAAGGTTTTCTCTTTATTGGTAGTTTTAAGCTTTGAATGAAATGTTCCTGGATACCTGTTCTCTATTCTTTTTTCCTAATGGATGTTCTGTGGCTTCCTCTATCTGTGGTCTTGTGTCTGTCATTAATTTTGGAAAATTTTCAACAGTATTTATTCACATATTTCTTTTTTCTGTTCCTTCTTGGTTTTCCTTCTGGGATTCCAATTACTCATGTTACAACTCTATCACATGTCTGACTGATATTGTTACAGATCTTGAACGTTCATCTTCTCTCTCCCTCTCCCTCTCCCTCTCCCTCTCCCTCTCCCTCTCCCTCTCCCTCACTCACACACACACACACACACACACACACACACACACCAGTTTGGGTGATTTCTATTGACCTTCCTACAAGTTTACTGATACTTTATTCTGGTTCATTGAGTCTTCTCATGACACTGTTTCTGGCATTCTTCACCTGTGTTGCTTTGTCTTCTTTTAAATGTCACAATAGTTTTATTTTTATTTATATAAAGGGAACAAATTCCATGTATTTCATATACACAGTTTTACAACAATAATGATATTTCCCACCCTCCCTTCCCGTACTTCCATCCTCACTTCTCCCTATGAAATATTTATTTATTTAAAAGTCAGAAATACAGAGAGAGAAGGAAAGAGAGAGAGAGATCAATCTCCCATCTGCTGCTTCTTTCCCAAATGGCCCCAACAGCCAGGGCTGGCTGGGACAGGCTGCAGCCAGGAGCAAGGGGCTCCTTTTGGGTCTCCCACAAGCATACAAGGACAAAATACTTGGGCCATCTTCCAGTGCTTTCCCAGGAGCATTATCAGGGAGCTAGATTGGAAATGGAGCAGCCAGCACTCCAACTGGTGCCCAAATGGGATGCACTGTAGGTAGAGGCTTAACATTCTGTGGCACAGCAGGGGATCCTTATTTTTCCTTTAATTTTTATGGTGACATACTTTAAATTTATTTTATAATCACAAGCTTTACCTTCCACTAAATAAAGAATTCAACAAGTAATAAGTAGAGAAACCACTGTTCCTCAAGAGTATAGACAAAAGCTATAAACAATAATCAAGTCTCAAAAAGTCAGTTTTGCTTATACATTTTTGTATTCTGCATACTAACTCAAATCAGGGAAAATACATATTTGTCTTTTTGGGACTGGCTTATTTCACCAAACACAGTGGTCCCTGATTGCGTTGATTTTGCCACAAAAGACCAGATTTCATTCTGTTTTATGGATGAGCAGTAGTCCATCATATGTCTGTACAACAATTTCTTTATCAAGCCAGCAATCGATAGACATCTGGATTGGTTCCATATCTTAGCTATTGTGAATTAAGCTGATATATACATGGGGGTACAGGTAACTCTTCTATTATGCTGATTTCATTTCCTTTGGGTAAACTCCCAGGAATGGAATGGCTGGGTTGCATAGATTTATTTTCAGATTTCTAAGGAATTTCCATATTTCTTCCATAATGGTGTCCTGGTTCACATTCCCACCAACAGTGTATTAGAGTACCCTTTTCCCAAAATCCTCTCCAACATTTGTTACCTGATTTTTGAATTTTGGATGATAGCCATTCTAGCTGGGGCGAGGTAAAACCTCACTGTGGTTTTTATTTGAATTTCCCTGATGGCTAGGGATCCTGAGAATTTTTTCATGTGTCTGTTATCCATTTGTATTTCAACCTTTTAAAAATGCCTGTTCATATCCTTAGCTCATTTCTTAACTGGATTGCTTATGATGTAGTTCTTGAGTTTCTTGAACTCGTTATGTTACTCTCCCTTAAAATAAAATATTTTCATTTCATTCTTAAAGTTTCCATGTGTTCTACTTAACTTACCTCTTTAGACTTGCAAGTTGTCTACATTTTGCATGAGCGCCTTTAACATGTTAACCATAAATATTTTAAATTCTCTTTCGGATCATCAGATATTTCTAATATCAGTGTCATGAATCTTGCTCAAATAATTGCTTTGTCTTGTCCAGCTGTGTATTTTTAACTCTTTTCAGTATGCCTCTAACACATTGAATACAACAGTAGATATTGATAATCAATTTCCTTTTTAGAAGAAATATATTAGAGAAATATCCCTTTCCTTCTGCTAGACATTTAGTGTGCAAATTTTCATTAATTAATCAAGCACTGACCTTGGATTAAAGATGGTTGTTGTTATTGTTAGGTCCAGATAAACAAATGCCAAGGTTCTATTTCTCCATGGATGCTCCTGTCTCTTTCCAAATTTTGTTTGTTTTCTCCCTGAAACTTCAGTTCTCTAACGGTCATGCCTAATTTTGAAACTATAGTTTGTATGGCTTTCTGTCTTATTTTAATGGCAGAAGCAGAGATCTTTCAAGTTCTTTTCTTCTGCAAGCTAAAAGAAGGAAACTTTGTAAAACTCTAAGCACCACTGCACTGATTTCTCCCATGATATGTAGAGACAGCATTATGGGCACTGTGAACATTGTGGGGTTGAAGCACCTGGGGTATATTAGACAAAACATAGCCTTCTGTGGAGAGATTATAATAAATCCATAACAAGAACTATTCATCAATTAAATATATAAAGTACATCTAAATGCAATTGATAGAATTCAAAAATCTATTTTAAGAATGATAAAGAGATAGTATGTAAGCACGTCAAATTTTCCCTGTTTGCAGATGACCTGATCCTATATTAAAAAAAAAAAAAAAAATTTCCTTCCGGCAAGATGGCGGAATAGGAAGGGAGCACACTGATAGTCTGGGGAGAGATAGCTTAATAAAAGTGGAGATACTGCAGGTTCAAGGAAGAGTAGGGGAGGAAACAGCAGAAGAAACTCTTCCGGAACGCGTGACTCACAGCGGACCTGCGTGGAGAGCGTGGGAGCCCACAGTTCGGGACACCAGTGGCAGACTCAACACACCAGCGCTGGAACGCGAGGTGAGCCGAACCTCAATAGCCCGAGACACCGGCAGGCAAGCGGAGAGAGGAGACTAGAGGGAACGACCCCCGGGGGGGGGGAAGTTCACAAGGCTAACTGGAAGAGAGAGAGAGAGGGAGAGAGAAAAAAAGGGTGACTAGTACGGACACAGGTTTCTCTCTCTCCGCTCACCTCTCAAGGGCAAGCAAGACAAAGAGCAGGCGCCATCTTGGACATACGTCATAAGCAGAGCGACCTCAGGTCTGCACCGGCCCTGAGCCTAGCAGAAAAACCTGACTCTGGGCGGGGCGAATTAACAGGAGATTAGGACCTAATAAATTTGTGGTGCTACTGAACTGAGACTGTGAAAAAAGAGACGGTGGGGGAGAGAACTCACGGAATTCACGTGAGCACTCTCCAGAGACGCTACAATTCCGTAACTTTGGCAACCCAGTGGGAGGCTGAAGGAGAATTTGAGCCCACTCTGATTCCCTGTGGGGTTCTTGGGAAAGAGCTTCCGATCTCTGGCTCCTGTGGGTATATCATTTGCCTGCTAACTACCTCCAACTTCGTTCAGCTGTGCGGAATTACTTCCCTTTTGAATCAAAAAAAAAAAAAAAGAAAGAGAGAGAGAGAGATTTACCACGCCTAACCTGGGAGTGCCACCTTTGGCACACCAAACAGAGCTCTCAGGCCACACCCATCTCAAGCCCTAAGGCTCCATCAAAAACAGATAGTCCACTTAATCTAGAGTCATAGTATAACAAGAAAAAGCACCACAGTGAAGAAACCAAATATCTCCAATATGCCAAATAACAAACGCAAAAACCGAGGTAATAAAAACAAGGAAGTCACCATGACGCCCTCAAATGAAAAAGACACCCCAATTCAAGATTATGAAGATGATGACATAGAAGAAATGCAAGAAGCAGATCTCAAAAAATTGATAAGAACATTAAGAAGTTCTCAAAAACAAATTCTGGAACTACAGAAATCCTTAATGGACAAGATAGAAAATCTCTCTCGTGAAAATGAAATATTAAGGAGGAATCAAAATGAAACAAAACAACTAGTACAACAGGAAACTGGGATAGTGACTGAAGTGAAGAATTCAATAGATCAAATGAAAAACACAATAGAGAGCCTTACAAACAGAATGGGTGAAGCAGAAGAGAGAATATCGGACTTAGAAGACAGAGAACAGGAAAGGATACAGTCAGACCAAAGAAAAGAAGAGGAAATTAGAAATCTAAAACATATTGTCGGGAATCTTCAGGATACTATTAAAAAACCCAACATTCGGGTTCTAGGAGTTCCTGAAGGCTTGGAGAGGGAGAAAGGATTAGAAGGCCTTTTTAGTGAGATATTAGCAGAAAATTTCCAAGGTTTGGAGAAGGACAGAGAAATCCTAGTACAGGAAGCTCACAGAACCCCTAATAAACATGACCAAAAGAGATCCTCACCACGACACATTGTAATTAAACTCTCCACAGTGAAACATAAAGAAAAGATCCTCAAATGTGCAAGAGAGAAACGTCAGATTACTCTCAGAGGATCTCCAATCAGACTCACAGCTGACTTCTCATCAGAAACTCTACAAGCTAGGAGGGAATGGCGAGATATAGCCCAGGTACTAAGAGAGAAAAACTGCCAGCCCAGAATATTATATCCTGCAAAGCTATCATTTGTGAATGAAGGTGAAATAAAGACTTTTCATTGCAAACAGAAATTGAAAGAATTTGTTGCCACTCGTCCAGCCCTGCAAAAGATGCTTAAAGATGTGTTACACACAGAAACACAGAAACACGGTCATCAATATGAAAGAAGGTAAAGGAAGGAAACCAAGGAAGGAAACCTCACAGCAAAAGATCACAGGGAATTCAAAGCATATATTAGAACTTATCTTTGGCAAATGGCAGGGAAAAGTTACCACTTATCATTAGTCACTTTGAACGTGAATGGTCTGAACTGTCCAGTTAAAAGACACCGATTGGCTGATTGGGTTAAGGAACAAAACCCATCTATTTGCTGCTTACAAGAAACACATCTTTCCAACAAAGATCCATACAGACTGAAAGTGACAGGCTGGAAAAAGATATACCATGCCAACAGAAATGAAAAAAGAGCGGGCGTAGCCATCTTAATATCGGACAACATAAACTTTACCACAAAAACTGTTAAGAGAGACAAAGAGGGACACTATATCATGATTAAAGGATCAATTCAACAGGAAGATATAACAATTATCAATGTATATGCACCTAACTACAGGGCACAAGTTTATCTAAAAGATTTATTAACGGACTTAAAGGGAGACTTAGACCCCAATACAGTAGTACTGGGGGACTTCAATACTCCACTCTCAGAAATAGACAGATCATCCGGTCAGAAGATCAACAAGGATACAGTAGATTTAAACGACACTATAGCCCAAATGGATCTAACAGATATATACAGAACTTTCAATCCTACAGCTAAAGATTTTACATTCTTCTCAGCAGTACATGGAACCTTCTCTAGGATTGACCACATACTAGGCCATAAAGCAAGTCTCAGCAAATTCAAAAGAATTAGAATCATACCATGCAGCTTCTCAGACCATAAAGGAATGAAGTTGGAAATTAGCAACTCAGGAATCCCTAGAGCATACGCAAACACATGGAGATTGAACAACATGCTCCTGAATGAACAATGGGTCATAGAAGAAATCAAAAGAGAAATCAAAAACTTTCTGGAAGTAAATGAGGATAACAGCACAACATACCAAAACTTATGGGACGCAGCAAAAGCAGTGTTAAGAGGAAAGTTTATATCAATAGGTGCCTACATTAAGAAATTGGAAAGACACCAAATAGATGAGCTTTCAATTCACCTCAAGGATCTAGAAAACCTACAGCAAACCAGACCCAAATCTAGTAGGAGAAGAGAAATAATTAAAATCAGAGAAGAAATCAACAGGATTGAATCAAGAAAAACATTACAAAAAATCAGCCAAACGAAGAGCTGTTTTTTTGAAAAAATAAACAAAATTGACACCCCATTGGCCCAACTAACTAAAAAAAGAAGAGAAAAGACCCAAATCAATAAAATCAGAGATGAAAAAGGAAATGTAACAACAGATACCACAGAAATAAAAAGAATCATCAGAAATTACTACAAGGACTTGTATGCCAGCAAACAGGGAAACCTATCAGAAATGTATAGGTTCCTGGACACATGCAACCTGCCTAAATTGAACCAGGAAGACATCAAAAACCTAAACAGACCCATAACTGAGACAGAAATTGAAACAGTAATAAAGGCCCTCCCAACAAAGAAAAGCCCAGGACCAGATGGATTCACTGCTGAATTCTACCAGACGTTTAAAGAACTAACTCCAATTCTTCTCAAACTATTCAGAACAATTGAAGAAGAGGGAGTCCTCCCAAATTCTTTCTATGAAGCCAGCATCACCTTAATTCCTAAGCCAAAGAAAGATGCAGCACTGAAAGAGAATTATAGACCAATATCCCTGATGAACATAGATGCAAAAATCCTCAATAAAATTCTCGCCAATGGAATGCAACAACACATCAGAAAGATCATCCACCCAGACCAAGTGGGATTTATCCCTGGTAGGCAGGGATGGTTTAATGTGCGCAAGACAATCAATGTGATACACCACATTAACAGACTGCAGAAGAAAAACCATATGATTATCTCAATAGATGCCGAGAAAGCATTTGATAAAATACAACACCCGTTCATGATGAAAACTCTAAGCAAACTGGGTTTGGAAGGAACATTCCTCAATACAATCAAAGCAATCTATGAAAAACCCACAGCCAACATCCTATTGAATGGGGAAAAGTTGGAAGCAGTTCCACTGAGATCTGGTACCAGACAGGGATGCCCACTCTCACCACTGCTATTCAATATAGTTCTGGAGGTTCTAGCCAGAGCTATTAGGCAAGAAAAAGAAATTAAAGGGATACAAATTGGGAAGGAAGAACTCAAACTATCCCTCTTTGCAGATGACATGGTTCTGTATTTAGGGGACCCAAAGAACTCTACTAAGAGACTATTGGAACTCATAGAAGAGTTTGGCAAAGTAGCAGGGTATAAAATCAATGCACAAAAATCAACAGCCTTTGTATACACAGGCAATGCCATGGCTGAGGAAGAACTTCTAAGATCAATCCCATTCACAATAGCTACAAAAACAATCAAATACCTTGGAATAAACTTAACCAAGGACGTTAAAGATCTCTACGATGAAAATTACAAAACCTTAAAGAAAGAAATAGAAGAGGATACCAAGAAATGGAAAAATCTTCCATGCTCATGGATTGGAAGAATCAATATTATCAAAATGTCCATTCTCCCAAAAGCAATTTACAGATTCAATGCAATACCAATCAAGATACCGAAGACCTTCTTCTCAGATCTGGAAAAAATGGTGCTGAAATTTATATGGAGGCACAAGAGACCTCGAATAGCTAAAGCAATCTTGTACAACAAAAACAAAGCCGGAGGCATCACAATACCAGATTTCAGGACATACTACAGGGCAGTTGTAATCAAAACAGCATGGTACTGGTACAGAAACAGATGGATAGACCAATGGAACAGAATTGAAACACCAGAAATCAACCCAAACATCTACAGCCAACTTATATTTGATCAAGGATCTAAAACTAATTCCTGGAGCAAGGACAGTGTATTCAATAAATGGTGCTGGGAAAATTGGATTTCCACGTGCAGAATCATGAAGCAAGACCCCTATCTTACACCTTACACAAAAATCCACTCAACATGGATTAAAGACCTAAATCTACGACCAGACACCATCAAGTTACTAGAGAACATTGGAGAAACCCTTCAAGATATTGGCACAGGCAAAGAATTTCTGGAAAAGACCCGGGAGGCACAGGCAGTCAAAGCCAAAATCAACTATTGGGATTGCATCAAATTGAGAAGTTTCTGTACTGCAAAAGAAACAGTCAGGAGAGTGAAGAGACAACCGACAGAATGGGAAAAAATATTTGCAAACTATGCAACAGATAAAGGGTTAATAACCAGAATCTACAAAGAGATCAAGAAACTCCACAAAAACAAAACCAACAACCCACTTAAGAGATGGGCCAAGGACCTCAATAGACATTTTTCAAAAGAGGAAATCCAAATGGCCAACAGGCACATGAAAAAATGTTCAAGGTCATTAGCAATCAGGGAAATGCAAATCAAAGCCACAATGAGGTTTCACCTCACCCCGGTTAGAATGGCTCACATGCAGAAATTTACCAACAACAGATGCTGGCGAGGATGTGGGGAAAAAGGGACACTAACCCACTGTTGGTGGGAATGCAAACTGGTCAAGCCACTATGGAAGTCACTCTGGAGATTCCTCAGAAACCTGAAGATAACCCTACCGTTCGACCCAGCCATCCCACTCCTTGGAATTTACCCAAAGGAATTTAAATTGGCAAACAAAAAAGCGGTCTGCACCCTAATGTTTATTGCAGCTCAATTCACAATAGCTAAGACCTGGAACCAACCTAAATGCCCATCAACGATAGACTGGATAAAGAAATTATGGGATATGTACTCTTTAGAATACTATACCGCAGTAAGAAACAATGAAATCCAGTCATTTGCAACAAAATGGAGGAATCTGGAACACATCATGCTGAGTGAAATAAGCCAGTCCCAAAGGGACAAATACCATATGTTCTCCCTGATCGGTGACGACTGACTGAACACCAAGAGGGAAACCTGTTGGAGTGAGGTGGACACTATGGGAAATGGTGGCTTGATCAGCATAGCCCTGACTGTTAATGAACAACTTAATATATTATCCCTCTTAGTAGTTTTTTTAACTGTTCTACTTAATATGACTGGTTTAGTTCTGTAATTAATGCACAGTTATTCTTAAGTGTTGAAAATTAACTGAAATGTGATCCCTGTTGAACATGGGAGTTGGAATTGGAGAGGGAAGAGATGCATAATTTGGGACATGCTCAGGCTGACTTGCCCCAAGTGGTGGAGTTGGAAGCATACCAGGGGATTCCAATTCAATTCCATCGAGGTGGCATGTACCAATGCCATCTCACTGTTCCAGGTGATCAATTTCGGTCCACAGTTGGTCATGGTGGAGGGACTGGGAGTCAAAGGGAGCACATAGACAAGTCTAGTACCTGCTAACGCTAACCGATGGAGTAAATAAAGGGGAGAGTGATCCAACATGGGAAGTGAGATACTCAGCAGACTCATAGAATGGCAGATGCCCTAAATAGCACTCTGGCCTCAGAATCAGCCCTAAAGGCATTCGGAGCTGGCTGAAAAGCTCATGAGAGTATTTCAGGCATGGAAAGCCAAGACACTCTGGCAAAAAGATCTCTGTGAGTGAGATCCCAGTGGAAAGAACAGGTCTTCAAAGAAGGAGGTACCTTTCTCTGAAGGGAGGAGAGAACCTCCACTTTGACTATGACCTTGTCTAAACAAGATAAGAGTCGGAGAACTCAGAGGGCTTCCATAGCCTTGGAAACTCATGACTGGAGCATAGGGAGATTACTGATGCCATAGACAGGAGTGTCAATTGGTAAAGTCAACAATAGGAGTCACTGTGCACTTACTCCTCATGTAGGATCTCTATCCTTAATGTGCTGTACATTGAGATTTAATGCTATAACGAGTACTCAAACAATATATTTCACTTTGTGTTTCTATGGGGGTGCAAACTGTTGAAATCCTTACTTAATGCATACTAAACTGATCCTCTGTAAAAAAAAAAAAAAAAAAAAGAAATTATCAATTCCCAACTTGACCCTCACTGGGATTAAACATGACAATAGGTCTGCTCTGATTTCATCATCATTTAAAAAAAAATCATCTATTATTTTTCACTTTATGTTTCTGTGTGGGAGCAAACTGTTGAAATCCATACTTAATGTATACTAAGCTGATCTTCTGTATATTAAGATAATCGAAAATGAATCTTGATGTGAATGGAAGGGGAGAGGGAGTGGGAAAGGGGAGGGTTGTGGGTGGGAAGGACGGTATGGGGGGGAAGCCATTGTAATCCATAAGTCGTACTTTGGAAATTTATATTCATTAAATAAAAGTTTAAAAAAAAAAAAAAAACCTGCACTAAGAGACTGTTGGAACTTATAAGAGAATTTGGCAAAGTTGAAGGTTATAAAATCAACACACAAAACTCAATAACATTTGTACACACAAATAATGCCAAGGCAGAAAAAGAATTTATAAGATCATTACCATTCACAAAAATTACAAAAAATTTAACTCCTTGGAATAATAACCAAGGATGTGAAATATGTCTATAATTACAATTACAAAACATTAAAGAAAAAAATAGAAGACATAAAACAATGGAAAAATCTTCCATGTTTGTGTATTGAAAGAATTAATATCATGAAAATATCCATACTACTGAAAGTAATTTACAGATTCAATGTGATCCCACTCAAAATACTAAGGACATTCTCCTCAGATTGAGAAATAAAATGATCCTACAATTCATATGGAATCACAAGAGACCCTGAATAGATAAAGTAATGATAAACAACAAAAACAACACCTTCACAATACCAAATTTCAAGACACACCTTAGGCAATTATAATTCAAATAGCTTTGTATTGGCACAAAAATAGACAAGTAGCCCAATGGAATGGAATAGAAGCCACAGAAGCTAATCCATGAGTCCATACAACCAGCTAAGCCTTGGCAAATGAGCTAAAAGCACTCCCTGGTGAAAAGACAGTCTCTTCAACAAATTGGGGTGGGACAATTAGATTTCAACATGTAGAAGTATGGAAAAAGACCCTTTCTTACACTTTATAACAAAAAAAAAGGATCAAGAATCTAAATCTATGATCTAATGCCATCAAACTACTAGATGAAAACATTGAGGAACCTAAAAGAAATTGGCATAGCTGAAGACCTCTTGGATAAGACCACAGAAGAACAGGCAATAAAAACAAAAATAAATGGGATTATATCAAGCAAAGAAGTTTCTGTACAGCAAAGGAAACATTCAGCAAAGTGATGAGGCAACTGACAGAATGGAAGAATATATTTGCGGCCGGCGCCATGGCTCACTAGGCTAATCCTCCGCCTAGCAGCGCCAGCAAACTGAGTTCTAGTCCCGGTCGGGGCGCCGGGTTCTGTCCCGGTTGCCCCTCTTCCAGGCCAGCTCTCTGCTGTGGCCAGGGAGTGCAGTGGAGAATGGCTCAAGTGCTTGGGCCCTGCACCCCATGGGAGACCAGGAGAAGCACCTGGCTCCTGCCATCGGATCAGCGCCGTGCACCGGACGCAGTGCGCCAGCCGTGGCGGCCATTGGAGGGTGAACCAACGGCAAAGGAAGACCTTTCTCTCTGTCTCTCTCTCTCTCACTATCCACTCTGCCTGTCTGCAAACAATTCATCTGATATAGTGCTAATCTTCAGGACATATAAAGGACTCAAGAAACTCAACAACAATAAAAAAAATCCTGTTAGGAAATGGGAAAATTACATGAAAAGGCATTTTTCAAAGGAAGAAATACAAATGGACAGCAGACACATGAAAAAATACTCAGAATCACTGGCCAACAGAAAAATGCAAATAAAAACCATGATGAGATTTCATTTCACCCCAGTTTGGCTATAACAAATAATAAAAAATGCTGATGATGATGTGGAGAAAAAGGTACTCTAATACACTGTTGATGGGAATGTGAACTAGCACCACCATTATGGAAAACAGTATGACTATCCCTCCAAAGTCTGAAATAGATATAACATCTACCCAGCTATCCCCATCCTAGGAATTTACCCCAAGAAATGAAATCAGCATATGAAAGAGTTATCTGTACCTACATGTTTATAGCAGCTCAGTTCACAAGAGCTAAGATATGGAATCACGTCAGAAGTTCATTAACTGATCAGATGAAGAAAATGTGGTATATCTACACAATGGAATATCACTCAGCCATACGAAAGAATCAAATGCTTTCTTTTGGGAGAAAATTGATGCAACTAAAGACCACTATACTTAGTAAAAGAAGCCATTCCCCAAAAGACAGATACGTTTTCTTTGATGTGTAATTGTTAACACAGAATATACAAAAAAAGTGTAAGAATGAAACTGACACTTTATGACTTGTTTAGGTATAAATCCTTGTCTATATTCCTGTGGAACAGTGGTCTTTCTGCTTTTTACTTGTTGAACATCATGACATCATGGTTAGTCATGCATTAAGCCTGTGATTATGAAGAAAATTGAAATTATGTTGTTGCAGGAATTAAAGGGAAGAAAAGGAAGGAAGGAGGGGAGCCTGAGGTTGGGGGGAGGGAAGAAAGTGTGGTTACCTTCTTAGAATTATATCTATGAAATACATGAAATCTTTTTTATATTAATCAAATTTTTAAAATAAATAATTCACAAAATACATTAAAACAAACATACCTATGAAGTAGCACTGATGATCTCTGTTGTTGTATTTTCTTTTTTATTGTAAAATCTTATAATAGTAAATATAGCAAGGGCTAGAGGTTAAATAAAACTTACTCATAAATTTTACAAAATTAATTCATAAAATTTCATATATTTTCAAAAATAAATTAATTTACAGGTGATATAATACCAAGAATAATGACATTGCCTTGCTCTCTATTAGCCATATCTCAAACACCCAGAAAGTCCATATTTTTTTAAAAATTTTCTTGTTTTAGCTTAGAAATCTACACATTATTCCTCCATTCTTGGTCTACATATAACCAAAAATCACTGATTCTCAAGACTGACAGTTATCTTGATAGGACAGCTACAGATAACCTACATTATCTTCCCCACAACTGATCATGCCAGTTTTTTAACTGGGACACATTTCTTCCCTTATCTGACCACTGCATTTTCTCTCTTTATCTCTCATGTCATGTTTATTACACTTGATGTTTTTTAAAAAATTGGATTTTCCCAATAATTATGATATCTCTCTTCCTTTCAAACAGTGGTGATCTGGGGCTGGTACTATGGTGTAATGAGTTAAGCTGCTGTCTGCGATGCCTGCCTTCTGTATAGACGCCTATTCAAATCCCAGTTGCTCCACATCCCATCCAGTTTCTTCTAAAGTGCCTGGGAAAGCAGTGCAAGATGGCCCAAGTGCATGGACCCCTGCACCCACACGGGAGACCCTGAGGGGGATCCTGGTTCCTGGGTTTGGTCTGACCTAGCTCTGGTCATTGCAGCCATTTATGGGGTGAAATAGAGGATGGAAGATCTCTCTCTCTCTCTCCCCCCATCCTTCTCTGCCTTGCCTCTGTCTCTGTATTTCTGAATTTCAAATAAAATATTTTTTAAAAAAGTAGTGACTTTTTTTACCACTTTCCACTTTGCTCTCTTCCAACCACTGATTCACTCCCCAAATATGTGCAGCAGCCAGGAATGGGCCAGGCTGAACCCAGGAGCTTGGAATTCCACACAGATTGACCACAAGAGTGGCAGAGATCCAAATATTTGGACCATCATCTGCCACTTTTCCAGGCACATTAGTAGGAAGCTGGATCAGAAGCAGAGAAACTGGGACTTGAGCCAGCACTCCAACAATGGAATGCTGGCATTGCAAGCAGTGTCTTCAGCCACTGTGTCACGATGACAACCCCAGTAATGCATTTCTGACATCCTTTTCTATAAGCACTGATACACAGTGAAGAAAAGCTGCTCATTTCGATGGCCTTCTCCTTCCTCTACTTTCATATCTTTAGGGTCTAATGAAACTCCTGTCCAGGGCTTAGGGATGATTCCTGACTTCCATCCATTCTGGCCTCTCTTATTTGACACTAAATAATGAAAAAGAAATTCAGGCTGGCGCCGCAGCTCACTAGGCTAATCCTCTGCCTGCAGCGCTGGCACTCTGGATTCTAGTCCCGGTTGCAGCACCGGTTCTGTCCCGGTTGCTCCTCTTCTAGTCCAGCTCTCTGCTGTGACCCGGGAGTGCAGTGGAGGATGGCCCAAGTGCTTGGGCCCTGCACCCGCATGGGAGACCAGGAGGAAGCACCTGGCTCCTAGTTCCGGATCGGCACAGCGCGGTCATTTGGGGGGTGAATCAATGGAAGGAAGACCTTTCTCTCTGTCTCTCTCACTGTCTAACTCTGCCTGTCAAAAAAAAAAAAAAAAAAGAAATTCAAACAAAATAAATTCCTCCCTGGACTATAATTTAATGTTATGTATTATTGTAGTAAGTGCTAAAATAGTCAAAATTTTTAATTTTACATGGTGGTGAGCCGGCGCCGTGGCTCAATAGGCTAATCCTCCACCTTGCGGCGCCGGCACACCGGGTTCTAGTCCCGGTTGGGGCGCCGGATTCTGTCCCAGTTGCCCCTCTTCCAGGCCAGCTCTCTGCTATGGCCAGGGAGTGCAGTGGAGGATGGCCCAAGTGCTTGGGCCCTGCACCCCATGGGAGACCAGGAAAAGCACCTGGATCCTGGCTCCTGCCATCGGATCAGCGCGGTGCGCCGGCTGCAGCGGCGGCCATTGGAGGGTGAACCAACGGCAAAGGAAGACCTTTCTCTCTCTGTCTCTCTCTCACTGTCCACTCTGCCTGTCAAAAAAAAAAAAAAAATTTACATGGTGGTAGGATTGACAATTTCTTCATTTTATGGAAAATATTTATATGTAGAAACACACTGTGATAAAGATAATATGTTAATAGGGGAAATGGATGTTTACACAAACTCATTTTATTACTATCACAATTTTTGCTTGTAAATTTAAAACTATTTTAAAATAATTTTTTAAAAAAAGAAATACATGTAATAGTTTAAACTGTATAATCAAGATCATACATTTTGCATCTCATTTTGAGATTGTATTAGCTACTTATATGATACAATACTGTCAGCTTAGAATGGAATACAGAGCACATATGATAAAGTATTTAACTAATTTTATCTTGGTTTATGTTTAATGTTGAAAGTATGAACTACTGGGCAGCTTCAACCTTTTTCCCTCACACTCACATTTCCCAAACTGTCAGATTAGGCTAGGTTCCAAACTATGCTGTAAATTCAAACTGACTTGGGAGCCTTTGGACCATTCCAATACTTTTTTCCATCCAATTTGCAGAAATGCTTATGCCTAAGGCCCTTAGCCTGCAAAAGCTAATTTGGAATGGATGTGACAGGAATTCTGAGCTTTTGTGGGGAATGTAAGAAATAAAGCATGCACTAAAAGCAAAAATTAAAGTAATATTTACTTTCAATATGTGCCTTTATACAATAGCTTTGTTTTCCAAATATATTGCATTACATTTAGCTAATCATCAATAAGGTTTCCTTTTATGCACTTTTTCTTTGAATATTTGACAGTTGTAATCATTTGAAAAAATATATAAATACTGGAGTGGCAACCAAAAACAGTAATCATAAATACAGATCAGTGGTCTGAATCACTAGCTGTTTTGTGACCTTGGGTAAACTATTTAAACAACCTTAGCCTCAGCATCTTTATCAAAAATATGGGAAATATAATAATGTCTAAGTCATAACATTGTTAGGTCAATGTGTGCTGAGTATTCCCCACTTGCTCATCTCCTATTCCTTCACTCCTAGATCAATTTTTCAACCTTCTATGTCCTATTCTACATTCCAGGAGGGTTCATCCCCATGGACTCAATTATATGGCATCCCTTGCCCTCTGTCTTTCAATTGAGCTCAATTAATGAGAGACACAAGCAAGAAATCTAGAAATGGAAATAGTTCAGAGGACGTCTTCCTCTTCAGCCCTAGTTTACACTGTGGTTCTGGCGGGGGCTGTGTTCCTCGTCTTCTGCGGCTCCTGCTCTCCCCTCAATTTTAGCAGCACCACTTCCTCTCCTCACACCCTCAGCTTCAGAGGTGGCAACCACTTCCTACTATGGCAGATTCTGCCTCCATTTTAATCATTAATTCCCACCCCTGCTCACACTTATGAAAAAAAAAATTTTATCTAAAAGTAGTGTTTTGGAAAACAATATGTGTTTCATTCTGCTATTTAATTAAGTGTTTTGACTTGATCATTTATGAGTAATAAGCATGTTTCTCTCCAACCTTCAGCATCCAGCACTGGATTTTCACTTGGGGTTCTTCTAATCTCACATTATTTGCATTCTTCTCTTCATGAATATTTTGTATCTGTTATTTTTTTTTTCTCATGAGGGACTACGAACAGAAATTGCATAGAACATTAGACACAGAAACCTCATGAAGTTGGGAGGAAAGAAAGCCAATAACTTCTACACAATTTCTCACACCTTTCTTAATTTGAGGATTTACATATGATTCTTAGGCCTAAAAAATACATTGAGAAACAATTTTCAGAGGATCACACATGTATATAACACATACCCACGCACACCCCTAACCCGGGTCACAACTTCAAAGGGTTAGTTGAATGGTTTTTCCTGCATTTGCATTCACTTTCACTTCAGAATAAGTTACATTTGTTTAAACAATGGTCTTCAGTTTTCTCTCACACAGTCCTACAATGAGTCACAGAGCAGGCACCTTCAGTAGCCACAAGTGCCCCCTGGCTCCTATGAAATGCTCCAAAGATTATTATAAGAACTCTCTTGGTTCTGCAGAAGAGACACAGTAAATATTTTCCCCAGAATCTTAAGAACTGTCATCTCTGCCTTGCTCATTCTCAAGGCTGAAAAGAAAGGCAAGGAAAAATAATTGGAATTGTGTTCAGGATTTCAGACCAGCATTGCTTTTTTTTTTTTTTTTTTTTTTTTGCAGATGCCAGTTCCTTATATTAAGTGTGACAGAAGTTACATATTCTGTGCCAAAAGAGAAAATAAATGTTTACTACCAGACAAGCGAGCTGAAACCAACAGCAAGGGATAAGGGACAAGTAGACACAAAGCCACTGATGAAGGTAATACCAAATAGACAATTTCAGCAAATCTGAGCTCATTCCCATTTATATAAATCAAAGCAACTCAACCAGGCAGAAGACCCAGATTTCTGCCAGTTGAGTGTCAGCATTTTATCCAAGGAAGTGGAAAGAAACTACTATAATTTTCATCAGTTATTAATCCTCAGATGTATACCCCGATTCCTCATGCTTCTTAATTTTTGAGCTCTTGGTTGCATTTGAAGAGACCAGAATTATTTGGGGAACATCAATGTATTGAAAGTATCAATGAGGGGCCGGCACTGTGGTGCAGCGGGTTAAAGCCCTGGCCTGAAGCACCAGCATCCCATACGGGCTCAGGTTTTAGTCCCAGCTGCCCCTCTTCCGGTCCAGCTCTTTGCTATGGCCTGGGAAAGCAGCAGAAGATGGCCAAGTGCTTGGGCCCCTGCACCCACCTGGGAGACCTGGAAGAAGCTGTTGGCTCCTGGCTTCAGATCAGCTAAGCTCTGGCCATTGCAGTCATCTGGGAGTGAACCAATGGAAGGAAGATCTCTCTGTTTCTACCTCTCTCTCTGTAACTCTCTCTTTCAAATAAATAAAATAAATTTTAAAAAAAGAATCAATGAACTACTGATCACACACATCATATGTGTGCGTGTTGAAAACATGGTATGATTCTGAATAGGCAGTCAAAGGAGGGATCAATTATACTCCTAATTAGCACAAGTTAATCATTAATCCAGACTCTACCTGGCAATATTCAAAGAAAGGTGTAACGCCACAACTTTCCCAACAGGATCAACAGAAGTGTTCTACAGAATACTTCAACAAAGCAAGTATCCTTGACTCTTCCTATTTCAGACTGTTCTTGGGAAGTTGAAGCTCCAAGAAACTGAGTTAGTTCAACTCCTACATTACATGTGGGAACACATAAAAGTTCAATATGTGCCCAAATATTGGTAATACATGAGCAGTTAGAAGCCATAACAATAATTTTCCAAAATACACAAACCCATGAAGACTCACATGCTCATTAAATAAGTATATAAATTAGTGTGAGCATGCATTTGATCCACATCAATATACTTAAAAGTGAAAAAGCAATGTTACTAATAATTTGTTAATTTACTAATAATTACTAACAATTTACTAATAATATGTTACTAATACCTAGACAATAAGTATAAATCATTCCCAAACTAGGTAAGTCAGAATAAGTCATCCAAATATTAGTCCACAGGTCTAGGCTATTCAGTAGGTAAAAAGTTATGGAGTTGCGATGAGGAATGCTGGCTATGCCAAATACTAGAATGCTTGATATCCAGCTAAAGATACTCAGAATTTCTCTATGTATGTTAGAAAACCATTCCATGGATACATTATTTTGACAGATGAAGTGCCATATCAACGTGTTACATTTTTTATATCTAAAAATAAAGAGCAAATATATTCTTTATTATTAATTTTACAGGATCATCTTAGTTTTGTCAGGTAAGTCTTCCAAATGTTGTATGTTCCATACATTTAGTTATTACCTATTGTAAACAAATCATAGCATTTGGGAGATATGCAAGTGATCAAGACCCAGGCCTTGGTCTCCTGGAGAAAAATAATTATTTACATGAACTTGCTAGGTTTCTCATAAACAAAATCAGTTATGTAAAATAAGCCATTAGAAGTAATGTCTGGGGGCCAGCGCTGTGGCACACCGGGTTAAAGACCTGGCCTGGAATGCCCACATCCCATATCCAGCTGCTCTTTTTTTTTTTTTTTTTTTTTTTTTTTGACAGGCAGAGTGGACAGTGAGAGAGAGAGACAGAGAGAAAGGTCTTCCTTTTGCCATTGGTTCACCCTCCAATGGCCGCCATGGCCAGCACACTGCAGCAGGCACACCGTGCTGATCCGAAGGCAGGAGCCAGGTACTTCTCCTGGTCTCCCATGGGGTGCAGGGCCCAAGGACTTGGGCCATCTTCCACTGTACTCCCTGGCCACAGCAGAGAGCTGGCCTGGAAGAGGGGTAACCGGGACAGAATCCGGCGCCTCAACCAGGACTAGAACCTGGTGTGCCAGCGCCGCAAGGTGGAGGATTAGCCTAGTGAGCCGCGGTGCCAGCCTGCTCTTCTTCAGATCCAGCTCTCTGCTGTGGCCTGGGAAAGCCAGTGGAAGATGACCCAAGTCCTTGGGCCCCTGCACTCACCTGGGAGACCTGGAAGAAGCTCCTGGCTCCTGGCTTCAGATCAGCGCACCTCTGGGCATTGCAGCCATCTGGGGAGTGAACCAGCAGATGGAAGACCACTCTCTGTCTCTACCTCTCTCTGTAATTCTGTCTTTCAAATAAATAAAATAAATCTTTATAAAAAAAAAAAAAGAAGTCTGTTTTCTATTCCTGCTTCTTCCCCCATATAATACATAAGACTGACCAGGGACTCTGTAAATTATTTAGTTGGACTAAATACTTGAAGTTTAATTATTTTCTTTAACACAGATATTAACAATTAAATGGATAGTAGAGTAAAATGCCCGGATTGGACCTTTTATTTGCAACCCAGAGCACCTAGTAAAAGAGTCTTGATTGAGAAATTATATTAGCCTAGTCAATTTTGTCAAAATGCATTTTATTCTGCCTTTACTTTCCCATAGAATCTTCCTTGCAGGATCAACTGTTTCCAAGTGCAGGCACAATCCATTTCCTACCACAGAACAATTTAATGTGGGGGCGTTTCTTATGCGAGCAATTTTCTGAGAAATATGATAGGCTGGAAAGAAACTGGAGTTGATTGTTTCTAAGTAGTGTGATGCGGAATGAGATTGTTGTACACTCAGGAACAACAAGATAAACATACATGTCATCTGAAATTACACCTATCAAAATACAGTGAAACAGCACCCATGGATTATTTTCCTCTAGACTATAATCTTTAGCTTCTTTGCTTCTTTATACATTTTGCTCTAATCCTTTGACTTGAAATCAGAACATTCAAACCTCAGAGCTTAGTCACTCTGCCAGATACTATACAAAAAAAATAACTATGAGGGAAAACTCTTCATTGTTATAAATTACATTAATATGGTATATCCCAGATATCACAAAATTATTTAAAATTTTTTGAATGCATAAAAGTTTGAAGCATTGACTAACAGAGCATATAGCTATACTCTAGATATATTTAAGTGAGTTATTATATTGGTACTTCCAAAATATAGTACTTTTATTTTTAACAATTTTTATTTATATAAGGCCAACAAATTTCATGGATTTCATATATATCAAATTGGGAACACAATGATAATTCCTACCCTACCCTCTCTCCCACCCTCTTTTCCCCTTTCTTTCTTATTGTTTTAATTTTCACAGTGACATCCTTATAGTTTATTTTGTAATCATAAGATTAACACTGCACTAAGTCAAGATTCAACAAAAAGTAAGATGAAGCAAAAAAAAAAAAAAAAACACTATCCATAACAGTATAGACAAGGACTATATACAATAATAAATTCTCAAAGTGTCAATTTTACTCATATATATTAGATTTTTTATACTCTGTTAGTTACCACAAATCGGGGCAAATATAGATATTAAAGTGTTCGATGGTGCCTATAAAATAATACATTGAATTCAGTGTCTTTTTCAATTCAGCTTAACATGTCCTAAATATATATTGAATAAATCAGAACTTTGAAGTTCTCAGTTGGATACTGGGCTATCGTTAAGTCCCATAAATCAATTTATACCTCATTTCATGAAAGGATTACAAGGGAGACTAAAAAGGTTAATGCAGTTGTAAAATCTAAGCTATTAAAGAATATTTTAGGACCTAGAAGAATTTGGTGGTTTTTAATTTAATGATATATGAGGTATTGTAGAATCTAACAAATTCCTCAGAAGATTCATAAATTTAATATACCATTTTATAATGCATGGATTTCAGACACAATTGCATTCCTTCCGAAGTAATATAAACTAGGAAAATGAGGTTAGAAGAAATTGATCATCAAGGTATTCAGTGAGACAAATCAAGGTGAATCCATGAGTGTCATGAATCCTGATATTAAATTAGGGGTGTGTGTGCGTGTGTGTGTGTGTGCGTGTGTATGAGAGAGAGAGAGAGAGAGAGAGAGGGAGAAAGACAAATTTCTTTCAACCATTTAACATTAAAGATAAAATGCTACAAAAGTCCCAACAACATAATTAACATAATAAATTTCTTGTTTAGGGATTATAATTTCACTTGCATTCTTGAAGCTAACAAAGTGCATTTTGATAGCTTTTAATTGTAAAAAATATGGGAGGGACGTTATTGGGGGGAAGCCATTGTAATCCATAAGCTGTACTTTGGAAATTTATATTCATTAAATAAAAGTTAAAAAAAAATATGCATCTGAACTATCATGAGACTGACCCTCAATAGAAAACCTAAAAATAGCTCACATTTTACTTAACTAAGATAATATTATTTAAAATCATCTTCAGGGTGGATAATATGTAGTAAATTGAAATACAATTACTATTAATAAACAAAATAACTATTATACCATTAATAGGCATAAACAAGTTACCATGTTTATTAACAACTCCTTACTGATACAATTATCCTCTAATCTAACCATGGGAAAAAGTTCCAAATAAAAGCTTACATAAATAAAGAATTATATATTACTAATTTTAATCAAGTTGATATAAGTTAGTTTTAGACATCAAATGGCAACTTCATGAAACAACCTTCAAACACTAGCAAGAGCAAGGGACAACTCTACACAGAGTCTCTAACCAGTAGATTAATTATCTAAGCTGTATGTTAATTGCTGTACTCAGTGGAATGATTTCCACAAACTCATCATCCACAGCAGGATTTACTCAACACATTGGTCAGCCTGGCCTGAATCCCGTCTCCTTTAGGAAAAGAGATGTCTGCCATGGATGGTTTCCTACCATTTTTTGTGAAGAAAAGGCCAACTCTATATATGGTTTAAAAAACTCTATAAACATAGTTTATTAAACCTTTGGGGTTACATCAAATAAATGTAAGATAAAAAGGCCTTAATCAAAAGCACCCTTTTCATATCCTCTGTCAAACTGAATAAGCAAAAGTGCAAAAGAACATAATTTATCATTCCTGGAATATCCACAAAAATAGGCAGATATTCCTTTTTTGGTCATTTATATTTCTACAACCTTAAGTTCCAAAGATCTCTAAGTGCTTCTTGAAATGTAATGCCATTTCCTCACCAAATTCCCCTCTCTCTAGTTAAATCACTTTCTTTTTTTTTTTTTAAATCTTTCCTAGAAACCTTTTATTTAAGATATATACAAACTTTATACATATCTACAAATTTAGTAACATAGTGGTTCTTCCTACCCCAACCTCCCTCCTGTCTGCACTCCTGTGTTAATATAAACAAAACTACATATCCTTGCTTATGCGGTTGGTCACATTTTATACTATAAATTCCCTCTTTGGATAGCAAACCAACAAATTTAATACTTATACTTTAAAAGAAGATCTCAGAAAAGTGGGATGAAATATTTTTCTGGCTGTTTTTTATTTGTATTAATATAAACAGAATAGATTTCATATATTTCACAGATACAATCCTAAAATAATCATACCTCCCTCCATCTCTTCCTCCCTCAATCCCCTACCCTTCCTCTTTATCCCTTTAACGTTTGCAATAACATAGCCTCAATTTGCGAGAGTACGTAGTGTTCCCTGTTTTTCTCTGTATATTCTTTTTTTTTTTTTTTTTTTTTGACAGGCAGAGTGGACAGTGAGAGAGAGAGAGACAGAGAGAAAGGTCTTCCTTTGCCGTTGGTTCACCCTCCAATGGCACTGCGCTGATCCGATGGCAGGAGCCAGGTGCTTCTCCTGGTCTCCCATGGGGTGCAGGGCCCAAGTACTTGGGCCACCCTCCATAGCACTTCCTGGCCACAGCAGAGAGCTGGCCTGGAAGAGGGGTAACCGGGACAGAATTCGGCGCCCCGACCGGGACTAGAACCCGGTGTGCCGGCGCCGCAAGGCGGAGGATTAGCCTAGTGAGCCGTGGTGCCGGCCCTCTGTATATTCTGTAGTCCAACTCAAACAGATTTTCACCATCTCAGGCCATGGGTGAGGTACTTGTCCTTTTCAGAGCTTTTTATATTTGGTTATCTTATAAATCCTCTGGTTCTCCTCCCTCAAGTATAAGCAGTGTTGTTTTTTTTTTTTTTCTTTGGAGGAGAATTTGTGGCATATTCCAACATACTTTTGAGAGGGGCAGGTATGGCATTTAGTGTGAATTCTGATGATTGACATTATCTGCCTGAGAAGAAATTTGGCATCATCATGGTCATCCTAATGATCCTATATTTACCCAATAATTAGCATGTGCTAGTCACTCTGATAAGCACTATAGAAGCATCCACTAGTTATCACAATAAGCCTATAAAATTGTTGTTAATATTGGAAATTCCATTTCAGATATTAGGTAATTTGTCTAAGGTTACACTCCTAAGTCAAAGATAAATTTGAAGAGTTCTGTACCAACCTGGAGGTAATCTAGTGTTGATTACTACAATGCATTTCTCTGGAGAACTTAGCAATGTTCAGTTAGAAGATCAAGTCCAAAAATCCTACCTTCACAGCAAACAAAGCTTCAGAATGAGTCCCAGCTGGAAACCTGACAGCTGTTTTGAGTGTAAGGAGAACTTTATCATATGTTATACAAAAATTATAACTCCAATATATTATAACTAAAAGCTGGAGTTATTTCCAAACATGCAAAGGTGTACATGATGTAGAAGAGCCCAAACAATGACACCAGCTTTGTGGCATAGAGGGTTAAGCCACTATCTGTGATGCCCTGGGCGCCAGTTCAAGTCCAATTGCTCCACTCCCAATCCCGCTGCCTGCTAATGCACCCAGGAAAGCAGAAGATGGCTCAAGTAGTTGGGCCCCAGCATCCATGTGGGGCATCCAGATAAAGCTCCTAGTTTCTAGTGTCAGCCTGGACCAGTCTTGGCTATTGTGGCCATTTAGGGGAGTGAATCAGCTGATGGAAAAATTTCTGTGTCTCTATCAGATAGATAAATAAACCTTAAAAAAAGAGCTCAGATAAGTTGCTTTAAATCCCATTCATGGAACTTTTAGTTAATGCCATATAAAAGTATTATGTTACATTCTCAAAACGATCTGAACAAAAACAGCATACCAACGACTGCTGTATAATCCAGAATAAGGAAATCTGCTACAGAAGGTAGAAAAGCTCTGTTTCCATAAAGAAAAACTAATGTGGAAAATGAAATCCTTCTTGGAGGATATGCCCATAGAAAAGAGCCTTCCAAATCTTATGTCCGTTTATTTTAGACCATTATTGAGGAAGAGCTTAAAGACAGACTGAATGAAAAACATTCAATATGGTGTGGAATTTAAAAATATCTATGAACCCAGACCTTATGAGAAAAAAAAATGATATTGTATTAGATACCATGAGAAACAATAATGGTATTGGATTATATAATATCTAAATTGGGCCTGATGCTGTGGCATAGCGGGTAAAGCCATCACCTGCAGTGTTGGCATCCTATATGGGCACTGGTTTGAGTCCTGGCTGCTCCACTTCTGATCCAGCTCTCTGCTATGGCCTGGGAAAGCAGTAGAAGATGGCCCAAGTCCTTGGGCCCTTGCACCCATGTGGGAGACCCAGAAGAAGCTCCTGGCTCCTGGCTTTGGATCGACCCAGCTCCAGTGTTGTGGCCATTTGGGGAGTGAATCAGTGGATGATAGACTTCTCTCTCTCTCTGCCTCTGCCTCTCTGTAACTCTACCTTTCAAATGAATAAATGAATCTTTAAAAAAAGAAAAATATCTAGGGTATGTAATATTTGTGGAGAGTATCTGCCCAAAGAATCACAAAGTAGTATAAGTTAGTTCTTGATCTGCACCTAACAGGAACACAGAGTAGATAACCCCACAGCTTTACCTGTAAGTTGAGACTAATTTTGTTATTCTCAGTAGCTTGAACATTCTTTAATATTATGGACATACTTTCACTAATGTACAAAAATAAGCAAGGCATAGAACTGTCATTCCAAAAATATTTATAAATAAATGAACTATTACAATAAGAATTTAGAATAAAAATCTATAGAAATTGGAAATCAACGGAATTAGGTTTGAACAGGAAATTATGTCTACATTCAGGTTAAGACTTGCTCCTCTCTGGCTCTTAGACATGGCTCTGTTAAAGCTCCAAAGTAGAAGCTTATTTTCAATATCCAGACATACTCAGGTCTCTAGGATTGGGGAGGACAAAAAATAAGAATGGGATATGTGGTTTGAGGCTCAATCAATAAATATCTTATGTTTTCCACTTCAGAAGCTTAATCCTCAGGTGTCTTTTTTTTTTTTTTTTTTGACAGGCAGAGTGGACAGTGAGAGAGAGAGAAAGAGAAAAAGGTCTTCCTTTTGCCGTTGGTTCACCCTCCAATGGCCGCCATGGCCAGTGCACTGCGGCCGGCGCACTGCACTGATCTGAAGCCAGGAGCCAGGTGCTTCTCCTGGTCTCCCATGGGGTGCAGGGCCCAAGCACTTGGGCCATCCTCCACTGCACTCCCGGGCCACAGCAGAGAGCTGGCCTGGAAGAGGGGCAACTGGGACAGAATCCGGCACCCTGACCTGGACTAGAACCCGGTGTGCCAGCGCCCCAAGGCGGAGGATTAGCCTAGTGAGCCACGTCGCCGGCCAGGTGTCTATCTTGATAAACCTGTTTGGAGAGCACCAGAGGTCAGATAAGTTACAAGAGGCTCCTGTGCTGTACAATTCAAGCACAGATCTAAGGAGGTTGCCTAAAACATCACACACTTGACATAATAAATAGTGAAGGGTCAAGGCATTCCTAATCATAAGAGAGAATAGATCTTATGGTTCTTTTTTTTTTTTTTTTTTTGACAGGCAGAGTGGACAGTGAGAGAGAGAGACAGAGAGAAAGATCTTCCTTTGCCGTTGGTTTACCCTCCAATGGCTGCCGCGGCCGGCGCGCTGCAGCCGGCGCACCGCGCTGATCCGATGGCAGGAGCCAGGAGCCAGGTGCTTTTCCTGGTCTCCCATGGGGTGCAGGGCCCAAGCACCTGGGCCATCCTCCACTGCACTCCCTGGCCACAGCAGAGGGCTGGCCTGGAAGAGGGGCAACCGGGACAGAATCCGGCGCCCCGACCGGGACTAGAACCTGGTGTGCCGGCGCCGCTAGGCAGAGGATTAGTCTAGTGAGCCGCGGCGCCGGCCCGATCTTATGGTTCTTATCTATATTCTTTGTCTTCATGATCAAGAAGAATATATAAATATATATACACACATAATAAAATAACTCAGAGGATTACTATTTGTCTAAGTTAGTAGCTTTATGCATTATCAATAGCATTCTCAACTTTAAAACTTTTTCTATAAATATTTATGGTAGATGTTTATAATCATAATTTCTAGGTATTAGTGAATAGGGACCACTCAGATTATAAAATTTGGAAATAACCTACCATTAGTCACATATATTTACAGACCCTTACTATTTCTGAGGTCTCCGACAAAGCCATATCTTTCACAAATTTTTAAAGCTAGGTCACATTTAATTTAAGCCCTACTGCCCCATGCTGTAGGTGTTTCATACCGGTTTGTCATGTAGAATGTTAACTTGGAAAAGTGGTTGGATTTTTTTTTGTATTCCAATGGTCTGTCCTTAGAATTATTCGTTCTCTTTGAATAACTGTAATAACAATAATTTTTTAAAAAACAAGATGGAAGTGTAATTTGAAAATTAAGAATATAAAGGCATTAGTTGGATAAAGTGATTTGTAGTCTCACAGCAACAAACACATTTCTAGAACATTGTGTATGTGTGGTTCTTCTGATCCAGCCATCAGCTGCAACTTTTCCTTTGGGTTGGTTTTCTGAGTGGAAAATGAGTTATTCCGAACCACTCACTTTTATACATTCTATCATTTATACCCAATAAAATTTTTCTTCAAATGGCCATGGTTAAAATGAAGGGAGTCTGTGACTGAGGAAAAGTTTCTACTATAAGTCTACTATGACTGCTGCCAACTGACAAGCTTTAAAACGAATAGCCAGCTCTTTTTTTCAACCCAGATTGTTTTCAATCTTACTTATTGACACTGACTGTATGCTATTAATCCAAGCTCTGGAAAAAGATACAACTGGTGATTCAATTGTAGAAGTAAAAGAATAGGTGATATTTCACTTAAAAGAAGATGCACACAATGTTTGTATTGTTATATGTGTATATATTTTCACGTAAATGATCCAAACATGTGACTCCAGATATTACCTCTATTCTCATGCTTCTGCAACTGAATCCCCAGTTATACCTCTCATCAGAGCGTAGATGAATATATATGACTCTACTAATCATTTCAATTTGAATAGTGCACAAGGGTAGTGGAATATTCCACTTTGTTCAAATATCACCTAGCTCTTACCTCTTGAAATCTATCTGTACCTTTCATTTCCCTATTCTTATGATGACATTCAGAGCTATTCTCTACCCTCATCTAATATCCATGTCATATGTGTCCTTTTAGTCAAACCACAGTTCATATTTGCATTTCATATCCTAACTAGACCATAAATGAAACACATAGTACTTCCCTTCAATATATTTTCTCTAGAACAGTATTTCCAATGTTATTTGTTTATTAAATACTCATGTCACAGCACTGCTTGACACTGTCAACAGGCAAATCCCCAATATTTCTGAAAAAGATGAACATTTTATAATTACATAATTTTATGTTTCCTGCTTCTCTATCATCTACTAATTCTCTTTTCTTAATAATTCTCCACTTGCATTCCTTGCTCTTTTGTACCATTTTACATTGTAGCCTCCCAAAATATCAATTATTATCTACCTTTACTTACTTTATCTAACAAATCCCTACTCAACTTACCAAAGTCTGTTCAAATATAACTCTTCCAGAAAAATCTTCCCCCAAACCTATTTCAGTCCAATATACCAACTCTAGACTGCCTATCAGCCCATTAGTACCTTTACTATAACTTATAGGATAACCACTGATGTTGTTGTTTATTTCTCTAAGTGAAATGTAAAACCTCAGGATCACTCTTGAACACACCCTTTCTCTGATAACCTACCCACAAACCATCATAAACATACACATGAAATCTCATCATTCCGTGCTGCCTCTTCCCTGCTTCCCTAGATCAAGCTACCAACAAGAGCCTGGACTTCTTTTTTTTTTTTTTTTCTTTTTTTTTTTTAACTTTTATTTAATGCATATAATTTTCCAAAGTGCGACTTATGGATTACAATGGCTTCCCCCCCATACCGTCCCTCCCACCCCCAACCCTCCCCTTTCCCACTCCCTCTCCCCTTCCATTCACATCAAGATTCATTTTCGATTATCTTAATATACAGAAGATCAGCTTAGTATACATTAAGTATGGATTTCAACAGTTTGCTCCCACACAGAAACATAAAGTGAAAAATAATAGATGATTTTTTTAAATGATGATGAAATCAGAGCAGACCTATTGTCATGTTTAATCCCAGTGAGAGTCAAGTTGGGAATTGATAATTTCTTTTTCTTTTTTTTTTTTTTTTTACAGAGGATCAGTTTAGTATGCATTAAGTAAGGATTTCAACAGTTTGCACCCCCATAGAAACACAAAGTGAAATATATTGTTTAAGTACTCGTTATAGCATTAAATCTCAATGTACAGCACATTAAGGATAGAGATCTGGACTTCTGCAATGACTTTTCAGCTGGATTTTCCATGTCTTCTGTTGACTCCAAAAAAATACATTCTCAACACAGCCGATGGAGGGGTGATAATTTTAAAATGTAAATCAGGCCGTGTCATTTCTACACTCAAAGCTACCCCATTTCACATTGAGAAAAAGCCAAATCCTGTGTTGTAAATCAAGAGTTCCTCTGATATAAACTCCTACTATCTCCACATGCTCACGCCATCTGCCACCACATTTGTCCTATATGTCATTGGATCACATTGCTTTAGGGTCTCTGCAAATGGCAATGCTTGCTTCAGAGAGCCACATGGGTAGCTCCTTATTTACATCAAGTCTGTGACTAAATATCACGTTTTTACTGAGGCCTACTCATATTATTATACTTAAAATTACAGCCTGCAATCTCCATCCAACACTGTCCCTCTTTAATATTTATGCTCATTTTTCCCAAAGAACTTATGACATTCTAGAGTATGATAGTGTTATTTATTTTCTTCTTCCTTATGCTAGAATATAATATTCACAGGAACAGAAATTTTTGATTTTTCACTGATGCATTCCCATCCAGAAACCAGGCTTAGATGGCTGGTGAAGGTATTTTCCTGACAAAATGAACCCAAAAAAGCTGTAAGAAGGGATTGCTTCTTCAAATATATGGAAATAAGTGCAAAAAAGCATCATAAAGTACCTGGGAAACATAAAAACACCAAAGGAAACTAATAAACCTCCAATATCTGAGTCTTAATAAAATGAAGATATAAGAACTGTGGACAATTTACAATGAGCCACTTCAATAAATTCAGTAAATTACCAAAACAAAACCCATAGACAACTAAATAAAATTAAGAAAATAATACATATAGAAAATCAAAATTTCAGTAAAGATATAGAAACCATAAAAATAAACAAAACCAAAGCTGAAGAGTATAAGGATGGAATATAAAGAATCAATGACAGATTATTTCAAATACAAGAAAGAACTGGTGAACTTAAAGAATGAAAGAATACTCCATAAACACCATCAAATTACAAGACAGACAGCAAGTATGAATAAAAATACCTGAAAACACAAAATAATTAACAATGTGCAAAAGTAAGTCCTTAACCATAAATATTTACTTTAAATCTAAATGTAGTAAACTTTGAATCAAATTGAGAAACTGCACAGATTAGAGAAACAAGATCAGGTAGTATACTGCCTACAACAGACTTACATTATATTTAAGAACAAATGTAGGCCAGCGCCGCCGCTCACTAGGCTAATCCTCCGCCTGCGGTGCTGGCACCCTGGGTTCTAGTCCTGGTTAGGGCACCGGATTCTGTCCCAGTTGCTCCTCTTCCAGGCCAGCTCTCTGCTGTGGCCCGGGAAGGCAGTGGAGGATGTCCCAAGTGCTTGGGCCCTGCACCCACATGGGAGACCAGGAGAAGCACCTGGCTCCTGGCTTCAGATCAGCGCAGCGCACTGGCCACAGTGGCCATTTGGGGGGTGAACCAATGGAAAAGGAAGACCTTTCTCTCTGTCTCTCTCTCTCTAACTCTGCCTGTCAAAAAATAAATAAATAAAAATAAATAAATAAAAGAACAAATGTAGCTGCATATGGGCTGTAGCCTAGCAGCTAAAGCCAACACCTGCAGGCTGGCATCCCATAGGGTCGCTGATTTGAGTCCCAGCTTCCCTGCTTCTGATCTAGCTCCCTGTTAGTGCTCCTGGGAAAGTAGTAGAGGTTTAGACCAAACCCCGGGTCCCTGCACCCATGTGGGAGACCTGGAAGAAGGTCCTGGCTCCTGGCTTCATCCTGGTATAGCTCTGGACACTGTGGCCATTTGGGGAGTGAACTAGTGAATAGAAGATAGCTCTCTCTCTGTGTCTTTCTGACTCACTCTCTCTCTCTCCCTTTTCCTGTCTCTCCTTCTCCCTCTAACTCCACCTTTCAAATAAATAAATAAATCTTTAAAAAACACACAGCTAATAAATTCAATGTTGTTTCATGGCAGAAACTTCTCAATAAATTAGATAGGAAAAAATATACTTCAAAATATTAAAAACTATATATGACAAACCCACAGCCAATATCATACTGAAGGAAGAAAAACTTAAAGCATGTTTCTTCATATATCTAACAAGACAAGGATGTCCACTTTCACTACCCTATTTACTGTAGCATTAGAAGTATTAAGAAGCATAATCACGGTAGAGAAAGAAATACAGGATATCAAAATTGGAAAGAAGCAAGTCAAACTATCAAATGTGCAGGTGGCATGAATTTATACATGGGAAACCCTAACAAGTTACAAAATAACTGTTAGAACTGAAAACAACTTTGGTAAATTTGTAGTATACAGCAATAACAGATCTACAGATCTTTTTGTAGACCAATAATGATCTCACTAAAAGGAGAATCAAGAAATAAATCATTCACATAGCTCATAAATAAAATATATTTTTTTGAAAAGTTTAAAAAATTTATTTACTTTTTTAAACTTTTATTTAGCAAATATAAATTTCCAAAGTACAGCTTATGGATTACAGTGGCTTTTTCCCCCCATAACTTCCCTCCCACCCGCAACCCTCCCATCTCCTGCTCCCTCTCCCATTCCATTCACATTAAGATTCATTTTCAATTATCTTTATATACAGAAGATCGATTTAGTGTATATATAATATATATATATGTAAAGATTTCATCAGTTTGCACCCACACAGAACATAAAGTGTAAAATACTGTTTGAGTACTAGTTACAGCATTAATTTGCATTGGACAACACATTAAAGACTGAGATCTTACATGAGGAGTAAGTACACATTGACTGCTGTTGTTGACTTAACAATTTGACACTCTTGTTTATGGCATCAGTAATCTCCCTAGGCTCTAGTGATGAATAAATTTAACTGAAAAATTTAAAAATCCTATACTGAAAATGATAAAACATTGATTAAAAAACATTAAAAAATGGAAAGATATTCCATGTTTGTGGATTGAAAGAAATAATATTGCTAAAATGTTCACATTAACTAACCCATAGCTGGATGAATATGTATATTCACCGTAACACTTATCAATATTCAATGACATTCTTCACAAAATTATAAAAAAAAATTATCCTAAAGTTTGTATGGAAAAACAGAAGACCAGAATAGCCAAAATGATTCTGAACAACAACAAAACAAAAACAAACAAACAAAAAATAAACCAAGCTGGAGGCATCCTGATATCAGATTTCAAGGCATCCTACAAAGTTATGATAATTAAACAGTATGGTACTTGCATAAAAACCAGCACATACATCACTACAAAGGAATGCAGGAATGGAAAACCCAGAAATTAAATACAGCTAAGCCATTTTAACCATGGTCCCAAGAGTATACACCAGAAAAGCATACTCTTTTCAAAAAGGTTGTTGGCAAAAATAGACATGCATATGTAGAAAAAAGAAATTAGATCCAACATTACCACCATATACAAAAATCAACTCAAAGTAAATAAAGACCTAAGTGTGCAACCTGAAACTATATAATTTGTGGAATAAACATAAAAGAAATGCTTCGACACATTGGTGAAGGTAATTAACTTTTTGGGTAGGATCCCAAATGTCAAGCAACAAAAGAAAAACTAGACAAAAGGGATTCTATCAAATTGAGGAGCTTCTATATAGCCAACAAAACAAATAATAAAGTGAAGACACTTCTGACAAAATAGGAGAACGTATCTGCAAGATACTTATCCACCAAATGACTAATATGCAGAATATATAAGCTCAAAAAATTCAGCAGCAAGAGCACAGAAACAATCAATTCAGTTAAGAAATGGTCAAAAGACTTGAACAGACATTTCTCAAATTAATAAATAGAAATGGCCAACAACTATATGGAAAAAATGCTTGTTATCACTGGCCATCAGGAAAATGCAAATCAAGACCAACATGAATCATTATCTCACCCTCATTAGAATGGTTATTATCAAAAAGACAGAAAGTAACAAAGTCCAGTGAAAGGGAAAGCACTTATACTCTGTTGGTGGTGACAATGTGTATTAGTACAACCATATGGGAAACAGTATGGAGATTACTTTAAAAACTAGAAACAGAACTGCTATATGATCCAGAAATGCCACTACTGGGTTTATATCCAAAAGAAAAGAAATAATTATCTTAGAGATATCTTCTCTACCATGATCACTGCAACACTACTCACAATAGTCAACATATGTAATCGACCACGGTGTTCATCATCAAATGAAGCCATGAAGAAATATAGTTTCTATAAACAATGGAATATTACTCAGACATAAAAAAGAATGCCTTTAGCTGCAACAAAATGGATAGAATAGGAGGACATCATGTTGAATGAAATATAGAAAAGAAAATCAATCCAAACACAAAATATCATTTTCTACATGTTGAGAGGGGTTGAGTTAGGCAGAATTTAGATTACAGATACCAACTCAGAGTTAAATGTAAGTTTATGCTATTACACAGCATAATTGGGCAACTAGAGTTCACAATAGCTGATCAAATATTTTTTGAGCAAGTAGAGGAGGCAAGTTCCAGGGCTCTAATCATTAAGTTATGTCGAGGAAATCTTGATTACCATGAGGTAAAAGATAGGTAATGGGTATGGAAATGTCATGTGGTGGCTCCTAAATACGTACAATTATTGTTGATGAAATTATCTTAATGTATATGGAGGGAACACAAGGAGAAGAGAAAGAAGAACACAGAATAACAAAGGAATTCTACACAAAAGAAACACGGACATTTCTGTAAAGTTGTGAAAGACAGAATGCTCACAAATTCTAAAAGAAAGGCTTTGGCACCTTGGTCAAGCAGTTACTTTGCCATGGTAAGTATGAAAAAAGGAAACTTGTCAAGCTGGTTGCAAATGCAGTCTCTGAAGAGCATACAGAGCTTTTATTATTATTCTGTGGTGATAAATGTTTTTACATGTTGTCAATCACTGTACTATCTATGATACTTCTCCCTGGGATAACGGAATTCAACCAAGTTTAAGTTATCCCAGCATCAGAAAGGGTCCAGAGGTAAATTAGTGAAGAGAGCATTTAAATAAAAGGAGCAGCTTGAAAATATCACAGAGGGAATGGCATATAAATATTAATAAGAATAATTGTATTCTACTTTAAGCAAACATCATGAAAATCATGTTGGATTGAATGATGGAAAAATTAGTCTAGAATTGAGTTACAGCAAAAATAAATTAGTCTACAATTGGAATTTTTTTCTCTCAGACTATACCAAGCCTTGATGAAATCATTAAATTTGACAAATCACTAATTAAACAGATCACTTTTCATACTTCTCCATAAGGAATGTTACATCAGAAAATAATCAATCAATAGAAAAGCCTATACTTCTGTTGTCCCAGAAAAGAAAAAAAATTCTAAGCAGGTTAATTAAAAATAGAGAAAACAGGTGCATGCGTTATTGAATGAATGGTTAACATTACAATGAAAAAGGTTATTTGAGAGTTAGCTAGCCTAGGTTTTAATTCTACTTCACTACTCGCTATGAGAACCAAGACAAGTTACGTCACCTCCGGAGTCTCAGTTGTGTCAACTGTTAAACAATTTTGAAGATGACATCTTCAAGATGGCAAAGATATCCTAACCTTCACTGCACACACACACACCCAGTCACCCCAGAGAGCTAGCCATAAACCAAAATTGCCTAGAAACAGCTCAAGAACCCCGTAAAATTCTTCAGCAACACAATGGGGCCAAAAAAGTGGGAATATGCATTCATTCATTCAGAAAGGATTCCTAATGTGAATGGTATCCCTCAGAAGACACTGAGACGCTGTTAATCAACAACCTTTCTGGCTGGGGAACTCCCGAGAGATGATGGTAGCTTCCCACTCTTCTGCTAAGCAGCAGCAAAAGGACATTTGTACATCAGGCATAACCCGAATCACCACAAAGAGCTATGCCCCACCCCAACCCCAGCTACTCTCATTCTGAACAAGCCTGGGATCCTGCTCTCAGATCCCCAGCGGCTTTATAAGCGTAAGATCAGCCCTCGCCCTGATGAATACTATTCAGCCTTTAAAATGGGGGGGGGGGGTGGGTGATATTGAGGCATGCCATGGAAAGCCACCACCTGCAATGCTGGCATCCCTCTGGGGCACCAGTTCACATCCCAGCTGCTCCACTTCCAATCCATCTCCTGGCGAGTGGCCTGGGGAAAGCAGCAGAAGATGGCCCAAGTACTTGGGCCCCAGTCACGTACATGGGAGACCTGGATGAAGTTCCTGGCTCCCGGCTCCCACCTTGCCCTGCCCTAGCCATTGTGGCCCTCTGAGCAGTGAACCAGCTAAAGAAAGATCTCTCTGTGTCTCTCCCTTTCTCTCCAATTCTGACTTTCAAATAAATAAATACATACATACATCTTTTAAAAAAAGAATTGTCATCATTTGAGACAACATAAATGTGGAAGACATTATACCAAGTGCAACAAATCAGATATAGACAAGAAAATATCACAAGATTCTATACATACATGGAATCTAAAATCTACATCATAAAACAGTAAAATGGTTACAAGAAGCTGGGTAGTGATGAAATGACACAAAAATTTAGTTATACAGTAGACATAATAGCTCAAGAAATCTATCATGCTTCATGATGACTTCAGCTCAAAACAATATATTTTATACCAGAAAGTTTATAAAATAATAGACTTTAAGTATTCTCACTGAAGCTAATTCAGGCTTGAATTCCAAGATGGCAGATTAGGGAGGGCCACACTGCGCTAGGCTAGGGAAGAACAGTAGGAAGTGCACTCTCAGTGGAGAAATGGAGAGGAGCGTGCGCTGGAGGTCCTACAAGAGGAAGAGGAACACCGTGGAGCTGCGTGGGGGTGTTGTCACACGGCACAACATGAACAGAGCTGCAGCGGCTGAAAGCTGGAGCAGGCAACAGTTTGGAGTCAGAGGTGAGGCCAGACTGCAGCAACCCCTGGTGATATAGCCAGAGGGAGAGTGTGGCACGAGTCTGGACTGCAGGCCTGAAGGCCGGCGGTTGCTACTGGTTGCCCATGGACCCAGTGGAAGCAGAGTGGGCACGTTTATCTTAACCCAACTTCCCCACTGTCCAGCAGAGAAGGGGCTGGCACCACTTTGGATTTGGCGGCAGCTGCAGGAACCTTTGTTGTATGCACACACAGCATCTGGCTGAGACAGGATGCCTTCGCGGCAGTACCAGGGCCGTGGCAAGCAGGGAGCAGCATTCAGCTAGTGGCTCCTGTGTATGCAAGTGATCCAGAGATTCTAGCTGAGGGAACAATCTGCAGTCCCCACTGACTTTGAGCCTGGCAGGGAGGTGGCTGGACAACCACGTGGGACCATAAGGCGCCTACAGCCTCCCAGGATCAAACGCCTAGGTGGAGCTGTCTCATGGAACATCTGCCTCTCTGTTGACTGGATGGGATGGCAGGGCAGAGAGAAACATCTGTACCCAATGACGGTGGGAACTTGTATAATGAGACCATGGAGACTCAGTGGTATATGAGACGGTGCAGGGTGTAGCTGGGTATTGAGATATACCAAGCCCAACTTTGGTGTTACCCTAGACACTCACTCCACACTGGAGCACTGACCAGAGCTCCCAGTCCACACTCAACATATACCTCTTGATATTTGCTGAAAGTACAGAATTCCACTAAGCCACAGAAGCATAGCTCAAAGATAAAAGTCTTCATAGGAAAAAAAACAAAACTCAACTCTACAAATGCCTAAAAACAAACACAGAAATTTAAGAAACAAGAATAAGGAAGAAATCTCTTCAGGAAGATATTTCAGGATTCAAAGATGAAGAAATTGAGGAATTTAAAAAAATAATCATAGGATTTTACTCAAAGAAATCAGTAACAAATCCATGAACTAAAGGAAACCATATATGACATGAATGAAAATTCTTCCCATGAAATTGAGATCTTAAAGAAAACTCAAAATCAAATATTAGAAATCAAAACGTCCGGGCCAGCGCTGTGGCTCACTTGGTTAATCCTCCGCCTGCAGCACCGGCATCCCATATTGGTGCCGGGTTCTAGTCCTGGTTGCTCCTCTTCTAGTCCAGCTCTCTGCTGTGGCGTGGGAAAGCAGTGAGGATGGCCCAAGTGCTTGGGCCCTGCACCTGCATGGAAACCAGGAAGAAGCACCTGGCTCCTAGCTTAGGATCGGCACAGCACCAGCTGTAGCAGCCATTTGGGCAGTGAACCAACAGAAGGAAGACCTTTCTCTCTGTCTCTCTCTCTCTCACTATCTATATCTCTACCTGTCAAATTAAAAAAGAAAGAAAGAAATGAAGAATTCAACAGATCCAATAAAAAAAAAATCAGGTAGTAAACATTACTGGCCAGACTTGGCAAGGCAGAAAACAAAATAGCTGAACTAGAAGACAAATCTTTGGAAATCTTACAGTCAGACAAAAAAGAACTTAGAAAACTTAAAAGCAGTATTGGAGATTTATGGGATATGACCCAAAATATGGATCCTAGGAGTTCCTGAAAGTGTGGAATGAGAGAATGGACTAGAAGGCCTATTTAGTTAAATAATTCCAGGAAACTTCCCTAATTTGGAAAAAGAAAGGGCCATCCAAGTACAGGAAGCACAGAGAACTCCTAACAGATATGACCAGAAACAATCTTTACCATGACACACTGTAGTCAAACTTTCCACAAGAAAACCAAAATAAAAGATTCTAAAATGTTTCAGATGATCTCCAATTAGACTCACAGCTGACTTCTCATCAGAAACCCTACAGGCTAGAAGGAAATGGAGAGATATAGTTCAAGTCTTAAAAGACAAAAACTGTCAAATCAGAATACTGTACCCTGCAAAGCTTTCATTTATGAACGAAGGTAAAATTAAGACTTTCTATAACAATCAGAAATTGAAAGAATTTGTTACCATTTGTCCAGCCTTACAGAAGATGATTAAGGATGTGCTACACACAGAAATACAGAAAGATAGCCATCATTACGAGAGAATGTGAAGGCAGAAAATCGCCCAGTAAAAGTTCAAAAGAAATCCTAAGTAGACAATTGGAATATTTATGGGAAAATGTCAATAGTTACCTTGAATGTAAGTGGCCTCAGCTCTCTAGTTAAAAGATACAGACTGGCTGAATGCATGAAAATACAGGACCCATCTATTTGCTGCCTACAAGACACACATCTCATCAACAAAGATAAATGCAGACTGAAAGTGAAAGGATAGAAAAAAAGCTAGAAGCCTTCTCCCTAAGATCTGGTACCAGATCAGGATGTCCACTCTCACCATTGCTATTTAATACATTCTTTGGAGTATTAGCCAGAGCTTTAGGCAATAAAAAGAAAGCAAAGGGATACAACTTGGGAAAGATGAAATCAAGCTATCACTATCTGCAGATGACATGATTCTACATTTAGGACAGCCAAAAGATTCACTGAGAGACTATTGGAACTCAGAAGAATTTGGTCAACTGGCAGGATATAAAATCAACACAGAAAAATCAATACCCTTCGTATACACAGACATTGTCATGCTGAGAAAGAACTTTTAAGATCAGTCCCATTCACAATATCTCCAAAAATAATTAAATACCCTGGAATAAATTTGAACAAGGATGTCAAAGATTGCTATGATGAGAACTATAAAACACTAAAGAAAGAAATAGAAAAAGGCATTTAAAAATGGAAAAATCTTCCATGTTAATGGATTGGAGGAATCAATGTCATCAAAATGTCCTTATTACCAAAGGCAATTAAAAATTCAATGCAATCCCAATCAAAACACCAATGACATTTTTTGCAGATCTAGAAAAATGATGCTAAGATTCATATGAAAATACAAGAGACCCTGAATAGCTAAAGTGATCTTATATAACAAAAACAAGGCCAGAGTGATCACAATACCTGATTTTAAGACATACTACAGGGCAGTTATAATTAAAACAGCCTAGTACAGGCCCAAAAACAGATGGATAGATCAGTGTAACAGAATAGAAACACCAAAAATCAATCCATGCATTTACAACCAACTTATCTTTGACAAAGGAGCTAACATCGATCCTTGGAGCATGCACAATCTCTTCTACAAATGGTGCTGGGGATACTGGATCTCCACATGCAGAAGTATGAAACTAGACCCCTATCTTACATCTTATACAAAAATCCACTCAAAATGGATCAAAGACCTAAATCTACAACCTGATACCATCAAATTACTAGAGGAGAACACTGGGGTAACCCTGCAAAACATTGGCTTAGGCGAGGATTTCTTGGAAAAGACCCCAGAAGTACAGGCAATCAAAGCCAAAATTGACAAGTGGAATTACATTAAGCTGAGAAGCTTCTGCACAGCAAAAGAAATACTCAGCAAAATGAAGAGGCAACTGACGGAATCACAGAAAATATTTGTAAACTACACAACTGATACAGGGTTAACATCCAGAATCTAGAAGTAACTCAAATATTCAGCAACAACATTACAGTCAAGTGATGAAATAGCCAAAGGACTTGAACAGACAATTTTCAAGAGAAGAAATCAAATGGCCAACAAACACTTCCAAAAATACTTAGAATCACTAACCATTAAGGAAATGCAAATCAAAACCACAATGAGGTTTTAGCTCACTCCAGCTAGAATGGCTCTTATTCAGAAATTAACAAATGACAAATGCTGGCAAAATGTGGTGAAAAAGGTACCCTCATCCACTATTGGTGGGAATGTGAACTGGTACAGGCACTGTGGAAGACAGTGCAGAGATAGTTCAGAAATCTGAATATACACTTACCATGTGATCCAGCCATCCCACTCCTGTAAATTTACCCAAACCAAAAGAAATCAGCACATGAAAGAGTTATCTGTACCCCATGTTCATCGCAGCACAATTCACGATAGCTAAGATATGCAAACAACACAGATTTACATCAACAGTTGACTGGATAAAGAAATTATAGTATATGTAAGTAAGTACATATAGTATATGTAAGCTATGGAGTACTACTCAGTTGTAAAAAAAAAAATGAACTCCTTTTTTTCTTTTGCAACAAGATGAACACAATTGGAAACCTTTATAATTAGTGAAATAAGCCCATCCCAAAAAGACAGATATCATGTTTTCCCAATCTTAGGTAACTATTAGAGTACCTGAAATGTTATGTATTGGAGTGAAATACAGATTTTGAGATTTGATGAATGTTTATAGCCCTTGTCTCTTCCACTGAGGAACACTGTTATTTTTCTTTATTTTTCTTATTCATAGTGTTTGTAGAAATATTTCACTTACAGTAGGGTTAACTACATAATCATTAAGTATACTGAAATTGAGCTTTGCAAAAATTAAGAGTCAGAATGGGGAGAGAAGTGTTGGAGCATTGGTGGGATGGAGGGTGGAGAGGGAAGTGTCAGTACATTCCTAAATCTGAATCTATGAAATATATTAAACTTGTGTAACTTAAATAAAATTTTTAAAAATGTATTCTCACTAGAAAAACACAATGGTACCTCAAAATGTTCATGGATATTAGATTAAAATACATGTTTACTGATGGTATATAATTTTTTAAAATTTGCCACGTTTTTCATAATATGCTTCCATGAACTTTTTGAAGATCCCTCATAAGTATGTGAGGTAATACAGATCTTAAGTAGCCAAAATTAGTCATTCTATAATATAGACATATATAAAAACATCATTAAACACCATAAATGTATGTATTTTTCTTTTCAATTAAAAAGAAATGACAGTAAATCTTTAAATGGAGTTCTTTGTATCTACATGAGAAGTTAACAATACAATGTATTGTAAGTGCCTATTACAATACCTTTATATATTATGATTATAGACAAGATGGTGATCATGATGATTATAAACTGTTCTTAACACATTTTCATGACAATAAAACTTGTTTGTTATAATCACATATATTAATCTGCATGAGAACACTCTTCCCTCATCTTCCACCCTCCACATGTCTGGCAAGAGTGAATTGGAAGCCATAACTGTATGTTCCTGCCAGGATACCCACTCTTCCCTTCTCACCAACTCAGACCTTTGTCTTGACAACAAAAACACTTAGAGATATTGTCCTGATTGTACCTGTTTCTTCACAGTCAACAGATGAAGCCCACCAATCACAGGTTACCTTTCAACCCCTTTCTCCAATCCCATTGCTCTGGATCCCATTTCTGTCCAACTCTGAAATCTCATCCTCTTTGAAATTCTTGTTCATATATCAGCAAATTTCTAAATATTTTCCAGCTTTTCATCTGTATTTCCATTTCAACTTCCTTTTCAATTGAAACCTAACTTTCTTGGAAGTCCTACCAATTAGTGGTTGTTTTCTCTTTCACTCCCTCACTATCACTGGGACTCTGTACCCTTTGATGCTTCTAAAACATTCTCCTTCTTCCTCCCTACAAAACAAAACCACACACAAAAAAATTTGGAACTCCTGCAATTAAAGTAATTCACCACTAAACCTCCTTGTTATAATCATTTATAATCTTGGAAGTGTCACTAATACTTACTCCTTGAAGATTTTAGCTTCTTTTACTTTGTCCAGAACCATACCTATGACAATTCTTAATACTTTGTTGTCACATGGATGACTATTCCAAAACCTAGATTCTTCATTTCTTAAATATAAAAAATGAGTTTATTTTTCATGCTGCCACATCTATAACTTTATGATAATATCACATACTTTCTCATTACCAAAAATGACAAACCCTCCTCAGATCTCATTTTTAGTTACCCACCTCTGCATTCAACATTTCCTGTATTTCCAACTCCTTCTATCTAGTGCCTCAACTTCTATAATTCTTCAATGCCCATCAGTACCTATAATTCATATACCTTGCCTCCATTTGACTATTCTTTATTTTCCCCCTCTATATTGTTCAGACACCATGGCTCAAGTTATAATCATCCCTTCCATTCACCTCAAGTGTTTTGTACTTCTCCCTCTCTTGCTTCCACTGACTTGGTTAAATCAAGTGTTTTTACTACTCTACATGTGGAATTGACCAGAGAAAAACCAAGTGTGTTGCCTGATCTCATAATCAAGTGTATCCACTGACTTCAAGTGAATCCTTCATGGCAGCCTTTCAACACTTCCTCACAAGCAATTATTTAATAAGGTAATCTCTCCTCAAAACTCTAGCCCTTCCTCCCCAGTAGTTATGACCAACCGTTTCCTTTTCATCAAGAAAACAAGAGAAGTCAGAAAAGTTCTACCATTTGCCTTATCTATTCACCCACGTATATTTGTGCCTTACTTTCCTCTCTGTTGTGATGGTTGAGTATCTAAAATCCTAGCTAAAGATAATAATACTGTGATACAGGACTTCAAATGCATGTTATTAATTCCGTCATGAAAATCCTGATTCCCATACTGACCAACTAAAACTCTTATTTTCATTTATGTTCATATACTCCATAATCATGGAAGTGAAAATGATAAACTGTCATTTAACACAAATTTATCCTCACTTCTATAACAATCATAAAGGCACACAATCTATCACTGATGAATGAAATTTCAGGATAATAAATTGTCTCTGACACCTGAGATTCCTCTATCTTTATAACCCCACCAACTAATTCAACTATTTCAATTTCTATGAAATAGAGTTCTTTTGGCCTTCTCTACTTATATTTTCTTTTAGACTGATTTCTTTTCAGTAATGTCATTAGCTGTGGTTGTTGGTAACAGTCAGCAGGAATAAGAAGACAAACAATTAAGGTGAGTTTAATCAAGGCCCATTTTCAAAAATATGGGCAAGGCTTATGGTAAAAAATATAGCAATGCAATATCCCAGGACTAAGATCGGCAGACTACCCTTCATCCTGAAAAAGATAAGGGGCAATTGCTGTCGGGGAATAGTCCACAGCGGCATTGCTAGGCAGAGGTTTTTACTTTCGGTTTTGACTGGGGGCTTTCCAATGGCTGGGGCTCTCCGGAGGCGGAGGGATCGAGGTCACAGGTCGCAGTAAACAAGATGGCGCCAGGACCCCGCAGTGAGTCTGCCTGCCAGCCTGCTGCGTAACACCTCACCTGATTGGCCGAAGGACGCGTGCCCTCCACGTGAACAGAGACCGGATTGGTGTGCCTGATGCATGGACTCTAGCTTGCTTCTGATTGGTCACATTTTGTATCTAAGCCACGGGTGTAAGGAGGAAGCTCTCTCTCTCTCCTTTCCTCCTTCCTTTCTACCTCTGTCACGTCTACTTTTTCTAATAAAAAGTCTACTGAAGACCGATAAGCGTCATTCGTTCTTTTCTCGCCTGAGAAAGTGTCGTCGCGGGCCCTGTGTTGAGTCTGCTGGCCAGACTCCCCCGAGACGATCGCGGCAAATTGCAATAGCAGAACTCAAAGAACTCAGTGGAGGGGGACAACAAGAAGGGACAGAGAAGCTGGCGCCGTGGCTCAATAGGCTAATCCTCCACCTTGCGGCGCCGGCACACCGGGTTCTAGTCCCGGTTGGGGCGCCGGATTCTGTCCCGGTTGCCCCTCTTCCAGGCCAGCTCTCTGCTATGGCCAGGGAGTGCAGTGGAGGATGGCCCAGGTGCTTGGGCCCTGCACCCCATGGGAGACCAGGATAAGTACCTGGCTCCTGCCATCGGATCAGCGCGGTGCGCCGGCTGCAGCGGCGGCCATTGGAGGGTGAACCAACGGCAAAAGGAAGACCTTTCTCTCTCTGTCTCTCTCTCTCACTGTCCACTCTGCCTGTCAAAAAAAAAAAAAAAAAAAAAAAAAAAAAAAAAAAGAAGGGACAGAGAATCCAAGGACTCTCTCCTCCCTGCCTCTTTATCTCTTTTCAGCACCTCTCATTCACAAAATCCAACTAGAAGCCACATGACCAGAGAGGTGGTCTGCTAATGGAGTTTACATAGGTCATTCACCCAAAGCATGGACTGGAAGCAAAAAAAGTGTGGAGAACAGATCTGGAGCACCAAACGTCATCATTGGGTAATTACAATCTCTTAGCCAATTAAGTGCTTTTCACAGATGGTTCCCAGCTCAAACAAACTACTCAGGTCACAGTGATAAAATTAGCATGTTAAAGAAACAGCATACAGCCTTCAGGTCACATTGCTAAAAGACATTTAAGATGTAGAATCAGACAATCCTCCTAGATAAATTCCTAGGAGGATTTCTGTAATTTTTTCAGGTTAAAAGTTAATCATGACTATGTTCATAAATGTGACCAACAATATGGCTAACAGAGTACAGGAATCTTTATTAAATAAATCCCATTCTTTGCATCTAAAATACAAATTCAGTGGGTTTCTGAACTGAAAAGACAGCTCCTTCTGTTCCTTTGCTCTTTCCAACCTTGCTCTGTCCCTGCTCCCATTCCAGGTCACTGTTCAGCATACTAATGCCAAGCCTGCTTTTACCCAAAGTGCCTGCTTCGTATGCTGTCATATATATACTGCTTGTTGGATCCCAGCCAGTGGAATTAAATGAAATGGTTTTCTGTCAGACTGAATACTAATTATGTCTTCATGCCAAAGCTAGGTCTGCATAATGACATCATTTGCAAGTAGGTTGGAGGTTTGAAGCTCAAAAAGTTTGTTCTGATATTTATGGATGTAAGCAAAGTGGTGTTATGCTGTTTAGTGTGTTTTGCATTGGTTTGTTAATTTTAGATATTTGGCTCAAAAACTTTAAGGTCTTCTCTGGGCAACATGGCATATTAAGTAAATTTTCCATTGCTTAAGTCAGTTGCCCTCCCACTGCAAGACCTCAAACCTACAACTCACTTTTCTAGGGTAGTCTTTGGGACATTAATTTTTTTATATTTTCAAAGACCTGAGAACCTCTGAGGTTCCCCTTCCAATCATTCACAAATGCCTAACCTGAAAATATATCTTGTTTCCTGGAGCATCATGGTTTATACTTGTTGGTACTAATACTCCCTTTTCTTCTCAGAAACGTCTCATTTTTATGTATAAATTAGATGAACACGTCACCAAGATGCCAACATTTTCAATATTTGGTTCACTATTTACTCTTTGAATGTTGGCATCCAAAATCTTTCAGAAATAATTCTTTTCCTTTACATGAGGCTTGAATATCTTGCGGTATTCACTGTGCTCAATTAGCTAAATGACAAATTAAGTCCATGTTGTCCTAATAATGAGACGAACTCCAAGGCCCTGATTTTCGTCTCAGAGTTGGGCTTTAAACAATGCATTTCTATAAGGGTAACTTTACTCATGGGAATAAAAACCCAAGGAACAGCGTTGAGGATGATCCACTAGAAGATCCAGGCCTGGGGAAAACATACGCGCTATCTGATCAATTCAGCACATGTATGATGCAACGCAGTCTAACCAAGTTTAAGACATCATGCTAGGGATGTGAGGCACAGAAAGCCTAAGAGGTGAATTTTTCACTCCAGTGTCTCATAATTATATGGAGTAATGGAAAGAGAATCAGGCTGGTTGTCGTATGTCATTTTTAGGTCAATCTGCATTAGTCTTTATTGTCCTGACCTTGGCAAGCAATTTAAGATATTAGACATTGAATGACAGGAATGAAATAGACGACCAGAAGTATACACAGCCTTTAAAACTATTTCCTATGGTCCAATAGCCTTTAAAACTATTTCCTATGCTTGGGCCCCTGCACCAGCATGGGAGACCAGGAAGAAGTTCATGGCTTCTAACTTCAGATTGGCACAGCGCCGGCCATAGCGGCCATTTGGGGAGTGAACCAATGGAAGGAAGACCTTTCTGTCTGTCTCTCCCTCTCACTGTCTATAACTCTACCTCTCAAATAAATAAATAAAATATTTAAAAAATAAATAAATATATAAGTAAATAAAAGTAAAACTACCTTCTCATTTTAGCCCAGAATATATTCAGGTTAGGATAATTATTTAACTCCACAAATATGCCATTATTAAACAAATGTACTTAGAAATGCTGTCATCCGGCAGCCTGATCCCTGAACATTATGACATGTTCCACTGATTTTTATGGTGGCAGTAAGAAGTCAGGAACTTAGGCCACTGGTGATTTTTAACCTAAATAGTTGACCTGTAATTAGACAACACTTTCTCCAAATGTGTGATCTTTACCGCCTAATCTCCCACAGAAGTCCTTTATATGACCCATATCTATGTTTAACTGAGAAGATGTTTATGTTCAAGTTTTTTTACAAAAGCAAGAAGCATAGTCAAGTAAGTAAATGTCAACAAGGTTCAAGGCAGAGAAAAATGTGGTCTCAGGTCAAATATCCAGACCAGTGCCCAAGGAAACCCGGTGGCAATCCGATACTAACTCTGTTGTCAAAAATGCCTTTCTCACACTTGCTTTTACCACTATAGCTACAAGGCATGAATCCAGGACTTGACAAACCTCTAACCTTTTTAAGTTCATGTTCTGATCTACCTGGGGGAAAAGTCATCTATGCAAGAATTTCATTGGTATTGATTATATGATTCTGATCCATCATGAGAGTAATCATTAGATGCTTTAATTGCACTAGTCCATAGTCAATGTGTACTTGATTTTGTGTGATTGTTTTTCTTATAACTCAGAATTTTAACCCTTTAGTACCCCTAGATTTCCTGAAAAGAAAGCCAAGCTGCTCACTAGAGCTAGTGAATTCACTGAACTTTGCATGAAGACGGTACAGACAATGGGCTTAGCCTAGAGGTTTAGGTCTGTATCCTATATCGATGTGTCTGGAATTACTTCTTGGCTTTGGCTCCTGACTCTAGCTTCCCTCCAGTACAGACCCTGGGAGGTAGCAGGTGATGGCTCAAGTAACTGGGTTCCTGCCACCCACATGGGAGGAATTGGCTTGGCCTAGTTCCAATTGTAGTAGGCATTTGTGGAGTCAATTATCAGATGGGAACTTTCTCTGCCTCACAAATAAATTAAAAAAAAAAAAAGATGATAGTATGCACAGTTGGGTTTTATTTTGATGCCCATTCCATAAAAGTAATGTTTTTTTTTTAAAAAACAAACTAAGATATCCAGAGAGAGTTGGTCAACAACTAGGAAGCCAGGTCAAATGTGCAATGGTTCATTATCAAAGATTACCTGAAAATAGTATCACTAGCTTCAAACATTTCAAGATCCAACAGATAGGGAAAAAACGTTCAATGTGGAAAAAACTTCTGATCCTTTGTGCAGTCTTAGGATGAAATGCACCCTTTGGGAAAACCTGATTCTCTATTACCTTGCTCCAAAAATAATTTAAAATAGTTCACAGATAAACAAAACATTACCAAGTATAGACAAGAGGATATGGATGACTGATTCGTGATCAGCCTTGTGTTTCGGTGATCACAGAACTTGATATTATGGAAGGAAATTCTATGTGGAAGAATGACCTAAATACAGAACAGTCCCTGAATCTTAGTGTTAACAGTGAGTTAACCTCTGGACTAAATATCTTACTGAGATGCAGGAAACACTTCTTTAATAATCCTGAAACATAATCATCAATACTGGTGGTTGTTGTGTTACTGCCTTTTTTGGTCAGTAACTCCTGGAATTGTCTGTTCTGCTGAGTGCTACTAATTGTAACAAAATTTTTCTTCTTTTGTTTTTAATTAAGCTAAAAGCTACCTCTCTGCAGCTTAACTCCACTGTTCTGAGCTATGTTGTCTCTGGAATGACCCCGAGAAACCTGCTCCTCTTAAAGAGGTTTCTAGTGGCAGAAGACAGCCATTTCCCGATGAATAGTCTCTTGTACACGCTTTACAGACTGGGCTTCAAAGCCAAGTGAAGTTGAGCTTGAATCAGGATTCACAACACACTTATAATTGGAAAATAATATCTATTTTAAAAGTTATTGTGAACATTCGAAAGAAACTGAATTAGGAATAATAAAAAAATAAGCACACAACTTAGTGCAAATATGTGTTCAATAAATTCTCCCCTTCATCCTCAGAAATCTGATGTATTGCTTAAATGTTCTAGATTCTAGATTCCTTTTTATTATATCAGAAACCATTAGGCCTATTAGAATTCTGTTATAATGAAATATTTTTTAGATGACACATATCAATGGCAGTACTTTTCAACTCTGTGAATGATACTATATAATACTCATTTTGTATTGCTCTCTTTATTGTCTTCAAAATACATTAATAGGAAATTACCATAGCTACAAAAATAATTTTAAAAAATCAATATCATAAGTGAAATATAAATATTATACTTTTAAAAGATAATAAAATGATGTTTACTTCAATATGTAAACACTTGCATAAGATTATAAGGGCAGATATATTAAAGAAAAGAGACGATTTCACATAGCCATAAGATCTCCATCAGTGCATCAACTTCAAGGAATGAATGAGATGACTATCAATGACATTTTCTGCAACTAAAAATAGCTACTAATAAAGTTCTGATGTCCATATAAAATCAGGCATTTTATATGTCATAGTTGTATCCCTGGAAAGTTCAATACATTATTAATACCTATCAAAAGCATCTTGAGTTTTTACACTACACAAATTGAAGTGTTAAGCTCAGATACTGCTAAGCAATTTTTACTTATAATAATATTCTTTAGGACCCTTGAAGGTCATGAATGATGTCTGTTCTTTGGAGCTGGGATCTGGCTTGTACATTTGAGGATGTTGGTACTGCTGGCCAGTAATGCTCACTGCATCAAAACCACTGGGAAAATAAGAATGTGCATCTACAAATTTCCGAAACAACCCCACTGAGGAACAGCTTTTAAGGCTTCCATATCTACCTGTATTTCTATTCTTTATCCGAGTCATTTTGGGGGGGAGCAACTACAGAATCATTGTGGAATGATATACCTGGCAGAGTCTGTTTTTGAAGTAGTGCCATTTCTTTCAGAAACATCCTCAATTTTACTCTTTAGAATAAGTCATAGCTGTCTTAGGTAATTTGCATTAAAACTAAATTCAGTATCTTGAATTTATTTTTGCTAAATTCATTTTCTTTATTTCAGTCCACCTTTTCAGTAGATCATTTTGAATCTTGACTCTGACATGTCATATTATCTCTTCCTGGTTTTCATCAGCAGTAAATTAGATAAGCGTTTCTTATTCATCTTTGTCTAAGTTGCTACTGAAAATGAGGAATCAGAAATAATGCATGACAGACCTTTGTCAAATTTGACCGGACACTTCCCCTCATGTTGACGCAACTCATTAGATAGCACCCTTTTATTAATAAGCATAAAGCTAAAAGAGACAATGAAAGACATGACCAATAGCCTTGCTAAAACTGTGACAAACCACAACCATGTTTCTGTACATGTCAAATTAATAATATTATCATCTACATCTAACCTCAGGGTAAAATGCTCAGTAAATTTATGTTGCTTTTAGTGGCAACAATTTTTTTTTCCTGAATTATTTCCCATACCTAATAATTCTGAAATGCCAGGGACAGGACAAATCGCAACTTTTCTATCAAATCATTAGCTTCACTCATAATGAACATGCTTGTTGATCCACTGAAACCTGGGGGTCTCATTTCTTTATTTGGGCTCTTTGTTCCAGCTGCTCTCCCTTCCTCGACCCACATTATCTAGAAAATGCTTGCTCATTAGTTTTCCCAAGATATGGCCAAATTTTCAGATATTGCTTGTGGGTTGTTTTTTAAATTTCTTGTCCACACTTCTCCTGGACAATTATGCTTTATTGGGAGATGCCTTGTGATTATCCACTCTCTTTACTGACCAATCGCTATCCTCACTGAGTACAAATTTCTTAAGAGGACTAGGTCTGATTCACCTTTATATCTGTAGCATTTGGAGCATGCTTGGAATCTTAAAATTTACTATTTATCTTGCTATTCCACATCCTCTTACTTGTATCGCCCTTCTCTGGGCTTTCAGTGTAACCCATATTACATACTTCCATCCAGAATTTGTTGAGCAAGCATAAACACATAAATAGAGAATTGTACTCTTATCAGTTGATTTTACAAAATTTAAAACACTTCTTTCGCACATTTGCCTCTTTCTTTCGGCAGGTACTCTGACATCGCTCTCACTCATTCAAAGCTTTGTATTTCCAATAGGGATTTATCATAGCTTGTTTACCCTTTCTCTAAGGGATTAAATTTCACTCTTTTCTTCTTTTTTCTCTTCTTTTCCATGGTCACAATGCATCTTTGTGTAAATATATTTATACACTAAAATGCTTATTTTAATATAAAACTGCGCATATTCTCAGCAATGAGACTGCTCAGCCAAATAGCATATCTTAACAAATGCTGCTGCATTTCTTTAAGAAAATCCTGCAAAAATTCACATTTATATTAGCAATACATGACAGAACAAATTTTTTACCCCACAGCATTCCAGCAAAAAGGTATAATCATTCTTTTAAATGTTTGCCAGTCTGATACTCACTTTAAATTGCATTTCCCTGATAATGGCTAAATTTAAGCATTTTTCATATATTTATTGTGCATCCAGATTTGCTCTTTCACAAGCTGACTAGTCATATCCTTTATGCACATGTGTAATTGGGCTATTTGTCACTTTTATCAATTTATAGAGGTTCTTTATGAGTTATTAACATTAAATTGTTATCTTCTTGCTGGGAAATATTCTTATATCTAATATCTTTCCATTTATTTTCTATAGAGTATTATTTGCCAAAAAATTTTTTTATGCTTCCAAATATGTTCATTTGTTTATTACTTCAATATCATGTTTAGTTAAGAAGTTCTTTCCCGAGCCTGAAACACGTAACTTCCTTTTCTAATTTTTTTTAAAAATATTAATATTTGTAATCATTTAAAGATATATTGTACATAAAGAAAAGTATTCCATTGTTTCAAAATTAAGTGTTTTCATTAAATCATGCTCATTTACAAATACAAAGAAATAAATTTAACTGCACTTTCCCTTTCAATTATAGCCATTAATATTTTGAGATACAAAAATAAATAAATCTATCACATCTACTCAAACCAATTTTCAGAATTCATACAGCATGTACAGTATATCTTGATTTTAGTCAGTTGCTTCATACTGTGATCATTTATAGAAGTAAAATATGACAATTGTGAGAAAATAAAAAATGCAGAAAAACAAATACAGCAAAAATTGGGATCAGACTCCACACTTGTGATGGAAGCCATTGTTTTTGTGTTGATGCAAGTGTTGCTGTTTCACGGAAGGTGTTGATTGTTGTTGGATTGCCTTTTCCTTTGTCTTCAAAATTCAGAAGTTTGACTGAATTATAAGTTTATTGTGAAATTATAAGTTTATTATAAGTATATATAATATAAGTTTGTGCTGAATTATAGACCTTCTTTGCCCGTTATTGCTTAGTTTTTTGACTTATTATATCTACTCTCAGAATTTAGGGTAAACTTTCTAAGTTTGAAGATTGATCTTATAACTATTCTAGTTTCATTCTCAGAAAATGTATACTTGATTCTAATTCTAATTCTCTATTGTTATTTTAAATTTCCTTACATAGCTTGTAAAATTATTCTCAGAATGATACTACCTGTTACATAATTCACAATCCATTATCTCAGTGCCTTTCTTACTCTATATACCAATAAATATTGTAATTCTGCTATTGCTGTTAAAATCTTCTTGTATTTCTGGTAACTTCATCTTAACCATCTCCCTTTTCATTTTATTCTGTATTCATTCATTTTATTCTACCTTTTGGGTTTATTTGTTTTATTCTTGCAGAGGGGGTACTCCTTAACACTTGATTTCATTGGCAATTCCACATACCCATATGCATTTCTTAAAATATTAATTTATTCATTTGTAAGACAGAGTTACAGAGACAAAAGGAGAGACAGAAAGATCTTTCATCCACTGGTTCACTTCCTGAAATGCCACAAAGACCAGAAATGGTCAAAAGAAATAGTCAAAAGCCAGGAGTTCAGAACTTTTGGATCTCCCACTGGATACAGGGGCACAAGTAATTGGGCCATCTTCCACTGCTTTCCCAGGCACATTAGCAGTTAACTGGCTCATAAGCAGAACAGCTGGGAAAAGAACCTCCATCCATATGAAATGCCCATGTCACAGGAGGCAGCTTAACCCATTAAGACTTGATGACAGGCCAGGTTGTGCAATTTTATCCAGATTCACACATATATTATTTTCAGTGTCTACCTGTGAATATTAAAAATACTATGTCCTTTTCAATATGCATCTTATTGAGATACCTTTTCTTCTTTATCTTTGAATGAGAACAGATACGCTGAGATTCAGAATTGTCCAGTTCTTTGGCCATTTGTCCACAGCAGCTGAACCCTCTTTCCAGACACATGGCTGAAGGGCCAATTGCATCTTGCAACAAGCCGGACATCAAGCAGAGTTTCATCTAGTGATCCAATGTTCGTCCACTGGACCATGAGAAAGCTTCTCCAGTGTTCACTGTCTGGTTATCAGGAACTCCAAAAATATGGAGTGTTCAGCAAAACAAAGTCACCATTTATGATGTGCTCCAGGGGTCTTCTTTCTCTGTATTATAGAAATATTTCTTCCTAAGACATAGTGCAGTCTGTGTACCCCGCTCCTAACATGACTCTTCCCCAGGAAGGTTAGATGTGCTATTGGGTTAAGACAGGTGCTTAAGGTGTGGCAACTGGGAAGGGCTGGAAGTGCCTACCGGCTACTTTAAAAAGACACTTCCCCCCCAGTAGTGCTGACGTTCTGGTTAGCGTGGCCCTTGTAATTCTGAGGTACAAATTAGAAAGTAGAAGGAAGAGAATGTATTTAGCAACCTCTTCTCAACTGCCGAGGCTGCTGTTTCTGAAATCTGGACGCAAGTGAATCTTTACTGTATCCTCCTGATCCAGTCCAAATAATCTTGAAAGATCCTGACATGTCTTTCTGGAGGGCGGTTACATCTTTACTGTCATCCTGAATCTGTGCCTCTAGAGGAAGGCAGTCTTTCTTCCCCACGTATTTGGTTTTCAAAATTAGGAATTCAGAAAGCTCCCTTCAGGCTCCTCAAGTCAAATGTCATGCTTGTGCAGGCTCCCGTAATTGCGAATTAATCAAAATTTTCTTACTTTTTCCATAAGTTTGGTAGACAAGATTGCAACAGATGAAAAGTGAGTTCTCTGCATTGGAGGCTATGTCCTCGCAAGAAGCCTTTCTGTGTATTTCCTAACTGTGGTTTGCAAACCATCACCTGGCTAATTCCCATGAATTCACTAAAATATTCACAGACCACCGCTGAGAACAACACATCCACAGATGGGAGGTGAACAAGAAAGATCACACAGTGCTTTCTCCGGCAATCCACAAGAAACTAGGGGAGGCAGCTATTAAACAAATGAAATGAAGACACACACACCACAAACTCTTCAGAGCTGACTCCAACTGAAACATGCCTTCTGATTTTCGGCAGATAAATAATAAAGAGAAGGGCTTGGAATGCACAGTCTACAGCACTGTTCTATCAACCACCCACATGGTGTCCAACAGAACAGTTCTCCCACAGTCAAATCCATTAATTTTTTCCCTGTATTCCAATAGAAGAATGAGAGAGTTTGCTACTGTGACAACTGTCTTTGGCTTTTGCCCGTTTTCGTTTTCCTTTCTGCATTAGTCACCGCTGACCTAATGGGCCCTCACTTAGGCTTTCTCAGGAGGTTTTCTGTAGTGTATTTAAGCTTCCCTTGCCTGCAAAAGAGAGCTTTGACACCTGTTGTCCGCATACCTGCCTCCTCTCACAAGATCTTATCAGCTCGCAGGCAGCAGATTGTCACTGAAGTGTGTTATGAAATTGTTCCTTTTCCTTCTCCACACACAGGTTTAAAAGAAAAAGAAGAAAGGAAGAAGGAGGAAGGCTGGGGAGTGCCATTATGCTCTTAAAATGGTATATATCAAATTTGTTCCATATATATATATATATACCTACACACAAGTATTGTTTTATATATGTATGTATATAAATTATAAATATGCATGCATATATGTATATATGTTTTGCATAAATAAAAAGAGAATAATAAAGAGAATAATCAGATTTTTATTTTTCACATAAAATGGATAACATGGCAACTTCCAAATAACATTTGACATAAATCTCATGAAAAGAGGTAGAAACCCAATTATCACATTTATAAACCACAAAAAGAGCACTACTTGATATTTGTAAAGGCTTTGTTGACTTTGGAATTTAGTTTTCCTGACACTAACCTATACATAAAATTGTTATATTTGTATATGTGTGCTTTGTTGAGTTGATTTTTATAATTTTGTCACATTGTATACCAAACCATTGGGAAACACATTGACTTGTTAGATCATCCCATTTTTCTCACGATTATTATGTACAAAGTACACAGATTCTCATCTAATGGAATCTCTTTTCAATCTTTAATTATGTTATTTTAGAGTTTATGGACTTAGGATAATGCTTACACACTCGTTAAATTTTTAAATCAAATCTATAAAAAGTTAATAACATGAGCCTAAACAATATTTAATGTGGAAGTTCAGAAATGTGTGAATAAGAGTACCTTAATACAATTCATAGGGAAAAGTGAAAGATATGTGTATTTTCATGCAAAAAAATTAAGTACACAAAGATTTTTTTCATAATATGCATTTTCCACATACTTTTTGAATCACCCTCACATAAGTGCTGAATTGGTGAAGGCAGATTTTGCCAGGACTCCATTTGTATAAAAATAGACACAAAATTTATCATGCAAGAAAATCCTAGTTGTTGCAATATGGAAGCATTTGGAATGTAACATGCTATCTACCATGAAGATTACTTCTTTCCCACCTCTGGTTTTTTGAATTTACCAGAGAGAAAGAACTGCAAGTGAAAGAGGAAAAAAAAAAAACAGACATTTTCCTAAATCATATGAAAACACAAAGTGACACAGTGTACTGTTTTGGTTAACAAAGGGAAAAGGAGAGGGAGAAGAAGAGAGAAAAAGAGAAAAAGAGGAAAAGAGGGAGAGAACATTTCAAGTGAAAATTAGTGTTGCAAGTCATTCAACATACAAAATTCAGTGATTTTTTTTTTTACTATATGTGCAAGCTTCTGCATTGATCACCATTATCTAATTATGGAATACTTTTATCATCTATAAAAAGAAGCCCCACAACCATTAGCATTCAATACTCAACACTCATCTTCCCAGGCCCCAGCAATGATAGTTTCTCTGTATGGATTTTTCTCTTCCACACATTACAAATATGAGATCACATACCATATATCCTTTTTATGTGTTTTCTTTTACTCAACATAATGTATTAAAGATCGTCCATGTATCAGACCTTTCTTCCCTTTTATTGTTGATTCACATTCAGTTATGCACATAGATTTAGTTTATCCACCCAGCAGTTGGGTGTATATTTACATTGTATTTCCCTTTTTTCACTATTAGGAACAATACTACTCTGTACTCTATATTTTCAGTTCTTTAGATTGTATATCTAGAAGAAGGATTGCTGAGTTACATGGTATATTCAGGTTTTCACTTTAGAAGAGCTGTGAGACTTTCCAACATAATACATATTTTATATTCCCATCAGCAATTTAAAAATTATATAGGTATTCACCAAAAGATTGTCTGTCTTTTTGATTATAGTAAACCTATTGAATATAAATTAATATCTCACTATACTTTTGATTTACATTTTCATAATCACTGTTGATTTGAACTTTTCATGGGATTCTTCTCTAGATACTGGCTCAAAACCATTGTTCATTTTTAATTGGCTTGTGCCTTTTTATTATTAAGCTTTAATAGTTTCTATATGTTTTGGATATGAATACCTTGCCACATGTAATATTTTCATTTTGTGCTTGTCTTATCATTTTTGATAGTGTCCTTGGAAACACAAAAACTTTAATTTTCATGAGGCAAATTTCTTCTCTTATTTGTGTTTCTGGTGTTATAACCAAGACATAATTACCCAATCCAAGGTCCAAATTTATTGTATGTTTTATTCTAAGTGTTTTATTTTTTTATTTTTATTTTTTTGACAGGCAGAGTGGACAGTGAGAGAGAGAGACAGAGAGAAAGGTCTTCCTTTTCTGTTGGTTCACCACCCAATGTCCGCCACAGCTGGTGCGCTGCAGCCAGTACACCACAATGATCCGAAGCCAGGAGCCAGGTGCTTCTCCTGGTCTCCCATGTGAGTGCAGGGCCCAAGTACTTGGGCCATCCTTCACTGCCCTCCCAGGCCACAGCAGAGAGCTGGGCTGGAAGAGGGGCAACCAGGACAGAATCAGGTGTGCTGGCGCCGCAGGCGGAGGATTAGCCTATTGAGCCGCGGTGCCGGCCCTTCTATGTGTTTTATAATTTTAGCTCTTCATTTATGCTTCTTTTATCCATTCTGACTTAATTTCTAAATGATGTGAAGTAAGGGCTGATTTCATTCTGCATGTGCCTATTTAATTTTCCCAGTACTGTCTGATGAAAAACTATTCTTCCCACATTGAGTTGTCTTGATATCCTTTCCTAAAATTAATTAACCATAAAAATAAGCACTTATATCTGTATTCAAAATTCTATTCATTAAACTATGCTTCTATCCTTATGCCAGAACCACATTGTCTTGGTTAATGTGACTTAGTAGTAAGCTGTTTGGTTCAGGAATTTTGGCTGGTCCTCGCTGACCAACTTCATGGCTTTGATTTAATGCCTGACAATGATGTCTTAAGTACCACATTTGATTGCTAAACTGTTTATTTGTGTGGTGGTGTTGTTACAGAACTGATGGCAGGAATGGGTGATGGCATGGACCAATTACAGACAGGGTTTGAGATGACTGACTGCTTTAGAAGTTCTCCATCCAGAGATTATTCTCAAAATTTATTACTTTTTTTTTTCCTTTTTTTAAAATACCTGTATGCAGTCTGGACACTTACCAGGAGTTACTTTGATAGATAATGTTTAAGCTATTGTTATACAAATCTGACAATGGAGCTAAAATCAATCCCTGGAGAAATCACCGTCTCTTCAACAAATAATGCTGGGAAAACTGGGCCTCCAGGTGCAGAAGTACAAAGCAAGACCCCTACCTCACACCTTATACAATAATCAATTCAAAACGGATCAAGAATCTAAATGTATGACCTGATACCATCATATTACTAGAAGAATACTGGGGAAGCTGCACGGCATTGGTATAGGCAGACTTCTTGGAAAAGACAGCAGAAGCATAAGCAATGAAAGCCAAAAGAAACAAATGGGATTTTATCAAGATAAAAGGCACCTGCTCAGCAAAGGAAATGTCCTACAAAATAAAAAGTCAATGCACAGAATGAGAGAAATATTTGTAAACTAAGCAACTGACAAACGATTAATATTCCAAATCTATGAAGAGGTCAAGAAACTGAACAGTAACAAAACAGTTAAGAACTGGGCAAAGGGCTTGAACAGGCATGTTTCAAAAGAAGAAATTGAAATGGCCAACAGACACATGAAAGAAATGTTCAGAATCACTATTCATCAGGGACATGCAAATCAAAACCATATGAGGTTTTACCTCAGCCTAGAAATCAACAAGTTTCAAATGCCTGTGAAAATGTGAAGAAAAAGGTTCCCTAATTCACTGTTCATGGGAATGCAAACTAGCACAACCATTGTCAAAGACAGTTTGGAGATTCCTCAAAAAATTAATATTAGATCTACTATATGACCCAGCAATCCCACTCCTGATAAGTTTCCCAAACAAAATGAAATCATACCAAAGAGCTATATCAAAGAGCTATCTGTGGTATATAGATATGATATGTATTATTATATATCATATTATATATATGATATATATTATATATGATATATTAATATATATATGATATATAAGCATATCAAAGAGCTATCTATGCCCCCTATGTTTATTGCAGCTCAAGTCACAGTACCTAAAATATAGAATCAACCCAGATGTCCGTGAACTGATGACTGGATAAATACATGGTATTTATTTACACACTATGGAATATTACTAAGCCATTAAAAAGAATGAAATCCTGTCTTTCACAACAAAATGGATACAACTGGAAACAATTATACTTAGTGAAGTAAGTTAGTCCCAAGAAGTCAAACACCATGTTTTCTCTGATCTCTGATAACTAATGGAGTATAAAAATTTAATATATTTTAGCAAAATTGACATTTTGAGAATTGTTTATAGCCCTTGTCTCCACTGTTGTGAAACAGTGTTCTTCTTTATTCTTCTTTTATCTTTTGTTGAATTCTTTACTTAGTGGTGGGTTAACCTTATGATTATAAAACAAAAAGAAAGTATGTTATTGAAAAATTTAAAAGAATAAGAAAGGAAGGAGAATTGAGGTTGGGAACATTGGCAGGAGGGAGGGTAGGGTGGGAAGTATCACTATGCTCCTAAATCTGTATATATGAAATTTGTTCACCTTATATAAATTTTAAAATGGTAAGCTTTGTTGTATGGTTTAAAAGTTACATTTGTGCTGAGCTGTCCTTGTCTCCTGAAAGTCTCTGGTCTAGGTTATATCATAGTTTGAGTGTTAAGATACACTTAAGTGAGCCTTTACTATTAATCTTATGGTCCACATATCTTAGCATTCTATGTACTAGCTTTTAAGGGGTCAGAAACTGAGAGAGAGCATGACCGTGAAAGTACAGTTCATGATCAGTCAAATGTCAGGAATAAAAAGCAGATCTTATGTAAGAGTAAACAGTACTGGCAGTAGGAATAATGTGGGAGGAATGACAGGAAGCTCTCAGCAATCAAGAGTAAAACATTCTCAAGCATGTGAGGCCAACCAGGAATGCGAATCAAAAAAGGGTAGAAGGGTTTCTTGCAGATAGCTGATGATGTGTGATATTTGTCTGGATGGTTATGTCCTAGATTACCTGAGATATCTGATATCATGTACCCACAAACATCAGGAGGTACTGGCCAGGGAATAAGCTCCTCCCCATACCAAGGGGTGGTCAAGGGCAATGTAACTGTCTTAGACCATGTCCCCCTAGGAGCAAATAAGAGGTACTGAGGGTCTCAAGACCTTCCAGGGGTCAGCTCTGTGGCATCACCAGTAAAGCTGCCACCCATGATGCTGGCATCCCATATGGACACTGGCTCATGCCGCAGTTGTCCCACTTTTGACCCAGCTCCCTGCTAATGGCTTGAGAAAAGCAGAAAATGGTGTAAGTGTTTGGGCCCCTGTCACCCATGTGAGACTTAGACGAAGCTCCTGGCTCTTGGCTTCAGTCTACCCCAGCCCTGGGCATTCCAACCATCTGGAGAATGAACCAGTGGATGGAAATCTCCTCCTGTGTGTCTCTCCATCTTTCACTATATCTGATTTTCAAAAAAAAATTATTTTAAAAGATCTTAGGTTATGAACTCTACTTGATCAGATATTTCATTGGCCATGGCTAGCTGGCTCACCTATAAGCAGTTTAGACCACCCTTGACTCAAGAAACAATACACAAAGATTAGGGTCTCTAAGATATCCAACAAAACTTCCCCAAGGAGGGTAGTTGGGGTGGGAGCCTAGAAGGATAGCAGGATTTATAGCACAGAAAGTTGATCTAAGAGAATCCTAGAACAAGCTAGTTGATGCTATAAGCAGAGGCAAAATATTCCTGCAACAGGACAAGCAAACTTCCTTGAGGTCCAGTGAAAAGTACCGAGTCTGCCAGTCTAGATCATCCAAGCGTTATGTGCATATTAGGTAGGAAGTCATCTTGTGATAATAAGATAATATATTAGCTAACATACCACAGTTTTTGAATTGGGACAGATTAGTCCTCCCCAACAATGTTCAGGTATCCCAATATTGGTTCAGTGATTCTGGATCCATTGGCATTTCCATTTAACATACATTTAGGTCCATTTTGTCCACTCTGCCAAAAATAAATGTTGGATTTTGAAAGATATTGTGGCCGGCACCGTGGCTCAATAGGCTAATCCTCTACCTGTGGCACCGGCACACCGGGTACTAGTCCTTGTCGGGGCACCGGATTCTGTCCCGGTTGCCCCTCTTCCAGGCCAGCTCTCTGCTGTGGCCCGGGAGTGCAGTGGAGGATGGCCCGAGTGCTTGGGCCCTGCACCCCATGGGAGACCAGGAGAAGTACCTGGCTCCTGCCTTCGGATCAGTGTGGTGCGCCGGCTGTGGTGGCCATTGGAGGGTGAACCAACGGCAAAGGAAGACCCTTCTCTCTGTCTCTCTCTCTCACTATCCACTCTGCCTGTCAAAAAAAAAAAAAAAAAAAAAAAAAAGAAAGAAAGAAAGATATTGTAATAACCCATAAAATAGTTTGGGGAATTTTTCACCTGAATAGTATTCATTCTTCTGATCCATGACTATGAAATGTTTTTCTATTTATATACATTGATCTACAACTTTATTCAACAGTGCTTTACAGTTTCAAATGGATGTCTTACATTAAATTTGTTCTTAATGATTTTACTTTCTGATGCTAGTTAAATGAGTTAATTTCATTTTCAGGTTGTTAATTACTAGTTTACAGAAATGCAATTAATGTTTGGATATTGATTTCCTCTCCCACAGTCTTGATGGTTTTTGTTTCAAATGCTCCAACAGGCAGTATGTAACTCTGTTTTAGCCTTTAACTTCCACTTGAAAAAATCTCCAAGGTTTGCTGGAGGTGAGATCCGGGGTCTTCTCAGGTCTGTCCTGGGCACATGCACAGCTTCCTACATGCACCCAGTTCTGAATGTGGGTTATAGCCTTCTGGATCTCCACAGCAAACCTCTCAAGGACACATCAGTCCCCGTTTTTCCTTCTAAGGTTTTGGTTAGCCTCTCTCATCCCAACTAGCACTGTGATCTCAGGCGGCTGCAATATTAAACATTTGCTATGATTTTTTGTTAAAATAAAGCCCTGTGGGAGGTTGGTAGTTTGCATCACAGAGCTTCAGGTCAGGCAGAACAAGGACAAACTAAAGATAGAGTTTTTCTAGACAGGTCCATTAGTGACCAATCTGTGGGAGTGGGCTCCTGGGATGCTCCAGACTCACTGTCCCCATTCCTACAGATGGTTTTCATAGCTGGCATAGTAATGTGATGACCCCAATTTCTTTTTCAGAAACTATTCCTCAGATTGTTGCAAGTCTTTAAATTCCAGGGTTTTGGAACTCTTATTTTGACTGCTTGCAATTGTTCTTTATGCCTGTGTGAAAGGCACATTATCAGAATATCTTACTCCACTTTATTAGAGAGAGCACAGGTGAGGTTTCTCTGGTACTTTTACGTGCAAAGTGTTAACCTGGATACTATTATGATCAAATACAATGAATATTCATTATCAACATATTCATGGTATGAGTATTTTTCTACATGTTATGCTGAAGCTGATGTCAATATTACCAAGAGATCATGTACAATTTTTTTTGAGAAGCAGAGATAAGCAGAGAATATCATCCATCAGTTTACTCCCCAAATGCCCATAACAGCCATGTCTGAGACAGACTAAAATCTAGAGCAAGGAATTCCCAAGTGGGTGACAGGAAGACAATTACTTGAACCATCATTTTTGCCTCCCAGCAACTGCAATAGCTGGAAGCTGGAGTCAGGACCTGGAACTGGGTATCCAAGCCAAGTATCCCAAACGGGGATGCAGGAATGTTAACCAGTATGTTAAGTGATCTATTAAATGATTTATGGAGGACGGTGCTGCGGCTCACTAGGCTAATCCTCCGCCTGCGGCACCGGCACACCCGGTTCTAGTCCTGGTCGGGGTGCCGGATTCTGTCCCGGTTGCCCCTCTTCCAGGCCAGCTCTCTGCTGTGGCCCGGGAGTGCAGTGGAGGATGGCCCAAGTTCTTGAGCCCTGCATCTGCATGGGAGACCAGGAGAAGCACCTGGCTCCTGGCTTCAGATCAGTGCAGTGCTCCGGCTGCAGCGGCCATTGGAGGGTGAACCAGCGGCAAAGGAAGACCTTTCTCTCTCTCTCTCTCACTATCCACTCTGCCTGTCAAAAAAAAAAAAAAAATGATCTATGGACAGGGTTATCACATATTGGTGGTATAAGCAAAAGTCCCTCAGGGAGTAGTTTCAGTGATATTTAAGAATGGTACAGTGTTAAATTATAGAGTTGTTTGTCTATGTTCTTTTAATTTTGCTTCCAATTTTATGTGTATGACAAAAATTTTTGAATATAAATATTACCCAATAAAATGTATCTAAAATACGGTCAGTATTGTCCAATATTCCTCATTATGCTAAGAGGATTAGAGACTTAGTAGCTTTACATTCTTCATTTGATTATTAAGAATATTTATACCATGATTTCATTTTATGATGTTGCAGTGAGAATGCATATGAATGTTTCTTGGGTATACCTTTGACAATTTCCTTAGTAAATATTCTAAAAGTGGAATTAATGGCTCAAAGTATATGAATATTTTACAAATTTACTATTCATTCTGCTTAGAAATAGGCTTCATTTTTCTGCCTCTGATCAAATACCTGGATGGACACATATATAAACATTAATATACTTATAAAAGTTGATATGATTATAATTTAAATTTTCAGTTTGTTAACCAAAGTGTTATTTCATTTTACTATGCAGATTTGCTTAACAGTTGTGTTGAATTTATTTTCCTAGGAGAGCTCGGCTTTTTATTGTAACTTAATTTCAGATTATATTTGAGTACTCATATTCTCATTGATTTGTAAGATCACTGAATATTTTTAGTTCTCTTTTCTAAAAAGTCAATGATTCATGTTTCATGACACTTGGTATTTAATTTGCTTTGGTATTTTAACTTCAAGTATCACTTTACCACATTTGCTTATACTTCAACCACTTCCATTTCATCAAACATCTTTTCACCGGTGTTCAAAATGATGTATAGAATTTTTTTTTACATTACTTCCTTTCTTAAAATAGAACTGTCTGTCTCAAAACCACCAAGGGTAATGGATTTCTCAGAGTTCAGTGTGTCATGAGCCTTTTTTGGGTTCCTAAAACCACTTTAAAACACACACACACACATACACACACCAAAAGATGAAAAGGAGATCTTCAGCATTCCTGGCTTTTTCACCAAGGAGAAAAAAATGGGGGAGAGAATGAGAACAGAAGGTGGAAATAGCAAACGGATACAAGTGTTATGAAGGAGCCTCACAATCATCAGGTCTCAGCTATAAGTAACTTGGAGAGAAATTCCATCTTAATAGCATTAAGTTTTTCAGTAGATGAAAGGTGGTGCTTTCTCATTTATTTGCATCATTTTAATTTCTCTCGACAATGTTATGTAGTTTTCATAGTGCAAGTTTTACACTACTGTTGGCAAATTTATTCCTAAAATTTATACTTTCTGATGTTATTGTTAGTTGTAATTTTATTTTGGGATTACTACAAGTGTATAAATGCATTTTTATATACTAACTTTGTATCCTTCAATCTTATTCAATGAATGTATTAGTTCTCATAGCTTTTTAGTAGATTCCTTAGGGTCTTCTCTCTGAAGAGTCACATCTTCTGCAAACAAGAGATAATTTTACTTCTTTCCAATTTTGATGAATTTTATTTCATTTTCTACCTTAATTGCCCTGAATGGAACTTCAGGAACAATTAAGTAGAGAAAGCAGACATCTCTCTCCTCTTGTTTGTGCTCTTGGGGAGAAAGTATCCAGTTAATAACTATGATGTTAATTGTGTGCTTTTCATATATGCCTTCATCATGTTGAAGAATTTCCTTTCTATTTCCAGTTTTTGAGTATATTTTGTAGCATAAAAGCATGCTGGATATTTTTCAAATGCTTTCTTTTCCCATTGAGATGATCATTTATTCCCTGTATGTTTTTCTAATATTGTGTATAACACTGCTGTGTTTTTGTATGGTGAACCAACTTCTTAACAGAATACACATTATCAAACATACATGGAATATATATTAGTCCTTAAAAAATCTTCATCAAGTTTAAAAAGACTACAGCTGTACAAAATGTGTTTTCTAATCACTTGTAATTAAATTAGGGTCTAGTGACAGATGAAAATTAGGAAGTTTACAAACATGTTAAAAATTAAACAACTCACTACTAAATAAGCAGTGGGCTAAAACAAGAATTTGAGATAAATCAGATTGAAAACTCACTACATAAAAACTGAGAGTGCACATAAAATAGAATGTAATAGATAATTTGTATGCAGGGATGCCTATAATAGAAAAGAACTCTCAAATCAAACCTTACTTCCAAGGTTAAGGGATTACAAAAGGAAGAAAAAATTAAACTCAAGGCCAACAGATGGAATTAATAAATGTTAAAGAAATAAATGAACTATACAACAAAAATCAATTAAAATAAGCTCAAAAAATATATGCATAAATTGAGAGGATGATGCTAAAAAATTATACAGAAATGCAATGGAACAAGAATAGTCCAAAAAACTTAATGAAATGATGATTTTGAAATATTCATACTTCCAATTTTAAAGATAGCTACGAAGTTAAAATGGGCAAGACAGAGTAACACTGTCATAAGGATATATGTCGATCTCAATAGAGGGAGAGAGGAGGAAGGTTGTGATGAAAGGAGAGGAACAGTGGTTGCTAATGAGTAAGGAGTCTCTTTCAGTGGGAGATCAATAATACTTACAGTTAGTTTGCAGTAACTGTTATGCAACTATGTGAATACACCAATAACTAGTGGATTGTCCATTTTTAAGATTCGTACATAACATACAATTTGTCTCTTAAAATGTAAAACAAAAAAGACAAAATCTCTCTGCGCTCTTCCCACATTTTCTTAATCATGAAAAACATACATACATCACCATGAACACTACTTTATCTCTCTTCCCCCTAGTTTCTAGTACTGACATAGCCAACCTCTACCACACAGTATCTTTATGTTATAAAATTTCTGTTTTCTTCATGGTGTTCCTAGTTATTGGCAGTTTCCAAAGCATGCAGTTTTCTCTTTATTTTAAGACTGTACTAGACATATTCAAAAAGTTCACAAATAAATTTGTATTATGGAAAAACCATGTATGACTTTCAAAATATTTTTGCAGCAAAATAAACTATCTTTTAATTTCATTCTCCAAAGATTTTTTGAATTACTCTTGTACTTCATGCTGGCCATATCAAATTTCCTCTGAGGAGGTCAGGAACTTCTCTTCGGTAAGCATTCTACAGTCTTCAGCAATTAATTACATTCTCCAGACAATGGAGGAAAATATAAAAAGGATTCTCATAATGCATATTGTGAAAAAACTATGTATAGATTTCAAAATTTTTGCACCAAAATAAATTCATACTAACATGTCACAGCATATATGAACAAAATATACCATGAAAGCTAAGACATCATTTTTGAAAGAACCTCTATCAGAACAGCATGAATTTTGCTAAAATAGAATAAATAACAAATCCCAAACTTATAGTGAATCAATCAATCTCGCTCTCTCTCTCTCCCTGCCCCTCTCTTCTCCCTGCCCCTTCTTTTCTCCCTCTCCCTCTCTCTCCTCCTTCAAATAAAAGATTTTAAAAAAATACAATGAAGCATGAGTGGAAAAATGGTGAAATCATTTATGCCTTACCAAAAGTTTATAGAGAAAATACCCCACAGAAATCAGAAGTTTAAAATGGATAATTCATTTTTTTTGACAGGCAGAGTGGACAGTGAGACAGAGAGAGACAGAGAGAAAGGTCTTCCTTTTCTGTTGGTTCACCCCACAATGGCCGCTGCGGCTGGCGCACCGCGCTGATCCGAAGGCAGGAGCCAGGTGCTTCTCCTGGTCTCCCATGCAGGTGCAGAGCCCAAAGACTTGGGCCATCCTCCACTGCACTCCCAGCCACAGCAGAGAGCTGGCCTGGAAGAGGAGCAACCAGGACAGAACCGGTGCTCCAACCAGGACTAGAACCTGGTGTGCCAGTGCCGCAGGTGGAGGATTAGCCTAGTGAGCCGCTTTACCGTCCTGGATAACTCATTTTAAGAAGGGACGTGATGATACTGAAGATGATGCCTGCGGTAGCAGACCATTCACATCAGTTGTTGGAAAAAAAAGTTAATATTTTCATGTTCTTGAAGTGGACCAAAAATTAACAGCCCAAATAATAGCCAACACTATCATAGACAACTCAAATGGGTCAACTTACATGTTTGAAAAATCAGAGTGGAATAATGTTTTTCATCAATGGGTACCAAAAAAGTTGCCCCCAAATCAACTGGAGACAAGAGCTTTCGATGGAAATTTTAAACATGCAGCCTCAAGAGCCTGAAGCATTCCTTTGATGACTTCTAACAAAAAGGTTTTTAATAAAATATGGCTTTACCAATATGCTCCTGGAGACAAAGCACTGGCTACCAAGAGGCAGAAGTGGTCTAGTCAAAGGAAAGTTAGACTGGTTAAGACCAAAAATCATGGCAATTGCTTGCTGGGATACACAAAATATTTTTACCTGACTTTCGGGAGAGCCAAAGAACAATAAAACCTTTATTAGGAGAGTGTTTTGAAAAAGTTAGCCAACATGACAACCAAACAATGCCTGTGAAAGTTTCACTAGAGCGTTTTTCTCTACCACAACGATGCTCCTGCCAACCTCTCTCATGAAAAAAGGACTATTTTCTGAGGATTTCCAAGGAAAATAATTAGATGTCCACCTTATGGTACTGATTTGACTTCTCATTTATTTTTTGTCAGCTAAACTTAAAAAACCTTTAAATCTCAAAAAAAAATTTATAATGTAAAAAAAGACTGCTTTGGCATAATTAATTGTTATCTTTAGAGATGGTCTAAATGACTCAGATCTTCCACTTCATGGAGCTTCTAATGAGAAAGAATTAAAGCTTATGTTTTATATCTTTTAATTCTGTTTTTCTATGAGCAGTTTGAAGTTCATATACAACGCACCATTTATTGTCCTATGAATTCAAGCCATTTTTATATCAAATGCAGCTGTAGTATAACTTCTTTAGTCTTTCAGGACTGAATCCCTGTTTTCTTAAGCAGTGTTAGGCTCTCCCAAAGTGAACATCTCCCTCTTCACACTTGTGGTTGTTTTCATTTTCTCTTTGATAAAAGAGGAACCCATCCCATGTGAAACCCCTTAGTTTACCTACCATCAAGTCTTTTTTTTTTTTTTTTGCCAGACAGTGTTAGACAGTGAGAGAGGGAGACACAAAGGTCTTTCTTTCCATTGCTTCACCCCTAAATGGCTGCCATGCTGGCGTGCTGTGCCGATCCGAAGCCAACAGCCAGGTGCTTCTTCCTGTTCTCCCATGTGGATGCAGGGCCCAAGCACTTGGGCCACCCTCCACTGCCTTCCTGGGCCACAGCAGAGAGCTGGCCTGGAAGAGGCGCAATCGGAACAGAATCCTGTGCCCCGACTGGGACTAGAACCCGGGGTGCTGGCGCTGCAGGTGGAGGACTAGCCTAGTGAGCCATGGCGCTGGCCCTATAATGAATTTCTATACCTGCCCATTAGATTATCATTCCCTTATCTCAGAGGACCAAATATTCTTACTAATTTTCCAAGTAAACCCACAATGCTTTGTAGTTCATCGTACTTATGCCATGTTCCATAGGAACTGCCTCCATGGTCATTACATATCTTCAATGTGTTTCTCAACAGTGGGATGTTCTTCATATTCAAACATTTCCTATAAAATAAAATTATCCTTGATACTATTTCCTTAATTTCACTGTCTTTTCTACTAACCTAGAAATAAATCTGAAAATTTGAGCCAAAGTCTCTTCTAATTCATTTCCTCCCAATCATTCTCCAATTTATGATAGACTATCTTAAATATCAGTTTTTTTATTTTAAAAATGATTTATTTATTTGAAAGACAGAGTTATAGAAAGGGGGTGGAAGAGATCTTCTGATTGGCTCCACAAGTAGCGATAATGGCTGGGACTCAACCAGGATGAATCCAGGAGTCTGGAACTCCATCCTGATCTCCCGAGTGGATGACAGGGGCCCAAATATATGGGTCATCTTTCGGTGCATTCCCAGGCACATAAGCAGGGAAATGGATTGAAAGTGGAGTAGCCAGGGCTCAAAATGGGCCCATATAGGATGCCAGCATTGCAGGTGGCAGTCTGACTTGCTGCATCACAATGATGATGCCAAATATCAGCATTTTGTTAAAAAAAAGGAATTTATTTAAAAAAGGAATTACCCTCCTAGTGGTCAGCCACTCCTCATAGGACGTGTCCTCTTCTGCAGCAGCAACACCAACGAACGCTGCCCTTCTGTGAAAAAAGTACCAACACTTCCTTGCTATGATCTTTGTTGATAGATTCCACTTTGATTATTCTACGCTTTCTTTGCTATCCCTTTTTCCCTCAACTTTTTTTTTTCTTTTCATTTTGCAGACTATCATACAATTTCCTTCTGCTGCACTGATGTCTATTTCCATGGCTGACTCCTGGGCTTCCCTTTTTAAGTCCAGACTCCTTATGTTTCCCAGCTACCTTCAGAAGACCTCTTCAAAATTGTATCTCAATATGAACTCATCATGTGTATCCCCAACCCGTGTCTTGAACCTTGCTCCTTCTCAGTCACCATCATCACCATTCTCTTACTTGTGCACGCTGTGAAGGTTAGTTATCCCCATACACTCTTTGCTGGGGGGCTCTCTATATCCCATCAATGAGCTAATACTATAAACTCTGACCTATTAAACACTAGTTATCTAGTATGGCAGCTTTTTTTACCACTTTACTGACATTTTTACAAATACTTACAAACCTGCTTCCTATTACTTGACTTCAAGAACTATGATCTTCAGTGTCGTATAACTACAATAGTTATTATTCTAAGCCTAGATTTTGTCAAGCCAACTGACATAAAAATTGAATGTGACAACAATGTACTTATTCAATAACAAGTATTAGCTAGCCACTTTATATACAATATCTAAACTATGCCCATGAAGATCTGAGGCAAATGGCTTTATCATCAGCAGAGAGATTAAAGACTTGCTGCAGTCACACAGTTGGTAGGTGACAGAGGTAGGAGGTAGAATCTCAACCCTGCAGTGAGTCCAAGACCACACAGATGGCCAACAATACTTCATTATTTAAACTTCCTTGGCTTTCCTCTGAAGTCTGAATTCCTAAAGTGGATTTCCAGTGTCATCAATACTTGAATGGCACTTCTCTTCTTTAACTTAATCTTCCTCTTAAAACTTTCCTTCTATACAACAGACTCATGGAATGGCAAATGCCCTAAATAGCACTCTGGCCTCAGAATCAGCCCTTAAGGCATTCGGTTCTGGCTAAAAAGCCCATGAGAGTTTCGCAGGCATGGAAAGCCAAGACACTGTGGCAAAAAAAAAAAAAAAAAAAAAAAAAAAAAAAAAAAAAAAAAACAAAACACCTAAATGAAAGATCTCCGTGTCAGATCCCAGCAGAAATAACAGGCCATCAAAGAAGGAGGTACCTTTCTCTGAAGGGAGGAGAGAACTTCCACTTTGACTATGGCCTTGTCTAAATAAGATCGGAGTTGGCAATCTCAAGAAGCTTCCATAGCCTTGGCAGCTCATGAAAAGAGCCTTGGGTGATTACTGATGTCATAATTAAGAGTGTCAATTGTTAAATCAACAACGGGAGTCACTGTGCACCTTCTCCCCAGGTAGGACCTCTGTCCTTAATGTGTTGTACTATGTGATTTAATGGTATAACTAGTACTCAAACAGTACTCTATACTTTGTGTATCTGTGTGGGTGCAGTTTGTTGAAATTTTTACTTATTATATACTAAGTTGATCTTCTGTATATAATGATAATTGAAAAAATTGTGATGAAGAATGGGTTAGGAAAGGGAGCAGGAGATGGGAGGGTTGCGGGTGGGCAGGAGGTTATAGGGGGGAAAAGCTGCTATAATCCAAAAATTGTAAATTTATAGTTATTAAATAAAAGTTGAAAAAAAGTGCATAGTATTTCTTTGGGTTTGGTTTCTATATCAGTGAAAATTTTGTAAAGAAAATAATCTCTGTAAACTTTTCCAAATAAAATATTAATTTTTACTACTCTGCATGCCATAAATATCTCAAAATAATGTCCTACTCTCATTAAAATAAACAATCCATAAACAACTCTAGACTTTGTCTTTCAGCTCTTATTTTACCCTCTACCCTAAAATAACAGTTCCATGATTCTCTTTGTCCAAACTTTTCACAAATCTTCAAGTGCATTCTCAAATTCCCTTTTTCCAGAATCTGTCTGATATCATCAAAATAATTAGAATAAACTCATGTTGCTCAACATGTCATTTAATTTATACTTATATTATAGCACAATACACACTACATTATATTTTAGTTAGCTTTGTGTTTTCCTGTCTCATTGACTAAATGATCTATCTTACTGACTTAATTAAGCAACTATATTTTACCAAGTTTTCCTAGTTTGCTTCTATAATTATATTACAGAGTAGCTACTCAGCATTTTTAAGTAAATGTGTTGATTCCTAGCCTACTAGCTTAACTCACTTTCAAGTGGTTTTAGCTAAATGATAAAATAGTTTAGTAAAGAGCTCAGATGTTTAAGCCTTACTCTACAGTATGCTTACCTCTTCAAACCTCAGTTTCTTCATTTCTAACATGGTGACAGTAGTACCTACTCACTGGTGTTTCGTGTGATTTGAAACAATTCATATAAAGAACTAGAAGACTCCCTCTCACATTGTAAGCATTAAATAAAATGATGGCTATTACTATTGTATATTTTAAAACAAAAATAAGAGCATTAAATAGAGATCCAAAATAATGTCCAACAAATGGACATTTATGTGCCTTGTATGGGGCTTCCTGGCAGGTGAAAAACAATAATAAACTCAATTAAGGGATGACTTCTCTGGTCAGTATAAAAACAGAGCAGTTTTAATTCTGGCAAGAAGCAGTGTCTGGAAGGTTTTCATATTCAATCATTTTCTTTAACATGAATAAGTTGAGTGCTCCATTAGTTCTGGAGAGAGAGTATAATAGAATCAAATCTATAATAGGGGCATTAAGCTCTTTGCATTATAGCAAATTATTGAAAAAGGCTCCCATGCTCTGATTTCCTTGCCAAAATATGGCTATGGAGGCTCAATAGTAACATCAAGTTTGATAAAAAATAAAATAATTATTTTAAATAGCTAGAAACCCAAATAACAACACAGAATGTCAATCTTGAATCAGAATAGGAATGCATGAAAACTGAACCTTTGGTCTTAGTGCAGACGCTTATTTAGAGTCACGGTTCTAAGATGCTTTAAGACAAAATGACATTTGCATTGCTTACTTTGAACATGGATTGCAACTATATTTCAGAATGGAAATTAAAGCCAACATCAGCAGTCTGAGTGAAATAGTGTTTTTATCTTTTGGATGTTGACATTAGAATGAGCTTCATCTTAGTAAGCCAAGGAAAACTTAGCTTTACCTTAAAAAAAGAAAAAAAAAAAAAACAGAAAAACCCTAGTTTAGTGAGAATACAGACAGTGGCTATAAAAGAGAATTGAATGAAAAAAAATGAGCATTTCACCCATATGTAGTAAATTTTAAAGTAAAAACATCATTAAATACTATAGCATAAACTGTAGTTTTATGCATAAAGCTATATTACAAAACTATGTATATCATATACTATACAACTGTAGTTGTATAACATTCTTCCATCTGTTACAACGCATTTCTTAAAGATATTAGTTTGCCTATCTTTTACACACTGCTTTCCAATTTGAGACAGGAGATTTTGAGCCAACTTTATATATGTTGGGAAAATTCTCTGAAGACATTCGCTAGTCTAACTCCAATCCCTTGTTATTAGTGATAGTTTATGTAATAAGCCCCATGCAGACTAAGTGCCAAGGCAAAAAAGCCTCTTTCCAATAGCGTCAGAAACCACCCCAGAAAAACTGAAGGCTGAACCATGCAGAAGAGTGGCCTTTAAGTATCTACTGAGAGAAAATACAGAACTCATGGCGAGGGCACACAGACATCCCATTAATGAAATAGAAATTAGTGAAGGTGGCTGCACAACCGGCTTTTCCTTATAAAATATGTCCTAACCGCTTTATCATTTCACTTCTCACAGAGCAATGAAATACATCAGAATAATTCCCCAGCTGGATTTTCCTTCTGCTTCTACCAAGAACTCCACAAAACCATATGGAATCTAGATAACTAACAAGAAGTCTCTTCCACATTACATGTGGAGAGTTCTTTCTTCTCCCTTTGGCCTCAGTGTTCATAAGTCAAAACATACCATTGCTTACAGAGACATTTTAAAACAAAACTCAAAAGTGAACGCAAAATGATTCAACGCTTATCTTCCCAGCAGTATAAACACACCAGATTTCCTACCTAATCTTCCACTTCATTTAGCAATCTGACAAAGCTTTCAACAGTTTCCCATGTTCCTTTTGTTGAATCTGTTAAAGGCAGGTCATGAGTGCCTTTTCAAATTTGTTCTCTAAGCATTATCACATTTTAATAATTAGGAAAAAAAATAAAAACTTGATAAAAGGAAGGAATGCTTATTAAAGTATACAAGGATAGAACTCTGCTGTGGCCCGGAAGGGCAGTGGAGGATGGCCCAAATGCTTGGGCCCTGCACCCGCATGGGAGACCAGGAGGAGGCACCTGGCTCCTGGCTTCGGTTCGGCGCAGCGCACCAGCCGTAGTGGCCATTTAGGGGATGAACCAATGGAAAAAGGAAGACCTTTCTCTCTGTCTCTCTCTCACTGTCTAACTCTGCCTGTAAAAAAAAAAAAAAATAAATAAAATAAAATAAAAAAAAATAAAGTATACAAGGATGGATTAACATAATGAGATATATCTTCCCAGTGTTTGCAAGTAATCTAAAGGGCAGTTTTTAACAGTGTCAAGACATCCTAAAAGTACACATTTCTTTATTTTCCTGCTTCCTAACTCAATCTGCCTACCCCACCCTCCATATTTGGCTATCAAAAAGAAATATCTTCTTCATGTATGAATGAAAAACTCTAATTTTGGAAACTAAATTCAGAACCTAGGGCAAAACGAAGAAATAACAATTTAGGCCGGCACCGCGGCTCACTAGGCTAATCCTCCGCCTAGCGGCGCCGGCACACCGGATTCTGTCCCGGCTGCCCCTCTTCCAGGCCAGCTCTCTGCTGTGGCCAGGGAGTACAGTGGAGAATGGCCCAAGTGCTTGGGCCCTGCACCCCATGGGAGACCAGGAGAGGTACCTGGCTCCTGCCTTCGGATCAGGGCGGTGCGCCGGCCGCAGTGCGCCAGCCGTGGCGGCCATTGGAGGGTGAACCAACAGCAAAAGGAAGACCTTTCTCTCTGTCTCTCTCTCTCACTATACTCCGCCTGTCAAAAAAAAAAAATAAAAAAGAAAAAGAAAAAAGAAAGAAATAACAATTTAAAGACCCGACATCCATTCTCCAACAACTCAATATAATATTTTGTAATATTCCAAGAATGTTTATAGCAAATGGTTCAATATACAAAAATGAACATAATTAGGAAGTAATTTAAATTTACTTTGTGACTTTTCATTCACACACATGCTATTAGCCTTTTAAAAGGAGGGGGCAACAGAATGAGTGAAGAAAATAAAACAGTAGAATTCAACAACCTACAAAACTAAAAATACAGTTATGAGTAAGAGACTTTATGGGGGCTGGCACTATGGTGTAGTACAATAAAGCCCCAACCTGCAACCCTGGCATGGGCATTGGCTCAAGTCCTGGATGCTCCACTTCCAATCCAGCTCCCTGCTAACGCACCTGGGAAAGTAGTACAGGTTGGCCCAAGTGCTTGGGCCCCTGAACCCTCATGGGAGATCTGGAAGATCTTGGCTTCTGGCTTTGGCCTGGTCCAGTCCCAGTCATTGTGGCCACCTGAGGAGTGAACCAGTGGATGGAAGACCGCTCTCTCTCTCTCTCTCTATCCCTCTGTGTAAATCTGCCTTTCAAATAAATAAATCTTTTTTTTTAAAAAAAGAGACATTTTATAGAAAAATCCTTTTTAATTAAATGCCAGGGCTTGGGGCAAGTATATGGCTCAGCAGCTAGAATATCACTTATGATGCCTCCCATCCTATATCAGAGTGTCCGGGTCAAGTCCCAGCTCTGCTTTCAACCCAGTTTCTTGCCAAAGAACACTCTGGGAGGCTGCCAGTGATGGCTCAAGTACTTGGATCCCTGCAACCCATGTGGGAGACCTGGATGGAGTTCCTGGCTCCAGACTTCAGTCTGGACCAATCCTGGCTATCATGTGTAATGGAGGAGTAGATTAGCAGGTAGAAGATAATCTCTCCACACACTTTTTAAATTGGAAATAAGAAAATTTATAAGCTTGATCCACCAAATTTAGAAATAGAAAAGAAAACCAATTTGCTCTAGTATCACAAATTTTCTCATGAGTCCACCTGTTTATGAATAGTAAATGTCTTTCACTTCTGTCTACTGCTACCTCTGGGGAGACAGAGAGCTACTGCTGGTTTAGAGAACTGAAATTACCTTCCTGGTTTCCTCCTCCTTTTCATGGTTCCATTCAGATCCTTGCTCCTGGCTTTGACCTGCTCCATGCTGCCCATTGGAGCCACCTGGGGAGTGAACCAGCCGATGGAAGATCTATGTCTCTTCTCTCCTCTCTCTCTAACACTGACTTTAAAGTAAATAAATAAATATTTTTTAAAAAAGAGGCACCATATAATCACTACACTTTGTTCAAACATGAACACATAAAGACTTCCATCATCACTGCCCATCCAAGGAGAGCTGACCACACAGGCTGCCTCAGATTTGACACTCATTTCTGTGTACAGAGCACTTCTGGGTCTGGTAGCTCTCCCTACTGTACCTCTACCACCCCCAGTGCAAAGTAGCCACTTTTTTCTGCTTTGATAACATGATAGAGCTTGGGAAACTGAATTACCTAAGACCACGTCAGCCAAGGTAAAACATTCAACCATTTCTCTTCTGGATCATGCCATGTTCTTAGAAGCTCTACCCAGGTATTGACTAAACTCATCTTTGCAGATCCCAAAAGCTCATCTAAAAGCCTTATCCTCATCCCAGGGTTTGTCCAAGTGAACAGCAAGCCGGGAAAAACTGATGGCTCAGCACTACTTACACCCCACTTCACTCTCCAAATTCTCTTGCCTTTCTTTTAACTATTTTCCCCGAGGAACTAAGCTTTTGAAATAGCTGAGAAGGGCACTCATTATGCTTTGTTTTTTTTTTTTATTTTATTTTATTTTTTGACAAGCAGTTAGACAGTGAGAGAGGGAGAGACAGAGAAAGGTCTTCCTTTTTTTCCGCTGGTTCACCCCCCAAATGGCCGCTACAGCTGGCTTGTTGCAGCTGGCATATTGCACTGACCCGATCCAAAGTCAAGAGCCAGGTGCTTCCTCCTAGTCTCCCATGCAGGTGCAAGGCCCAAGGACCTGGGCCATCCTCCACTGCCCCCCACCCCCAGTCCACAGCAGAGAGCTGGCCTGGAAGAGGGGCAACCAGGACAGAATCCCGCACCCCGATCGGGACTATAACCCGGGGTGCCGGCACCGCAGGTGGAGGATTAGCCTAGTGAGCCACAGCGCCGGCCCTATGCTTTGTTTTAAGTTGTGCCGTGGTTTCTTTCCTTGGAGACAAGAAGCACAGAACAACCTAGCTACTTTAATTGCGGAAACCTATGTATTACTTACAAGTTACAGAATGAATGTTCAGCCTAGCAGTTAAGATACTCACTTCATATTCCCTGGGTTTGGTTCCTAGCTCTGGTTACTGGCTCAGCTTCCTGCTAAAGTAGACCCTGAGAGCAGTGATGGTACAAGTAATGAGGCCCCTGCCACCCACATGGAAGCTCTGGATTGTGTTTCCAGATCTCATCTTCGCCCCAAAAATTGCTGGTATTTGGGGAACAAACAAGAGGATGGGGAGTATCAGTCTCTGACTCGAATCTCTCTGCTTCTAAATAATTTAAAGAAAAAAACCTAAATTACAATGAGTAGCTTTAAATGAGATTTTGAGAAATGTTCAATAATAGCAAAGTTAAAATAGGCATTAGCAAGCTAGAATAGTTTATTTTTCATATAAAAATAGCTTTCTCTTAGCCTAACTCCAATGTGAGAACATCTCCTAGTCATGTTCCTTTTTAAATTTGATTTTATTTGACAAATAATTGCACTTAATTATGGGCTATAATATGGTGCTTCAACACGTGTATGTAATGTGGGTCAATCAACTAGCTTATCCACTGCCTCAAATACTTCCCATTTTTGTAATGAGAATATGTAACCTGAAGGACCAGCTTCCTCTATACAGCTGAGTTCAATAGATTTCCCCAAGTTTTTAGGTGAAGTATGAGGATTCCCTACTTATACTACAGATACTATGGTCAGGGGGTGCATTTCCCAGATATCTTAAGTCATCCAAATAAAAGCAATACCAGCAACATCTCTGCCTCTCTAACATATTCTGAACAATAAAGGCAAAAGCAGGCTGACGCCGCAGCTCACTAGGCTAATCCTCCACCTGTGGCGCCGGTATTCCAGGTTCTAGTCCCGGTTGGGATGCCAGTTCTGTCCCAGTTGCTCCTCTTCCAGGCCAGCTCTTTGCTGTGGCCAGGGAGTGCAGTGGAGGATGGCCCAAGTGCTTGGGCCCTGCACCCCATGGGAGACTGGAGAAGCACCTGGCTCCTGGCTTCGGATCAGTGCAGTGCCGGCCATAATGGCCATTTAGGGAGTGAACCGATGGAAGGAAGACCTTTCTCTCTCTCTCTCTTTCTCTCTCTCTCTCTCTCTCTCTCACTGTCTAACTCTGCCTGTCAAAAAAATGCAAAAGCAGGTTTTCCGTGAATATTTCTGTTTGTTTTGTCTCTGGAAATGGAATCCATACCCAAAGTGCATCCTAGACAAATCCCCGGTATGTTTTTGATTCCAGGAGCTTTCCTACTGAGCCCGTAACGTAGACGTTGTGATACTCGCACTGCAGCGAAGCTGGAGTGCTTGAATAAGAGTCTCTGGTCCTGACCTTGAGCTCTCTTCTCCTCTAAACTTTTCTTCAAATACCCAGATGGTAGGAATCAATGAAGTATACCGTTAGCCACCCAGTTAAATTAATTCTAGTAAACATTCTTTTGCCAAGAGTGTTTTCTACTATAGACTATAAATAGCTTTTTATTGAAAATATCTCTTGAGCTACTGCTATAATATTATAACAGGAACGTCCTGCCAGTGAAGAATAAAATATACATCCACTATTAGTTCTATAATGATGTTAGAAATATGAAGAAAATTCAATAATCCTAACTAAATATAGGTCAGAGATTAATCTCCCGGATATGCAATAAGTACCACACATGATGACTCACTTTAACACACAACAGTGGAAATCCAGCTCATTGATGAGATAGTTGCATTCTTAGAATTCTGTAGTTTTGGCCGGTGCCGCGGCTCACTAGGCTAATCCTCTGCCTTGTGGCACCAGCACACCGGGTTCTAGTCCTGGTCGAGGCGTCGGATTCTGTCCCGGTTGTCCCTCTTCCAGGCCAGCTCTCTGCTGTGGCCAGGGAGTACAGTGGAGGATGGCCCAAGTGCTTGGGCCCTGCACCCCATGGGAGACCAGGAGAAGCACCTGGCTCCTGCCATTGGATCAGCGCTGTGCGCCGGCCGCAGTGCGCCGGCTGCCGCAGCCATTGGAGAGTGAACCAACGGCAAAAGGAAGACCTTTCTCTCTTTCTCTCTCTCTCACTGTCCACTCTGTCAAAAAAAAAAAAAAAAAAAGAATTCTGTAGTTTTAGTTAAATCCTTTGCATAAAATGAGCACATGCAAAATACTACCTCTCTTGCCTAGAGACAAACCAAAGCTACATAATGGTAAAAATATGTTAAAAAATTAGACCCTACTAGAGATCCCTAAATGGCCCAGAGCAATTCTGAGAAGCTTGCTTCAGGATGCCTCCATGAAAGCTCCCTGTTTTCCTGCTGGCATCTCACGATTCTGATGGTTTTGTTTTGTTCAGAGCAGCCTTTTCCTCATTCTGCAGTGGGCGACTCCTTGTCTCCGTTACAACAGTCAATGCTTCAGCTTCTGCAGGACTTGCCTAAAGCTCTATCCCCTGAACAGGCCAGGTGCCCCTCCCCTAAGCGCCAGTGACCACTAAGTATACTGCTCTTATAGAATGTGTCACAATATTGCTACCATGCATTTGTTTTTTTCGTGAGGTCTCTCTAATAAGCTGTTTCAATACAATAACCTTGACCTTTAACTCTCTGGTTCCTGATCATCTATTTGGCCTACAACATAGCAGGAATTCAATAATTATATTTTTTAACTTTTATTTAATGAATATAAATTTCCAAAGTACAGCTTATGGGTTACAATGGCTCCCCCCCCATAACTTCCCTCCCACCCATAAACCTCCCCTCTCCCGCTTCCTCTCCCTTTCCATTCACATCATGACTCATTTTCAATTATCTTTATAGACAGAAGATCAATTTAGCATATATTAAGTAAAGGCTTCAACAGTTTGCACCCACACAGAAACAAAAAGTGTAAAATACTGTTTGAGTACTAGTTATAGCATTAGATCTCAATGTACAGCACACTAAGGACAGAGATCCTACATGAGGAGTAAGTGCACAGTGACTCCTGTTGTTGACTTAACAAATTGACACTCTTGTTTATGGCCTCAGTAATCACCTTAGGCTCTTGTCATAAGAACTTCCACTTTGACTATGACCTTGTCTAAATATGATCAGAGTCTGTGAACTCAAAAGGCCTCCATAGCCTTGGCAACTCATGAAAAGAGATATCAACATATAATTATTGTCTAGGAAATTCTTTATTACAGCTGCTGCCTCAGTTTAAATATGACTTGTATAAAAGGTACTTCCTAGATACCTAGGGTTACTTTAATGCCACTGTGAATAAATCCTTGCAGTGCTTTTTCATAATTGTGGTTATATAGATATTACAGTCAGTATTATTTAAAAATATTCACCCACTAGACTTCAAGCTAAATAAGGACAAGAACCTAGTTATTCTCTGTTTGTGTTTAGGTCTCTAGTGTACTACAGGGCCAGGTATATTACTCACACTAAAAAAACGGCCATTGAATGAATTACTAATCCCTGCTGCATTATGGATGAATATTAAAGCCATTATGCTAAAAGAAATAATCAAGCTATATATTTTATAAGCCTGTTTATATCAACTCTCAACAACAGACAAATCTACAGAGACAATTAGTGACTGCTTTGGGCTGCAGTGGGGGCAAGATGGGGATATAGTGGGGAATGACTACTAATAAGTATATTTTGTTTTGTGAAAATAGAAACATTCAAAAACTAGGTTGTGTTGATGGTTGTGAGAATCTGTGAATATATTAAAAATCATGAAAGTGTGTACTTTAAATCTGTATATATAATGGTGAGTGAATATATCAAAATAAGACTAGTAAAATATTTACTGAATGAGAAAATTGAAGGATTCTTCAACTTAAAATCAAATGTAAATTTCAAAGTAGTTATCCTAAATTACAAGTATATCTTGTGTAAACCCTAAGGAAATGTCTTTCAAGTTATGGAGAAAAAAAAATAGAGAGAGACAGAGATGGGCAGGAATACTTTAGAGTTTTAAAGATGTACGTAACTATTAATCCCATTGTTTGGTAGCTGCAAGAACCTGAGTTTATTCTTTGGTGGGATGCAGTTTTGTAGTATGTAAAATATCACCACTTATCAGGTTCTCAGAGGATGAAACCTATGCAATGCATATGATGAGGCCCAGCAACTACTGAGGCATTGAAGATGCTTTCTTGAAAACAAACAAACAAACAAGATTTGTATATTTTATTGTAGGTGAATTTCTCCTGAAAAAGAAAATAACCCACAAGCAAATATAAGTATACACATGCTGAAGTAATTTGGGAGAAGTATGTTGATACTTGTAACTTACTTTGAAAAGTATCAACAAAATAAGATGGATTGCTGAGTAGAAAGAGGAAAAAGCATAACTATATAGATATATAATGAAGCAAAATAAATAAATAAATAAATGTGATTGCTCCATTCTGACCTAATGATCTGAATCAAAAAATAATACATAGTCTTACAAAAATAATACCTTGTCCATAATTCAATAAAGTAAGCATTACATGTATGCTTACAATGTACCTGCCAATGTGCTGGAAGTCATGGAGAAATAAAAGTAAGAGGTAGGATTATTATTAGAAAGTTGAAAGTCTTAACAGACATCTTCCTATGCAACAATACAGTAAGCATTTCTGTATTGTGTGCTAGATAACGAGTTTAGTAAAATCCTGAATGCTCCTAGCCAGGGTATTTAATCCATTCTCTGGACAATGAACAAATATGCAGAGGTAACGCAGCCAAACTATGGCTTCTGAAGACAGATTATCCAAGTCTGCTCCTTTCTGCTTCTAGCAAATGGTTGAATGGCAAAATTAAGAACACAAAGTTTCAAATAGCCTGTAATCCCCAGACCAAGTATTCACGTGTAAATTCAAACCATGATCAGATAGATAGAGAAGAAATTAAAGAAAAAGTACCTTTTAAGATTTGGAGGCAAATAGAAGGGTGGAAGAGAATTACATTCATTTATATGGGACATTAAGCCAGACAACTATAACAGTGAGAGACACGAGAACAACAAAGAGGAAAGATTTTTTATAAAAAAAATTCCAAAGGGAACAGAAAAAAGTGGGAGGCAAAAACTTCCCTGTGCTCTAAAAGAATTTAAAGATAACATGGAGTCTGGAAATGAACTGATGAAACAGACCAAAAATAACACAAGATCGCAAGAGAGATTTGAAAATAGAGTACAATGGAAAGGTGGCTGACAAACCTAAGAAAGAAACTGAGGAGGAAATTGAAACCATTAAAGTATTTGAGACCCCATTAGTAGTAGAAAGGAATTGAATTACTGTAGAGGAAGCCTAACTGGTGATAGCAAAGTAATACTTCAGAGAAATCGCATGAAATTCAGAGAAGAGATAGAGAGATTACAATGGTGAGACAGAAAAGAACACTCAGATAAAAAGGGAATGGAGACTCATTTAGGAATAATTGCTCTTGGGTAAGAAACTAGAACATGTGAAAGAAAAGTGAATTTTCAAATTTACAGTATAAGTTCCTGAAATAAAAGAATCACAAAGTCAGATTCAAATGAGATTACCGAAAGGAATGTGTGATAAAGAACATCCCATTTGATTTAGAGAAACACAAAAGTAAAGAAGGATTTTTTTTTAACTTTTATTTAATGAATATAAACTTCCAAAGCACAACTTATGGGTTACAATGGCTTCCTCCCCTTTCCCGCTCCCTCTCCCCTTCCATTCATATCATGATTCATTTTCAATTTTCTTTATATACAGAAGATCAGTTTAGCATACATTAAAACCCACATAGAAACACAAAGTGAAAAATACTGTTTGAGTACTAGTTATAGCATTAAATCACAATGTACAGCACATTAAGGACAGAGACCCTACATGAGGAGTAAGTGCACAGTGACTCCTGTTGTTGACTTAAGAAATTGACACTCTTGTTTATGGCATCAGTAATCACCCTAGGCTCTTGTCATAAGTTGCCAAGGCTATGGAAGCCTTTTGAGTTCACCGACTCTGATCATATTTAGACAAGGTCGTAGTCAAAGTGGAAGTTCTCTCCTCCCTTCAGAGAAAGGTACCTCCTTCTTTGATGACCTGTTCTTTCCACTGGGATCTCACTCGTGGAGATCTTTCATTTAGGTTTTTTTTTGTTTTTTTTTTGTTTTTGTTTTTGTTTTTTGTTTTTTTTTCCAGAGTGTCTTGGCTTTCCATGCCTGAAATACTCTCATGGGCTTTTCAGCCAGATCCAAATGCCTTTAGGGCTGATTCTGAGGCCAGAGTGCTGTTTAGGACATCTGCCATTTTTGTTTGTTTGTTTGTTTGTTTGTCCAAATTATAAAATTTAGCTGGGGCTGGCGCTGTGGCATAGCAGGTAAAGCCTCTGCCTGCAGTGCCGGCATCCCATGTGGGCGCCGGTTTCAGTCCCGGCTGCTCCACCTCTGATCCAGCTCTCTGCTGTGGCCTGGGGAAGCAGCGGAGGATGGCCAAAGTCCTTGGGCCCCTGCATCCACGTGGGAGACCTGGAGAAAGCCATTCTATGAGTCTGCTGTGTATCCCACTTCCCATGTTGGATCGTTCTCTCCCTTTTTTATTCTGTCAGTTAGCATTTGCAGACACTATTCTTCTTTATGTGATCCCTTTGGCTCTTAGTCCTATCATTATGATCAATTGTGAACAGAAATCGATCACTTGGACTAGTGAGATGGCATTGGTACATGCCACCTTGATGGGATTGAATTGGAATCCCTGGTATGATTCTATCTCTACCGTTTGGGGCAAGTTAACTTGAGCATGTTCCAAATTGTACATCTCCCCTCTCTTATTCGCACTCTTATATTTAACAGCAATCACTTTGCAGTTAAGTTTCAACACTTAAGAATAACTGTGTATTGATTATAGAATTCAACCAAGAGTATCAAGTAGAACAAACAAACAAAAATACTAAGAGGGATAACGTTTTAAGTTGTTCATCAACAGTCAGGGCAAGGGCTGATCAAGTCACCATTTCTCATAGTGTTCATTTCACTTTAACAGGTTTTCTTTTTGGTGCTCGGTTAGTTGTCACCTATCAGGGAGAACATGTGGTATTTGTCCCTTTGGGATTGGCTTATTTCACTCAGCATAATGTTTTCCAAATTCCTAACAAGGATCACTTTTCAGTTAAAATTTAAACACCAAAGAATAATTGTGTTAATTACAGAGTTCAACCAATAGTACTAGAACAAAAAAAATACTAAAATGGATAAAGTATTACATTTTACATCAACATTCAGGACAAGAGCTGATCAAGTCACTGTTTCTCATAGTGTCCACTTCACTTCACCAGGTTTCCCCTTTGGTGCTCAGTTAGTTGTCGCTGATCAGGGAGAACATATGATATTTGTCCCTTTGGGACTGGCTTAATTCACTCAGCATAATGTTTTCCAGATTCCTCCATCTTGTTGCACATGACCGGGTTTCATTGTTTTTCACTGCTGTATAGTATTCTATAGAGTACATGTCCCATAATTTCTTTATCCAGTCTACTGTTGATGGGCATTTGGGTTGGTTCCAGGTCTTAGCTATTGTGAATTGAGCTGCAATAAACATTAATGTGCAGACAGCTTGTTTGTTTGCCAATTTAATTTCTTTGGATAAATTCCAAGGAGTGGTATGGCTGGGTTGTATGGTAGGGTTATATTCAGGTTTCTGAGGAATCTCCAGACTGACTTCCATAGTGGCTTAACCAGTTGGCATTCCCACCAACAGTGGGTTAGTGTCCCTTTTTCCCCACATCCTCTCCAGCATCTATTGTTGGTGAGGTGACACCTCATTTTGGTTTTGATTTGCATTTCCCTGATTGCTAATGACCTTGAACATTTTTTCATGTGTCTGTTGGCCATTTGGATTTCCTCTTTTGAAAAATGTCTATTGAGGTCCTTGGCTCATCTCTTAAGTGGGTTGTTTTGATGTTGTGGAGTTTCTTGATTTCTTTGTAGATTCTGGTTATCAACCCTTTATCTGTTGCATAGTTTGCAAATATTTTTTCCCATTCTGTCAGTTGACTCTTGACTTTCCTGACTGTATCTTTGGAAGTACAGAAACTTCTCAATTTGATGCAATCCCAAATGTTAATTTTGGCTTTCACTGCCTGTGCTTCTGGGGTATTTTCCAAGAAGTTTTTGCCAGTACCTATATCTTGTAGGGTTTCTCCAATGCTCTCTAATAATTTGATGGTGTCAGGTTGTAGATTTAAGTCTTTAATCCATGTTGAGTGGATTTTTGTGTAAGGCAATTTGTATGGGTCTTGCTTCATGATTCTGCACATGGAAATCCAATTTTTTCAGCACTATTTATTGAATAGACTGTCCTTACTCCAGGAATTGGTTTTGGATCCTTGATCAAATATGAGTTGGCTGTAGATGTTTGAATTGATTTCTGGTGTTTCTATTCTGTTCCATTGGTCTAATCTGTTTCTGTACCAGTACCATGCTGTTTTGATAACAACTACCCTGTAGTACGTCCTGAAATCTGGTATTGTGATGCCTCTGTCTTTGTTTTTGTTGTACAAGATTGCTTTAGCGATTCGAGGTCTCCTGTGTCTCCATATGAATCTCAGCATCATTTTTTCCAGATCTGAGAAGAATGTCTTTGGTATGTTGATTGGTATTTCATTTAATGTATAAATTGCTTTTGGGAGAATGGACATTTTGATGATATTGATTCTTACAATCCATGAGCATGGAAGATTTTTCCATTTTTTGGTATCCTCTTCTATTTCTTTCTTTAAGGTTTTGTAATTTTCATCATAGATATCTTTAACATCCTTGGTTAAGTTTATTCCAAGGTATTTGATTATTTTTTAGCTATTGTGAATGGGATTGATCTTTGAAGTTCTTTCTCAGCCGTGGCATTGCCTATGAATACAAAGGCTGTTGATTTTTGTGCATTGATTTTATACCTTGCTACTTTGCCAAACTCTTCTATGACTTCCAATAGTCTCTTAGTAGAGCTCTTTGGGTCCCCTAAATTAAGAATCATATCATCTGCTTAGAGGGATAGTTTGAGTTCTTCCTTCCCAACTTGTATCCCTTTAATTTCTTTTTCTTGCCTAATGGCTCTGGCTAACACTTCCAGAATTATATTGAATAGCAGTGGTGAGAGTGGGCATCCCTGTCTGGTACCAGATCTCAGTGGAAATGCTTCCAGCTTTTCCCCATTCAATAGGATGTTGGCCGTGGGTTTTTCATAAATTGCTTTGATTGTATTGAGGAATGTTCCTTCCATACCCAGTTTGCTTAGAGTTTTCATTATGAAAGGGTGTTGTATTTTATCAAATGCTTTCTCTACATCTACTGAGATAATCATATGGTTTTTCTTCTGCAGTCTGTTAATGTGGTGTATCACATCGATTGTTTTGCGAACACTGAACCATCCCTGCATGCCAGGGATAAATCCCACTTGGTCTGGTTGGATGATCTTTCTGATGTCTTGTTGTATTCTATTGGCCAGAATTTTATTGAGATTTTTGCATCTATGTTCATCAGGGATATTGGTCTGTAATTCTCTTTCAGTGCTGCATCTTTTTCCGGCTTAGGAATTAAGGTGATGCTGGCTTCATAGAAAGAATTTGGGAGGACTCCCTCTTTTTCAACTGTTCTGAATAGTTTGAGAAGAATTGGAGTTAGTTCTTCTTTAAATGTCTGGTAGATTTCAGCAGTGAATCCATCTGGTCCTGGGCTTTTCTTTGTTGGGAGGGCCTTTATTACTGTTTCAATTTCTGTCTCAGTTATGGGTCTGTTTAGGTTTTCCATGTCTACCTGGTTCAATTTAGGTAGGTTGCATGTGTCCAGGAATCTATCCATTTCTGATAGTGTTCCCTGTTTGCTGGCATACAAGTCCTTGTAGTAATTTCTGATGATTCTTTTTATTTCTGTGGTGTCTGTTGTTACATTTCCTTTTTCATCTCTGATTTTATTGATTTGGGTCTTTTCTCTTCCTTTTTTAGTTAGTTGGTCCAATGGGGTGTCAATTTGGTTTATTTTTTCAAAAAACCAGCTCCTCCCTCATTTGGCTGATTTTTTGTAATGTTTTTTTGAATTCAATCCTGTTGATTTCTTCTCTGATTTTAATTATTTCTCTTCTCCTACTAGATTTGGGTCTGGTTTGCTGTAGGTTTTCTAGATCTTTGAGATGAATTGAAAGCTCATCTATTTGGTGCCCTTAAAATTTCTTGATGTAGGCACCTACTGATATAAACTTTCCTCTTAACACTGCTTTTGCTGTATCCCATATGTTTTGGTATGTTGTGCTGTTATCCTCATTTATTTCCAGAAAGTTTTTGATTTCACATTTGATTTCTTCTATGACCCATTGTTCATTCAGGAGCATGTTGTTCAATCTCCATGTGTTTACATATGCTCTAGGGATTCCCGAGTTGCTAATTTCCAACTTTATTCCTTTATGGTCTGAGAAGCTGCATGGTATGATTCTAATTCTTTTGAATTTGCTGAGACTTGCTTTATGGCCTAGTATGTGGTCAATCCTAGAGAAGGTTCCATGTACTGCTGAGAAGAATGTAAATGCTTTATGTGTAGGTGAAAAGTTCTGTAGATATCTGTTAGATCCATTTGGGCTATAGTGTCATTTAAAACTACTGTCTCCTTGTTGATCTTCTGTCCTGTTGATCTGTCTATTTCTGAGAGTGGATTATTGAAGTCCCCCAGTACTATTGTATTGGGATCTAAGTCTCCCTTAAAGTCCCTTAACAAATCTTTTAAATAAACCGGTGCCCTGTAATTAGGTGCATATACATTGATAATCATTATATCTTCCTGTTGAATTGATCCCTTAATCATTATATAGTGCCCCTCTTTGTCTCTCCTAACAGTTTTTGTGGTAAAGTTTATGTTCTCTGAAACTAAGATGGTTAAGCCCACTCTTTTTTCATTTCTGTTGGCATGGTGTATCTTTTTCCAGCCTTTCACTTTCAGTATGTATGTATCTTTTTTGGAAAGATGTGTTTCTTGCCGGTGCCGCAGCTCGATAGGCTAATCTTCCGCCTAGCGGTGCCGGGACACTGGGTTCTAGTCCCGGTCGGGGCGCTGGATCCTGTCCCGGTTGCTCCTCTTCCAGGCCAGCTCTCTGCTGTGGCCCGGGAGTGCAGTGGAGGATGGCCCAAGTCCTTGGCCCTGCACCCCATGGGAGACCAGGAGAAGCACCTGGCTCCTGGCTTTGGATCAGCGCGGTGCGCCGGCCACAGTGCGCCAGCCGTGGCGGCCATTGGAGGGTGAACCAACAGCAAAAGGAAGACCTTTCTCTCTGTCTCTCTCTCTCTCACTGTCCACTCTGCCTGTCAAAGAAAGAAAGAAAGAAAGATGTGTTTCTTATAAGCAGCAAATAGATGGGTTTTGTTTCTTAACCCAATCAGTCAATCTGTGTCTTTTAACTGGACAATTCAGGCCATTAACATTCACTGTGACTATTGATAAGTAGTAATTTGCCCTGCCATTTGCCAAAGATATTTTCTAATATATGTTTTGAACTTCCTGTGATCTTTTGCTGCGAGGTTTCCTTCCTTTACCTTCTTTCATATTGATGACTGTGTTTCTGTGTGTAACACATCTTTAAGTATCTTTTGCAGGGCTGGACGAGTGGCGACAAATTCTTTCAATTTCTGTTTGCTGTGAAAGATCTTTATTTCACCTTCATTCACAAATGAGAGCTTTGCAGGATATAATATTCTGGGCTGGCAGTTTTTCTCTCTTAGTACCTGGGCTATATCTTGCCATTCCCTCCTAGCTTGTAGGGTTTCTGATGAGAAGTCAGCTGTGAGACTAATTGGATATCCTCTGAGAGTAATCTGACTGTTGATGAACAACTTAAAACGTTATCCTTCTTAGTATTTTTTGTTTGTTTGTTTTACTGCTTTCCCAGGCACACTAACAGGAAGCTGGATTGGAAATGGAGCAGCTGAGACTCAAACCAGAGCCCATATGGGATTCTGGCGGCGCAGTCAGAGGCTTAACTATTCCACAGTGCTGGCCCCACATGTATTCTTTATATTTAAATGATAATGGAGGGTGACCAAGATATGTGCACCTACTATTCAGCTTAATAGAACATTATCTATTCCATTGAATTTCTCAAGGTGTTCACACCAATCATCTCTCTTCCATTCTCAATAATATGGGTATTATCTTGAGTTTTATGTTAAATATTTCTTTTTTTTTTTTTTGACAGGCAGAGTTAAACAGTGTGAGAGAGAGAGAGAGACAAAGAGAAAGGTCTTCCTTTTCCGTTGGTTCACCCCCCAAATGGCCACTATGGCCAGCGCACTGGGCTGATCCAAAGCCTGGAGCCAGGTGCTTCCCCCTGGTCTCCCATGTGGGTGCAGGGCCCAAACACTTGGGCCATCCTCCACTGCCTTCCCTGGCCACAGCAGAGAGCTGGACTGGAAGAGGAGCAACCGGGACAGAATCCGGGGCTCCAAGCAGGACTAGAACCCGGGGTGCTGGTGCCTCAGTTGGAGGATTAGCCAAGTGAGCCACAGCGCCAGCCTAAATATTTCTTTCTTTAAAACTTTTTTTAATTAAAGTGTTTCCTCAGCTTATTTTTCTTAGGTTTACCCGTTTTTCTCTTTATAAACTTAATGAAATAATAGCATTATCCTTTGTCAAGTCTTCACTGATATTCTTCTTTTGGTGTAAATAGTCCAATCCAACAAATTTTGTAGCTCTATGATACTAAATTATATTAGTCTATCATAATTACCTCATTCACTCTCCTGTTAATCAAAATTTAGTGTGCTTATCAAATAATTTCACTATGCATATTCTTGTCTGGTATCCTGGTGAACAGTTTTTTTTGTTTGTTTGTTTGTTTTTGTTTTTTGTATTTTTTTTATTTAGAGAGTGTGACTGCTGGGTCAAAGAATGGCACTGCCTTATAAATCTGAACAAATCAACATTTTCTAAAGTGGAGTTCTAAGTTACATTCCTACCAACAGTGTACAAAAATTCCTGTTTCCTCTATATCTTCACTAACAATTTGGTATTACTATTCATTGTAGTTCTCATACTTGTCTACTATCAGTACACGCATATCACTATCACATATATTGAGCTTGTGTCGATTACATTTGCTTCAAATCTTTCCCTGGTTTGTGACTTCTTTATCACTTTGCTACCATATATATTGAGAAACCAAAACTTTAAAGTTTACTAATTTTGAAACGAACAGTTATCATTTTGTGTTTTCATGTTGGAGGTCTGACTTAGGACATGTTTGCTCTCAGTTTAAAAAAATAAACTTCCAAATTTCCACTAAAAAAGATGAAATTTTGTTCTTCCCTTTAGGTTTCTTGTTTAAAACAATGTACTTATTTAAAAGGCAGAATGACAAAAGAGGGAGAAACAGAGAGAAAAATCTTCCTTCCACTGGTTTTCTCCCCAGATGGCCACAGTGGTTGAGGCTGGGCCAGAATGAAGCCAGCATCTAAGAATTCCACCCTGGGTGTCCCATGTGGGTGACAGGGGGCAAGGTACCTTTGGGCCATTTTCTGTTGTTTTCCCAGGCATATTAGCAGGGAGCCGGATTGGAAGGGGAATAGCTGGAACTCTAAGTAGTGCTCTGATATGGGATGGCAGCTTAACCAGCTGTGCCACAACGAGTGGGCAGGTGGCTTTTAAGTACACAATCACCATCAACTTGAATACAGAGTGAAGCAGGTATCTATGTTAATATTATGTCGATAATTCCCTTTCCCCACATCATCTCTTCCTCATGTCTTACTTCATGTTCTATAAAAAATGTCTCACGTTAGGTTCTTTATAAACAAAAAACATTTATTTCTCACCCTTCTGGAAGCTGTAAATCCAAAATCAAGGTGCCAGCGTTCATCCAGCATTCAGTATCTGGGGAGGATCCTTTTGCTACATCCTTGCATGTGGAAGAGCAAAAGGGATGAGCTCCCTCTCAAGTGCTTTTATAAGGGAACTAATTCTATCACTTTCCAAAGACCTCACCTCTTACTAGCATCCTCTTGGGGTTCAAACTTCAATGTCTGAACTCTGGAGAGACAACCGTCTCTAACCATCACATCCCTCTGATTTACAGTAACACCTATACACATACAAAGTTACCATAAACATGCACAGGTCTCTTTCCAGGATCTCTTTCTTTTATCTATTTGTCCTGCTCTTCAGAAGCCAGTAACAAAGGACCATGTATGTGCATACAAATTCCACTTGTATATATCCATAATGAGCACATCCTTAAAGAGAGAAAATAGATCGGTGGCTGCCTGGGGCTGGAGGGTGGAGGAGGAGTATTCTGTGAAAATGAGGATGCTAATGAGGACAGGGCTTCTTTCTCGAGTACTAAACATGTACTACGATTAATTGTAATAACAGTTGCGAACTCTGAATATACTACAAAAACCCCTGAATTATATACTTTAAATGGGTACATTACTTGACAAGTAAAGTGTAGCTCAATAAAGCTTTTATTTAAACAAAGTGTCTAATAATATTCCTAGAACCTAGAGAATTGGTTTTGATTTTGATTGGAATTACACTGAATTTATAGATTATTCATGGAAAATTTATTTGCAATATGAATATTTCAAATTTAAAACTTTTCAATGTTTTTCAATGTTTATGACATTTTATGATTTCTTAAAAAAATCTTTTGTGAAATTTTTCTCTAGGAACTTACATGAGTCCATTTGAGCTGCTATAACACATAGGTTTAAATAACACAAATTTATTTTCCCACAGTTTTTGAGGCTGAGAAATACAAAATCAAGGTGCTAACCAATGCATCGTCTGGTTAAGGCTCTCTTCCCGACTGTGGGACAGCTACCTTGCTGTGCCCTCATATGCTGGAAATGAAAAGTTTTCTAATGCATATTCTGATAAAGACATTAATCCTTTGGATCACTGTTCCACCTTTATGAATGCTCTTAACCTTATTACCTCCATATACATCCCACATAAGGGATATATGTACACCTATAACCCTTATCTGCAAATGCAGTAACACTGAAGGATTGGTCTTTAACATAGGGATTTTGGAGAGAAACAATTCATCTCATAACAATATAATTTTATTGCTATTAAGACAATATAAATGGCAGGTACTAAAATATTTTTAAATAGTTTGGTGATACAATGAAATTCAATTAGACTAGCTCATACTTTCCAGGGTGTATTAGCCCTGGCACTCTAACATGACTACAGACAGACATCAGCCCAAAGGACAACTCATACATCTGCTGTGTGATACAGATGTCTTATTTTTAGGCATTGACTATAAGAAATAAATATATGTCCCTATAAATCCATGTATATAAATGTTTAGAGGAGGTTCATCTCTAATTTCAAAAACTTGAAATTACCCAAATGTATATACATACAAAATTGTGGGGAGCAACTCGGACTAGACTAAGTTACTGGAATTAAGACTTATTCTATGCATCTGCTCTCCCACAATATGGCGCTGAGAAGGGAAACAGCTTCTACACAGCTGCCTCCAGTTCAACCAAGAAACTGTAGGACCTGCTCCTGATTGGAGGAGAGCAGCGTACTCGGCGTGTGGGCAGCAGAGTTGGGATTGGTGGAAGAGGACTATAAAGGAGGAGAGAGACAACATGCACCAGGAACATCTATCTGAAGGAACACCTGTGCAGCCCCCGAGAGAGCCGGCCGGCGGTGTGCCGCTCCCCCGCGGAAGTGGGGAAAGTGGCCAGGGGGAACTGCCCTTCCACGGAGGTGGAAGGGACAGTAGCCAACCCGGGAAGAACCAGCAGCAAACCCGGGAAGGGCCGAGCAGACGAAAGAACAACGCAGGGTCCTGTGTCGTTCCTCCACGAAGACGGGGAGCGACACAAAATAGTAGTAATAAAATGTACCAATTTTATATAGACAAATATATATATGTGATTATATGAATGCATCTCAAAACAAGTGTGCTGAGTAAAATGAGCCAGACAAATCGATTGTATGATCCTATCTATAAAAAGCTACAGGTGTGCAGACTGACCTATATGACAGAAAGCCATGCAGCGGTTGTCCAAGCACGTTAAGGCAAGTGGCTGGGAATCTGAAGGAGGAGTTGCAAAGGGGTGAGGGCGGTGGTTATGTTCATTACCCTTATTTCACAACTGCATGCATATGACAAAACTGTACTCTTTAAATACATGTTGTTTATGTTAATTCAATAAAACATCCATCTTTTAGTGTATTTTTCTATGAGCACCTTAAAGTTAGGTAGGAACCAAACTGATCTTAAAGATGGCAGACTAATCACATTTAATTTTTAAAATTTTTCTCTATCCTAAATCTATTACTATACTTCAGAGTGAAAGTATAAAATTGTAGATTCACATAACGAGAAATAAATAAAAAATAGGCTAAGGATGATGAATTTCAACCAATAATAGACCTGAGAAGTGTGATAGAGATGTAATGACTGATTCATCAGACCAGAGGAACTACCAATGTAGAATGTGGAAATGGGTAGGAAGGCATATATGGCTTACAACATAGTTGATCTCAGAAGAACCCCAGGAGACTTGAAATAAGAAACCAAGTGGGAGGGGAGTGAATTTATGATGCTAATATTGAGCTGACAGTTCAGTTCAAACCTTCTGTGTCTGGCATTTAGAAGTCCCAATGTGTGTTTTTCCTGTTACTCTGATTATAGCTCAAAATCTATGTAACCTAGCACAAGTACATAAAGATCTTAAACAGATTCCCATTTTCTCATACTTACACAAACACAAACATCTTTTAAGGAGAAATTGAAAACCAAAAGAGACCAAGATAAACCAGGGGAAAGCCCAAGAAAAAATGACAAACGATTTTGTTAATTTTTTTACATTATTTGTTACTTTAGAGAGACAAAGAGAGATATGGACAAGAGAGCTTCTATCAGCCTATTCCTTCCCCAAAAGCCCAAAAATGATAATTTAAAAAAAAATCTTCTTAAAAGCTTCCAGTGTTTCAGATGGTTTTGAAAGTTAATTTGTCCTTAAAATCAAGGAGTTTTGAAAATACATCAGAGGACAGAGAATTTTGGGAATTTTAAGTATTACTGAGAAAGAATAGTAAAGAGAAGTTTTAAATGATGATTTGAGGAAATCATCTATGAACAGAAACATAAAGAAATAGAAATGGCAACAGAAAAGAGAATCAATCAAGGAGAGCATCTATCTAATGAGAAAAGAAAAAAATAAAAGGAAAATTATCAAAAGACAAATAATTGAATTTTTTCTGGGTCTCCAGATTGCAAAGCCTGCCCTAACTTAATAAAGGAATATATATCTCTAGGATTAGTATTGTGATATTTCATAATATCACAGATAAAGATCCTAAAACACCTACAGAAAGAAAAGTAGTCATACTACCCTTCCCCCCAAAAATATGATAATCAATGTGATGCCATACTTCCATTAGTCATACTGACTCATGGAAAGCAAAGCTGCAATACTTTAAATACTTTAAAAGTTGAATTTTTTTAAAATTTTTTATTTAGTAAATATAAATTTTCAAAGTACAGTTAATGGATTACAATGGCTCCACCCCCATAATTTCCCTCCCACTCACACCCCTCCCATCTCCCGCTCCCTAGATTTATTTATTTATTTGAAAGGCACAGAGACAGAGACAGAGACAGAAGGGGTAGGGAGAAAAAGAGTGAATGAGACAGAATATCTTCCATCTGCTGGCTCATTCCCCAAATGGCTACAACAGCCAGGTCTGGGCCAGACCAAAGCCTGGAGCCAGGAGCTTCTTTCGGGTCTCCCACATGGGTGCAGGCACCTGAGGACTTGGGCCGTCGTCTGCTGCTTTCCCAGGCACATGAGCAGGGAGCTGGAACAGAAGTGAAGCAAGCGGGATCTGAACCTGTCCTCACATGGGATGCCTGCACTGCAGCCAGAGGCATACCCTCTAAGATATAGCACCAGCCCCCAAAGTTCTCTGGGTAAACAAATTTCAGCAAGAATTCCATGTTCTATGTAATTGTAAGTCAGGTGCATGGTAAACCAAAAACAGTTTCAGACATATAACAAATTAAGTAATGTCTCTTGCATACACCCTTCTCTATGAAGTTAGTTAACAGTGTTAAACAAAAGCCAATGAATAATCAAAAAAGTAAGAAATATATAAAGAAGAAGAACCTGACCTAGGAACGCAGAGAAGGCTTGCCAAGGAGAATGCCCTTTGGTTAAAGATCAGCACCTGCCTTTGAGGTAGGTTCACGGGAGTCGCTAGCATGGAGGTCTCTGGGGAAAACAGAAGTCAGGAGAAGGTGAAATTTGGTTTAAACAGAGGGGAGAAAGCAGAGTCTGGTGAAGCCAAGCATGAAAGAACAATACTAAAAGAAAGTATAAAATACCCAAGGGATGATAACTATAAAAATTATAAATGCAGTACTTGTACAATTCTTGGCTAAGCAGTGAACAGTATTTTCTCTGGCATTCTAATGCGAATGCTATTTAACATATTTTTCAGAAATTCTAGAATCGACCCATAGACAAATCACCTACACATAAAATAAGTTCCTTAATCGTTGCTATAAAATATAAAATTGATTTAGCAGTGTTAACATGAAAGTGCTCTATAGAAGAAAGAAAATAGGAGATAGAACTGGAGCAGGAGACTATTTATCCACCAATAAAATTACAAATCTTTCCTAGTCATGCTCAGCTATCTTAGCTTTTTTGCAAATAAAGCAAAAGCAAAGGACATCCTACAATATGGAAAGACAGTGAAGTCAGAGAAAGTCCTTGGGGTCAGCACTGTGGAGCAACAGGTAAATCCTCTGCTTGTGGCACTGGCATCCCATGTGGGTGCTGGTTCTAGGCCCAGCTGCTCCTCTTCTGATCCAGCTCTCTGCTGTGGCCTGGGAAAGCAGCAGAAGATGGTCCAAGTCCTTGGGCCCCATCACCCACATGGGAGACCTGGCAGAAGCTCCTGGCTTCGGCTCGGTCCAGCTCTGGCCGTTGCAGCCATTTGGGGAGTGAACCAGTGGATGGAAGGCCTTTCTGTCTCTCCCTCCCTCTCTAACTCTACCTCTGAAATAAATAAATAAAATCTTAAAAAAAGAAAAAAAATCCTTCTCATCAACATCTGAAGGGTAGCATTCACATCAGTTGTATAGATTCAATATGTCATGCCACCATCTCCAACCTCCAATAAAATGGTATTACTCCAGAAAAAACACAGTTCTATATTTTTTAAGGTTCATGCCAGTAGTTTAACACTAAGGTTATTGTTTGTTTTTTCTGGGACAGGCATTGTGATACAGGAGGTTAAGGGCTGGTTTGAGCCCTGGCTGATCCACTTCTGAGTCATCTCCCTGCTATTACACTTGGGAAAGCAGGAAGATGGCCCACATACTTGAGCCCCTGCCACCCATGTGGGAGACCCAAAGGGAGTTCCACACTCCTGCCTGGTCCAGCCCTGGCTATTTGGGGAGTGCAACACTGGATAGAAGATATCTGCTCTCCCTCTCTCTCTCTCTGTCACTCTGCCTTTCAAATAAATAATTGTTTTGTAAAGTAACATTATTTTACCCACCTTTTTTTAAAAAAAAGATTTATTTATTTATTTGAAAGAGTGACACAGAGAGAGGAGAGGCATAGAGAGAGAGGTTTTCTATCTGCTGGTTCACTCCCCAGTCGGCTGCAACAGACGGAGCTGCGCTGATCCAAAGCCAGGAGCTTCTTCCAGGTCTCCCACATGGGTGCAGAGGCCCAAGGATTCGGGCCATCTTATATTGCTTTCCCAGGCCATAGCAGAGAGATGGATGGGAAGTGCAGCAGCCGGGACTTGAACAGGTGCCCATATGGGATGCCGGCACTGCAGGCAGTGGCTTTATCTGCTAAGCCACAGCGCCAGCCCCTCCCTACCTTTCAAATTAAAATCAAATAAGTTCCCAAGCTGAAGATTTTACCCAACTAAAACTACAGGTAACTCATAGAGTCATAATTGCATTATAGGAGAGGGAATGGGTATTTTTTCAGAGCTTTACTTTTTCTGAAGCAGTGATATGTCTTTCTGATCTGGACTGGACAATGTGAGTTATGACAGCCTTCCACGAATGGGCTCCTGATATTTTTGTTTAAACATAATAAGGTTTGCCTCACGTACTTTGAATTCTATCGCAGTAGAACTTGTATTTGTCCATTTTCCACAACAACGAATGAAATGCCCGAGATGGGGTGGTTTATAAAACCCATGTATTTACTTAGAGTTCTGCAGGCTGAACGTCCAAACAGAATTACACTGTGCTGGGGACAATGACCCCTGACTGCATCAGATCATGGAAGAAGGCATTACAACGGCAGAAGGCCATGGGAGAGGAAGAGATCACACAGCAAAACAGGAAGGCACAGCACTGCCAGGGCTCCACCAGAACTCTGTCCATTCTTTCCAAGGACAGGAGCCGATGGAGCAGTCACCTTGCGCCAAGCCTCCCCTCTTAAAGGTTTCTCGCCATCTCAACAACACTGCTGCACTGCATACCAAGCTTCCAACTCACGAACCCTAAGGGGACACATCCACACAACTTCCATACCTTATCAGAAGTTTAAAATGATTTTATAGTACTTTGTATTGGTATATAGTCTATTTTCCTTTTTTACTATTGTTCTACATTGTTGGATTAATAATACTGACACTTTATATTGTTTACCTTTCTTTACATTATGTTTCTATGTTTGTGTTATATATCTTGAATGTGGAAGACAGTAAAGTTGGCTTTAATAAATTCCAGGTATGTTGCTTTCATAATAAGGTAACCTGTATTGTTTCAATACACTGGTACTTGATCATATTTTGCACTCCTTTATTTTTTTCCTTTATATCTACCCTGCATTCTGGCCTAGTTTTTATTCAATTTCATTATCCAGAGACAAAGTTTGATACCATTTAAAACATTTTTTATAAGCAACCAACTTCATGCCTTTCAAATGTGCATTTGAGCTTCCCATAACTTTATAGCACTACAGAGAACCTATAACCTAATTTTCGTTACTTCTAATTTTTGAATTGTATTAATATTTCAAAATATTGATTTTTTTGACAAAATTTTGAATCATCTACCCCTTAATTTAGTAGAAACATTTCTTATAATCCCTTTTATCAGTCTTTAAATCCTATGATTACATGCTTGCTCTAAGAATATTCTATTGGCTATAAACTTGAGTAGCTCTGGTACTTCCTGATCTCCAACACACCCCTTAGTCAGATCGCTCACTCTCTGAAACCTCTTTTCCCAATATAAGGCTTCTGTGGAGACTTTAGATCATTAAGTATGGTCTTAACCATGATCTTCACAGTTTTATAGCAGGAATTGTTTTCTAAGAGCATTTCCAGTGGCATACAAAATATGTATGGGGTATAAAGACATGGGATATATATTAAAAAAAAAAAAAAAAACTTGACCTGGAAAAGCTCAGTATGCAATTCCTAAATTTCCACCTACAGTCTCCTTGGTATTATAGTTTAGTTTTTATACCAGGTGCAGATATTTCATTAGCCTAAACTTAAAATCAGTTGAAATTTTGCTATAGATTTATCCATATAACAAAGAGTACAAAAACTTCCCCACAGTAAAATTGTTGGCTGCTATCCATAGTTTCCAAATTTAATTGAATGTCCCTCTGTTTTATTGTAATTATTTTAATGAGAACATAGAAGAGGATACAGTAGAGACAGATAATCTAATTCCATCATAGCCCAGATGGACCAAGGCTCTTATTTATCTAAAGAAAGCCTGATTATCTGATTCTTATTCACACAGGGCATGGGGTGAGAAATTAGCTCTGAGAAATCTAGTGCAGCAAACACAGAGACCTGGAGCAAAGAAGAATTCATTCATTTAAAAGTAAAACTGGAAAAATAGCAAAACAGAAACTCAGGGGAAAAGATGCATGAAAATCAATCAGAGAAATGTTCATTTCCTGAAAACTGTCACTAAGGGGGCAGGACTTACCTCCCTCTCCCCAGTATTCCTTGATGGACCCCGAGGATGCTCTAAACCTTAAATGCTTCATCATTTACAAGCACCAGCTGTTGGGAAGGCAGAGACTACTGATACTTATCCTCCTTGTTAATCGCTTAACAAATGCCAACTTTTTTCCAAATAAGGGGACTGTTGGGCCCACAGGGTCTATAAGGCACAGGAAATCATTTGGTTTGGCCTTGCCTAGGCAAATGCAGGTAATCTTCAAAATTCAATAAGTCTATGGCAGGCTAATTTGTAAGGTGATCATTTTGTATGGCCTGCAAATGTGATAAATATCCAAATGGCCCTTGGCAAAAAAAAAGATGCTTCACTCCTGCAAGTCTTTGTAGTCTGCTGTTTCCAAAATCACTCACACTCAAATAAGATAACCTGGTATCAACACATTGGTAGCCATCTCCATAGCAATAAATGGTAAGTAGGACACCTTCATCAATTCCAAATCTCAGTTTATATACATGTGAAGATTAAAGCTGCATCACAGTGTGTGTAGGCAGACTCACATAAAGATAATTAACATTTAGACACTTAGAGGCACTATGTAGACATTTTGATTTAGGCTAATGCTCTTGTCAACTTAATTGGAAGTTTTTTTTTTTTTTTATCAGTAACTCCCTTTTGAAAAAACTTTTAAAAAACTGAGTTCTTCCATAGCACCCATTTACTAGATACTAACAGAAAAGCACTATCACTGACCATCCCCTGTCCAGCTCAGTGATGCTAATCTATGAAGAGTCTTGAACGTGGTCCATGTGCTGGAATTTAGAATCATTCATGCAGTTTTTTAGAATTAAATGATACTATGTTCAAAAATTGCATTGGAGACCACACACAGCACATAGGAATGGCAAGGGAAAAGGAACAGTCCAGTTAATGAAATTAGTAAGGAGCCATGGGATCCAAGAGAGAGCAAGAAGCTTCTGGATTCCTATATCATAACATGAGGGGTGGTTCTAACTCCTCTATAATGTTCTAACCCTTTCTCAAAACAGGTATCTGATAAAGACTACTTGGAAGTATTTTTTTCCTAGAAAATAAATCACTGATGAAAATATATTGGTAAGAACAGGGGAAACATTTCTCAAAGAATAATAACAAATCTCAACATGATTTTAGTATAGAAAAACAATGGGCACTGTGCTGACACCTGGTATAGAAAGACTAAGTTAACACTTCACCTGGCCTCTTCCTGGCCTGGTCAAGTATTGTTTCCTTTCTCTACTCCCATTATACAACACAGGGCCCTACTGTTGAACTTCTCACACTATAGTATGATCATATTTATGCATCCTCTCTCTCTCCCTGCTGCCACTACACTAGACTTCCTTGATAACAGGAACTGTCTCCCTCATCTTCAGTCAACACTTAACATATCGATCTGTGCTGTGCCTCACACATCACCTATACTCTCATTCCACAACTTTCTGTTTAATGGGCATATGTAATCACAGTTTTGTGGTGGAGATACACAAAAGTGCAACAATGGTAACCATATAAGAATATCAGGTGGTGATAAAATTAACTTCAAATTATTCTTTTGGGAGCCGGCATTTTTTGGCATAGTGTGTAATGCTGCCATTGGCATCCCATATGGGTGCCAGTTTGTGTCCCAGCTGCTCCACTTCTGACCAGGTCTCTGCTAATGGCCTGGCAAAAGCAGCAGAAGATGGACCAAGAACTTGGACCCCTGCCACTCATAAGCGAGACCCAGATGAAGCTCCAAGCTTCAACCTGGCCAACCCCCAGTCATTGCGGCCATTTGAGATGTGGCTTTCAGTCTTTCTGTCGCTCTCTCTTTAACTATGACTTTCAAAATCAATCAATAAATATTTTTTAAAACCTTGTTATAGTTTCTTCTAGCCCAGATTGTACTTCTCTACAAACAGCTCTCAGAAAAATGTCTTATTTTCAAGACATGATATCAAGACAAGCGATACTCAGCACTCTCATTTACTCCTGAATATGAAAAACAGGGAGAAGACACTAAAGCTGCATGAATGAAATATAAGGGGGAAAGAGCATTCAGCACAGGAAAGACAACAGGTTGCCACGTTTGCTGATTTGACCCTGTTGCCATCCATCATAGCAAAAATAATCAGTGTATCCACTGATACTCATTAAGTGTAGTAAAAGCAAACCTCTATATTGGGAATGATTGCTCTTTCTATGGGCAAGAAATTCTAACTTATAACCCTAGATACATTTTTAATACTGTAAAACCAAGTCTGGGGCCAGCGCCGTGGCACACTAGGTTAATCCTCCACCTGCAGCACTGGCATCCCATATGGGCACCGAGTTCTTGTCCTGGTTGCTTCTCTTCCAGTCCAGCTCTCTGCTGTGGCCCGGGAAAGTAGTGGAGGATGGCCCAAGTTCTTGGGCCTCTGCACCTGCTTGGGAGACCAGGAAGAGGCACCTGGCTCCTAGCTTTGGATCAGCGTAGCTCTGGCGTGGCAGCCATTTGGGGAGTGAACCATCATATGGAAGACCTTTCTCTCTCTCTCTCTCTCTCTCTCTCACTGTCTATAAATCTACCTGTCAAATAAATAAATAATAAAAATTTAAAACCAAGTCTACCAACTAAACTTGGAAAGTCTGTCTACTGTCTCACCTGCTATATCACTCTTTAAATCAGAGAAGCACTATCCACTAAGGTTTCTCCAGAAAGTAACAACTTGCTAGCATAATCTTCAAGTTAAGTTTTCCCATTAATCTGATATCATAAAGATTATAATTAAATGGAGACAGCATAAGTTATATCACTGAGAAAAGTTCAAAATTTTATATTAATGTGAGATGACAGCTTTAGCATAATTTGTATACTTATCTCTAATTGCATGATTTTGTCCCTATTTGATTATGAAGTCTTTGAAAAAAGAATTGTTTCATCTATAAGTGTTATTTTGAAGCATGTATTATTAACTATCATCACTTTACTATAAATCCAATAGCTAGAAAAGAGGATTTTTAATGTTTTACAACAAAGAAATGATATATTTGAGGTGTTAGGTATGCTAATTACTGTCTTGATCCTTACCATATGTATCCACATATCAAAGTATCATACTGTACCCCACAAATGTGTATAGTTTTATGGGTCAATTAAAAATATAAAATTAATATGCAGTCAACTAATACATGCAAAAGCATTATTATACTAAGTAAAGGAAGCCAGACCCAATAGCTGAACAGTATATGACTTCATTTATGTAATATTATGGGAAAGGTAAAGTCACAGTAATGCAGAATAGATCAGTAGTTACCAAGGTACGGACAGAAGGGAGAAAACTCATTACCAAGGAGGAGGAAGGAATGTTTCCCATGATGAAATGTTCTGTCTTATTTGTGGTGATAGTTACATAACTAAATACATGGTCAGAATCCACAGAACAATGAACCTAACTAAAGGTAACTTTTACAGCGTTTTGTTGTACTGACTGAATAAAACTGAGTTTTATTTCACATGTATGTGTATATATATTCATATATTTGTATATATATATAGTTTTATTTGGCTGGAATTCTATATTAGCATTGTTCCTTTTTCAAAAAAGGATGTATTTGTTTATAAACTTTTTTGTTTGAAAGGCAGAGTGTCAGAGCAAGATGGAGACAGAAAGGAAGATTTTCCATCTGCTGATCTACACCCACTATAGCTGCAACAACCTGGAGAAAGCCAGGCTAAAGTGAGGATCAAGAATGACAGTTCACCTGGGTAGCCCACATGAGTGGCAGGACTCAAGTACTTGGGACTTCACATGCTGCTTCCCAGGCACACATCAGCAAGGAGCCAGACGGAAAACAGAGCAGCTGGTAGTCAAACTTCACTCCAATATGGGATGCCAACATCCCACACAGATGCATAACACGCTGTACAGAAATGCCTGCCCCCTTCTTATTACTTATTAGTGTAACCTATTCTATTATCCCAGAGGAGTGCATCAGGACAATTGCACGTTTCACCTTTGAATGTGAAAGAAAATTTTAAATGGTAAAGCTCTTGTTCCTGGTTTTTAAAAGCAAAGCTCAAAATTTGTCTCTGAAATTGACCTCCTCTTGTCTTTTCAAGAAGATACTCTGAAAATTTGACTGTTGGATCTATTTGTCCTTATGTTTACAAATTCTTCACCACTCTTAATATGAAGGTGACTGATAATTCCATTGCTTTCTGTTATCCCAAAGTCTAGTAGGGTTCCCTAAGAAGGACTGAGGAACCAAGCACAATGACTACTGGATAAATAAGGGACAATTCAGAAGTAAAAATCAGAGGTCAGCAATGCAGTGTAGAGGATTAAGCCACTGCCTACAATGCAGGCATCCCATATAGGAGCTGGTTTGAGTTCCAGCTGCTCTACTTCGCATCAAGCTCCCGGCCTGATGCAGCGGAGGAAGCAGCAAAGGATGGGCTAAACGCTTAGGCCCCTGGGCCCATGTGAGAGACCTGGAAGAAGCTCCCAGCTCCTGGCTTCAACCTGGCACAGCCCCAGCCACTGTGGTCATTTGAGGAGTGAACTCCTCAAAGAGAGGATCCCTACCTTGTCCTCCCTCTCCCCCTGCTTCTCTCCCCTCATCCCTCCTCCTCCTCTCTCCCTCCCTTCCTCCCTCCCTTCCTCCCTCCCTCCCCTCTCTCCCTATCCCTCCCTCTCCCTCCCTCCCTCCTCCTCTCTCCCTCCCTCCCTCCTCCTCTCTCCCTCCCTCTCTCTCTCTCTCTCCCTCCCTCCTCCTCTCTCCCTCTCTCTCTCTCTCTCCCTCCCTCCTCCTCCCTCCCTCCTCTCCCTCCCTCTCTTTCTCCCTTCCTCCCTCCCTCTCTCCCTCCCTTTCTCTCCTCTTCTTTTCTCCCTCCCCTCCCTTTCTCCCACTGTAATTCTGCCTTTTAAATAAATAACAATCATAAATGCAATGATCAAAACACCTTTTATACATTTAAGTGCATCAGCAAATAATGACGCTAATTAAATACAACCTACACACCCCACCAAGATGCTAGGGAATTCTCTCATTTTGAAAAGTGGTATATAAAAGGAAAGTTAAGTATTCATCCTGATTTTCATATTCAGTCTCCTGTTAATGGTAACCCAACAATTTAAGGATTGTAGCTTTTTACATAAGCATTCAAACTAATGAAAGGAAAATAAATGGCATAATTAGCATATGACCAAAATACAATGTATACAGATTAATACGTATATGCATTGATCACCAGTGGCTGCTAATATCACAAAAAGAAAAGTGACCAAACATCATGCACCTTCTGATGGAAGAATACAACACAACACTATCCAAAAGTAGATAAAAACATATAAATCTGAATTTAATCAAGTATCTGCATCCAACTCATGAATTATTATTTAAAGGATAGAGAAACATATGGAACATATTCAGTGACACGATGTGGATGCAATCAGAAATCCAGACTGTAGGAAACTCTAAAGGACAACAAAATAATCTGGATTCTTTGAAAATATTTTTTTAAACAGAAAAAATACAAAGATAGAGTAAAAACAGTCCCTGAGAGACAAGAGACATGTCAACTAGTGGCGATTTAAGTACTTTATTTGCGGCCTGACTCAAGATATTTTTAGAGAGCAAAAAATATAAAAGACAATCTCAGAAGTGTGGACACTACCTAAATAGCTGATGGAACAAAGAAATTACAGCCAATGCTTTTTACATGTAACAATCATTTGCATTTTTTAAACAAAGACACCTTATCTACTAGAAATATATAATAAAATATTTAGAGATGGAAAGATGATCTGAGATTTCTTCAAAAGTAATACAAGCAATATGGGTAGAGTATATATTAAAAGAATTTTCTACACATGATCAATGTTTAAAGATTATGTATTTATTTGAGAGGTAGAGTTATAGACAGATAGAGGGAGAGACAGAAAGATCTTTCTTCCACTGGTTAGCTCCCCAAATGGCCACAATGGCCTGAGCTGAGCCCATGCAAAGCCAGGAGCCAGGAACTGGTGCCCATATGGCACCACAGGCAGAAGCTTAGCCTACTATGCCACAGCACCAGCCCCAAGTGCAGGAATTTTTGAATTAAGTGAACTGGAAAAAGAAGGTATGTCTTATACCACTATCTGTATTTCCTTATTCATCAACAAGCATCTAAAGTAAAAAAATGTTTTTATATTTCCTGGAATATAATACTCTAGTCAAATGTATGACACATACATGAGGCTGTGAGGATTGTCTTCTACATCACAGTGCTTGGTTAAGTATCCACAATTTTTGGCATATTGTTGAACACTAAAATAAGTCAACGTCTTTTTTCCAAATGATCAAAAGCATCCAAACAGTCAAGATGTCTGCTGCTAGTACCTCTTCCATCATGTGGTAGAATTCAGTGTTCAATTTTTGATCCAAAAAAAGCCTTCAAAATCTACCCAAATTAAATAGAAATCCATGTAATATTATTCCAATATGTAAGATCATAAATCAAAATATATTTTGGAAATAACACATGAATATGAGATAAGGGAAGTCAATCGTGTAATGTGATTACTAAAAAGTGAGTATTTCAATGAGTTTATAGCTCTGCATGGAGAAGGTAGGGCGAGTCCCAATTTTCTCTTCATCAGAACACACCGACATCATCTTTATTACATGCAGGTAATTACACTGCAAAGGTTATAGGATTAAACTACATGGTTGGAACACCCAATAATCTTCCACGTCAGGGACATCTGAAGTAAAGTGTGATTATCTTAGGGACTAGAAGTCAAGGGGAACAAGGGAGCTGGCAGCAAGTGTTATCAGAGTGAGGAAACACGGTGGTCTGATGCGGAGAATAGGAGTGTCACAAAGCAAGCAGAAAGAATGACCGGGAGACAAGAGTCAGGGGCAGTAAAATCCTGCCCACAGTGGATGAGGCCTCCTGGAAGTCAGAATTCCTTCCTCCCTGCAATGTGCGTCCCGGCCCTGAACAGTCTTCTCACTTCCATTTCATGGCGGGAAAGCTGCTTAGTTCCTTCCCACCTCCAGAGCCTGCAACCAGGACTACCTTTTATTATAACCATTTGCTTGTTTGGCTTTTTTCTTATCCTGAATGGCAGGTACTTTCAGGGATTATTACCAACCTATTTGTGTCCAAATTACAGCTTCCATACTTTAAAATTAGCTACCTTTCCTTCCTCCCACCTGACAAGTTCACTGTTGTCGTGTGATACGTGGCTTGGAATACAGTGTTTGATTTCAGAGAGGCATTTGCTACCTAGCTGGAGCTGAGCAAGCAGCAGACGGGTGACTAGAAGGGAAAACATTTCATACACACACACACCCCTAAGCGTAAGTGACGGGGAAGGGAAGACTCAAGATAAAGAACATGGCAAGTAAATTGCAGCCATTACACTAAAAGTTTGAGTGGAAATAAAAGGCTTCCATAGCAGGCTGTCTGAGTAGAAACATTCCTCTGCAGACTTACATTTCTAATTCGAAGACTATCAGGAACATAAGGCCATCTGGTGTTCTTTGTCTGTTGCAATATCCTACCCGTTATTCCCTTGTCACTCCTGACCTAAAGGTGTGACTATTTTCAGCACCCAAAACACGAGGAAATAAAATGAACAATATTGACATTATTCTGAGATGATCGAGTTCATGCTCTAGCAATTAATTCCTTTGAATTTTGTGATGAAATTTCTAGCATCACAATTAAGTATTCTTTTTGCCTTTGGTTCCCAACATGCAAACTGAACAATTTGTTGAAATGGCAAATACAGAGAACTTTCCTCCCAAGCAAGATGAATTCTGCCTTTATATTACCCTCGATATTTTGCCCAATTTTATAAATGTCTGACATGACTAAATCTAATAAAATCAAGTATATGCTGAAGATCAAATGTTAGGCTTCTACTGTGCATGATATTCTAAATTTATTTCTTTAATCATGTCATGCTACCACCAAAATTAAATAACCCCAAATGACTAGCACAAACAATGCATGAATTCTATAAATGTATTTAAATTCCAAAGCAAAAATTCGTTTTATATAATATAAAAATTCCAAGATTTGGTTGCATGCTTTTGTATGTTTGACATTTGTGAGGTCTGCTTGCCCATAAATGAAATGAGACATTTACAACAATATAATCTTCTTGATTCCTTCTAGTTTCCATAGTCTTTGAATCTGAATTGAGAAATCAGAGCTAAAACTTAGTATAATTGTATTTGACAGCATACATAAAATATGTGTTTACGCTTAATAAGAGCATTCCATTGAAAGAAAATATGTGAAAAGATATAGTCCAGCACTTTGTCTAAATGTGTGAGACAACAAACATTGCCATCACCGAAAATAAGATTTACTTCACATTTGCCCTGTAGCCATGTAGTGTGTTACTGATACCAACGATAAGGCCAGTGTCATTGGATTGGACACAAACAGAACATAAGAATCATGGCTTAGAATGAATCAGACACGTAGTTTAGGCAGCACAGCGTTTTATGTTGCAGTGTAATCATTTAAGGCAATGATTCACATTACTAAAAAGTGAGTATTTCAATGAGTTTATAGCTCTGAATTGGGAGAAGGTAGGGTGAGTCCCAATTTGCTCTTCGTCAGAACACACCGACATCATCTTTATTACATGTAGGTAATTACACTGAAAAGGATATGACAAGTAATACAGCAACTAGGGATGAAAACTAACAAGGAATAGAGGTTGTTTTTTTTTTTTTTTTTTTAAAGGTAGCCTCATCTTCAATTATTTTAAAGATTTATTTGAAAGAGTTATGGAACAAGAGGGTGAGAGAGGAAGATCTTCCATCTGCTGGTTCACTTGAAAGATGGCCACAAATGTCAGGGCTAGGCCAGGCCAGGTCAAAACTGGGAGCAAGAAGCTTCGTTTGGGTCTCCCATGTGAGTGGCAGAGTTCAAAACACTTGGGCCATCATCCACTGCTTTTCCCATGCCATTAGCAGGAAGCTGGGTGGAAAGTGGAGCAGCCACAACACAAACCTACAGCCTCATGGGATGACTGTGTTGAAGGCAGCAGCGTTAACAGCTATGCCACAATGTTAGCCCCAGCCTGAGGTTCAATTTAATACTGTTCTCATGTTACATGTTTCTAAACTGAAAGATCACATTAGCTAGAAAACTTACAGTATTTTCTTATTTTTTGTCTGACTTTCCAGACATATCTGACTGACACCATCAGTGCCATCCTAGCAATGATTTTCCTTAAGCCTGAGTTTACAAATATATTATAAATATTCACAAAAGTCATTTAGGAAAGATCCCCTGTTCTTCTGTTTCTTTATAATCCAGGAATGTGCAATTCCTATCAAAATCTCAGTGATGATTTTTACAGAAAAAACACAACCTAAAATTCATATAGAATCAAGAAATTCAGAAAAGCCACAATAATCTATAAGAAAAACAAAGCCCAAAGCCAGAAGATTCACATACCGTGATTTGAAAATTTTCCACCACACAAACATAAACAGTATGGTACAGGTATGGAGAAATATAGATCAATGGAATAAAAGGCAGCCCAGAAATAAACCCTAGTACATATGATACAATGATTTTTTATAAGAGTTCCAAGATAATTTAATGTTTCAAGACAGTCTTTTCAACAAATGGAGTTCCAGAAACTAGGTATCTACATGTGACAGAATAAAATTAGACATTTGCCTAACATGATACACAAAAATTAACTCAGGATGGATCAAAGACCTAAATGGAAAACTTTAAACTATAAAACTTAGAATAAAACATAGGATGATAGCTTAATGACATTGGATTTTGCAATGACTTATTGGATCTGACACCAAAGGCATAGGCAACAAAAGAAAAAGATAAATTTTAACTTCATTAGAATTTTTTAATTTGTATATCAAAAGACAGCATCAACAGACTAAAAAGGCAAGTGATAGAATGGGAGAAAAATGTTTGCAAATAATCTACCTAATAAGGTGCTAATATCTATGATATAAAAAAGAAGAACCTTTAAAACTAAACTTTATATATATATATGTGTATATATATATAGCCTAATTAGAAAATGAGGAAAGGACTTGAATAATTTCTCTAAAGAAAGCCTAAAATGGCTCATATGTAGATTAAAAGATGTTCAATATCACTAATTATGAAGGAAATGAAAGTAAACTACAATGAAATAATAAAATTGATATAGCATCAGCCCAACTTACAAAAAAAAGACGACCCAAGTTAATAAAATCAGAGATGAAAAAAAAAGATGCAACAAAGGAAAGCATATAAATAAAAGAATCATCAATTACTACAAACAGCTATATACCAGCAAATTGGAAAATTTAGAAGAAATGAATAGATTCCTGGACACATACAATCTACCAAAATTGAGTCATGAAGAAATAAAACACAAACAGATGAACAATTAAGATGGAGATTGAGGGGCCAGCACTATGGCACACTGGGTTAATCCTCCACCTGTGGCGCCGGCACCCCATATGGGGCCGGTTCTAGTTCTGGTTGCTCCTCTGCCAGTCCAACTTTCTGCTGTGGCCTGTGATAGCAGTGGAGGATGGCCCACATGCTTGGGCCTCTGCCCCCGCATGGGAGGCCGGGAAGAAGTGCCTGGCTCCTGGCTTTGTATCAGCGCAGCTCCAGCCATTGCAGCTATTTGAGGAGTGAACCAACGAAGGAAGACCTTTTTCTCTTTCTCTCTCTGTAACTCTGTCAAATAAATAAATAAAATCTTTAAAAAAAAGATGGAGATTGAAGATTGAATCAGTAATAAAGACCCTTCCAATAAAGAAAAGCCCAGGACCAGATGGTTTCACTGCTGAATTCTACAAGAATTTTAAAAAACTAATTCCAGTTCTTCTCAAACTATTCAAAACAATTAAATTAGAGGGAATCCTCCAAAACTCCTTCTATGAGGCCAGCATCACCTTAGTTACAAAATCAGAAAAAGAGACAACAACAACAACAACAAAAAAAGAACTATGGACCAATACCCCCGATGAACATTACATGCAGAAATCATCAACAAAACACTATATGATCAAATCCAACAACACAGCAGAAAGATCACTCACTTAATCCAAACATGATTTATCTCTGGTATGCAGGAATGGTTGGTTCAACATAAGCAAATCAATAAGTGTGATACAACACTTTAACAAACTAAATAATAAAAACCATATGATAATTTCAATAGATGCAGAGAAAGCATTTGATAAAATACAGCATTCTTTTATGATAAAAATTTTAAGCAAATTGGGTATAGAAGGAACATTCCTCAACACAGACAAATAAATTTATGACAAACTCACAGTCAGCATCATCTGAAGGGGGAAAAGTTGGAATAATTTCCACTAAGATCTGGAAACAAACAAGAATGCCCACTTTCACCACTGTTAACTCAATACAGTCCTGGAAGTTTTAGCCAGAACCATTATGCAAGAAAAAGAAATCAAATAGATATAAATTGTAAAGGAAAAAGTCAAATTATCCCAGTTTGCAGATGGCATGATTTTATATAAAAGGGGACCAAAAAACTCCACTAAGAGACTATTGGAACTCATAGAAGAGTTCTGTAAAGTTGCAGGATATAAAATTATCACAAAAAATAATAGCCTTTGTATACATAATGCCATGACTATGAAAAAACTTGTAAGAACAGTCTGATTCAAAATCTGATTCTCAGATCTAGAAAACACAATGCTGAAATTCATATGCAAACATAAGAAACCCCAAATAGCTAAAGTAATCTTAAATGCAAAAATAAAGCTTGAGGCATCACAATACCAGATTTCAAGAAATACTACAGGGCAGTTATAATAAAAACAGCCTGTTACCTGCAGAAAAACAGACTTGTAGACCAACAGAACAAAATAGAAACTCGAGAAGCCAACCAATGCTTCTACAACCTTATTCGACAAAGGAAATAAAAATCAATCGCTGGAGAAAGGACAATCTCTTCAGCAAATCGTGCTGGGAAAATTGCGTCTCCACATGTAGATGTATGAAGCAAGACCACTACTCAAGAGGGATCAAAGATCTAAATCTATGAACTAAATCTATCATCAAATTACTAGAGAAGAACATAGGGGAAACTCTGCAAGACATTGTCATAGGCAAAAACTTCATGGAAAAGACTCTAGAAGTGCAGTCAAAGCCAAAATAGACAAATTGGATTACGTCAAGCTGAGAAGTTTCTGCACTGCAAAGTAAACAATCAGAAAAGTGAAGAGGCAGCCAACACAGTGGGAGAAACTATTTGATAATTGTGAAACTGATAAAGAGTTAATATCCATAACCTATAATGACCTTAATCTCAACAACAACAAAACAAAAAATCCAATTAAGAAATGGGCCAATGACTTGAACAGGAATTTTTCACAAGAGGAAATACAAATGGACAACAGATACATGAAAAAATAGTCAAGATCACTACATCAGGAAAATGTAATTCAAGACCACAATGAGGTTTCACCCCACCCCAGGTAGAATGGCTTTCATATAGAAATCAACAAATAATTAATGCTGGTGAGGATGTGGGACCTAATCCACTGTTGGTAGGAATGTAAACTAGTATAGCATTGTGGAAGACAGCATCGGGATACCTTAGAAAGCTGAAAATAGATGTATCTTATGGCCCAGCCATCCCATTCCTGGGAATATACCCAAGCAAAATGAAATCAGCATATCAAAGAGTTATCTGAACCCCTATGTTTATTACAGCTCAATTCACAATAGTGAAGATGTGGAATCAACCCAGATGTCCATCATTCTTTGACTAGATAAAGAAAATGCAGAATAAAAAATAGAATACCATTCAATGGTAAAAAAAAGAATGGAATCCTGTCCTTTGAAACAAAATGATTGCAACTAGAAACCATTATACTTAGTGAAATAAGCCAGTCCCCAAAAGACAAATACCATGTCTTCCTTAATCTGGGGTAACTGAGTAACGAAAATTGTAATATATGAGTAAAATTGACATTTTAAGATTTGAATACTGTTGTCAGCCCTTGTCTTTACTGTTGAGGAACAGTGTTTTTTTATCTTATTACTAATTGTTGGATTCTTATTGTAGATTTTCATATGAGTACAAAATAGAGTAGATCAGCATAAAAATTAAATGAAGGAATGGGTCAGAAAGGAGGAAATAAGTTGGGAACATGGGCAGGAGGGAGGGTGTGGTGTTAAGTATTACCATGCTCCTAAATCCATATAAATGAAAATACATGAAATTTTTTCACCTTAAAAATAAAAAAAAAAAAGGTTGGATAGATTAGATTAGATTAGGTCCTTGGTATTAGATGAAAGAAAAAATGATGGGCCAAATTAGTGCATGTATGAGGGATCTTCAAAAAGCTCACAGAAAATGCATATTATATTTTAATTCCATTTTCTGTGAACTCTTTGAAGACTCATCATATTTCTAGTCATCTTAATTAAATTAAGGATGTATTGTATATGGATTGTAACAAATATATTGTACTGTACCACTCTGACCATGGTTTTATGTGATAATTTCCTATTTAGATCAAATCCCATTATTACTTACCCTCACGCTTTTTCTGCTTCAAAGAACTTGTCAGAGTTGTGATTTCTGTGGGGTTACAGTCTATATTTTGAAAAAAATGAATTTCAGGTTTATGACAGAAGAAAAAAATAATCAACTACAGCAAGAAACTATCTCACACCTGTTAGGATGTCTATGATTAAAGGTAACAGAAAATAACTAGTGTTGGCAGAGAAGTGAAGAAATTGGAATGCTTTGCACTATCAATGGGAATGTAAAATGGTATAGCCACTGTGGAAAGTAGGAGATGGTTCCTCAGAGAAGGAAAAGTATAATTACTGTATGAATCAGCAACTCCACTTCTGGATATACACTCAAAAGCACCAAAAGCAGGGTCTCAAAGGTATTTGCATACCAATGTTCAGAGTAGGGTTAACACAATAGTTAAAACATGGCTGGAACTGAAGTATCTAGAGATTGATTAAAGAATAGGCAAAATGCAGTGTGTATATATAGTATAATACTGTGTATTATGTGTATATACAGTGTAATACTGATCCAACAGTAAAAAGGAAATTCTTAAGCATGCTATGACATGGAAAAACCATGCAAATATTATGCTAAGTGAAATAATCCAGTCACAAAGAAATTTTTTATGATTTCTCTTCTATGAGGTACTTGGTTTTCTCAGTCACAGAAATAGAAATACAAATGGTGGTTACCAGGGACTGAGGAAAAGGGTGAAGAGGGAGTTATAATTTCACAGGCATAGAGCATCAGTTTTACAAGGTATAAAGTGTTACACAGATGGATGGGAGTAGTGACTGCAACACTTCATGGATTGATTAAATACCACTAATGTTAAAATGCTTATGCTGAGGACTGACTGACGTGGCACAGCAGTTTAAGCTGCCACTTGCTTTGCTAGCATCCCACAAAAGCACCAGTTCAAATTCTGGGTGCCTCACTTCCAACCTGGCTCCCTGATAATGCTCCTGTGAAAGCAGTGGAAGATGGCCCAAGTGCTTGGGCCCCTGCCACCCACATGTAGAGACTCAGGTGGAGGTTGCTCCTGCTGGGTGCAGCCTTGCCCAGCCTATCCTATTGTAGCCATTTAGGGAGTAAATTGGCAGGTGGAAGACCTCTGTCTCTCTGCCTTTCGAATAAATATTTTTTTAAAAAAATTGTTACAATGGCCAACGTTATGTGTTTCTTACCATAATAAAATATATCGAGAAATGGAGGAAATAGAAATGAGTATAATTTATAGGGAAACAGAGTAGGTCATGAATCAGCCAGAAGCAAGAAGAAAAAATAATGGATAAAGAAACTGATGATGTATAAATTAAGGCCAAGAATAATGAAAGTATGACAGAAAGACCAGAGACAGTGAGTACGACCTGAGGTGAGTCAGGGAATACTGGAAACTTTCCACAAAGACGGGGTTCTGAGGGCTTAGATCTGTAGCACAACAGAAAATGGACACCTATGCCTGTTTGAATGCATCTAGGAATCCCTGTGGAAAGAGCTGAGTAAGTAAAAGTGCATTACTTGGTATGAACAATGCAGATTACATTAGGGGAAAAGACCCAGAACACTAGAGGGAGATTGGTGGGTGTAAAGAGAGTTGTTAACCAGAGGTGAAATAATGGAAATCAGAAGAGAAACGATTGTGACCACATAAAAGGACACATCACATTTGCATATTTGATAGGAAAAACACAGCACTGTATACTTTGGTTTGAGGATAACTGAGAACTTCTTATGTGAACTTGAACAAATTCCTTTACCTGTTGCTTACTACTGTGCACAAAGAATGAATGTAATTAAACCTTCCATAATAGGGTTGTGTTACTTCAAAGAGAACCCTAGCAAAATGCACTGAGACCACAGATGAAAAGTCCTATAGCATACAACTTACATCAGGAAGAGGACTGTGGTCCTCCAGCTGCAGCCACTAAAACTGTGTTCCCAGCACTGAATTGGGGTCAGCAGATGAAGCTGGTACACAAAGGAGTCCATTGGCAGCAGCAGGAGCCGCATGAATCAAAGTTGTGGAACAAAACAGCCCTCAGCTGCATGCCAGCCCCATTATGGAAGGGAATCAACATTTGACAAACATTTTATAAAAGGACACAAATTAGAAAGGCAAAACATTTAAACATATTTCACAGAAGCCTGACAAGAGCAGAAAGTAGATGTGCAAGGAAAATGGTCTTGTGCATCTCTGAAAGTGCTCCTTGGCACAAACCTTGGGCCATCCGAATCATCACACCTCTTAAATTTGCTGTGAAAATGCTCTGCTATTTATGACAGATTCTGGATAATCTAAATCAATAAATATCGTAATTAATGAAAAATAGACTATAGCCATCAGGCAGCCAAGGTCTTCTACCATGGTTTCCAGATACTCATTCAATAAACAGGTTTACTAAGTATTCTAATCAGTATGAAGCAACTACAGGTAGGAATTCAATGACTCTAGCTTGAATTTATAAGCATTAAGAATATGTCTCCATAATTCAATGGTGAATAAAAATAATTTTAGTTGGGTAGGTTATTTAAGTGCTTTGAGTATTTTTATACCACAGCATATTTTAAATGCAGGCAGAGTCAACAAAGTTCTTCTAGAATGCACAAGAATGTAGTATTTTAGAATTACAAACAATAGAGTCTCAATCGCATCTAACAAACTCTGTAGGTATTACAGGAAAGCAATCATAAGACAAAGTGAGCATGACAAGGTCCCAATACAACTTCACACCAACAGACAGCAAGTTCAGTTTAGCTCATCGTAGTTTGCTCACCCTAGCTCTACAGCGTGAGCCTTAACTAAACCAAAGGTCTCAACATCCCAAGTGAATACTTTGACCTCTCCTTTTAGCTTGCTTTAACTCCTCTGGGTTAATTCAGCCCTCTGATGGATCTTTTTTCTTTACATGAATATGCATTTGCTATTTTCCTACTTGCTCATTGCTGGTTTTGGTGAAGCTTCATCTCCTCTCCACAAAGCGGGTAACTTCAATGAAAGCAAAGATATTGTCTGTGATCCTCAGTACTTGGAACAGTACCTAGCACTTATTTAGACCCAGTAAATTATGTTGGCTGAATAAACATGAACTAAGACATTGAATGGGTTCTTACTGTTATCTCTCAATTTCAGCTAAAGCTTTAGAAGACAAAAAAGGCCGGTGCCGCGGCTCACTAGGCTAATCCTCTGCCTTGCGGTGCCAGCACACCGGGTTCTAGTCCCGGTCGGGGCGCCGGATTCTGTCCCGGTTGCCCCTCTTCCAGGCCAGCTCTCTGCTGTGGCCTGGGAGTGCAGTGGAGGATGGCCCAAGTGCTTGGGCCCTGCACCCCATGGGAGACCAGGATAAGTACCTGGCTCCTGGCTTCAGATCAGCGCGGTGCGCCGGCCGCAGTGCGCCGGCCGCAGCAGCCATTGGAGGGTGAACCAACAGCAAAGGAAGACCTTTCTCTCTGTCTCTCTCTCTCTCACTGTCCACTCTGCCTGTCAAAAAAAAAAAAAAAAAAAAAGAAGAAGACGACAAAAAAATTAACATCCTCATAAAGAAAAATTAGCAGACACATCCTCACAGAATTTACTGCAATGAATTTTATCTCTTTCCCTGCTACCTTCAGCCCTAACTAGACTTTTCAGTGGAGAATCATGGAATCATAGGGTGTTTGTGCTACATTTCTGCCATTCCTTCTTCCGGGCCAAGGGACAATGGCACTGAGACATACCCTTCAAGATATGGAGGGGTCTGGAAGAAAACAGACTATCGAGTACCTGCAGAGCTTCTGAAACTCAGACCTAAGTCCATATCTGTGAGAGCTGTAGATCTGACATTGAAACCTGGGGACTGTCTTAGTCCATTTTCTGTTGCTGTAACAAAATACCTGAGGCTGTGTACTTTGTTTAATTTAGGTTGAAAAATCTAAAGTTTGACAGTCCTTGGGTATGGGTATGTCACAATCTGGCAGACAGCTCATGGTGGGAACATGTATGAAAGGGAAAGAGGTCACATGGTAAGACAGGAAGCAAGAGACCAAAGAGGGACCAGGCTGGGTCTTTGTATAACAGTCTACGCTCACGGGAACTAATCCACTCCTGCCACATGGCATTAATCCATTCCCTCAGGACCAAATTAATCCTGGTTATCTTCCATCAGATCTGAACTTTAAAGTTTTCACCACACCCAGAGCCAAGATTCCGGAACATAAATTTTAGGGGAGTAAAGTATGCAAACCAGAGCAGGAACAAACTATCAGAGAGGCTGATGCCTACCTCTAGGCTGGATTCTTTGAGGGGAGAGATTTATTTAACAGCCGGATGGCAAGGCAGGAAGAGAAAGTACTTGATGTTCACTTCTGCAGCTTGGAGGAACAAAATGCATGAGGTCAGGCCCTGGACACTTTAACCACATCTTGTGAATTTGTTTATTGGCCATGATGAACAATAAGGGGGTTCAGATTGGACAGCTCTGCTTGGGCAGGAGCTGGGGGCATAAGATATATTCTAGTCAGTAAAACTATATTTCCAAAGAAACAAAGCAGTTTAGAAGACAGCTCTAAAGAGATGGGTTCAGAACCCCCATAATGTATATATAATATATAATAAAAACAATGCGGTCAGAAGACAGCCCCTCTTTGGGCATCTGCCACATGGAAAACTGCCCCAGACGACAGCCAGGTAAACATTAACTACCTTTTCTGTCATCCATTTGTTTCCCTTCCCTCGCACGGGATTGTCTTGCAGATTTTCAGGCTGGGCACAAAGAGAAAGAGGGAAAGATCAGAAAATATAAGAAAACAGATTATACCCCTTTCTTATGTATTCTGGGGGTCAGAAGAGATGAGGAGTAGAAATTGTGACATCTTGCAGGTTCGTATGTTAGTACCTAGACATTTTAATGAAAGATTGCCCCAATAGCCAAAATGAGCAGGAGACTGTAGAGTCCATAAAAAGGTTTCATCAGGGGACATGGTGATGTGATCCAGGATTCTTAAACACAACGGAAAACATAAAACCACTTGAATTTATGCTAAAGTTCGACCTATTAGGTAACCCCATTAAAAACTCTGGTAGTTTCCTTCCAACTCATTGAAGTCATTTAAAGCCAAAGTGTCCAATGGGTGCTAGACACACAACACAGAATGAAGTCTGTCCTCCCACTATATTGTCTCAGTCAGGCACCTGGTTAATTCGAAGTATTCCCAGTAGTCCCTTCATAATGCTCAAAATCAAGCTTTCCTCCTTCCCAAATAAAATTTTTTTTAAAAAAAATTCACTTAATAGGTCACTATTGCCATAAAAACACAAGATTTAGAAATTTTGAACCCTTTATTTTATGCCCCGGCCCCTTGACACCTATAATCACTGCCATTCAATTCACTTTTCTCATGTTCCCCACTCTCTACATTCAAGGTACCATCCGAATTCAGGAAGCCTGGATGACTGATGAACCCCACCAATTTCCCTTACCAACTACCGCCCATAAGAAGAGACAATGCTCACTGCTCCTGGGCAATCATCCTGAGTTACTGAATTCTAGTCAAATCTTCCCCAGAACCCTATTTCCTCAGCCTTACAGTGAAAGCACTCCATAGCCAATAAGGTCATGGGTTTTCTACCTAATCACCTCTCATTGTGTAAATATACCGGAGTTGCCTGTACACCTTTCCCCAACACACACCTTTCCTTGCCATTCTCTAATTTTGTTCCTGGTATCTGCTTCTGCAGGGCCCTCTGAGCTCAAGGAAGCACAGACAGGAGCTGACAGAATCTCAGGTTCAATCTGACCATCATCTAGACTGGGTTGCCCATTAAAGGGCAAAATTCTGATTGTTGTATACTACAGTTTCACAAGGTGTTACTTGATAACACTGGATAAATTGCACATATGCTCCCTTACTTGTTACACCTGTATATAAGTCTAAAATAATCCCCACCAGCCAAAAAAAAAAAAAAAAAAAAAAAACACATTTATCTTTCTTTCTAAAAAGTTCAAGTTCATGATCCAAGGACTTTAGTCTGTTACCATACTTAAAAATTCTAATCTGAAGAAATTGTTATTTTCCCTTCTGCAGAGAAAAAACTGACATCCGCAGCTCATGCTCCTTCCACATACAGTATATTCTCCACATAAGTTCTAAATCCAAGAGACCTGTGAGAAAAACTCCAGGATTTACAGAAAAGCAGACGGGAAAGGGGACTGAAATGCCTAATATGAACCATCATTTCACTGAGCTGGGGGTAGCCCTCAGTGACAGGATCTCATTCGTTATCCATCAAGTCAGTCGAGACACCAGGTCACAGGCTGTTGAACAAGAGCATATGGAAAGGGGCATCTCAGCTCCAGAGCTAACAAGCGTCCTGGCACTGCAGTGACGGATTGATGATTTGCCCTAGAATGGAAGGCTGAGCTCCATTTGACCTCTCTGTCCCGTATTGGCGTCAAATAGAACAGAAAGTTCAGAACCTGCTCAACCAAAAGCTTCCACTCTTCTCTCCAGAGAGTGCTTTTGAATTTCAGCTGAGCTACATTGTTTTAGCACTGTCACAATATTATGGTAATTGCCACAGCACTTGGTGATTTAAAAAAAATCAATTAGGCAATTTTGCTGGAGGCTGTGAACCAAGTGAGACTAATTAGGACTTAAAGAAATCCAGACTGTCCTCATGATCCTTGGTGAGCTGGGGCCAAAGTCATTCATCTGCTTCCCTATTAAAAACATGAAGCCAGATAAAGGAAGGAGGTGTGGCTCGGTAGTAGCAGCTATGGAGTCACCTTACCTGGGATACGAACACTTTATGGGAATGACAGTCGGAATAGCTCTCAGGATACTAGGGGTTGTTGGCAGGTAATGGATCGTAGTATCAAATGACAGCATACATCAGTGGCAGGACTCATCTAGAGGCAGGTAGACAAATACATCATTTTCTTAAGTGGACATCCAGGAAGAATAGCAGGTATACCGCAGCCATACTTACTGTGGCATTTTTCACCATCTCTTATAACTTAAGAAGCTTTTAAATATGAGGGGATCATCAAAAAGTTCATGAAAACACATACTATATACATGGATTTCAAAACTTTTTACACCAAAGTAAACTTCTCTCTTAATTCAATGTCTCCGAAAACTTCCTGCAGTATCTTTACACAGCAAACTGCTACCAATAAGTTTACATCACACGAAATTTATCCTCTAGACCAGTTTCTCCAAAGTCCAGTGGGAAAGAACTCTCGCATAGATCAAAGGTTAAGGATAGAAACTGAGACAAATCAGCATTTTAGTCCTAACCCTGCTACTTAGTGGTATGGCCTCAACCAAACTACTCAAACTCTTTAAGCCTTAGTTTCTCTGCTTATAATGTGGCACATAAAGGATTTAGCTCGAAGGGTTGAGGGAAAATAAATTACTAGCACACTGCTTCCCACACTGCAGCCAATGCGCACTTTATCCTCATAATTAGATTAAGCTTATATAGAAATCATTGCTTCTCAGAGCTTTATCTACTGTAGTAAGATAATTGACTTTTTTAGGGTGAAGCTCATAAAAAGGAACTAATTCAAATGTTCTTCATAGTGTTCTCCAACATTTAAAGAAAAAATGCATAGGATCTGGCCATTACTCAGACCACCAAAAAGATGGTGATGGAAGCAGGACAAGGAATCAGGATTTCTACTTTGGTTATGTTCTTACAGGTCAAAACAGCATGAGTTGGGTTTTCATACAAAAATGGCTTCGTATCCTTGATAAATCTAGTCTCAGTCCGCAAGAACTATATCTCTCCTCCATAGAAGAGAATCCCTAAGCCCGTGAGGTCACTTCATCATTGTCACTTATTTTAATAACATAAGCATTCTTACCTCAAAGCATACCAATAATGAATGTTAATGATGGTTAGCCATACATTTTGCATTATCTTTTGCATGCCCCTAAATAAGTTGATTTGACAGATGAGGAGGAAAAGTAATTAAATGCTATGACACACCTCTCAAAATAAGCCTTAGCGGTAACTAGGAAATGCCAGCTCTTTAAAACAAACAAAACAACATTCTACTCCCCACTGGATCACAATTCCCCTTCGTATTAGTATCAGTTAAATTATAGCTCCTTGATAAGCACCTGATTTGGAGTCCCACCTACATTGTCCTCCCACTTTCATGAAACCCTACTTCAAAGACAGCGGTACCATGCATTGAGTCTAAATACAAGCATTGGCAGACAATTGGACTGAGACTAAACGGGAAGCATTTACCAACATCCTTTTCTTAAACAACCTTTTATAAGCAGTTACCACCATCTTTTTCTTTACCTCACCAGGTAACAAGGACGAATATAAACAGGGAAAGACTCATAAGTGGTCTTCCTGTCTGTAATCATGGAACCCAAATCAGGAAAAGTCCCCAAAGCTCGCTCCCCCACAGCACTCACTGTAAAACAGACAGATGACTTACCCAGTGCCCTGGCCCATCTTCCTGCTCACTACAACTCACTTCCTAGCAAGGTAGAAGCTGTGGCCTTTATGATCTGACTCAAACCAGGTGGCAGCTTTTGCAGGTTCAGAAGTCAGGATTGAAAGTAACTGGAGCAAGAATTGTAATTTACACCTGGAATCCAGCCAGCCTCTCCATGATTTAAGAAGGAGCCGCAAGCAGGAAGGAGTCAAGTGGTGAAGGATTTTCAGCTTTCTTTAAGAAGACACACACTGTATGCCTTTGGGGAGGCTGATGAGGCCTGAAGGAGGGTGTGACTCACAAAGCTTCAAGGTATACTTTGCCTATAATCAACCACTGCCTTAAGCTGGTGAATAATCTGGTCAAATGGAGTTTTAAATCAAATCCATAAGAGTTTAATTAGGGACGATTCTTATCCTACTGAAGCTAACAGGCAGCTGTGCTTTTCCCCCTGAGAGGTTTTCACAGACTCACAGGGGAGAGGGACTTAGAGCTGAAAGTGTAACCCCAGTTACCAATGCATGGGCCACCAGCTGTTCTCTATGGCAGCCATGATGGTGGACTAGGTGGAGGAGTCCAGCAGAAGATAATTTTGGGCCCTGAAGGAGGATGGGATTGTGCAAATCATCAGTCTGAAGGCTGACTCATTCTGCTTGCCTTATTTTTAACACTGCACTTATTTATCCACTCTGGCACTTTTTTCCTACTTTTGTATAATTCCTGAACTCCTACTAGATAATTTTCAAAGATCAAGGTGCACAATATACATTTATGAAATTGTTTACAACACACATTGCCCTATTACCACCTTCTCTCCACTTTAAATAACCCAGAGAACTTTGAGGCAGCTGAGATGCTGTCTAGGCCTCATGTTAATTACACCAGTTCTCTAAGATCTCCCAGCACTATTTTCTATTTTCTCTGCCCCATATAGCATATTTGGTCCATTACCTGGTTTTTCATATCCCCATGTCTAGGGACCACCTGATAAGCTATGATCCTTTGAATAAATGGAACTCTATGGAGCACAGAGTTCCTGAGAGACTGAGGAGGACAGCAAAATCTTAATAGCTGTGTAATCCACTTAAAAGGAGATTAGCATTTTTACCCAGTAGAGTCACGCCAAATGACTTTGGATCCTGAGGAAATTGCCCTATTATTGGGGACCCTTATGACTCTCTCTAGAATGTTGTTGATTGCCTAAGGAGTGTAAAACAAAGGAGACTATCCAAGAATAAATCTTAGATCACAAAACAGAAAGGGACCTTAGAAATAAAGCATAAGCCAGAAAACCAAAATCCACACATATGCAGTGAGAGCCTCATGGTAAATGTGTTAGGGGTTAGTGACTTTTAGGGAAATACAATCCAGGTAACTGATCTTTTCTATGTTGCGACCAGGCCACTCCTACCAACTAAGAATATCACATCCATCAAATCTATCCGTTAAAAATGAATGAGAATCAAGAAACTGGAAAGGCATCAAATAAATTAGCTTTCAGTGCATCTCAAGGGCCTAGAAAAATAGCAAAAAAACAAAACCCCAAATTAGTAGGTGGAAATAAATAATTAAAATTGGAAAAGAAATAAACAAAATCGAAACAAGAACATACTAAGATGGTCAAATGAAGAGCTGGTTTGTTAAAAAACAACAAAAAAATTCATAAAACATTGGCCCAATGAGCAAAAGAAAAAAAAAAAAACAGGAAGACCCAAATCAATAAAATCAGAGAAGAAAAAGAAGATGTAACAAACTACCCAAACTGAGTCATGAAGACACAGAAAACCTAAACAGAACAATAATCAAGACAGAGATTGAATCAGTAATAAAGATCCTCCCAAGAAAGAAAAGCTCGGGAATAAATGGCTTCATTGCTGAATTCTACCAGAATTTTAAAGATGAACTAACTCCAATTCTTCTCAAACCATTCAAAACTATTGAAAGTGAATGAATCCTCCCAAATTCCCTCTACAAGGTCAGCATCACCTTAACTGCTAAACCAGAAAAAGATATATCAAAAAAAAATTATAGACCAGCATTCCTGATGAACATAGATGCAAATATTCTCAACAAAATACTAGCTAACTGAAATGTACAACACATCAGAAAGCTGATTTATTAGACAAACTGGGATTTATCTTGGCATGCATGGATGGCTCAACATTCACAAATCACTAAATGTGATACATCATATTAAAAATTTGAAAAATAAAAAATCTCAATAGATGCAGAGAAAGCATTTGATAAAATGCAACACCTTTTCATGATAAAAACCTTAAGCAAATTAGGAATAGAAGGAACATTCCTCAACACAACAAAGGCAATATCTGGTAACACACAGCCAGTATCATATTGAATGGAGAAATATTGGAAGTATTTCCAATAAGATCCAGAACCAGACAGCAATGTCCACTTTCACCACTGCTATTCAATATAGTTCTGGAAGTTTTAGCCAGAGCCATTAGGCAAGTAAAAGAAATCAAAGTGATACAAATGGGACATGAGGAAAGCAAATTATCCCTGTTTACAGATAACATGATTCTATCTATAGAAGGACCAAAAAACTCTACTGAGAGACTGTTGGAACTCATAAAAGAATTTGGTAAAGTGGCAGGATATAAATCAATACACAAAAATCTATAAACTTTGTATACACAGATAATGCCATGGCTGAGAAAGAACTTCTAAGATCAGTCTCATGCACAATAGTTACAAAAATTTTTAAAACCTTGGAATAAATTTAACTAAAGAGGTGAATTATCTCTATAATGAAAATTACAAAACATTAAAGAAAGAAACAGAAGAAGACACAAAAAATCATTCATGTTCATGGATTGGAAGAATAAATATCATCAAAATGTCCATACTATCCAAAGCAAACTATAGATTCAATGGAATCCTAATCAAAATACTAGTGACATTCTTCTTAGATATAGAAAAAAATTATGGTAAAATTCACACAGAATCAAAAAAGACCCCAAATAGCTAAAGCAATCTTATATAAACATGAAACAAAAATTCAGATGCATCACAATACCAGATTCCAAGAAATACTATAAGGCACTTATACTCAAAACAGCCTACCACTGGCACAAAAATAAACATAAAGACCAGTGGAACACAATAGAAACCCCAAAACCAATCCATGCATCTGCAACATACTACTCTTTGACAAATGAGCTAAAATCAATCTCTAGAAAAAGGAGTCTCTTCAAAAAATGGTGCTGGGAAAATTAGATCTACTCATGCAGAATATGCAAAAATCAACTCAAATTGGATGAAAGATCTAAATCTGTGACCTCATACCAGAAAATTACTAGAGGAGAACGCTGGGGAAACTCTGCAAGACATTGGCATAGGAAAAGACTTTTTGGAAAAAAAAACCCAGAAACACAGGCAGTAAGAGCAAAAATAGACAGATGGGAGTACATCGGGCTAAGAAGCTTCTGCGCAGCAAAGGAAACACTTATCAAAGAAGCAACTTGGTCAGGGAGAAAATACTTCAAACTATTAACTGATAAAGGATTAATATACAGAATCTACAAAGAGCTCAAGAAACTCAACAAAAACTAAACAATCCAGTTAAGAAATGGGCAAAGGACTTGAACAGCAATTTTTCAAAGGATGAAATTCAAATGGCCAACAGACACACGAAAAATAGCCAGGATCACTAGCCTTCAGAGAAATGCAAATGAAAACCACCATGAGGTACACAGTGTGAAAACACATGAAACTACTCAGTTCACTAAGAGAGCAGGTGCAATCAGTAACCAATGAATAAAATGGCAGGTACTAGTTCTATCATACCAACCTTGAATATAAATGGATTAAATTCCCCAGCCAAAGGACTTAGTTTGGCTGACTGAAATGAAAACAAAACAAAACTTATATGCTGCCTACAACAAATTCACTTCACAAGTAAAGACACACATAGGCTGAAACTGAAGGGTTGGAAAAAATACACCAGGCAAAAGGAAACCAAAATTGTGCAGGAGTAGCAATATTCACATCAGATAAAACAGACTTTAAACCAAACACATTAGAAACAGACAAACAAGGATATTATACAGTGATAAAAGGACCAATTTGGCAAGAAGATATAACAATCAAATATATATGCCGCCAACACAAGACTATCCTGATATATGCAGCAAATTGTATTAGACCCAAAGGGAGACATAGACTCCACCACAGGGCTCTGAGGAGAACCACACTGACTTTGTGGACAGTAGCCATTAAGAAGTTCTGAAGAGCATTACCCCTAAAAAATCTGCTGTGGTTTTCAGCTGAGGGTATTCAAAGCAAGTATTGCATTCATTATCAGAATTACACAAAAATACTTTTAAAAGTTGGTGGAAAAATCAAATTAAAAAAACAAATTTAGGGGCCAGCATTGTGCCTCAATGGGTTAAGCTACTACCTGTAGTGCCAACATCACATGTGAGTGCCAATTTGAGTCCCAACTGCTCCACTTCTGACCCAGTTCCCTGAAAATGCAGCTGAGAAAGCAGATGAGGATAAAGAAAGGTAAGTTTATTTGGCACAAAAAGGCTTGAAAGCCACATACTGCTTTTTCATAATGCAAATATTTCATGAGCTTTTAGAAGATCCCTTGTATGCATGTATTTCAAAAAATTTTGCACTAAAATGGAATTAACTTTTTTTTTTTTGACAGGCAGAGTGGACAGTGAGAGAGAGACAGAGAGAAAGGTCTTCCTTTGCCGTTGGTTCACCCTCCAATGGCCGCCGCTGCAGCTGGCGCACCGTGCTGATCCGATGGCAGGAGCCAGGAGCCAGGTGCTTTTCCTGGTCTCCCATGGGGTGCAGGGCCCAAGGACTTGGGCCATCCTCCACTGCACTCCCTGGCCATAGCAGAGAGCTGGCCTGGAAGAGGGGCAACCGGGACAGAATTCGGCGCCCCGACCGGGACTAGAACCCGGTGTGCCGGCGCCGCAAGGTGGAGGATTAGCCTATTGAGCCACGGCGCCGGCTCTGGAATTAACTTTTAATTCCATTTTCTATTAACTATTTTCAATACCTTTGTAGAAACTCCAAAACCTAGCTAGCTGAGTGTTGCTCCCTCTTCCATCAAGCAGAGCTAAATTCACTCTTAACAAATGTTCATGAGAGATATGAGTCTAATACTACATATTTTTCAGGCGGCATTCCTCTATTTTAAAATATTTCTCAAATTACAGAAATTATTACTATAATAGCTCTTAATGAAACAAATGAGCTTATAGATGATATGATATTTTCCTTTTTTTAGAATTATTTTAAGTTCTTAAATAGTGGGTTTCTTAAAAGATTTACTAACTTGAAAGGCAGAGTTATAGAGAAAGAAGGGGAAAAGATAGAGAGATTGATCTTCCATCTACGGGTTCAGTACCCAAATGACCACAAAGGACAGGACTGGATGAGGCCAACTCAGGTGCTAGGAGCTTCTTCTGGGTCTCTGATGTGCGTGTAGGAACACAAGTACTTGGGCCATCCTCTGCTACTTTCCCAATACACTAGCAGGGAACTGGACCAAAAGTGGAGCAGCCAGGACTCCAATCAGTGCCCACATGGGAAGCTGGCATTGAAAACCATGACTTAACCACTGCACCACAATGCCAGTCCCTGATGATATGGTATTTGATATTTAAAACCTATACAAGAATAAATGTTTAAGAAAGAACTACTTCTATGTAAATCTATACGCCTTAGCTGAAAGATCATATTCTGGTATCTGCTCTCCTGGTACTTTAAGTAAGTAATACTTCTGAAAGCCATCCATCCAGCTCCAACATTGTGGGGAGCAACTCGGACTAGACTAAGTTACTGGAATTAAGACTTATTCTGTGCATCTGCTCTCCCACAATATGGCACTGGGAGAGGAGTAAACAACTTCTACACAGCTGCCTCCAGTTTGACCAATAACCTGCAGGAGCTGATCCTGCTCCTGATTGGAGGAGAGCAGCGTACTCGGCGTGTGGGTAGCAGAGTTGGGATTGGTGGAAGAGGACTATAAAGGAGAAGAGAGACAACATGCACAAGGAACATCTAAAGGGAACATCTATCCGAATAACATCTGAGCAGCCCCCGAGAGAGCCAGCTGGCGGTGTGCCACTCCCCCGCGGAAGTGGGGAAAGTGGCAGGGGGGCCCGCCCCTCCATGGAGGTGGAGGGAGGGCAGCCAACCCGGGAAGAACCAGCAGCAAACCCGGGAAGGGCCGAGCAGACAAAAGAACAGCGCAGGGTCCTGTGTCGTTCCTCCGCGAAGAGGGGGGAGCGACACAACATCCTCCTGCAAAAGGCCAATTTTCTTGTAAAATACACATATATTGCTAATAAGCATATGCAAATGTAAGCAGTAAATCCAGACTGACACTATGTGGTATATTTGTGGTGGATATACATTCCTGTGTGTGTGTGTGTGTGAGTGTGTGTGTGAGAGAGAGAGAGAGAGAGAGAGAGAGAGAGAGAGAGAGAGAGAAACAAAGAAACAAAGAAATTAAGGGAAATGGATTAGGTCAGCTTTGTTTCAAGTTTCAATAATAAATGATGTGCAATGTAACATTAGTAATAAAATTACCAAAATGTATTAAAATACCCATAGTAATAAGCCAAATCACTGGCAAGGATGTCTCGGGTGGAATGCTTTTTCTTCACTTTCTGTGTCTTCGAAGAGTGACCTTTTCTTCTCTCATTTGAGTCACAGGCTCTGTACTCTCTCCTGGTGAAATGGAAAGTCTTATCCCATTGCTAAACCTGAGATCAAAACCTGAGCCTCCTCGGTGTTCCCTACCCTTTTGAACCATTTGGAAGAATCTACCCTGAGAGATTTCACTGCTTCTACATGATGGGAGTCTTCTTGGGTATTGGATAATTTTGTGTAATTCTCGAATGTGGGGTTAGTAATCTTATCGGATAATAGATTACAGTTCTTGTGCGACAACACACATGACATTGTGATTGTACCTACGTGTCAGCATTGTATGACTCACTTATTCTGAGAAGTGGCCAGAGGTGAAGGCTATTTCCAACTTCATCCTCATGCCCCTCCAGCCTCCTTCTCCATCCTGTGCTCTGTCCCTATGTCTAAGGAGGTTCTTTTTCACTTTTGGTAGACCTAATAAGTAAGGTTTAGTGTTACTGTCAACTTGAGAGGAACCTGAAGTACTTGGCTATTTTGTCAAATACTGTTCTGGGTGTTTCTGAAAAGATGTTTAGATGAGGTCACTGCTTACAGTTGGTAGACCACAGAAAGCAGACGGATCGCTATACCGTGAGTGGGCCACACACAATCAGATGAAGGCTATAACACAGCATAAAGCATCAGCTCCCTATGAGTCACATGGGGTTCTTCTTGCCTGGTTGCCTTTGAACTAGGCAAATGGCTACTTACCCTGCTTTTAGATACAAACTTGAGCATCAGCTCTTTCTAGGTGTGTGGCTGGCTCACCTCTGGACAGGAACTACATTCTCAGACCTCTGGACTTGAACCAGAGAACTAAATCCTCAGCCCTCCAGAGACTCCAGCTTGCTGACTTATCCTACTTATTTTGGGACCTTCCCACCCCCATAATCACGGTTCTGCTTCTCTGGAGAATCCTGACTAATGCACGGTGTTAGTCAGTGTAACAAAATAACTGAGGCACTAAATTTATAAAGATGAATAATTTATTTTGGCTTATGGTTCTGCAGGTTCAAGTTCAACACTGAACAGGTTCCACTGGTTTGGCCTATGGCATATTCCTGGAAAGGCACAAGGCATCACATGTCAAGGGACAGAGGAGGGATGCATCTACCTGTGTCTGTGATTATGTATGTAGTCACCAGGACTTAATCATGGGGGCTCTGCTCTAATGACTCACTACGATCCCTTCACCTTACAAAGGCCTCACCTCCACACATGCCAACTGGATTACATTTCTAACCCCTTGGTGTCATTAACATAATACACTGGGGACAAAACCCCCGAGCTTGGGAAGACAAACATTCAAAGCACAGCATACAGTGAGTTAAATTTCACTGTGACATCATCAGAATATTTTTACAAGTTGGGCTTGAATTAATTCTTGCTATTTGTGCGCCTAACTTTCCATCTCATGCAGGAGATTCTATGTCACTAGTTCACGTCCTGGCTGCTCCACTTCCAATCCAGCTCTCTGCTATGGGCTAGGAAAGCAGTGGAAGATGGCCCAAGTTCTTGGGCTCCTGAACCCATGTGGGAGACCTGGAGAAAGCATCTGGTTCCTGGCTTCATATTGGTGCAGCTCTGGCCATTGCAGCCATCTGGGGAGTGAACCAGCGGATGGAAGACTTTTCTCTTTCTCTGCCTCTGCCTCTCTGTAATACTGCATTTCAGATAATAAATAAATAAATCTTTTTTTTTTAAAAAAAGAGCTCCCCATTGTAAGGATAACCTATACTTTGAGAATTTGAAAACAGCCTCACTGTAGCATCCATTCTAAAGACAGATTCAAGTCATACATTGATCATCAGATAATACAATATGGTCACTTTATTTAAATAAACAGATGAAGTCTATATTTTTATCTTAGATTACCGCATTTATGTTTTTCAAATCTGATAATGCTGAAATTTAATAAAGGATCAGAGATGATAAAGAAGCACAGGAAATACTGAATGGTGGTTCCATCTGTAAAGGGAGTATGGATATGGAAGAAAGATGTCAGACTCTATAGTGCATTCAACTAATAAGCCAAATAGTCTCCAAAAAGGTGGGGTTTTTTTTTGTTCAGCCATCCTAGTCTGAATCCCAGGTCTTTTTGCAAATTTCAAGATTTATGACCAAGGAGAAATGCTTTTTTTTTTTTATTTAAGAAGCAGAGAGACAAAAAGAGAGAGGGAGGGACTGAGATACAGAGAGAGTGCTCTTCTGGCTCACTTCCCAAATGTCCACAACACCCAGGGAAGGAACTCTCCGCTATGTATGGCACTGATCCAAAGACTTAAGTCATCACTAGTTGCCTCTTAGGGTCTGCAGTTATGTGGACATGGAATCAGAAGAGCTTGCCATCAAAGCCAGACACTTCAATATGGGATGTAGCGGGGGTTGTCTTAGCTGGTATTTTAACCACAGGCCAAAAATCTACCCCCCTCCAAATACTTAATGTTTCCAAAGGCACACTTAGGACCAGCACTGTGCCATACATAGCAAGTAAAGCTGCTGCCTGTGACACTGGCATCCCATACGGGTGCCAATTTGTGTTCTGGCTGCCCTACTTCCAATCCAGAACCCTAGTAATGGTCTGGGAAAAGCAGTGGAAGCTGGCCCAAGTGCTTGGGCCCCTGTGGGGAGCAAACCGGACTAGACTGAGTTACTGGAATTAAGACTTATTCTATGCATCTGCTCTCCCACAATATGGCGCTGGGAGAGAAGTAAACAGCTTCCGCACAGCTGCCTCCAGTTCAACCAATAAACTGTAGGACTTGCTCCTGATTGGAGAGCAGCGTACTCGGCGTGTGGGCAGCCGAGTTAGGATTGGCGGAGGAGGACTATAAAGGAGGAGAGAGACGGCACCAGGAACATCTAAGGGGAACATCTAAGGGGAACACCTGTGCAGCCCCCGAGAAGAGCCGGCCGGCGGTGTGCCGCTCCCCTGCGGAAGTGGGGAATGTGGCTAGGGGGAACTGCCCTTCCACGGAGGTGGAAGGGACAGTAGCCAACCCGGGAAGAACCAGCAGCAAACCTGGGGAGGGCCGAGCAGACGAAAGAACAGCGCAGGGTCCTGTGTCGTTCCTCCACGAAGACGGGGAGCGACATAATGGTGCCGTGACTCGGATATGAAGCCTAGGCAGGGCTTAGTGTCGTTCCCCCATGAAGACGGGGAGCGACATAATGGTGCCGTGACTCGGATAGGAAACCTAGGACAGATAGGAAACTTAGGAGGGAAGAAACGGGAAGAAATGGGAAAATACCGGAGAGAGAGAGACTAGCAAACAGCCTAGGGAAAAGCCGGATGAAAAAGGTGCCGGAAGGAGCTATTGAAAGCCTAGGCATAGACTCGGATACGGACTACGGGGGGAAGCTGGGAGAAATCTCTAAGGTTGAAAGCGAAAGTGAAGGCTGGAACAAACAGACTCGGATACAGACTGTGAGGAGAAGCCAGGAGAAATGAGAGGAATATTGTTGGAAGAAAACTTAAGGAAACATACCGGGTAGAGAGAAATGTTAGGGAGGATGAAGCCGCGAGTGCAGGCCGAGGCGGAGATATAAGCCACCTTGGAATTCTTCAAGTCACCCCGGGGAGCAAGAGGCGAAGATCTGGAACCAGAGGCAGAGACGTGGGCCGCCAGGATTCGCCAGGTTAGTCCGGGGAACTTGGACTGAATGCCGGTGGTGGCGGAAACATTCGCGGAAGCCGCCGCGTGCAGAGAGAGCACGGGGCGTTGGCGCAAGGCCGTGGTGCGGGCGCGAAGTGCGTGGAGACCGCGGAGCGTGCGCGCAGAGCCGGGAACCCGCCGGCGGGGCGAGGCGCCAGGAAGCCGCGCAGAGCCGTGAAGCTGCCGCGGGGCGAGGCGCCGGGAAGCCGCGCAAAGCCGGGAAGCCGCGCAGATCGGAGAAGCGCGGGCTGAAGCGGCTCAGAGCCGGGAAGCCGCCGAGAAGCAGTCTCGGGGCAGGCGCCGGGAAGCCGCAGGGATAAGAGAAATAGAAGTTTAGAAGTAAAGTGAGAGAAATAGGAATGCTGGAAGATAGAAGTAAAATGGGAGAAATAGGAATGCCCGGAGATAGAGAAATAGAGAAATAGAAAGGCCTCCCTACAACATGGCAATTAGAGAGCTTGGATTCGGTCTGCCTGATTAAGTGAGGCGATGAGCACCTGGGCGGCTAGCAGCTTATGTGCCGCAGGTCACCGAAGACAGGCACGTTATCAACACCAATAAGTCACCCCACAACATGGCAATGAGAGAGCTTGGATTCGGTCTGCCTGATTAGGGCGATAAGCACCAGCAGGCAGCTCGACCAGAGTATGAGCTGCAGGTCACCGAAGATAGGCACGAATCAACACCAATAAGCCTCCCCACAATATGGCAATGAGAAGGCTTGGATTCGGTTTGCCTGATTGTTAGGGCTTGTAAGCCCCTGCAGGCTCGACCAGAGCATGCGCTGCAGGGCACGCATCAGCGCCTAAAAACCTCCTCACAACATGGCGAAGAGAGGACCCGGATTCGGTTTGCCTGATTGATAGGACTTGTAAGAGCCTGTGGCAACCCTAGCAAGTAGAGCAGAGTGTGTGCCGCGGGACACCGAAGACAGGCGCGTATCAACGCCAAAAAATAAAAAGAAAGGGGGATCTGTGGGGAGCAAACCGGACTAGACTGAGTTACTGGAATTAAGACTTATTCTATGCATCTGCTCTCCCACAATATGGCGCTGGGAGAGAAGTAAACAGCTTCCGCACAGCTGCCTCCAGTTCAACCAATAAACTGTAGGACTTGCTCCTGATTGGAGAGCAGCGTACTCGGCGTGTGGGCAGCCGAGTTAGGATTGGCGGAGGAGGACTATAAAGGAGGAGAGAGACGGCATGCACCAGGAACATCTAAGGGGAACATCTAAGGGGAACACCTGTGCAGCCCCCGAGAAGAGCCGGCCGGCGGTGTGCCGCTCCCCTGCGGAAGTGGGGAATGTGGCTAGGGGGAACTGCCCTTCCACGGAGGTGGAAGGGACAGTAGCCAACCCGGGAAGAACCAGCAGCAAACCCGGGGAGGGCCGAGCAGACGAAAGAACAGCGCAGGGTCCTGTGTCGTTCCTCCACGAAGACGGGGAGCGACATAATGGTGCCGTGACTCGGATATGAAGCCTAGGCAGGGCTTAGTGTCGTTCCCCCATGAAGACGGGGAGCGACAGGCCCCCACTACCCACATGGGAGACCCAGAAGGAGCTCTTGGCTCCTGGCTTAAGCCTGGCCCTGGATCTCTCTGTCTCTCTCTCTCTCCTATAACTCCGACTTTTTAAATTATTTTATTTATTTATCTGAAAAACAGAGTTACAAGGGTGAGAGAGAGAGAGTGAGAGAGAGGGAGAGAGGGAGCAAGGGAGCAAGGGAGAGAGAATGAATCTTAAGTCACACTCCCCAGATGGCTGCAATGGCCAGAGCTGGGCTAATTCGAAGCCAGGTGCTTCATCCAGGTCTCCCACATGGGAGCAGGGGCCCAACCACTTGGGCCATCTTCTTCTGCTTTCCCAGGCTCATTAGCAGGAAGCTGGATTGAAATCAGAGCAGCCAGGACTTAAACTGGTGCCCTATAGGATGCTAGTGTTGCAGGCGGTGGCTTTACCCACTATGCCATAGCAAAGGCCCTATCTTGTGATTCTGCAGGTTTAAATGATAGCTTTGCACCTTCCAGATGATAATATGTATCCAGTAAATGACAGATGTTATTTCACTTGTTCCTTTTTGAATGTTTCTAGTTACAATGGCCTGTTTTGAGATATTTCACACAGAGAATAGAATAACTCCCACGAGCCTGTTTAAGAGGGGGGCACAGTAACCCAGAATCATCCAAGTAGGAGAGAGACAAGTGGGTCAGTAGCATCTGCTCCAAGGTGCTTGTCCAAGAATGAGTCCCAGGCTACCTGCATAATCTCCCATGCAATTCTAAGACAAATGTCTGAGTCTCACCTAGTACCTACTGATTAGTATTGGTGGTGAGACCCAGGAATCCACATTTTTCTGGGCACTTGGGCCATCTTCAACTGCTTTCCCAGGTGTGGTAGCAGGTAGCTGGGTTGGAAGTGGAGCACCTGGGTCTCATACTGGTGCCCACATGGGATTCTGATATCACAGGTGGAGGCTTAACCTACTATGCCACTATGCTAGCCCCAGTAACCCACATTGTTAACAAGTTTCTAGGTTAATCTTTTATATTCGAAGATTTGGAAACTACTATAATAGAAGGGTTCCCTTTATTCGACAATACTAAAACTTTTCTCAATAAGATCCTTTTAGATCTCTCAGGCAAAGTTCAAAAGCCTCAAATACACAACCCTCCTATCAAACATCTCCTGATTTTATGAATTCTTATTCTCAAAACAAAGTATCCTAGTTGGAAGTCCATATGTAGGCCATGAAGGGTCTGCACAATCTCCAACATTTATTATTTTGTATGCATGTGAACATGTGCATTTTTCTAGAGATACTTCATACATTTCAAAATTCCCACAGGCTTCTACAACACAATCATTCTTAGAGCTGCAAAATTAGGAGATAACATCCATCTAAGAAGATAGGTTTGTTTTCAACATCTCTTTTGGATGCCTGAAACAAAGCATGAGGCTAAGCACTTCAATCATCATTAAATAGCCTTATATGTCAGCATGCCAGTTCTTTATAATTAAGCACGTTTTGAGTAATTTGGATTAAGTAATGCCTGCATTCTAAACTCCCCAAGCTATTTGCTTTATAAAAACAAAGAACAAAAGAACAGGACCATCTATGCACCTCTTCCCGAGTTAGTTATCTGAGGGGCATAGGTGCCTTTCCTTTTCTTTGGAATAAATTAACTTGAACATCTTCTCTGACGAGAGTCACAGATTCATCTGATCCCAGGTGCAGAAAGAAATCTTTGCAACTCTAGACAAACTAAGGATAAAGGAGGACCCCAGGGCACAAAGCAGATGTTGTAAGTAATCATACAGGCAGAAATTTTAATCAGTTCTTCTGTGTTTTAGAGACAATTCTGTTTCCTAGGTTAATAGGGAGCTGTGAAGGTGCTGAATTGCCCAGGTGTGGCAGGATGCTATCCTACCCTCCTAACCTAGGGACACTTACAGCACAGAATCTACCTCCTTTCAGAGATTCAATGTCACCTAGAGAAATCGTCTCTATTTTTCAAATTAATAATTCTATTGACATACAAGAATAACCGTTAGGCTTTGGAGTTAAAACACGAGCTGTTAGTTGCTTTGGGGAGAGTTTACATTACTAAGATCTTTCAATCTCTTTCGTAATCTTCAATATGATAAAAATGTTGACAAGTATCACATGAAAATATGTGAAACCATTTCCATTTGGTGCTTGGTGTTCCTTCCTTTCTCCTTACCAACTTAAAATGGGAAACTAAACATTTGAATGATCTGAATTTCCCTCCAGTGATCGGATAGGCAGCTTTCAGAGGGGCCCCAATGATCCTCACTTCCTGGAACCCAGGGTGTTGTATAGCCCCATAATCTCACCATTTGAGAGTGGAGTAGACCTCGTGACTGCTTTCTTATGGAGAGAATATGGAAAAGTGTATAGAGTATCACTTATAAGATGAAATAACAAAAGACTGTGACTTCCACCTTTCTCTCTCTCTTCCTCTCTCTCTTTCTCATTTCCCTTGCCCTGAGAGAAGCAAACAGTACATGACAAGTAGCCTTATGGAGAGGCCCACATGCCAAAGGACTGATGTCTCTGGCCAGAAATCAGCAACAACCACACGCCTTCCAATCAGCGTGTTGGTGAGTTTGGACAGGGAAAGGATCCACCCCTAACTGAGTGTGGAAATGACTGTAGCCCCAACTAACACATTTTAATTGCAGCCTTAGGAGAGACTCAAAGCCACAGGACTCAGCTGAGCTGAGCCCTGATTATGGTCCAGGAACTGGGAGGTGAAAATTGTTGCCCTAGGCCAATAAGTTTGGATGGAATTTGTTATACAGCAGTCAATAACAGAAATAAATTTAAAAATGCATAATTTACCCTTCCAAAATAGTAAACCCTTCAAATTCATTCTGTAAACTTAGTTTTCACAATGCGATCTACTGGGGGGGATTGAAATTGAAAGGGAAAAATGGGCTGGCAAAACCAGGTGGGTAGCTCTTTAAAGTAGCACATGCTTCAGGAAGGTAAAATGAGGAAGCTAAGCATGCACTGACCTATTACTATGTAAAAATGGATGTACACGGGTTGTACCACTGAATTCTCACAGTCACTCCAACTGTTATAACTATGGATACTATGGCTGTGAAGACTGAGGTAAAGGGATTTTAAGTTTCCCAGTCCACCTAGCTAGAAGTTAATCTAGATCCTATAAAAACTATAGCCTGTATTTATTTATAAACACAGCACCATGAAGAGACCTAATGATGGTGGCATCAGGTGAATAGGGGATACTTTCTTTGCCAAGCCTATTCAATGCTAATAAATTAAATTATTTTTCAAAGTGCATAAAATTCTATGAACTCTATTAAATTAATGTGCAATTGTTTCACTGCACTCATAAAGTTACACAGAAACATCAAAAACCAATGTATTTCATACATATATGGCACTTATTACATGCTCTGAGGACAGTTAACCACCAAGATGCTTTAGAATTGCATGGATTTGTACATAGAACATAATATAATAGTAACATTCATTCTTTCTACTTTTTCCTTCTGAATAATTCTGGACAGAACTGAATTTTTGAAAAAATAAATAATTGAAAGCTAAAGAGGTCTTTTCATCATCTAGTCTAACAATTTTCTTTTTGCATACAACCAAATGGAAGCTCTTGTTTTCATGTAGCCACATAACCAATTACAGGCAGTAAGAATTAGAATCAGAGCTATTACTCACAATTTATATTCAAATATAGAGCTATGCACGGTCCAGTAAGCTCTATGTACTAAACAGGCCTCCATTTTCTTTTTTCCAATGAAAAGGCAGAATCAAATTAACCAACAATGTTCTCTTTGGAGGCCAAAGTAAAATATAAAATTCATATGGAAAAAACAACCACAAAACTGACATAAGTCCTTAAAAGACCTAATTCTAATTATGTCAAAAGTAATATTAAAATTAATATTTTAAAGTAAACTAACAAGTTATTACTAGTGAGAATATGGGAGAGATATTTTTAGGCATGAAAAAATAGTTCCAAACAGAAGCACAATAATGTATGACAGCAATAAAGCAAAGAGCAGAGGATCATTGGAACGAAGGAGTTCTAAAGTCATTGCATGGTTCTGGAAGTTGACAACAGTAATCTAATAAATCTAAAATCATGTCTGATTTTGAGGCTAACCACTACGAGAAGGATCAGAGTATCTGACTACATGCTAGTAGAGAAGACAAAGTGGACAATTTCCAAACACTTGAAAAATATTTAATAAATTTTTTCTATAGGAAAAGAATCAAAGAACTGATAAGAAAAATTAAAAGTTACAGATTCTGGCCCCATTATATTAGTATTTTTATTAATATAATTAAATTTAATAGTCCATCTGGAGAATTGCAATATCCTGGATAAAAATAAAATTCAATCATGTGTTCTTTTTAAAGGACATAAAGCCATAGAAAGTTATATTTGGTCATATAGTCCCTCAATGGGTGAAAAGGTATATACTATGTAAACAATAGGCAAAAATAGAGCCAGTAAATATATTCAGAACAAAAAAGCATACTTTTAGGAAAGAGATAAAATATGAGAATGAGAGAAGCAAAATTAGCAATAGACAAATCTAAAATAGTAGTTGGAAATATTAGCATATCCTTTTAGTAACTGAAAAAAGCAGATTTTTAAAAATCAATAAGAATCTAGGCCGGCGCCGCGGCTCACTAGGCTAATCCTCCGCCTAGCGGTGCCGGCACACCGGGTTCTAGTCCCGGTTGGGGCGCCGGATTCTGTCCCGGTTGCCCCTCTTCCAGGCCAGCTCTCTGCTGTGGCCAGGGAGTGCAGTGGAGGATGGCCCAGGTGCTTGGGCCCTGCACCCCATGGGAGACCAGGAAAAGCACCTGGCTCCTGGCTCCTGCCATCGGATCAGCGCGGTGCGCCGGCTGCAGCGTGCCGGCCGCGGCGGCCATTGGAGGGTGAACCAACGGCAAAGGAAGACCTTTCTCTCTGTCTCTCTCTCTCACTGTCCACTCTGCCTGTCAAAAAAAAAAAAAAATCAATAAGAATCTAGAATATTGGAAAAGTTTGATTTCTAAACATCATCTAGTCAGGCTTAGCACTGCAGTCAAGAACTACATAGTCTTTCCTAAAATCTCATGGAACATGTACCAAAATAGACTTTATGTTGTGTCATTAAACAAGTCTTAATAGATTTTGAAAAACTGAAGTAATGAGTTATGCATCTGATGAACCTAATAATCTTAAGCTAGAAATCAATAAGAGAAAGTTGAATTTTAAAAATTCCAAATATTTAGAAGTGAAGCACTAGAGCATTATCAGCATGTACTGGAAAATAAGAAATAATTTAAGCTTCGATCTGAGGAAGTTATGAAAAGAAAAGCAAATTGACTCACAGAGAAGGAAGGATATAACGTAGGGTAGATTGGAGGGTGCCTGGAACAGCAGTTAAGATGCTGCTCGGGACAGCTTCTTCACTTATCAAGTGCCAGGTTCAAGTCTTGTCTACTTCACTTCCGATCCAGCTTACACTAACTCCTGTCCGTGAAGGTGGAAGGTACCTGCTACCCACATAGGAGACCTGAATTGAGTTCCTGGCTCCTGGCTTCCACCTGCCCAGCTTCAGCTGTTGCAGTTATTTGGAGAACAAACTACAGTGGATGGAAAATATCCCCTCTGGCTCTTTCTAATTCTCTGCCTTTCTAATTAAAACAAAGAAAAAGAACATTTTTAAAATAATAAGCATAAATTAATGAACTAGAAAGCAAATATAAAAACGATGAAATCTCCAAAGCCAAAATATGACTTTGAATATTAGTAAAATATAAACTCCTAACAATACTTTGCCAATGGGGAGGGAAGAGAATACGAATTGTAAGATCAAGCACCATTATTTTAGGTATTGAAAAGATAAGAGGCTATTATAAATAGTTGTATACCAGTAAATATCATAAATTGGTTCAAATGTACAAAGTGTTCCAAAGAACACATTACCACAGCAGGCAGAACAACAAAAAGTAAATATTCAGATAAATATTTACTAGAAAATTAGATTTGCTATTTTAGGCTTTTTGCATAATTAAATAATACCAGATGGCTTCACTGGCAAATTCCTCAAAAATATTTTTAAAATAGTAATATCAAGTTGGTTGGATTTATTACAAGGAGGCAAATTTGGCTTAATGTTTGAAACTCCTTTAACATAATTAACTACAGTAATACAATAAAAGAGAAAAGCATATGATCATCTCAATAAGTACATAAGGATATATTTAGTGAAATTCAATGATTATTCATGATACCCTTAACAAACTAGAATAACAAAAGTATCTTTTAGAAAATTTTATAGAACATTTTATAATTAATGTTAAAATTTTGAAAGCTTAAAGCCATTATATTTACAATGGATATATTTTATTAGGATTTCCATTTAATCTGATACTGGATATACAAGTAAATGTAATAAGACAAGAAAAAGAAATAAAAGTATATGAATTGGAAAAAACAAAAATGTAATTACTGGAACATAATGTGCTCCACTTCCTATAAATTGTTAGAATTAAGAAATGATTTTATCAAAGTTGTTATGTCTCACAAAGTCACTATTAAAAATGAATTATTTCCATATGCTAGCACCAAATAAATAGAAAACAAAATTTTAAAAATTCTAAAATAATACATGAAATAACATCAAATGCCTAAAAAATCTAATAAAAGATATGCCAACATATCTTCAGAGGAAACTACCAAACATTACTGGAAAAAATAAAGAAGACTTAGGGGCTGGCGCTGTGGTGTAGTGGGCTAAGACTTTGCCTGCAGCGCACGAATCCATATGGACAGTGGTTCAAGTCCTGGCTGCTCTACTTCTGATCCAGCTCTCTGCTGTGTTCAGGGAAAGCAGTGGAAGATGGCCCAAGTGCTGGGGCCTCTACACCCACGTGGGAGACCTGGAATAAGCTCCTAGTCCCTGGCTTCAGATCAGCCCAGCTCCAGCTGTCGTGGCCATCTGGAGAGTGAACAACTGAATAAAAGACTTTTCTCTCTGTCTCTTCCCTCTCTCTGTCTGTAACTCTACCTCTTAGATAAATAAAATCTTTTTAAAAAAACTGAAATATATTAAGTATATTAAGTGATAAATGGAAGACTCAATATTGTAAGACTGCTTATTGCCCCATATTTATTTATAAGCTCAATACAATTCCAATCAAAATCCCAAAAATATTTCTTTGTGCAAATGACTGGGTAATTATAAAATTTACATGGAAATCAACCAGTCAAAAATATTGAAGATAATTTGAAAAAAATAATTATAAAAGGGGGAATTACATTAATAAAAATGACATTTAATGTAGCAAGCATTAAGTTGAGAGGGAAAAGATAAAGCAGTGTAGAATTATATTTTTACAATATGCACAAATGATAAAGAACCATATCTTGACTTTATAAACAATGGATCAATAAGAAATCGATTGGCAAAAGACTTGGACATATCACTTGAACATATGAAAAGATGTTTAAAGAAAGATGCAGTTGAAGCCACATTCACAAGAATGACTACACTTAGAAACAATTCTGAGAGTATAAAATACTAGGAGGGGCCAGCACTGTGGCACACAAGGTTAAAGCCACGGCCTGCAGTGCCAGCATTCCATGTGGGCACCAGTTCAAGTTGTGGCTGCTCCACTTCCTATTCCTAATGCAACTGGGTAGACAGCAGAGGATGGTCTAAGTCCTTGGTACCCTTCAACCATGTGGAAGACCCGGAAACAGCTCCTGCCTCCTGGCTTCAGCATGGCCCAGCCCCGGTCTTTGTGGCTGGAAAAACCATCAGCGGACAGAAGAACTCTCTCTCTATGCCTATACCTCTCTCTCTGTAACTCTGTCTTACAAATAAATAAAATGAATCTTAAAAATAAAAAAACACTGGGAAATATTTGGAGAAACTGAAAACTCTCATTTACCAGTAGTATAAATTTGCGCAACCACTGTAGAAATAATTTGACATTATCTACTAATGTTGAGTATATTTATACCCTCTCTATCATTTTTACCAGCAACAAACTTAGTAGCAAATTCCCACAAACCTAGCCACTTAAAACATCACATATTCACAACTTTACACTTTCCAGGTCAGGAGGCTGGGAACAGCTAGCTGGGTCTTCAATCAAACTGTCAGCTAAATTATGTTCTGGAAGACCAACTGCAGAAGAATCCACTTTCAAGGCCATTCAAGCCTCTGAAAGAATTCATTTCCTGGGAACTGCATACCTGAGGGTTGTTTAGCGGCTGGAAGTTGGTGTAAGGTTCCAGAAGCCACTCCCAGGAGGTTCCTTGTCCGGTGTGTTCTCAACATGGGTCTTCAGTTTCATCAGACCAGCAAGTAGAACTTCTTTTTCTAGTCTGCTACAATAGTCCTTTATGATGTAACATAATTACAAGAGCTGTATTTCATTACTATTGCATTACAATGTAACATCAAAGGAAGAAGTAACATCTTATCACCTTTGTCATATTTTCTGGGTTAAAGAGCAACAAGGACACAAATTGGTACCCATATGGGATGCCGGCATTGCAAGACCCACTACACTGGTTCTTAACCCAGAGATTACATTAGACTCACCTGGAAGATTTCCAAGGTTCATTACCCCTCTATTCACTCATTCTAACTTAGGAAGTCTGCTGTGACGCCCCAGCATGTATATTTTTGAAAAAAGTTCACTGGGAAATTCTGATGCATCCGCTGGTTAAGTATTATAGGAACAGAAACTGTATCTGATGTGGTTAAAGAACATTATCCACACCTCATGCAGAGATGCACGCCCACCTGGCACACAAGGTATTCCATAATGCAGAGAATTCCTCACCGTGAGGACAGTAACCTGCTAATGACCTCGTGTGAGAAGGTCCCTAAATCAATATTTACTTGGGATGTTCCTTTCTGTCTTAAGTGCATGGGAGCAATGCTGCCCTCTCATTTGTATGCTGTATGACCTTTCAGTGTTTGTATTCTATCCAGCAAGTAGAATCAGGAAAAGTGACACGTCTACTGTTTATTTCTAAAATGTATCAGATAATGGTTTCATAGTGAGTGATTCAGTCCTTAATAATAACACCGTATTAGCTAGTGAATCCAATTTAATCTAAATTTGAGGGAATATTCAAACAGTTTTATACTTGTCAGTATTGAAATTTACAAAGCAAATAAGCCAGCAACAGAAGAAAGACAGGCAGGTGAATAAAACTCAGATGCAAGTGGCTTATAGCACAGCAGTCTCCTTCCATCATCAGATTCCTCTTCCAGTGCTACCTTGATCACTTGAGTCTCTTCTGTTCCAACTAGGTTTACACCACCCACTGTTCTTGAAACAAGCCAACGTAACCACCCATGCAGACATTCCCTGTGATGGGAGAAAACTCTGGAAACCAAGCTTCCCCTGGACATTGTCTCTTCAATGTCTCCACAGATTTTCACCTAAAATCCAAACACCTCAACAGAGCTAATGATAGAGTTGACCACATAATTCAAGTAAACCAGTTCAAGTAATTCAAGAAATAAAAGAGTTCATAGCAATTACAATGAGATAACTGAGCAAACTGGAACTGCCCCCAGTTAAACAGGGATGCCATCACCCTCCACATCCAGTGGTTCACAATCTGACCCCGAGCTCTATAAACCAGCACCTCACAAACATCTGTTTTATAACAGACTCAGCACATGTTGCTATGGCTTGGATGTAGTTTGTTCTGCAAAAGCTCATGTACTTGGGGCCAGCACTGTGGCATAGCAGGTTAAGACGCCACATACAACACCCACAAGCATCCCATATGGTACCAGTTCAAGTCCCACATGCTCCACTTCCGATACAGCTCCCTGCTACTGTGCCTGGGAAAGTAGCAGCAGATGACCCAAATGCTTGAGGCTCTCAACCCATGTGGGAGACCCGAATGAAATTCCTGGCTCCTGGCTTGGATCTGGCCATTGCAGCCATTTGGTGAGTAAACCAGAGGATGGAATATTTCTTTCTCTCTGCCTCTGCCTCCCTCTCTGTATCTATGCCTTTCAAATAAATAAATAAATATTTTTTAAAAAGTTCACACACTGGACATCTGATAACTAGTACTGTGGTGTTGAGGTTGTGAAATCTGTAAGAAGGGGAGTCTGTTGGCAGGAAATCCAGTCACCAGGGCCCCAGTCTCATGATTGGGTTAACGGTGTCTGATGAGAATGGACCAATTCTCATGGGACTGGATTACTTCCACTGCAGGAGGCTGCTAAAAGCAGAGCAGGCCTGCCCCCTCCTCTGTCTCTTTGGCTCCTCTTTGCCATGTTGTGATGCAGCCATGAGGCCCTTCCCAGAGACAGAATTCTGGCACCCTGTTCCAGGACTGGAGCTGCACAGATCTCTTTTCTTTGTAAATTGCAGTCTCAAGTATTTTGTTATGGCAACACAAAACAGATTAAGACAGACATATTATTTCTAGTCAGTCCAAAATCTACTGTTTTATTATTAATCTTATTATAAAGATGAGAAAACACACAGAAATTAAGTTCTTTGCAGACCTTTTGTCAGGAAACAGAGGCAAGATCAAAGGCAAATCCTGATCTGTTCGCTTTAATGTTGAAACGTTTCCTCAGGTTGGTGTTTTCCTTAACAACTCATACTTTCTAAAAGAGTGAAAAGATATATAAATATCCACCTATGTAAAAATGTGCCCTTCTAAAGGACCTGAAGAATGAGTCAATTACACCGTGATAAATTAAAGAAAATTAAGACAAAAACGTTAAGTTCCTGGGGCTAGCACTGTGATACAATGAGATAAGCTGTGGCCTGCAACACCAGGATTTCCTATGAGTACCAGTTCCAGTCCTGACTGCTCTGCCTCTCATCAGCTTCGTGCTAATGTCCCTGGAAAGACCCAGAAGATGGCCCAAGTACTTGTGTTCCTGCCACTCACGTGGGATACCAGGACTGAGTTCCTCCTAACTGGCTTCAGCTTTGCCCAGCCCTGGTTGTTGCAGCCATTCTGACAGAGACCTGACCTAACAGCCTATTAGCTCATCTAACTGCTCACACTTTCACATATAACTTTGTAGACAAATACAAACAAGTCACATTATTTTTTTAAAGGTTAATAGAAACTTATCAATGAGCTAATTTAGGAGAGCGCAAGAAGAAAATGTGTTTCATGCTTAGTAAAATTTGCTCCTAGAGTTGGCAGTTTCAAAGACTTCAAAAGATCATCACTGAGGACTATGTGTTACATAGAGTTGTAGTAAACGTCTTTGACTCCTAAGAGTGGGGACCCTGATGCACCAACTCTAGCAGGAATAACCTGGGACACACAGCTCCTCACCTCTTAGTACCAAAGAGTAATACCCCATGAATGTATGGACTTCTTCGGACTCATTACTTCTCTTTAGGACAACATTAGGTAAACATCCTCACCCTCCCTAGCCCACCACTTAGGCCCCTTTTTCCAGGTAGAAAGAGAAGGAACATCCAAGAGAGAAACATTTGCAGAATTACTGAACTACAGAAGTGAGATCACTGTTGTCCTGAGCTGCCCATGAGTTACTGAAATGGTTCCACAGGGAGTCCTACCAAAAAAGGAGAAACACAATTCCAATGATGGATACACCTTTTCCATTCCTGAAGTCTTCTTGTGGTGGGAGGTCAAAACAATCCCTCTCCAATTGTTGCTCAGTAGGGATTTCCTCATATTATTGGTGAGTCTGAGAAGGATAGCTGGGTATGTGTTACAACAGAAGACCATCAACCTGGGGCCTTAAACAACAGACATTGCTTTCTCACAGTGCTGGAGACTGGAAGTCAAAGGTCAAAGGGCCAACAAATTTGGTGTCTGGTGAGAGTTCTATTCCTTACTTGCAGACAAATGGTTTCTCCATGTCTTAACAGACAAACAGGGAACAAACTCTCTAATGTTTCTTCTTAGAAGGGCACTAGTCTCATCATGAGAATCCCACCCCAAGACTTCATTTAAAACTAATTTATTCCCAAAGATTCCCTCTCCGACTGTATCTCACTGTAGGTTTCCAGCTTTGAATTTGGGAAGGGAAACAATTCAGTCCATAGCAGAATGCTTAGCTCAACTCATTATTCTGATCTTGGAGTTAAACCAAACCACCAAAATCATAGGCTCTCCCTTGTTTGTGTGCATGCTGTAAGCCTTGCTGGGCCAATAAGGCTAAATTGTCCAATTCTTGGCTATGATATAACAGTTTGTGTTAGTCAGCTTTTCACCACTATAACAAATACCTGAGAGAAGCTACATATGAAGGAAGATTTATTTTGACTTCTGGTTTTCAAGATGCACAGTCCAAGGCAGAGTGGTCCCATTAGTTCAGCGTCTGATGAGGGTGGCAATGGTGGACCGTGGAATGCTGATGCGGGGAAGGAGATCACATGGCAAGCCAGGAAACAGAGGAGAAGCAGCGGGGCCTGACTCAGTCTTTCAGGCTTCATAACCACCTTCTTTCAAGAACTATCTTCCACAGGCACAGCCCCAGGTAGCTAAGAACCCCCCATATGTCTCCCACTAGGCATCATAGCTAGACTGTCTTCCTCTCCAGTGCCTTTAAGTTACAAGGCTGGAGATTAGACATCTCCATGAACTGGAGAATCAATTAAGGTTGGAAATACAGCACAGTTGCCTTTGGTACACAGACCTAAGCCCAGGTCCAACATCATTACCTCAATAAAGGTAGTATTGTGCTGTACTGTGCTTTTTGTGGTACTATTAATCACTAACCAATCCCACCCCCAAAAATATACAGAATTGTTAATGTCTTCTCCCATGTTCTCCAACTGAGCAAAGTACGTAGATTCTCTGACAGTATTTTCCTCTCCCTATGAGTTTGTGTAGGGGAAGGGGGACTGGTAGCAGTGGTTCATCCATAAATAAACCTTCCCTCGGCTGGTATTCCACACACATATTCTACATGCACTTGACCACACTCATGGGCAACAATCCCAGTGTGGCACAAGTCTGCTTTTCATGTAACATATCCGACACAACACATGCTTCTATGGAAATCAGAGACTCTATACACGAGATATCAATATTCAAGGGTAAGTTCACTGCTAGAAAAATAAGTAAGAAATGACAGCCACCAAAAGGAATTCAAATGGTTTATAATATCAATAAGGATGCATTCAGCACTGTGTCATGGAAAAACCTCGACTCAGCAGGCTAAGAAATTAGGAAACATTTTCATCATAAATAATGAGACAGAGGGGGACTGTCTTAGGGTTGATTTATTCAACTAATTCATTTATTTATCAGGAATGCAAGACCTTTTGTCTATAATATCAACAGTTTGTCAATTATTCAAGGTAGCCTCTCATAGTCACTGGGTGATTACGTCTGCTCCAAACACCTCATCCACTAAGACATGGCAAGATTTGATGAGGAAATAGGAGAACATTTCTTCCTTTGGGCCCTTTCTTAAGAAAAAGAAATCCTGACTCTAAAGGCTTGCAATGGACTTCTTAAATTTCAGAAGCCAGGTCATGCTCCCCTCCCTAAACCTATCAGTGAAAAGGATAATGGAATTAAGATGACTCACCCAGGCAAATCAGGTTTTAGTGCTGAGCTAAAATGAAGATACAGAACCCAACCACCAAGGTATGGAGAAAGCCCACTGGGTCAGCAGTGAGCAGTCTCTTCCACTGCCAGTCTGAATTGCTGAGTAATGCAAGAATACATTCTTCATGCTGGAATGTAGTCTTACTCCTCATGTCCATCCAGAGTCTCCCCTCCCCTACTGTGTACCTGGGGACTTTAACGTAGACAGAAAACAGTGACTGAACAATGTTTGGGATGTTATTCACTGCTTCAGCACATTGGGATAGGAAGGCAGCGATTGCATTTAATTAAATTATGTAAATCCTTCCCCAAATAGTTAGTGCTCTTGCTTCCTTTCATAAATGGATGAGATGAACAAATAAATTATTGGACTACTCAAATTCTGTTCTTTGGGAACTGTCATATGCCCTTTGACAATGAACACAGAGGGGCAGATAAAGAGCATCAGCTGTAATAGGATTTCAGCAAGACAGTAGCCTGGCCAGCCTATATGGAGGTTTAAATTAATGTCCTTCTGCCATCATTAGAATCATTTTGCTGTTCTGACAGACTCTTTGCTGCAACTATTTAAACAGAATATGTACAATTTTTCAAGAAATGTTGGCAGGGATGTCATTCATATTAATTAGATAAGAACCAATTGAGAATGCTAAAATGAATCTATATTCAGCTAACAAGTAAAGGCTGTTGCATTATCAGGCTCTTGAAACATTTTCTTTAAATATGTCAATTTCCACTGACCATATAAATCAATTTTAAGGTTTTTTTTAAAGATTTATTTTATTTATTTTAAAGGCAGTCACAGAGGGAGAGACAGACAGACATAAGAGCTTTCAGCTGCTGGTTTGCTCCCCAAATGGCCTCAAAGGCTTGGACTGGACCAGGGCAAAGCCATGAGCCAGGAGTCTCCTCCAGGTCTCCCACATGGGTGCAGGGGCCCAAGCACTTGGACCATCTTATACTGCCTTTTCAGGCCACCAGCAGGGAGCTGGATGGGAAGTGAAGCAGCTGGTCTCGAACCAGCTGGGACACTGGGGATACAGGTGGCAACTTAACCCACTACGCCATAGCATCAGCCCCTCAATGTTAAGTTATAAAAAAATCATACAACATTTCTGATCCTCTATAGCTGTACTGTTAAGGGCCAGCCTGTGGACTGCCTAGACAGGTAAAGGAGTCCGAGTTTGTAGGTTGATATGTGAAGGCCAAGTGATGAAGTGTAAATATGTGAGATTTGGTGAGAGAACACTCATCTTTCATCTCTGCCACTCAACTGTGTCCCTTAGGCAAGTCAATAAAACTATTTACCCATCAATGAAGTGGGGATAATATTGCCTACCTGACTTGTGATCAAAAACACTCTGTCCTGACGGTTGATGTACAATGTAATACTTTATCCATTATAGTATTTTTTTTTGTTCTAGTACTGTTGGTTGAACTCTGTAATTAACACACAATTATTCTTAGGTGTTTATATTTTAACTGAAAAGTGATCCCTGTTAGGAATTTGGAAAACATTATGCTGAGTGAAATAAGCCAAACCGAAAGGGACAAATACCACTTGTTCTCCTTGATAGGTGACAACTAACTGAGCACCAAAAAGGAAACCTGTTGAAGTGAAATGAACACTATGAGAAACGATGACTTGATCAGCCCTCACCCTGACTGTTGATGAGCAACTTGATATGTTATCCCTCTTACTATTTTTTGTTTGTTTGTTCTACTTAATACTTTTGGTTGAATACTGTAATCAATACACAATTCTTCTTAAGTGCTGAAACTTAACTGAAAAGTGGTCCCTGTTAAATATAAGAGTGGGAATATGAGAGGGAAGAGATGTGCAATTCGGGACATGCTCAAGCTGACTTACCTCAAACGGTAGAGTTAGAAACATACCAGGGGATTCCAATTCAATCCCATCAAGGTGGCATGTACCAATGCCATCTCACTAGTCCCAGTGATCAATTTCTGTTCACAATTGATCATAATGATAGGACTAAGAACCAAAAGGATCACATAAACAAGACTAGTGTCTGCAAATACTAGCTGATAGAATAAAAAAGGGAAAGAACGATCCAACATGGGAAGTGAGATACACAGCAGACCCATAGAATGGCAGATGTCCTAAACAGCACTCTGGCCTCAGAATCAGCCCTTAAGGCATGCAGATCCGGCTGAAAAGCCCATGAGAGTATTACAGGCATGGAAAGCCAAGACACTCTGGAAAAAAAAAAAAAAAACTAAATGAAAGATCTCCGCGAGTGAGATCCCAGTGGAAAGAACAAGTCATCAAAGAAGGAGGTACCTTTCTCTGAAGGGAGGAAAGAACTTCCACTTTGACCATGGCCTTGTCTAAAAATTATCAGAGTCAGTGAACTCAGGGAGCTTCCATAGCCTTGGCAGCTCATGACAAGAGCCTAGGGTGATTACTGATGCCATAAACAAGAGTGTCAATTTGTTAAGTCAACAACAGGAGTCACTGTGCACTTACTCCTCATGTAGGATCTTTGTCCTTAGTGTGCTGTACATTGAGATTTAATGCTATAACTAGTACTCAAACAGTATTTTTCACTTTATGTTTCTGTATGGGAGCAAACTGTTGAAATCTTTACTTAATGTATGCTAAACTGATCTTCTGTATATAAAGAGAAATGAAAATGAATCTTGATGTGAATGGAAGGGGAGAGGGAGTGGGAAAGGGGAGGGTTGTGGGTGGGAGAGACGTTATGGGGGGGAAGCCATTGTAATCCATAAGCTGTACTTTGGAAATTTATATTCATTAAATAAAAGTTAAAAAAAAACACTCTGAAGTATCTGACATAGGTACTTGGCATGATGGATACTGGTATTTATTATGAATTTGAAGACCTTGCACATATTTACAACTATTAGGTTAAGTAATCTAAACAAATTAACATTAGTTTTTCAGACATGTACATTAAAGTTTTGAAATGGGTAAGAATCCAGACCACAGAAGCCAAAAGATAAATCTTAAAATTCTCTGTGATGCCTGACTAATTTACATGTCAACTTCCTTGAGCCACAGTGCCTAAGATTTGTGATCAAACATTATTCTGGATGTTTCTGTAAGGGTGTTTTTGGATTCGACTGACATTTTAAGTGGTAGAATTTGACCAAAGTTGACTGTCCTCAATAAGGTAGGGGGGGCCTCATCCAATCAGTAGAAGTCTTGGATAGTGAGCCGGCGCCGTGGCTCAATAGGCTAATCCTCCACCTTGTGGCGCCGGCACACCGGGTTCTAGTCCCGGTCGGGGCGCCGGATTCTGTCCCGGTTGCCCCTCTTCCAGGCCAGCTCTCTGCTGTGGCCAGGGAGTGCAGTGGAGGATGGCCCAGGTGCTTGGGCCCTGCACCCCATGGGAGACCAGGAAAAAAAAAGCACCTGGATCCTGGCTCCTGCCATCGGATCAGCGCGGTGCGCCGGCTGCAGCGGCGGCCATTGGAGGGTGAACCAACGGCAAGGGAAGACCTTTCTCTCTCTGTCTCTCTCTCTCACTGTCCACTCTGCCTATCAAAAAAAAAATAATAATAATAATAAAAAAAAAAAAAAGAAGTCTTGGATAGAACAAGACATATCTCCCCGTGCTGTCGCTCCCCCTCTTCGTGGAGGAACGACACAGGACCCTGTGCTGTTCTTTTGTCTGCTCGGCCCTCCCCGGGTTTGCTGCTGGTTCTTCCTGGGTTGGCTACCGTCCCTTCCACCTCCGTGGAAGGGCAGTTCCCCCTGCCACTTTCCCCACTTCCACGGGGGAGTGGCACACCGCCGGCCGGCTCTCTCGGGGGCTGCTCAGATGTTCCTCAGGTGTTCCTTCAGATAGATGTTCCTGGTGCATGTTGTCTCCCTCCTCCTTTATAGTCCTCTTCCACCAATCCCAACTCTGCTACCCACACGCCGAGTACACTGCTCTCCTCCAATCAGGAGCAGGATCAACTCCTGCAGGTCATCACTCAAGTTGGCGAGAGGCAGCTGCGTAGAAGCTGTTTACTCCTCTCCCAGCGCCATATTGTGGGAGAGCAGATGCATAGAATAAGTCTTAATTCCAGTAACTCAGTCCAGTCTGGGTTGCTCCCCACACTGTGCAAGAGGGAATTTTGCTGAGGACACCCTCCTGACTAAAATGCCCTATCAGTTCTTCCCCAGGACCCCAGTCTGATGGCTTTGGACTTAGACGGTCCATTAGATCCACCTTCAGTATTCAGTCTGATAGTCTCTGAACTTGAACTGAAGCTTTGGCTCTTCCTTGGGTCTCCAGCCCATCCTTCTGCTATGTAGACTAAACTTGCTAGCTTCCATAATCTCATGACCCAATTATTTAAAAAAAATCTTCTTATCTATAAACACATCCTATTGATCACATTTTTCTGGAGAGCCCTAACTACTACACCTCCTCAAGTCAAGCACGTGTATCGTGTAGTACATGCTGCAGTAGCTGGTAGATGTGATGTTAGCATCAAGTCCCTTCATACTAATAGGCACTAATCCTATCTGACGTGCAGGGATGTGGCTTAGAATTGACAAACAGCCAGGTGAACTCTGGGTACTTTCCTTGAATGCAGTCATAATCTATTACTCTCATTAACTTCATTAATAAGGACAATTTAGTTCATGCAGTACCAGGGGTTTTAAGGTCCTGTTTCTAATTTCCAGAGTATCTACCTTCATAATATCCACTCTTTAATCTCCATTTATTGATTCCTTCAGCCTTCTCTTCTCAAAAGATATCACTCAACCTCTCTAAATTCTTCATGGTCTTCCCTCATTTCTCTCTCTCTCTCTCTCTCTCTCTCTCTCTCATTACTATCATGTATCCCTTCCTGCTTAAACACTTTTTCTAAGGAACACAATCTTTTTTAAAATTAGACCCATTACTTGAACCATCACTGTTGCCTCCAGGACCTGCAATGGTTGATAGATGGAATTAACAGCCAGAGACAGGAATTGAACCCGAGCACTCTGATATGGGACATGAGCATCTTAATTGACATTCACCCACTAGGCCAAATGATCAACCCTCATTTACAACTTCTGGTGGCAAAGTTGGACCATTTTTTGGCTAATCTATGGAATTTTATTCCTTAAAGATAGTGATATTTCTCTTTTTGGGAGAAGTCCATGGCAGGTCAGGAAAAAGTTTAAGTCAAATTACATCATTGAAAAGGACAAGAAAAAAAATGGAAATTTTTTATTACATCTGGAAAGAGCACTGGGAGATTTAAAGTTTATCTAGACCTTGGGGTTTATCTATTTGAATCTAGTCTATGACCATAAAAGCCAAAAACATAGTAAAACTATAGACTCTAGCCAGAGTACAGGTGAACACGGGTTAGATAAAGATAAATGAACTGACATTAAGTGGATCACTTGTACTTTTGAACTGGGAGAGAGAGTCGGGAAGCATAAGCTGTGTGTTATAACCAGGTCACTCCTGTCCTTGAGATTTACCCCTGAGCCCTCCACAAGCCAAACCCTCCGTGAAACAGTGTGTTATCTGCATTTGTGTTATCATTTTACCAGGAAGGGTGAAAACAGATAACTCCTGCAAGACTTGGAAATTCCACTTTCAAATATCTGCAGATAACAGCTATCAAGGTATGCATTTCAGAGGAAATATCTCTCTGAATATCTGAAATATGTAAAATGGTCATGCACAAGCCATCTTTTTAAAAGTGTGGGGAGCGGGCATTTGGCACAGTGGTTAAGATGCTGCTTGGGAAGCCTACATCGCATATCGGAGTGTCTGGGTTTGCACCCCAGTTACACTTCCAATCCCAGCTTCCTTGTTAATGTGCCCTCTGGGAGGCAGAAGGTCATGGCTCAAGTGCTTCGGTCCCTGCCACACATGTGTAAGACCCAGACTGAGTTCCTGTTCCTAGCTTTGGTCTGACCTAGCCCTGAGTTAAGGGCATTTGAGGAGTGAAGCAATGTATCTTTCTTTCTCTCTTTTGCATTCTCTCCCCTCTCCCCTCTCCGCCCTCCCCCCCCTTCTCTCTCTCTAATAAAATAACTAAATGTGTGAATATTTCTATTCCCAAGTTTGGAGGAAGAAAAAACAATCTCCTGGGGGACAGAATTCAAGAGCTGGTCCTAAAGTTCCTGCCCTCTGGCCAGTCTATCAAGCACTGTGAAGGGTTGAGGTGTCAGAGATCTTTCAACTGGGACTGAGGTTGTGGCCCACCAGAGACGGAAAGAATCCTGTAGCATGCAGGGGAGTCCAGTCTACTCCCCTGAACGTTCTTCCAGCTGGAGACAGAGGTGAACTGCGGCAGAGGAGGCAGGTGAGAGAAACCTGCAGAGAGACGCAGGCAGGCTGGCACTGCTGAGAAAGGTCTCGTGCGGCAGCTAGCAGAGCAGCTCGCCCTCAGTCCTACAGCCACACGAGGCTGCATTCTGCCAACACTCTGAACAAGCCTGCGGATAGATGGCTTCCACATGCCTCCAAGTAAAACCCAGGATGCTCAGAGCCTGGGTTTTGTCCTTGTGGAACCTGGAGTTGAGCTCAGCTGAACTATTCCTGAACTACAGAACTAAAGAATGCTAAATCTGTGGGGGGGTAAGCTGATAAAGTTGCAATAATTTTTTACACACACACTTGATCTTAGCCAAAAGGCCAAGAAGCGATGCAATAATTTTTTAATAGTGGGAATACAGCACTAATCCAGCACTTTAAGAACAAATTTTCACTCTGCCTTTTATTGTGTTATACGACTTTGGACACGGCTTTAACCCCTTTCCACAGAGTTTCTATGTGTTAAGTGAGAAAAATATATACCTCCACCACAGTGGCATTATATCCAAAAAATCGTTTTAAACCTTTGGGAAGCTAGGTATGTTTGCCGTGACTTGAACCATTCACAATGTATACAGGATGTGTACAGTATACAATGTACATGTATCAGTTAAAAGTAAAAATGTTCCTGGGCCTGTGTTATGGTATAATCAGTTAGGCTGCCACCTGTGGGCAGGCATTCCACGTGAGCACCGGTTCCAGCCCTGGCTTCTCGACTCTGATCCAACTCACTGTGACTGCATCTGGGAGGCAGCAGAGAACGGCCCACGTGCTCGGGTCCCTGCCACCCACATGGGAGGTCCGGGTAGAGTTCCAGGCTCCCGGCTTCGACCCAGCCCAGCCCTAGCGGTTGTGGCCATTTGGGGTGTGATCCAGTGGAAGGAAGATTTCCCTCTCTCTGTTACTATACCATTCGAATAAATAAATAAATCCAAAATAGTTTTAGCATCAAATATTTAGAATTTTTTAGATTTTAAAGTTACAAAAGGATGAGCCTTTATTACTAAATGCTTCATTTTGTATAAGCAATCTACAAAAAGAAAAATCAGAAGTTTTAAAAGGAAAAAAAAACCAACATAAAAGATATTCTAGACTAATATTCTAGGCTAAGATCCCTGCTAACGTGTTAGTATCTAAAACATTCCAGACACTCGATGTTGGTATCTTATGATGACCATGTTACAGAGTACACAGATAGCATGGTGAGAAAACCTACTGATGTTATCCTTCTTTATTTTCACCATTACAAAGAGACCAGAAGTAATGAAAACCATTTTATTCTTTGTTTTCCCAGTAAGTTAGGAACCGAGTCTCACAGATTCAAATTGCCGTGTCTGGGGCTTCTCCTCCCACCCCGGCTTGGAGAGAAGCTCTCAGTGACTGTGGTGGGGAGGTCACTTAACTCTCTTATGACAGGAGCGGCCGGAGCAGCACAGGATGAGCAGGGCCCACAGGGAGTGGATGGGACTTCTCAGAGGACCCAGCTCAGAAAAGCTCCATGTCAGAACCACAGCCCAAACTGGTGAAGTCAGATTATGGTGTAGTGACATTGTAAAACAGTGATTTTTTTTTTTTTTTAGTTTTTAAATTTACTTTTTTTAAAAGGCAAAGAGAAACAGTGACACACACATAAACATACACACACAGAAAGGGAGAAAGAAAGAGATCTTCTATCCACTCATTCACCCCCCAAATGCCCACAACAGTCAGGGCTGGCCCAGCCAGGAATCCAGAATTCAACCTGGGTTTCCCACAAGTGTGGCAGGGACCCAAGTGCTTGAATCACTACCTGCTGCCACCCAGGGTGTGCATTAATCAGGAGGCTGGACTGGATCATGGAGCTAGAACTTGAACCCAGACACTGGTATGGATGGAAGGCATGTGTCCCAAACAGTTCTTAACTACTATGTGCAGTGCCCGGAAGAGAATTTTTACATGTGTAATAGTCTTAAAAATTCTATAATCTTCTTTTAATTACTTGATTATTTTAACTCTTTATATCAAGAAACATAGAACCATGAGGTCATTTTAATAGCTGTATAATATTCTTTTAGATAGCTGTTCCATAATGTTTTTTAATAATACAGATTTTGGATGTTTTTGTTAAATCCAAATTTTCATTATTACAAACAATTCTGCTATTAAGATTCATTATCTTCATAGCTGGTGCTGTGATGTAGAGGGTGGGGCCACCACCTGCAGTGCTGCCATCCCATATGGGCGCCAGTTCAAGTCCTGGCTGTTCTACTTCCAATCCGGCTCTCTGCTATGGCCTGGGAAAGCATTAGAAGATGGCCCAAGAGCTTGGGCCCCTGCACCCACGTGGGGGACCTGGAGGAAGCTCCTGGCTCCTGGCTTTGGATCAGTGCAGCTCTGGCCATTGGGCCTATTTGGGGAATGAACCAGTAGATGAAGGATCTCTCTCTCTCTCTCTCTCTCTTTCTCTCATAGATCATTAAAAAAATCCATTATCTTCAACATAAAGAAAGCAGAAGTCAGGGTGACTTTGCAATGATCAAAGCCAAGAAGCTAAGAGGCACAACAGATGGAGGTTAAAACAGGGATGCTTGTCTGCACCCGCTGAAGGACGGAAGGTTTCGACACCAAGTCTGCTCAAGCACATAATCTACAGACAGCCTGGTGATATCTGACTCTTTTTTACTTAATTTTTGGTGGTTTTTTTGTCTGATTTGCAAAAAAACATGGGCAGTACCCTAACAGCAAGGCAAACAAATGTGTTACATTTCATATTCTCAGGCTGTCTTCAGTGTTTCATGAATCACTGCATAAAACTTATAGAATAATTACGTCAGTTATACTTGTTTTGCTGGTTAGCTCACACAGAATGAGAGAAATGTTGTATAATATAGGCTCGACTTACCTGTGCAATTAGATTGTGGCTTGGCTTCTCCAAAGAACATAAAGCTGTGTTGGTTCAGTGCTCTTTCTAATACCTGAGATTTGATTTAGTGAGGTGCATTTAGCTCACTTCAGTTTACCGAGGCAGCTGGACTATGAGCTCACCTTCCAGCGCGAACAACGACGCTAAGGAGGCTGCATGTCTGGTTGCTTCAGGGCTGCTCTTAAAGACTCGATAAATCCCTGCGCTCTCATTTGATAGGCTCATGCTTTACTTTATTGTTTCAAACTCTTTTCTGTTTACTATCTATTTTCAGAAGTTAAATTCGGCCCAATGCACAAACGTAGATCTCCAAGCAAAAACTACAAATTCATTTAAATAATTCTCAACACTGAGCAAAAATATATTTTTGGGGGAGAAAAAAAAAATCTCATGTAATTGAATCTGAGCAAATCAATGAAACACATCCGAGTGTTCCTCCACAGATGGCATTCATTTTTCTCTGGCTGCTGTGCCTTTCAGCCTGGATGGCTGGTTAGCCACGGCCAGTGTGTCCACAGCCTGGCTTCTGACTCAAGACCTGGTCTTGAGTTCTGTAGGCCAGGAGCCACAGTGAGTTCTCAGACCTGGAGACTCGCTACCTCTCAGTAGCCTCATGTGAAAACACGGCCTTGCAAGCATGGCTTAAAAGTTCCATATGAGGGCCGGCACCGCGGCTCACTAGGCTAATCCTCCACCTAGCGGCGCCGGCACACCGGGTTCTAGTCCCAGTCGGGGCACCGGATTCTGTCCCGGTTGCCCCTCTTCCAGGCCAGCTCTCTGCTGTGGCCAGGGAGTGCAGTGGAGGATGGCCCAAGTCCTTGGGCCCTGCACCCCAATGGGAGACCAGGAGAAGCACCTGGCTCCTGCCATCGGATCAGCGTGGTGTGCCGGCCGCAGCGTGCCGGCCATGGCGGCCATTGGAGGGTGAACCAACGGCAAAGGAAGACCTTTCTCTCTGTCTCTCTCTCTCACTGTCCACTCTGCCTGTCAAAAAATAAAAAATTTCCATATTAGGAGGAGCACGCTGCAGTACCCAGAGGATAGACACAGCCAGCCTTGCATGTGAGGATGATTCCACAGGTCCCCAGCAGGAGAGTCTACCCAGGCCTCACCTATTTCCAATCCCTTAACAGGAGCTCAAAAATCCATTTTCACCCATGTTCTTCAATGGATGCAGAATGCGGGAAAAACCACTGTGCTCTCCCTCCCACTCTCAACATGGTAGAGGTGCTCTTTCTATTTTCAAACTGAGATGGCTGTGAAAGAGAAAACTGCCTGGAAAGGAAGTAACCCAAAACGAGCAGGCGAGAGTTCAACCATTTAGCTTCAGTTCTTCTTGCTGAGATGTGAACTGGAGAAAGCACCATTCCGACACACACACACACACACACATACACTTATTTTTAATCTCAAATTTCATAAATTCCCCAGCAGAGGAAGTTGTCTCTTCATGAGAACACCTCTTCAAGTCTCTGCAGGCACCCGTAGCTTGGAGCTCCCTAAATGTAATCTTCCTTTTTCTTGCTTCATATTTCTATTATAAAATATTCCAAATACCACAAAAAGTACTAAAAGGAGTTAAGTGAGCACACATAGATTTAAGAATTTTTACCGGCATGCCATATTTGGTTCATATGTAAATTTATATACATGTATAATTTTAAAAGAAAGGGCATACATATTAATAATGTATAACATAGAATTTTTCACAGATGATAAAATGAGGAAACAAGAGAATAACAGTATGTAAGAACATAATTCCATGAAGACAATATTTATTAAATATATTTATACCAAATAATGTGGCACTTACACATACATATATATGTAGATTTATATGTGCATTATTTCTCTTCATGTTTGTGGCTTTTTAGCACAGTAATCTCCAGCTCCATCCATTCCCTTGCAATTGCCAGTATTTCATTCTTTTTTACAGCTGACTAATATTCCATAATGTATAGATACCATATTTTTCTTAAAATCTATTCATCCATTAATGGACACATAGGCTGATTCCATATCTTGGCTACCATTCATAGCAATACTGCAAAAACAGAGGAATGGAGGTATCTCTTTGATAACTGACACCACTTCCTTTGGATGTACTCCTAGAAGTAAGATAGCTCAGTCATATCATAGATCTATTAATTTGTCTGCCTTCCAAAGAGGCAAATGCCAATGAAAATTAATGTGTTCTACTATGAGAATTAACAGTATAACAAGTACTCAAACACTACTTTACACTTTGTTTTTCTGTGTGGGTGCAAACTATTGAAATCTTCACTTAGTATATACAAATTGATCTTCTCTATATAAAGATAACTGAAAAATGAATCTTGATGAAGAATGGGATGGGAGAGGGAGTTGCAGATGGGATGGTTGCAGGTGGGAGGGAGGTTAAGGGGGGGGGAGGAAGCCACTATAATCCAAAGGCAATGCCACGGCTGAGAAAGAACTTCTAAGATCAATCCCATTCACAATAGCTACAAAAACAATCAAATACCTTGGAATAAACTTAACCAAGGATGTTAGAGATCTCTACGATGAGAATTACAAAATCTAAAAGAAAGAAATAGAAGAAGATACCAAAACATGGGAAAATCTTCCATGCTCATGGATTGGAAGAATCAATATCATCAAAATGTCCACTCTCCCAAAAGCAATTTATAGATTCAATGCAATACCAATCAAGATACCAAAGATGTTCTTCTCAGATCTGGAAAAAATGATGCTGAAATTCATTCGGAAGCACAGGAGACCTCAAATAGATAAAGAAATTTTGTACAACAAAAAAAGAAAGCCGGAGGCATCACAATACCAGTTTTCAGGACATACTACAGGGCAGTTATAATCAAAACAGCATGATACTGGTACAGAAACAGATGGGTACACCAATGAAACAGAATAGAAACACCAGAAATCAATCCAAACATCTACAACCAACTTATATTTGATCAAGGATCTAAAACCAATTCCTGGAATAAGGACAGTCTATTCAATAAATGGTGCTGGGACAATTGGATTTCCACGTGCAGAAGCATGAAGCAAGACCCCTACTTTACACATTCTACAAAAATCCACTCAACATGGATTAAAGATATAATTCTAGGACCTGACACCATCAAATTATTAGAGAACGTTGGAGAAACCCTGCAAGATATAGGCACAGGCAAAGACTTCTTGGAAAAGACCACAGAGGCACAGGCAGTCAAAGCCAAAAGCAACAATTGGGATTACATCAAATTGAGAAGTTTCTATACTAAAAAGAAATAGTCAGAAAAGTGAAGAGGCAACCAACAGAATGGGAAAAAAATATTTACAAACTATGCAACAGATAAAGGATTAATAACCAGTATCTACATGAGATCAAGAAACTCCACAAAAACAAAACAAACAACCCACTTCAGAGATGGGCCAAGGACCTCAATAGACATTTTTCAAAAGAGGAAGTCCAAATGGCCAACAGGCACACGAAAAAATGTTCAGGATCACTAGGAATCGCGGAAATGCAAATCAAAACCACAATGAGGTTTCACCTCACACTAGTTAGAATAGCTCACATATAGAAATCTACCAACAACAGATGCTGGCAAGGATGTGGGGAAAAGGGACACTAACCCACTGATGATGGGAATGAAAACTGCAAAAACCTCTATGGAAGTCAGTTTGCAGATTCCTCAGAAGCCTGAATATAACCCTACAATACAACCCAGCAATCCCACAGCTTGGAATTTACCCAAAGGAAATTAAATTGGCAAATAAAAGAGCTTTCTGCACCTCAATGTTTATTGCAGCTCAATTAACAATAGCTAACACCTGGAATCAACCTAAATGCCCAGCAACAGTAGACTGGATAAAGAAATTATGGGATATGTATTCTACAGAATACTATACAGCAGTAAAATGAAATCCAGTCATTTGCAACAATATGGAGGAATCTGCAAAACATCATGCTGAATGAATTAAGCCAGTCCCAGAGGGACAAATATCATCTCTTCTCCCTGATTGGTGACAACTAACCGAGAACCAAAAAGGAAACCTGTTGAAGTGAAATGGACTCTATGAGAAACAGTAACTTGATCAGCCCTTGTCCTGACTTTCGAGGAACAACTTAATACTTTATCCCTTTTAGTACTTTTTTGTTCTACTTAATACTATTGGTTGAACTCTGTAATTAACACACAATTATTCTTAGGTGTTGAAATTTTAACTGAAAAGTGATCCCTATTAAATATAAGAGTGGGAATAAGAGAGGGAGGAGATGTACAATTTGGGACATGCTCAATTGGACTTGCCCCAAAAGGTAGAGTTAGAAACGTACCAGGGGATTCCAATTCAATCCCATCAAGATGGCATGTACCAATGCCATCTCACTAGCCCAAGTGACTGGTTTCAGTTCACAATTGATCATAATGATAGGATTAAGAGTCAAAGGGATCACATAAACAAGACTATTGTCTACTAATACTAACTGATAGAATCAAAAGGGAGAGAACTATCCAACATGGGTAGCGGGATACACAGCAGACTCATAGAATGGTGGATGTCCTAAACAGCACTCTGGCCTCAGAATCAGCCCTTAAGGCATTTGGATCTGGCTGAAGAGCCCATGAGAATATTTCAGGCATGGAAAGCCAAGACACTCTGGCAAAAATAAAAAAGAGGACCTAAATTAATGATCTCTGTGAGTGAGATCCTAGCGGAAAGAACAGGCCATCAAAGAAGGAGGTACCTTTCTCTGAGAGGAGGAGAGAACTTCCACTTTGAATATGGCCTTGTCTAAATAAGATCAGAGTTGGCAAACTCAAAAGGCTTCCATACTGTTGGAAACTCATGACAAGAGCCTAGGGGGATTACTGAAGCCATAAACAAGAGTGTCAATTGCTAAATCAACAACAGGAGTCACTGTGCACTTACTCCCCATGTAGGATCTCTGTCCTTAATGTGTTGTACTATGTGAATTAATGGTATAACTAGTACTCAAACAATACTTCATACTCCATGTTTCTGTGTGGGTGTAAACTGTTGAAATCTTAATTAGTATATACTAAATTGATGTTCTGTATATAAAGAGAATTGAAAATAAATCTTGATGTGAATGGCATGGGAGAGGGAGCGGAATATGGGATGGTTGCGTGTGGGAGGGAGTTTATGGGGGAAAAATCACTGTAATCCAAAAGCTGTACTTTGGAAATTTATATTTATTAAATAAAAGTAAAAAAATAAATAAATAAATAAAAAGGCCAACTTGAGAATGACTGTAATTAAATAGAAGAAAATCCTTATTTTGACTAATTAGTGGAGGGGGAGAAAGAAGATATTGCAGCTATACCCAGAGTGACACGACACTGTCATGTGCTTATTTTAATTCTGACCCCTTATTTAATTTATTCTTCATATGCACGTGTTTGAGTACCACTGGAAAACTGGTGCATGGTGTTAGGATATTCTCTCCTGGGTTCCTATACAATAGGAATTTTTTGAGTAGCTGAAATGAATGAATAACAAGAAAAATGCATCTGAACCATTAGTTTTTCTGGCCTGTCACAGTGTAGACAAGAATCAAAGAGATTTTTAGCTTTCTAGAGAAGAAAGGGGCAGAAGAATTGGTTGCCAGAAAAAAACTGATGTTAATAAAATATGCGATAGATGTATAAATTTTGGATTACTGTTTCATTAGAATAGTTCCGGTGCCACAGGAACCCAGGAGAGTGAGATATCTGGCAAGCCTTCATGCAAAAACAGACAGCTTTTTGATGTTATGGGTTCTGTTCTACAAATTCTTCAGTGCAACTGTTCCTGAGAAACAGAAAAGCAGTGTTACTCTATTTTCTTCTTTCTGGTGAAATCTTTGATTCAAATGAAAACGAGAATGCATTCCCTGAGAGCAGAGTCCTGGTCTTTGGGACCAGTGGACTACTCACAGGAAGAGATGGCTCAGGACAAGGTCCTATCTGTGCTTCTTTGCTGAAGCCCTGTGTTTAGAATTGGATCTTCAGGGTGCCAAGGCAATGTTGGAGGTGAGCACCGTGTGTGGACTGGAGGAATTGATATGGAATCATTTTCCCATACAGTCCTTTGGAGTAAGAAGAAAGCTCTAACTTTTTTTAAAAAAATGAAGCTACGAAATGATTTAAGTTCTGATGTTTAGACCATAACTGAGTCAATCATTCAAAAAGTACACTCTACCTATGCCCCGAATAAAATCTTTTGTAGTGAATATTAAAATACTCACCATGTAGCAAACCCTACACTTGTTTTTAAATTTGTATTTATTTGCTTTAATTGGAAGGCAAAGGAAGAGAGAGAGGCAGAAAGACAGAAAAAGATACCAATAGACAGACAGAGATCTCCCATCTGCTGATTTACTAGTCAAATGCAACAGCCCAGGCTTGTCCAGGTTGAACCTCGGAGCCTGGAATTCACTCCAAGTCCTTCATGTAGGCAGCTAGGGCCCAAGTATTTAAGCCATCACCTGCTGCCTGCCAGGGTACACATCATGCAGAAACTGTAATCAATAGTGGAATTGAGTCTTGAACCTGATGCTCCAATATGGGACACAGGTATTTCAAGTAGAATCTTAACAGCTGATCCAAAAGAGTGCTGGCAAACTATGGCTCTCTATTGAGTGTATAAAAGATAAGTAATCTACTGAAGAAAGGTTAACAGGTAAAATAAACATATTTAACTTCTGTTATTCATTGTTATTGGTTCAATTTATTAGATATACTTCTAAAGAGAATCTGTTGTCAGTGGTACAAATCAAACCCATTTTCTATGAAGCATTCCTGTTTATACATCTGATCACCTAGCTCATGGGTTAGAGTTCAGCTTGATGAGTGAAGACAAAAATTTTTGGCAACTTATATACAAATATGATATCTGAACACCCTACTCCCCAGTTAAGGAATCACAGCTACACACAAAACTGTCACTTTTAGATGAGTAAGCAAATCGGATACTGTGCTACCATTCAGGATTATCATTCTTTATTTCTTACAGGAATTCTCAGAAGAAGGTATCACCATCTCTAATTTGCATTTAAGGAAATTTATACGTTAAAAAAGGGGTAACTTGGGGCCAGCACTGTGGCATAGCGGGTTAACACCCTGGCCTGAAGCACCAGCATCCCATATGGGTGCCAGTTCAAGACCCAGCTGCTCCACTTCCCATCTAGCTCCCTGCTGTGGCCTGGGAAAGCAGTAGGACAGCCCAAGTCCTTGGGCCCCCGCATCTGCGTGGGAGACCCAGAGGAAACTCCTGGCTCCTGGCTTCGGATTGGATGTGGTTTCGGCCTTTGTGGCCAATTGGGGAGTGAATCATCGGATGGAAGGCTTCTCTCTCTCTCTCTCTCTCTCTCTCTCTCTCTCTCTGCTTCTCTTCTTTCTCTCTGCCTCTCCTCTCTCTGTGTAACTCTGACTTTCAAATAAATAAATAAACCTTAAAAAAAAGGGTAACTTAAAACAGCAAAGAGCAACAGTTATACTCTTCTCAGAATGGTTCCAGTCCAGAACTTGTTAACCTCAGTTGCTGTCAAGGATGTGGAGCAGTGGGAGAGAATGCAAATGACACAGCTACTCTGAAAGATAGTTTGGCAGTATTTTACAAAACTAAAAATGTTGTTATCATATAATTCAACAACTGTATTCCTTGGTATTTGCCTAAAGGAAAACTTATACAAACAGAAATTGTTTCATATATATAATTTGTAATTATATATATTCATATTATATATATCCATAATTCATAATTTCCAAACTTGAAAGCAATCAGGATGTTCTTCAGTAAGTGGATAAACTGTGGTACATCCAGAAAATAAAATATTATTTAATGGTAAACAAGAAATAAGCTCTCAAACAATTAGAAGACATAAAGGAAACTTAAATGGATAGTGCTAACAAAGAAGACAATCTGAAAAGGCTACATACTATATGATTCCAGTGATCCAACATTACGAAAAAAACACCACCACAGTGGAAACAATCAAAAAATCAGTGGTTGCCAGGGGGAAAGCGAGGAAGGCACAGATGAGTGGTTTTAATACAGAAGCTTTTAAAGCAGTGAAAATATTCTGATAATATAAGATGTGTCCACTTCATTCTATGTTTATCCAAACCCCGAGAACGTACAACACGAAGGGTGAACTCCAATGCAAACTATGAACTTCAGGTGATAATGCTGAGTCAGTGTGGGCTCTTCAAGTCCAACACCGGGACCACTGTGGTTGTGGTGCTGATGTTGGGGGAGGCTACACCTGTGTGGGGTAGGGAGTCATGCAGGAACACTCTGGACTTCCCTCTAAATGTTTCTGTGACTCTAAAACTGCCCTAAAATGATATTTTTAAATTAAAAAAGTAAAATAATAAAAATAAGTAACCTGTTAAGTATCTAATGGTAAGTGACAAATTTGCAAGTAGTAGCCTCATTTATTTTATCCTGACTTGAAAGTTTTTTGTTTTCAGTATTTTCTTTTGAAGAAGTACTGCTTTGGAGCCAGCACTGTAGCAGAGCAGTATTCCACATGAGTCGGCAGCCCATGTGAGTACTGCTCCAATTCCAATACAGCCCCCTGCTAAAGGGCCTGGGAAGGCAGCAGGTGACGGCCCAGGTACTTGGGACCCTGCACCCATGTATGAGAACTGGATGGAGTTCCTGGTTCCTGTCTTTGCCTGGCCTAGCCCTGTTCTTTGCAGCCATTTGTGAATGAACACACAGATGGAAGATCTCTCTCTGTGTGCGTGTGTGTGTGTGTGTCTCCCATTCTGTCTGTAATTCCATTTTGGTTTCTCTTGTTTATCAGTAGCCCCTCCTCTTAACACCCCATTAATGCTACTGAATTACTTTGAAGTAATATCCAGACACCATTTTCTTTAATCTGTAAATATTTCTGTATTTACTTCTAAAATTCATTATTTAAAACGTATTTCCATAATAACATTATTGCACTTAAAATGATTCCTATTTTCTCCATCAACCTCAAGTTATTTTACAACTTATTTTCATCAGAATCCAAATGAGATCCATATACACAAAATGTTTGCATGTGACCTAAGTCTGCTCCAACCAGTATATTCCTCCTTCTCCTCCCTCTCCCCACTTACTACAGTCTGTTGAAGCAGTGGGGCCATTTATCTTCAACAGTTTACTACCAACTGAATTTTAATAATGGCCTCTCATTGGTATCATTTAGCATGTTCCTCTGTCTCTTGTGACTACTGTAATTTAGTAGTCAGACTAAACAGCTTAATAGAATTCAAGTTTGAATTATCTTTTGGGAGTTACATATCACGGATGATATTGTATACTTCTATTTTTAAGATTTTATTTATTTATTTGACAGGTAGAGTTACAGAGAGTGAGAGAGACAGAGAGAAAGGTCTTCCTTTTGCTGGTTCACTCCCCAAATGGCCACTACGGCCAGCACTGTGCCGATTCGAAGCCAGGAGCCAGGTGCTTCTTCCTAGTCTCCCACGTGGGTGCAAGGGACAAGCACTTGGGCCATCCTCCACTGCCCTCCTGGGCCACAGCAGAGAGCTGGACTGGAAGAGGAGCAACCATGACAAGAACCCGGCACCCATATGGGATGCCGGCACCGCAGGTGGAGGATTAATCTAGTGCGCCACAGCGCTGACTCCTGTATACTTCTTTTAAGAGGCATATAAAGCTGTTTTTCCCTCTCTTTTTACGTTAGCAACAATTCATAATTACTGCTTCACATTCATCATTCCATTAGGGCTTAAAAATAGTACTATTTAAATTCTGTCATTCTTTTTTCATTCATTAGTTAAGTGCATCAATAAATAGAACTTTATCTTATTGACATTTGGCTGCCCTGAAAAATAATCTAAAAAGACAATTCAGGGTAACTGCTTGCATGTATTTTCCTGTATGCCATTTTCAAAACAATATATTGGATTCCCATCATTCTCCAAAATGGGCCAATAACACCCTTATCTTCTTATTTAATATTATTATTTACTTGTAAATAATACACTGGATGTATTTTTTTAATTTATTTGAAAGGTAGAGTTACAGTGAGAGAGACAGAAAGGTCTTCCTTCCATTGGTTCACCTCCCAAATGGCTGCTACAGCCAGCGCTGCGCTAATCCAAAGTGAGGAGCCAGGTGCCTCTTCCTGGTCTCCCATGCAGGTGCAGGGCCCAAGGACCTGGGCCATCCTCCACTGCACTCCCGGGCCACAGCAGAGAGCTGGACTGGAAGAGGAGCAACCGGGACAGAATCCGGAACCCATATGGGATGCCAGCTCCACAGGCAGAGGATTAACCAAGTGAGCCACGGCGCCGGCCCACACTTGATGTATTTTAAGGTAATTTATTTATTTTTCTTAATGATTTAAAGATTTTCTGATGACTTAGTATATGGGAAGACTGCCCTTATACTAAGTTGCAAAACAAATGTCACTCACATACACAGAGAAAGAATTGGGGAAAAAAAGTAGATCATGTTTTCTAAGCACCATGTCATTAAATGTTCTACCTTTGGCCAGTGGTAGCTTCTTCAAACAGAGGGGTACACCCAAAGGAATTTTAGGATGCATACATAAAATTGATTGCCAAGTTAAAGAGGATCACTAGAGAAACATAATACTAATTCATGAAAAGAAGTACAAAGTTGTGTGTCTGTGCATGTGTGTGTGTGTTCATGTATGTAAACATCCACCATGATGGTGTATTTATAACACAATAAAATGGTAGGCAGAAAAACTGATTAGCTTGAATCACCAATTTAGTAAGTGAAAGGCCAACTAGCACAGCATGAGTTCTATAGTTAATCATATTATACACTGAAAGTTGGCTGAGAATCAATTTCAAGTTACTTTTAGCTCAAAAATAGGAAGGAATTATGAGATACGATGGACAGGGTAATTGTCTTGCCTGCAGTAATACTTGTTCAATATATATATATATATATATATATATGTACATATATATATATAGAGAGAGAGATACAAAACATCATGTTGTATACCTTAAATATGCCAATTTAAAAAAATTATTTCTTTATTTGAAAGTCAGAGTTAGAGAGACAGCGAGAGAGATTTTCCACCTGCTGGTTCACACCCCAGATGGCCACAATGGCCAGGGCTGGGCCAGGCCCAAGCCAGGAGCCAGAAGTTTTTCCAGGTCTCCCATGTGGACAGCAGGAGTCCAAGAACTTGGGCCATCTTCTACTGCTTTCTCCAGACCATTAGCTGGAGCAGGAATGGAAGTGGAGTGGCCAGGACAGGAACCAGTGTACATTTGAGACTGCAGGTCGAGCTTTACCTGCTATGTCACAACACTGGCCCCAATATAATGATATTTATGTAAATAAATATATATACTCATACATAAAATAGAAAGACAAACATAATGATCATTAAAAAGATGCAGAAGGAGTATTCGGTACAATCTCATCTATCCTTGTTGAAAATAAACCTCAGCAAACAGAATAAAAATAAACTTTTTTCTCTTATCTAGGATAATCTACCAAAGCTTTATAGAAATCACCAGATTCCCTCTAAATCATAAGGGCAAAGACTCCAGCTGTTACAGCTGCTTTTCAACATTGTGCCTAAAGTCAAAAGGCTTGCTTTCGCTTCTAAGCCTTATAGCTGCCTTCTCTCCATGGCGAAGCTGCAGGAGGAGGCGGTAGTTCCCTAAAATCTCCTTCATAAGAGCATTAATTTCATTCATGAGGATGGAGCCCTCTTGATCTAGTCACTCCCCAGAGATCTCACGTCCTAATACCATTGTCCTGATGATTAGGTTCCAACATGCAAAAGTTGGAGGGACACACACTCAAACCAAGGCAGTGGGAATCCAGAATTTGGGAATCAACAGTATTCACAACAGAGGAAACATGTAGCATGTACCTGGCACAAAGGAAACATGACCCCTAAAGAGAAAATTATCCCTGAAATTCAAAACAATACAAAATAAAAGTAGACACTATGTCCACAGACAGATTCAGTATAGAAAAGACGCCATTTTTTTTTTCAAATAAATCCTCAAAATCAATACTATCCTATTAAATTATGGCAGAGTATGGCACTAACAACATTATATTGAAAATAGACGTGAGACAGAACTAAGAACTCAAAAGCATGTTAAGGAATGTGTGATATATTAAGCATGACATTGCAAATTCATTCCGAAATGGGAAATAACTCAATCTATGATGCTTACAATTGATCATTCACATAGAAAAGAAATAAAATCTATCAAATCTCGAGTGACACAATCTCGCATCAATTCTAGATGGAATAAAGAGTTATCATTTTCTATTGTCTATAACTCTACTTGTCAAATAAAAAAAGAATTGTTATCATTTTCTTCTATTGATACAAATAATCATCTGTGAAGTTAAAGTCTGTACATTTCGCAATATCATTTCTGATTTTATTGCTAACAGTAATCACTGCATCTGTGCTGCAAATAAACACATAAAACTGGGGCCAGTATTGTGGCGTAGTGGGCAAAGCCGACATCTGCAATGCCAACATTCCATATGGGCACTGGTTTGAGTCCAGATTGCTCCACTTCCAGTCCAGCTCTCTGCTAATGCCCTCGAAAAAGCAACAGAAGATGGCCTGAGTACTTGGGCCCCTGCACCAATGTGAGAGACCTGGAAGGAGCTCCTGGCTCCTGGCTCCTGGCTCCTGGTTTCAGCCTGGCGCAGCCTTTGCCATTGCTCTCATCTGGGGAGTGAACCAGCAGATGGAAGACCTCTCTCTCTCTCTCTCTCTCTCTCTCTTTCTCCCTCCCTCCCTCCCTTACTTTTACTCTAACTTTCAAATAAATACACAAATAAATCTTCTAAAAGAACCCACATAAAATAATGTTCATCCCTGCATTGTGTATGATCACAAAAAAATAAAAATTGGAAATACTTAAATGTCCTTAACAGGAGCATGTATAAATTATAATTAATTAATATACAATGAAATACAGCACCAAAACTGAAAAGGAATACTCAAGAGTATTATGAATCAGTGTGAAAGAACTCCACAATTCAGAGCAGTTGTGACCTGCTGTAGAAGAAGCCAACCTGGTGAGGGATGCACAGAGCTTTGAAGACTAGAGGTATATATCACACAAACAGGGGTTCTGGGAGAGATGATATTCCTCCTCTGCATATGAAATGTTCACTTCTCTGTGTAACATTCTGCACAACTCTACACCCACTAGCAGTTTCGAAGAGAAGAATCTTTTCAGTACATTTTAGATGTAATTTGAAGGGTTTTCCCAAGCCTTCCTAAATTCTTCTTAGGAGTCCCTGCTGGAGAAGTTTTAACCTCACAAGTTTTTGGATCCAGAGATGTAAACAAATCCTCAGAACCACCATTTAGATTAGGCGCAGTCTTACAGAGAGAATCAATTTATACAGCTACTGAATCAAGTTCAACCACATACTATAAAAACAAGAAGTCTGTTTATGGAGCATTATATATCCTAGATTTCCCAGACTTAAGTGATCCTGTTTTCATTTTTGTAAATTCCTGAGAACAATGGTGAAAATGCACCAATTTAGAATACAAAGGAAAATTCACAAGTGGCCCCACTTGTGATCTTCCTTGGGGTAAGGAATTATTATTAGCATCACAGATTGCTGGAACTTATTCTTCTCTTTGACATTACATACTTTGATACATTGAAAGATGAACTCAGAGCCATCAAAGCTAAATTACCAACTAGAAACTAAGAATATATATATATCAATAGGTTCTGATCTACTTATTGAAAAATGACATTTTCACATACCTTAAGTATAAGGAAATATCTGTTAATAGTATTCTAGCTTTTAACTACCTTAATATTGCAAAATTATTGCATATGTCAAGCAAAACTAATACAAAACTAATATGCACACTGAAGCAATTTAATGTTGGAAATATTGGACATAGTGTAGGGAATTAAAAAAACATAATTTGCTTATGTTTAAAATCCAGAGTAGAATAGTGTGTGGCTGTAGAAAAGGATGAAATCTTGCAACAACAGGGGTGGAAGTGGAGGTTATCATGTTAAAGTAAGTAAGTCATACACAGAAAGACAAGTATCCCATGATCTCACTCATATGTGGAATCTGTAAAAAGTGATCTCATAGGAGCTAAAATCATAACAGTGGAGGGAGGCACTTAGCCTTGTGGTTAAGACAAGATGCCATGCCCTATATCAGAGCACCTGGGCTCCATTCTGAGCTCCAGCCCCTAATTCCAGCACCCTACCACTGCAGAACCTGGGAGGCTGCAGTGATGGCTTGAGTGACTGAGCTCCCCCTGCCCATGAAGGAGATGTGGACTGGGTTCCCAGTTCCCAAGTTTGACTCAGCCCAGCCCCAGCCCTTCTGGTATTTAGAGAAAAACTTTCTCACTTTCTCACTTTCTCTCTCTCTCTCTTTCTCTTTCTCCCTCCCTCCCTCCTTCCCTTCCAGCCCCCCTCCTCCCTCCCTTTCTCCCTCTCCCTCGCTATAAAATATATTTACACATATATATTTTCATGTTTAAAAAGGAGAATGGTGGTTCCCACTGTCTGAGGAGGGAAGAGATTAGGAGAAATGGGGAGACACTGATTTTCTAGGACTGTTACAGCTACACTATAGTAAGTTCTAGGGTTCTACTATACAGCACAATGACTATAAATATTATGTCTCTATTAATAAAAAACTAAAACATATGAATGTTTTCACCACAAAACAGTAAGTATTTGAGTAGATAGATATATATTATCATTATTGTGCATTATACAATGTATACATGAATGAAAATGTCACATGGTATCCCTTAAACATATATAATTATCATTTGTCTATTTTACTCCAAAATAAAATGCCAATGGAAATAAGTTGCCTGAGAAAACCTGAGCTTATGTATTTTGATAAATTCAAAGCCTACAGAAACAGAGACTGATATTTTCTCCTGAAGGCTAAATCTGGAAATGAGATCATTTGCACAAGAATCACTGATAAGGCAGCCCTAGATGGGAATCACCCTGGTGTAGGGAACCTCAGCATCCAGAAGGAAACACTAAAACAAGAGATGAGCAGATAGGCAGCAGGGCTCCACGTGGGAGCAGAAACACCATGGAAGGAAATGTGCTGAACCTGCCCAGCTGCAAACTCAGACCCTGAGTCATTGTTGTACCATATTGTAGGTGAAGGGCAGATTCCTCTTCTGTCATCTGACAAGCCTTTACATTTGGGATGCAATGCTGACTTTTGACTGGCTAACCATTTTTCTCACTATGCATTCTTCATATTTTTCTTCTGTGCTTTAATACTGGCAATCCCAAGAAAAATATTTTTTCGAACTGTTCCAGGTAGCTGAAATAGTTGGCAAAACAAATCTCTAAGATATTAAAACTTTCTATCCTGGCCAGTGCTGTGGCTCACTTGTCTAATCCTCTGTCTGCGGCGCCAGCACCCTCGGTTCTAGTCCCGGTCAGGGCACCAGATTCTGTCCCTGTTTCTCCTCTTCCAGTCCAGCTCTCTGCTGTGGCCCGAGAAGGCAGTGGAGGATGGCCCAAGTGCTTGGGCCCTGCACCCCATGGGAGACCAGGAGGAAGCACCTACTCCTGGCTTCGGATTGGCGAAGCGTGCCGGCCATAGCAGCCATTAGGGGCGTGAACCAACAGAAAAGGAAGACCTTTCTCTCTGTCTCTCTCTCTCTCATTGTCTAACTCTGCCTGTCAAACAAAAACAAAAACAAAAACAAACAAAGAAACAAACAAAACACTTTCTATACTGATCAAATAAAACATTAAATATGGCTTACTGTCAAAATTAGCTTCATTTTTTAAGAATTGAAAGAATTCTTGAGAGAAACTGAAAATCTGCTACATAAAGCTCTGTATTTTATTAATGAGTTCAATGACATCAGCCCAAGAAACCACAGAAGAAAGTTTTCCCTTAACTTTACTGTCGTTTGACATCTTGCCGGCAGTGTCTATGAGATCTGTTTTTCCACCTACTGGCCCATGTTTAGTTTTCCTTTTTGCCATTCAGCGGATGGATAGAGTAACTCATTATGGTTTATATGTTGGTGAGCATTTTGTGATTTTGTTTTTGTTTTGTTTCTTGCTGTTCGTATGTCTTCCTCCTTGAAGTATCTGTTTAAATCTCCTCTCAGGTTCATTCTCTCTCTCTCTCTCTCTCTCTGTCTCTCTCTCTCTCTCATTGGATTGCTGTTCTCAATACCTTTCTTTCAATACCATTTTTGTTGTTGTTTAAAATAGTTTCTCTTGGCAGCTCATTCAAGCTTGTCCCTTCTGACTTGCAGACCTCTGCTCAGCACATCTCTCTTTATCTCTGAGCATGAGAACAGTCCTGGCTGTTTTCCCCTAGCCAGGGGTGCCACTGAGCAAGCGTGTGTGCTACTGAGAGGCAAGACAGCCTGCACGAAAATGTGTGAGAAATGCTAGTTCACGGAACTATCTCCACCTCTCCAAAAAACAAACTAATTTTAAAGAGACAAGTGGAGACACAAACCCAAGAGAAACGAAAACACGGTCAGGGAAGGAGCTGTGAACCAGCACTCACAGCAAATTTGTTTTCCATGATAGTTTAGAACTGAGAAGAACTCAGATGGCCTTGAGCTAATTAATAAGAAGGAATGAACTACTGGTACACAAAACAAACTTGGTATATCTTGAAACATTCTGGTTCCAGATACAGAAAGGTATATTCTGCATGATTCCATATATAAGAAACATGCAAATTGCAAAGTAATGTATTGAGGTATAAAATAGAGCAGTAGTTACTTAGAGTCGCAGGTAGGAGGTACTGACTGACAAAGACACTAGGGTGCTTTGGGGGAGATGCAAATATTCCTCCTTTTAATTGTATGGGTGGTTACACGAATGTTTACATTAAAAAAAACTCATCAGAGTCCCTTCCTAAAATGGATGAGATTTTTTAATGTGAATTATACTTTTACCAGCAGACTGAAGATCTCTCTCTCTGCCTCTCCCTCTCTCTCTGCCTCTCCCTCTCTCTCTGTAACTCTTTCAAATAAATAACTACATCTTAAAAATTAATTATACCTTTAAAAGATTTTCAAACACATATAAACACAGAAGCTATCTGAGATAAATGAGGACCACAGTAAGGAAATGAGAAGAAAGTGAGCTTGATAAGTCTTATAAGACATGTCAGAGCCATGGTAGACATGAAAATTGCTGTAGTGTTTTTAGGTAAGGTAGATTGCTATGTCAGGTAAGCAGGAAGCCAGGCCTTTGGCTGTGAATCCATCTGAGAGATCATCTCCAGGGCAGCACAGGCTTTTATGCTGCTTGTTCTGATCAGATATTTTCTCATGTCTGAAGTTCTTCCGGCTTTAATATTTTATGATTCTGCTCTGCAATGTCTATGGAAATGGACTGACCAAGCCTATAGAGAGCTTACAACTAGAATGGACAGCCAACTAATATACTGGGTGACAGATCCAGGATTCAAAATCATTTTCACATACAGGAACACAGAACTGAAACCAATCAGATAAAATTTAAGAAGACAAATCTTTTGAATTTGGGTCTAAAATTTCAATCCTGTAAACATAATTTTAAAAGTCTGTTTAAATCTTTATTTTTTTCCAAAGGATAAAAAAATGTTTTTTATAATGGACTGTACTCACATATGTTTATATGATTTCATTTTCATAAAAACTCTAGAAAATGCAATCTATGGTGACATAAAGCAGACCAGTGGTCACCTGGGGTCAGAAGTAGAGGGTTCGCAGAAAAACAACATCGGGGAACATTTAGGGTGATAAACACACATACTCTATTGCAAAGAAAATGAGACACATTCTCAAGCGATTGCTAAAAGCCCCAGGCAAAATTGGGCCACGTGAAGAGAAGTAAACATCCAAATCATTGTAAATAATAACCTCACTGATGTTCTATGCTGCTCAGGACATATCTGAAATACCATTTTCAATCACGAGTGACAAGCTTAGAAGGAAGATACCAGAGAAGCAGAGAGAAATCTGATGACAGATGTTTTTCCAAAATTTCAGACATTAGAATAGTACAGTGAGCAAAATCATAGTGGTTTCTAAACATTGAGCCATGGAAACATGGAAAAGAAAGGAAACATGTCTGTTTTTAAAATCATGAACATGTATGTAAGTTACAAAGAGGTAGAAATACCAAAAGCATTGCAAAAAGTAAGAGAGAGACAGATAATGAACTGCTCTAAAAATAAACACCAATGAAGATAAGTTACAAAAAGGGAGAAATACTTTAAACTGTAAGAAAGAAATTGAATGCATAGCCTAGTTCCTAATGATATGAGCTATCTCTTGATATATCATGTAACCTGCCCATGATATAAATTGAGGTGCAGGATCCAATTACAAAGATATATCATTTTATATATATATATATATATATATATATATATATATATATATTATAAAGATATCATAAGGAAATCATACAATTAGGTGAGAAGTGGGCCTAGGTGTCATGAATTAGGAAACTGAGAACATAATATTTGACCTAGCCTTCATGGTGGTAGAGGTTTGTAAAAGGGTAGAGAAAGGGATAGATAAGGGGTGCATAAATTGTAATGATGCAAATACATGAAACACCCCCCCAAATAGTTAAGTACGTCTACCAATCTGCTGCTGCATAGTATTCTTGCTAAGGAATTAGCCTGGAAAAACTAAGAAGAGTCTTGACATCAGGACAGGAGGTCTAACACTTCAAGATAATGTGCCAAAAGCTAGGGGGTAAGAATTTCAGATGCATTTTACAGTAGAACGCCATGCTGCTTTATTCATGCCTTTAAAAAAGGAGGTAATTTAAGGGAAGAGATCACAATTTCAAATTTCTTCCATGAGATTAAGAGGGTAAGTCAGATTTGTAAAGAGAAAGAAAAGAGAAGGAGGGGGCATTGAGATCTAGATGACTTAGATAAAAAACAGAAATCGAGATTCCAAGATTTCCAAGATGGCAGATTAGAGAATGACATACTGCACTAGGCTAATGATAAATTTTTCAAAAAACAAAGTATAGAAAGTATACTCTCAGGGGATAATTGAAGAGAACACCTCACCGGAAATCCTACAAGAGGAAGAGGAACACTATGGACCTGTGTGGAGGGTGCCGAGGCACAACACAAACACACATGACTGCAGCAGCCAAGAGCCGGAGCAGGAAGTGGCTCAGCGACTGCTTAGAAATGGAGGTGAGACCAGACTGCAGCAAACTGTGGTGACATAGCCAAAGGCAGAGCATATTATGAGTCCAGACTGGAGCCCTGGGGGCTAGTGGTTGTTAGCAGTTGCCGGCAGAAGCAGTAGAAATAGAGGGAGTAGATTTATCTCACCCTTAATTTCCCCAGACAGCACCTGCTGCCTCACTGAGACAAGGCAGGCAGCATTTTGGGTTTGGGCAGCAGGTGAGGAGCCTTTGTGTGCACGCACAGCCTCTGGCTGAAGACAGGATGACTTCTCAGCAGTACTGGCGGCAGGGGTAGGGAAAGAGCAACATTCGAACAGTGGCTCTTGTGTCTGCATGTGATCCAAAGATTGTAGCAGAAGTAAAAATCTCCAGTCCCCACTGACTTTGAGCCTGGTTGACAGGTGGCTGGACACCATGGAGAATTGTAAGGGGACTTCGGCCTCTCAGGATCAATGCCTAGGCAGAGCTGACTTGGGGAACACCTGCCTCTCTCCTGATGGGACAGACTGGCAGGAAGTGGCAAACCTCTGCATGCAGTGACTGTGGGAACCTTGTGTGCAGAGCTATGGGGATTCAGTGGTTACACGAGAAAGTGCAGGATGTAGCTGGGTCTCCGGACAATCATGCTTGGAGCTCCTTTGTTACTTGGGGCAGGTCAGTGCAGTGGGAACTGTCCTCAAAGTGAGGAAATATGGTGGTGCAGATGACTATAAAACACACTGGGACTAACACCTGAGCATTTCTCAGCTTGCAGGAGACGGAGAGGGTGATCACACCAATAGAGGTGACCATTCTCCCATTTCTATAAACAAGATGAGACCTACCATGCCCAACCTGGGAGTTACCCTTTCTATCCGCCCTACCCTGGAACACTGAACAGAGTTCCCTGGCCACAGCCACCATACAGCTCTTGGTATTCACTGAAGATGAAGATATTCTACTAAGCCACAGAGGCATTGCTCAAAGATAAAAGTCATCAGAGAAAAAAAAAATCAACTCCACAAATGCCTAAAGAATAATGCAGAAATTCAAGTAACAAGAATAAGGAAGACACCATGACCCCAACAAAGGAACACAAAAATGTTGATATTAGAATGTGAACATGAAGAGATTGAAGAAATGCCAGAAACAGAATAAAAAATTAATCATAGGATTACTCAAAAGCAATCAGAAGCAAATCCATGAAAAAAGAAAACTATACATGACATGAATGAAAAGTTTTCTCATGTAATTGAGATTTTTTAAAAGAAATAAAAATGAAATATTAGAAATAAAGAATTCAATAGATCATAAAAACATGTGGTGGAAAGCCTCACCCACAGACTTGGTAAGGAAGAAGAAAGAATATCCAACCTAGGAGAAAAATCTTTGGAAATCTTTCAGCCAGAACAAAAGAAAAAAAAAAAAACAAGAAGAAATTAGGAAACCTAAAGACAGTGTCAGAGATGTTTGGGAAATTATCAAACAACTCAATAAATGGGTCTTAGGAGTTCCTGAAGGCATGGAAAGAGAGAATGAACTAGAAGGCCTATTTTGTGAAATCAGTACAGAAAACTTCTCCAATTTGGACAAAGAAAGGGACATCCAAGTAGAGGAAGTGCACAGAACTCCTAACAGATATGACCAGAAAAAATCTTCACCATGACACCCTGTAATCAAAATTTCAAAAGTAAAGCATAAAGAAAAGACTCTAAAATGTGCATGAGAGAAATGCCAGATTATTTTCAGAGGATCTCCAATTAGACTCACAATTGACTTCTCATCAGAAACCTCACAGGATAGGAGAGAATGACAAGATATAATCCAAGCCTTAATGGAAAAAAACTGTCAACCCAGACTACCGTACCCTGCAAATCTCTCATTTATAAGTGAAGATGAAATAAAGACCTTCCATAACAAATTGATATTGAAAGCATTTGCCTCCACTTATACAGCCTACAAAAGAGCTTAAGGATGTGCTACACACAGAAACACAGAAAGATAGCCATCACTACAAAAGAATATGAAGGCAGAAAATTCCTCAATAAAAGTACAAAAGAAATCCAAGTAAATAAGAATATTTATGATAAAATGGTAGGCCCAAGTCATCACTTACCAATAGTCACATTGAATGTAAATAGCCTCAACTCTCCAATTAAACTATACAGACTGGCATAATGGATTAAAAAACAAGACCCATCTATTTCCTGCCTACAAAAAAACCACATCTCACCAACAAAATATATGCAGAATGAAAGTGAAAGGTCAGAAAAAGATATTCCATGCTAACGGAAAACAAAAAATGTCAGGGGTTGCTATCCTAATATCAGACAAAATAGACTTTCAACACAAAAACTGTTAAAAGAGATTTAAAAGGGCACTATGTAATGATTAAATATAATGATCAATTCAACAGGAAGATGTGATTACAATAAATGCATACACACCCAATTACAGGGTGCCTGGTTATTTAAAAGAAATGTTAATTATCTAAAGGGAGACACAGACTCTGATAAAATAGTAATGGGAGAATCTCAACACCCCATGTTCATCAATGGACAGACCAACTAGACAGAAAATCAACAAAGAAACAACAGAGCTAATTGATACTATGGACCAAATGACCCTAACTGGTATCTATAGAACTTTTCATGCCATGGTGGCAGAATACACATTCTTCTCACTAATGCATACAACTTTCTCTAGGGCAGACCACATGCTAGGTCAGAAGGCAATTCTCAGCAAATTAAAAAAATAATCATAACATGCATATTCTCTGACCACAACAGAATGAAGCTGGAAATCAACAACTCAAGAATTTCCAGATCATATGCAAACACATGGAAACTGAAAAGCATGTTCCTGAACAAACAGTGGGTCATAGAAAAATATCAAAAGAAAAGCCAAATTTTTGAAATGAATGAAGATGACAAAACATCATAACAAACTTATGGGATACAGAAAAGCAGTGTTAAGAGGAAATTTATACCAGTTGGTGCCTACATGAAGAAGTTGGTAAAGTGCCAAATAAATTAGCTATCAATGCATCTCCAGGACCTAGAAAAATAACAAACCAAACCCTTATTTGGTAGGAGGAAATACATAATTAAAGTTAGAGAAGAAATAAGCAAAACTGAAACAAAAAAAAATACAAAAGATCACTGAACTGAAGAGCTGGTTTTTTGAAAAAAAAAAATTAAACAAAATTGATACACCACTGGCCCAACTAACCATAAAAAGAGGGAGAAGACTCAAATGCATAAAATCAGGGATGAAAAAGGAAATTAACAACAGACATCAGAGAAATAAAATGAGTCATCAGGAATTAATACAAAGAGCTGTATGCCAACAAACTGTGAAATCTTGAAGAAATGAATAGATTCCTGAACACATATAATTTATCAAAATTTATCATTAAAACATGGAAAACCTAAAAAGACCCACAACCAAGACAGAAATTGAATCAGTAATAAAGAAACATCCAACAAAAAGCCCAGGACAAGATGGCTTCATTGTTAAATTCTATCAGACATTTAAAGAAGAAATAATTCAAATTCTTCTCAAACTATTTAAAACAATTGAAAGGGAGGGAATCCTCCCAAACTCCCTCTATGAAGCCTAGATCACCTTAATTCCTAAATCAGAAAAAGATACAACAGAGAAAGAGAACTATAGACCAATATCCCTGATGGACATAGACATAAAAATCCTCAACAAAATACTAGTTAATCGAATCCAACAACACATCATAAAGATCATTCACCCAGACCAAGTGTGATTTATCCATGATTTGCAGGGATGGTTCAGTGTTCATAAATCAATGTGATACATCACATTAACAAATTGAAGAACAAAATTCATATGGTTACCCCAATAGATGCAGAGAAAGCATTGATAAAATATAACTTCCTGGGGCTGACACTGTGGTGCAGTGGGTTAACACCCTGACCTGAAGCACTGGTATCCCATATGGGTGCCGGTTAGAGTCCTGGCTGCTCCACTTCCAATCCAGCTCTCTGCTGTGGCCTGGGAAAGCAATGGAAGGTGGCCCAAGTTCTCAGGGTCCTGCAACCGTGTGGGAGAACTGGAAAAAGCTCCTGGCTCCTGTCTAAGGATTGGCTCAGCTCTGGACATTGCAGCAGTCAATTGAGGAGTGAACCAGTGGATGGAAGACCTCTCCTCTCTGTGTAACTCTTTCAAATAAATAAATAAATAAATTGCCTCAGTATGGTAGGAAAGGGGAGCCAGCATTTGAACTCAGGATGAAAGACTGTAAAGCTATTTTCTAATATATATATATATATATATAAACTTCCTTTCATGATGAAAACCTTAAGCAAATTGAGTACAGAAGGAACACTCCTCAATACAGTCAAGGCAATTTATGACAAACCCATGGCTAGCATCCTACTGAATGGAGAAGATGTGGAAACATTCCTCCTAAGATCCTGAACCAGGCTAGGATGCCCAGTCTCATTACTGCTATTTAATATATTCCTGCAAGTTTTAGCCAGAGCCATTAGGCAAGAAAAAGAAATCAATGGATACAAATTGGAAAGGAGTAAATCAAACTATGCCTATTTGCAGATGACATGTTTTTATATATAAGAGATCCAAAAGACTCCACCCAGAGACTGCTGGAACTCATAAGAGTTTGGTAAAGTGGCAGGATATAAAATCAACACTCAAAAATCAATAGCCTTTATATACACAGACAATGTCATGGCTAATAAAGAACTTTTAAGATCAGTCCTATTCACAATACCTTCAAAGAGAATCAGATACTTTGGAATAAATTTAACCAAGGATATCAAAGATCTCTATGATGAAAATTACAAAATGCTAAACAAAGAAATAGAAGAAGATATTTAAAAAATGGAAAAACCTTCCATGTTCATGGATTGAAAAAACCAATACAATCAAAATCTCCATACTACCAAAATCAACTTACAGATTCAATGCAATGTCAATCAAAACACAAATGACATTCTTCGAAGATCTAGAAAAAATGATGCTAAAATTCATATGGAAACACAAAAGACCTCAAATAGCCAAAGCAGTCTTATATAACAAAAATAAAACTGGAGGTATCACAATATGTGATATTAAGACATAACATAGGGCAGTTATAATCAAAACAACCTGGTACTGGTAAAAAAAAAAAAAGACATATAGACCAATGGAACAGAATAGAAACTCCAGAAATCAATATATACATCTACATCCAACTTATTTTTGACAAAGGAGCTAAAACCAATCCCTGGAACAAGGACAGTCTCTTCAACAAATGGTGTTTGGGAAACTGAATCTCCACATTCAAAAGTAGGAAACCATAGACCTCACACAAAAATCCACTCAACGTGGATCAAAGACCTAAATCTATGACCTGATACCATCAAATTACTAGAGAACACTGGGGAAACCCTGCAAGACATTGGCATAGGCAAAGTATTCTTGGAAAAGACCCCAGAAGCACAGGCAGTCAAAGCCAAAATTGACAAATGAGATTACATCATGCTGAGAAGCTTCTGAACTGCAAAAGAAACACTCAGTAAAGTGAACAGGCAACTGACAGAATGGGAAAAAATATTTACAGACTACACAATTGATAAAAGGTTAACAGTCAGAATTTATATAGAGCTCAAAAATGCAACAACAAAACAAATATTGCAGTTAAGAAATGGGCAAAGGATTTGAACAGATATTTTTCAAGGAAGAAAATTCAAATGGTCAACAGACACTGGAAAAAATGCTCAGGATCACTGGCCATCATGGAAATGCAAATAAAAAGTACAGTAAGGTTTCACTTCACTCCAGTTAGAATGGCCCTCATATAGAAATCAACAACAAATGTGAGGCTGTAGGGGAAAGGTACCCTAATTCACTGTTGGTGGGAATGTAAACTGGTCCAGCCACTGAGGAAGACAGTATGGAGACACCTCAGAAATTTGAATACAGACCTACCATATGATCCAGCCATCCCACTCCTGGGAATTTCACCAAACCAAAAGAAATCAGCATCTGAAAGGTTTATTTGTACCCCATGTTCAGTACAGCACAATTCACAATACCTAAGACACAGAATCAATCCATGTGGCTATCAACTGTTGACTGGATAAAGAAATTATAATATATATATGTATATGCTATGAAGTACAATTTAGCTGTAAAAACAAACAAACAAAACAATGAAATCCTGTCGTTTCCAACAAGATGGACACAACTAGAGACCATTATACTTAGTAAAATAAGCCAGTCCCAAAAAGACAGATATCATATGTTTTCCTTGACCCAAGGTAACTAATAGAGTACCTAAAATGTAATGTATTGGAGCAAAATGGACATTTTAGGATTCAATGATCTTTTACAGCCCTTGTCTCTTCTGTTGAGGAACAGTGGTTTTTTTGTTTGTTTGTTTGTTTGTTTTTTCCTTTTCTCTTTTACTTAGCATAGGGTTAACTATATGATCATTAAGTAAACTGAATATAGATCTTTATAAAAATTAACAGTGAGGTGGCCAGCACCGTGGTGCAATAGGTTAATCCTCTGCCTGCGGTGCCAGCATACCACGTGGGCACTGGTTCTAGTCCCAGCTGCCCCTCTTCCAATCCAGCTCTCTGTTGTGGCCTGGGGAAGCAGTGGAAGACGGCCCAACTGCTTGGGCTCCTGCACCCATAAGGGAGACCAGGAGGAGGCACCTGGCTCCTAGCTTCGGATCAGTGCAGCTCCAGCCTTCGCTGCCATTTTGGGAGTGAATAAACAGAGGGAAGACCTTTCTCTCTGTCTCTCCCTCTCACTGTATGTAACTCTACCTCTCAAATAAATTAAAAAAAAATTAACAGTGAGAATGTGAAAGGGAGGAGGAAGAAGGATTGGAGCTTGGGTGGGAGGGAGGTCATCGGGGCAGTATCACTATGTTCCTAAATCTGTATTTGTGAAATACATGAAACTTGTATAAATTACATAAAATTTTTAAAAACTAGAAATTATTTGCATTGCAATCTGTGTAAAATTATTCCTGTGCATAAAGTTGAGAGGAAATAACTTAAAGTCTAAATAAACCTAATTATTGTCTTATATAACCTCATGGGAAATATTTAAATGTTACATTGTCATTGGCTGTATCTCATTGAGGGAAATTATGAATGACTAATTGACCAAAAAACTGTGTATGGGTGATATTGTCATTTAGACATTCAGTTAATGCTTATAGTTGTTGTCTATATTCCCACTAAAGTAGGTCAGTTTTTTTACTTTTTATTTGAGAAACTTCTTATTCAGTGAAGTATCAAGCCTTTTTACTTTAATGTAAATTTAAAATGTGTTATCTCAAAAACTAAAAGAATGAAGGGTAGAAGGAAGAATGGTGAGAGGGAGGGAGGGAGGGGTTATTACAGTGTTCTTAGGCTTTTATCTACAAATCATATTGAATCTGTCAAAAAATTAAAATGAAAATGAAACATGAAATATTCTGGACTTAAATTGGTATTAATGTACACATTAAGACTAATACTACAGGGGCTGGCACTGTGGCTTAGGGGGTAAAACCAGTGCCTGTTGTGTTAGAAGCCCAAATGGGTGCCAGTTCAAGTCCCAGCAGCTCCATTTCCAATCCATCTCCCTGCTAATGTGCCTGGGAAAGAAGCAGAAGATGGCCCAGGTGCTTGGGCCCCCACACCCACATGGGAGATTCAGATGGGGTTCCTGGCTCCTGACTTCAGACCAGCCCAGCACCAGCCATTGCAGCCATTTGGGGAGTGAACCATCAGATGGAAGATCTCTCTCTCTCTCTCTCTCTCTCTCCCTCTCCCTCTCCCTCTCCCTCTCCCTTTCCCTCTCTCCCCACCCCCCTGTGTGTGTGTGTTTGTGTGTGTGTGTCTTTGTAACTCTGGCTTTCAAATAAATAAATAAATATTTTTTAAAAAGATTAATACTACATTGGTCAATATAGAAGCTAATAAATAGTTGAATATTTGAGTATACTTAGCTTAAATTGAGACGTGCTAAGATTTTGAAGTTCACATGAGATTTAAAATAGAAAAAATAAAATGTCATATTACTTATTTAAATATTAACTGCATGTAAAATAATAACCCTTTGGATATATTTCATTAAATAAAATATATTCATATAATTTTACTGTATTATTTTATTGTTTCCATTAAATAAAATATATTCATATAAAAATACATAAATAAAAGATAAAAATAGTTATTTTCAAACCAAAAACCCAACTTGATATTTTTATTTTAAGTGTTTATTTGGATTTTATTTTTTTTAATTTTTATTTTATTTTTATTTTTTTGACAGGCAGAGTTAGACAGTGAGAGAGAGAGAGAGAGACAGAGAGAAAGGTCTTCCTTTTCCGTTGGTTCACCCCAAAATGGCTGCTAAGGCCGGCGTGCTGCACTGATCCAAAGCCAGGAGCCAGGTGCTTCTCCTGGTCTCCCATGGGGTGCAGGGCCCAAGCACTTGGGCCATCCTCCACTGCACTCCCGGACCACAGCAGAGAGCTGGACTGGAAGAGCAACCAGGAGAGAATCCGGAGCCCCAACCAGGACTAGAACCCAGGGTGCTGGCGCCACAGGTGGAGGATTAGCCAAGTGAGCCACGGCGCTGGCCTGGATTTATTTATTTATTTATTTATTTATTTGAGAGGCTGAGAGAGAGAGAGCTCCCATCCACTAGCTTATCCTCCAAATGCCCACAGCAAGTTGGAGCTGATAAGGCCACAACTGTTACCCAGGAACTCAGCTCCCATTTCTCATGTGGAGGGCAGGTCTCTCACGACTTGAGCCATAATGCTGTCTCCCAGGGTCCACACCCACAGGAAGCTGGAGTCAGGAGCACAGTGTGGAGTGTCTGACAAGAGGCTTAACTGCTAGGCCAAACACCCACCCACTAACTTGGTTTTGGATATGTAAGGAAAACTAAGAGGAGGAGGTAAGTGACAGCCAAGTAATGAATAGAATAACAATACTCATAGTCACAACTGTCTGATAAAGAGAAACAATCTTAGTAGGAAAGGCTTGTGTTTTGAGTTGACTGTGTGACCAACTAGCCCTTAGAACAGACCCTAAGCTCCCTAAGTGAAACTCCAAGTGGATGCTTATTCTGAGTCAGTACACATCATGTCTGAGGTTCTTTTATTCGCTCTATTTGTGTTTCTCCTTATTTTCTTAAGATGAATGGATTCTCTGCTTCATTGAACACAATAAGAGCAAGTGAAGATTAAATGTTGACTCGGTCTAATTAAAATATAAATCTAAATGCAGCATTGAAAGAGAATCAAGTGTGAAGGTAGATTCATAACATACACACAGAGAGATGCACATTCACACAGTCACACAGATACACACACACATAATTTATATTCTAAATATTTTTCAAAGGGTTATGAGCTATAAAGTTAATATACAGGATCGTTTCACCTTAACCTACAGATTATACTATATCATTTAAAATTATTTTATGGGTCTATTTATTTATTTGAAAGACGAAGTTACAGAAAGAAGAAGAGACAGAGCAAGAGAGATCTTCCATCCAGTGGTTCACTGCCCAAATGGCTACAACAGCCAGGGGTGGGCCAGGCCAAAACCAGAAGCCAGGAGAATCTGCATCTCCCAATTGGCTGGCAGGGGTACAAATCTTTAGGCCATCTTTCATGGCTTTCCCAGGTGCATTAGCAGGGAGCTAGATCAGAAGTGGTGCAGCTGGAACATGAACAAGTGCCCACATGTCATGCTGACGTTGCAGTTGTTGACTTATCCCACTGCCACAATGCCAGCACCTATGCATTTAAAATTCTAAATGCTTAAACCAAAGGAAATTAAATTCCTAAAGCTTAGGCCAGCGCCATGGCTCACTTAGCTGGTCCTCTGCCTGCGGCGTCGGCACCCCAGGTTCTAGTCCCAGTTGGGGCGCCAGGTACTAGTCCTGGTTGCTCCTCTTCCAGTCCAGCTCTCTGCTGTGGCCGGGAGGGCAGTGGAGGATGGCCCAAGTGCTTGGGTCCCTGCACCTGCATGGGAGACCAAGAGGAAGTACCCGGCTCCTGGCTTCAGATCGGTGCAGCGCCCGCCATGGCGGCCATTGGGGGAGTGAACCAACAGAAGGAAGACCTTTCTCTCCCTGTCTCTCTCTCACTGTCTAACTCTGCCTGGCCAAAAAAAAAAAAAAAAAATCCTAAAGCTTAATACAAAAGGTCAAAAAACATAGGCTCTATTTATTTATTCATTTGAGAGGCTGAGTTCCAGACAGAGAGAGGGAGAGACAGAAAAAAAGAGATATCTTCCATCTGCTGGTTCACTCCCCCAATGGCTGTAATGGCCAGAGCTGGGCTGATCTGAAGCCAGGAGCCAAGAGTTTCTTCCCAGTGTCCCACACAGGTGCAGGAGTCCAATCACTTGGGCCATCTTCAACTGCTTTCCTAGGCCATTAGTAGACAGTTTTATCAGAAGAGGACCAGCTGGGACACGAACTGCTGCCCATATGGGATGCCATCACCGCAGGTGGAGGCTTAACCTACTACACTACAGCAGCAGCCCCTCTGATGTATTTTATAGAAAGGAAAAGATGGAAGTTGTAGTCAAATATCTATACATTTAAATGGCTAACGCATGTGTGAAAATATGTAAAATTTCAAGAGAAGTCAAATGAATTCAAATTAAATTAATGAGATCTAACTTAAGGATTATATTAATATGTTGCTTATCTTATGATAAAAATTAAGATAAATAATATATATTGGTAGTGGAAGGTGATGAAATAGGCTTTTTATAGGGGAATAAAGTTTGCAAATTTCTGAGTCACAATCTAATACATCATGCGTATTTTAGGAAAATATTCCAAAACAAATGAAGTAAAAACATACAAAGAAGTGATCACAAAATGTCTGAACAAATATTGTTTATTACAATACTGCCAGAGATTTAAAGGTCTATTAAAAGGCACCTGTGTTAAATAAGTTATAGTTCATTCATAAAGTGAAATGCTACTTAAATGAATGAATTCATTATTAAATGCTAATATGGCATTAGCTATTAGATGATGAGATTGTAATATGTATATAAACAAAAATACTTTGATATAACATATATTTTTCATGTTTCAATTTAGATACATGATTAATCTACTTATTAAAATGTTGGAAAGGATAAGTTTTTAGTTGTTAATTATGTAGGTCAAAATTGTATTATGTGAATTTTTCACATTTTTGTCCATAAATTGGGATTTAAATTATGAACTATGATTTTGTATTTTGTGATAAGCAAAATCAATTAAATAATTCAATGTGCAGACACTAATCTTTCCTCTTCTCAAGATTTATTTATTATTTATTTGAAAGACAGAGTGTCAAAGAGGGAGACACACACATACAGAGAGAGAGAAAGAGACAGACAGAGAAAAAGAGAGGTCTTGGGCTGGCGCCGCAGCTCACTAGGCTAATCCTCCGCCTAGCAGCGCCGGCACACCAGGTTCTAGTCCCGGTCGGGGCGCCAGATTCTGTCCTGGTTGCCCCTCTTCCAGGCCAGCTCTCTGCTGTGGCCAGGGAGTGCAGTGGAGGATGGCCCAGGTGCTTGGGCCCTGCACCCCATGGGAGACCTGGATAAGTACCTGGCTCCTGGCTCCTGCCATTGGATCAGCGCGGTGCGCTGGTTGCAGCGCGCTGCCCGCGGCAGCCATTGGAGGGTGAACCAACGGCAAAGGAAGACCTTTCTCTCTGTCTCTCTCTCTCACTGTCCACTCTGCCTGTCAAAAAAAAAAAAAAAAAGAAAAAAAAAAAAAAAAGAAAGAAAAAGAGAGGTCTTCCATCCACAGATTTACCCCTGAAATGGTTACAACAATCAGGGCTGGCCTAGACTGAATCCAAGACCCTTCCTCGAGAAACTATGGCCCAATGCTGTGTACTGAATTTTTCTGTCCACCTAAAAATTCATGTTTAACCCTAATCCCCAGTGCGGTGGTAGTTGAAGGAGAGGCCTTTAGAAGGTGCTTAGGTCAGAAGTCCTCCCTCATGAACAGGATTCATTCCACAGACAGACCCCAGGGAGGCACCTTGCCCCTCCAACCATGTGAGGTTGCAGGTAGGAGTCCTCCATGACCCAGAATGTCAACTCTTGCTACAAACCAAACTCTTTATAACGGACTTCTCAACCTCCAAAACTAAGATAAATAAGTTTGCTTTTCTTAAAAATTTAAAAGGAAGGGGCCAGTGTAGTAGGTAAATCACTGCAGTGTTGGCATCCCTCAGGCACTGGTTCAAGACCCAGCTGCTCCACTTCTGATTCAGCTCTCTGCTATGGCTTGGGAAAGCAGTAGAAGATGGCCCAAGTATTTGGGCCCCTGAACCCACATGGAAGACTCAGAGGAAGCTCCTGGTTCCTGGCTTCAGATCAACCCGGCTCTGGCCCTTACAGCAATCTGGGGAATGGCCACCATTCCAACCAACAGATGGAAGAGTTTCTCCCTCTCCCCCTCTCCCTCTCTCCCTCCCCTTCTCCTCTCCCTCCCTCTCTTCCTCTCTGTAACTCTACCTTTGAAATAAATAAAAAAATCTTGAAAAATAATTTAAAAAGAAAAGGAAGAACCCTCCACTCTAGCCCCGCACTACTGTATATGGCAGGCTTAAAGAAACCCAGTCCTTCTACCCACATGCCCCTTTCTTGCCTGACATCCCACTGCCCCCCTCAACTTTGAGTCTCTGCCAATGCTAGCACCACGCTCTCCAGGATGTCTGCTTCTGTTGCCATCCAAAGGCTTGGGCTTTCTCCCGCTCACTCCCGTAGCACTGGACATGCATTGCCATCACAGCACATCTTGTGCATATTTGTCTACAAACTCATTTCCCCACAAAAGATCCTCCTCCCAATGTAAGAGGATGGAAGACAGGACTCCAGCATTGGTGTGTGAATAACCACCAGACCTGGCAAGCCACCTGATCTCTAGAGCCCTGGAATAAATACATGTTAGAAGAAGGAACAGAGAGATTTCAGAAAAGTCATGGAAAATGACATGAAAATCTGAGTTTGTTTTAGTGCAAAAAGAACTTAAAATTCATACATAGTTTTTCCATAGGATGCATCTTTCCCTGAACTTTTCAAAGACTCTCATGTCACTGAATGACCACCACAATTTGCTGCAGATTTCTGTACTTGGAGAAATATCAGACAAGATTCCTCTCCAACTTTAACATATGTTTGGGTGGGAGACTGTGGAGATGAGTTTGAAAATATAACTGAATGAATCTCCAAGGTGTACAAGGTATAGTCATGAGGAATCTGGGCTGAAATGGAGCTCCCGTGTTCAATGCTTTAAAAATCAACGTTATTGAGTATCGCTTTCTTTAAATATGTAGCTGAGAATACTACTTTGTTTACAGGAAATGTGCTTGCACTAACAGTCTCCCATTTGTCATTTAAATGGGACCCTGCATCATTCCCCCCCTAGTTTGTTAGTGGCTGTCATGTATAAAATTACTGCAAATAGAGAAGGAGGTGGAATATATTCAGAGGCAAAACTCAGCATGGTAGGCAGAGGTGAGAATGGAGGTTGCAAAACATTTTGTGGTTCCCCAGGGAGTGAGGAATGTAGGGCAAGTCACATCAGGAGCCTGGTGACTGTTTAGCTCAAATATCTATGTATACGTATATGCATGTGCATATTATTTTCTTTCTTGGAAGTAGAATATTTTAGAATCTGATTCACTATGGTGTACAGGCAATCTGCTGCTTATGACTTAAAATACCGTACCTCTTTTTGTTGTGTATGGATAAAACTAAACCCTTTTCCCCAAAACCTCCCTCAGCTTTCAGTCTCTTCCACCCCAGAGAAATTTAACATCAGGGAGGAAGAAAGGACAAGGGAGGGAAGGAGTCTCCCACGGAGGGGAAGGGGAAAGGGAAGCACACATTCTGGCACCATAAATTAAACAACTCCCCTCCCAAATGCGATGAACTAGTTACCAGTATGGACAGAAGGAACCTGGTTCAGCAGAGAGGCGTGACCATGTCTGTTTTTGGGGGACAGGGGGGTGTTGATTACAACAGTGGGGGTGAACTGGAGGGGTGTTGGGAATATCTGGAAGAAAAATAGGACAGAGATCTAGAGGAAGAAGTTGAGGAAAGTAAACTGAGGAACCACTTAGATAATACTTAGGGAGAAATTAGTGGTTTTTAAAATTATTCTATTCATTTTGGAGGCAGAGTCACAGAGAGAGAGACGTAGAAACAGAAAGAGAGATCTTCCAACCACTGGCTCATTTGCCAGATGGCCACGACAGCCAGAGTTGGGCCAGGCTGAAGCCAGGAGCCAGGAGCTTTTTCCAGGTTTCCCACCTGGGGTCAGGTGCCCAAACATGTGGGCCTCTTCTGCTGTTTTCCCAGGTGCATTAGCAGGAAACTGGATTAGAAGTGGAGCAGCCAAGACATGAGTCAGTGCCCTTAGGTAGCAGCTTGGCCTGCTACACCACAGCACCAGCCCCGAAATTAGAGATTTGAAGAAAGCGTCTCAGTGACTCTCAAAATCGGGAAGCCACAATATCATGGAGTCATCGCTTACAATATTTGACTGCAAGTCTAATGAGACTTCTATTGCATTATATTATGGCTATTCCAGTATCTAATTTCAAAACACTGGATGACTCACACAGGCCTTTGGACTTCTTTATCATAAGATAAGAAAAGACAGCAATCTTAAATTATCCTGCTCCTCCTGAGCCCATTTATCAAGCTACCCTCTTTCCACCAACTAAAGCAAGATGGGATTACTTAATCAACATTACTCCATCAGCAGGATTAAATAATCTCATAACTGTGAGTTCTCCATTTCTGGATATCTACAAACAGAACAAGGAGTCATGCATCTAAATGCTCTTGTTTGTCAAGGAAATCTACTGGACACAAGTATGCAAAATCTCCCTAGTCACATCTAGCTTGTAGGTGACTGGTTAGGTGTGGTATTTCTATTTTCTAGTGGCATTCAAAACATGTGTGAAATAGTCTACTTCATCAAGATTCTCTGGTCGGGATTTAACAGGACAGAATCAGGCGACCCATGGATTCTACAGACCAGAGTCACCAAAACACTTTTTCACAGGTCTGTAGATAACCTGAAATGACACAAGTACAAGAAATAGTTTCAGCTGGCGCCGCGGCTCACTAGGCTAATCCTCCACCTAGCAGCGCCGGCACACCGGGTTCTAGTCCCAGTCGGGGCAGCGGATTCTGTCCTGGTTGCCCCTCTTCCAGGCCAGCTCTCTGCTGTGGCCAGGGAGTGCAGTGGAGGATGGCCCAAGTGCTTGGGCCCTGCACCCCATGGGAGACCCGGAGGAGCACCTGGCTCCTGCCATCGGATCAGCGTGGTGCGCCGGCTGCAGCGCCGGCTGCAGCGCCGGCCACGGCGGCCATTGGAGGGTGAACCAACGGCAAAGGAAGACCTTTCTCTCTGTCTCTCTCTCTCACTGTCCACTCTGCCTGTCAAAAAAAAAAAAAAAAAAAAAAAAAAAAGAGACAGAGAGAGAGAGAAATAGTTTCTAGGCTTAGGAGACCCCTGTTCAGGGTAGTTCAGGTAATCAAGGAAAAGTCATTCCCCAGACTCATGCTTAGTTTTATTATCTATAAAATGCCAAACGTGGAATCTGAATTCCAGGTTCGATGTTATGAGCCCTGGAGAAGTTCTATAGAGTCATGTTTTGTGCTTTAATTTTCATCAACTCTGGCAAATGGGAACCACCGCCTCATCCAAGTCATTATTAATTTAATCAGAGCCTGTTAGATCAACAGAAATAATGTGGCTTAAAAATAGAACTGATAGTTTTGTTTTTTTTTTTTCTTTTCCAACCCAACAAACATCAGACATGAGGAAAACCGTTCCTTGTAGTGAACGGTGTTCTAAGGGTCACCATGGCTTACAACACACTTCATAGTGAAGACACTGCCAAGCAGGAAACGTTTCCGTTTGGAATTAAGTGTTTTTCTTTGCCCTCTATGCCCCCAGCTTTATAATTTCAGCTCCTGCTCCAAAGCTGAGGGAGGAGAGCACACAACTTGCATCCTCTGGTTCCTCTCCAGAAAACATGGTAATTCTGAGTTGTGCCCTCTAGTGGGGAAATGATCCAATTGCACCATTTCAGATGATTTGTTTCTTGGATGGGCTGAGTCTTTTCTCTGATTCTTGATTAAAGAACTCAAGACTTGGAGTCTCAAGTCTTTCTGAGCCCTAGGATGCCCATCACGGAGCTTTGTGAGTTTAGGAATTAATTCTTCAGAGTCCCTGTGTTACCATCAATTATGTGAGTGTCACCCCACTCTGGGCTGTTGTGTTAAGTGAAGTAATACATCATTTGCTTTGTAAAACGTAGAATGCTTCACACCCACCAATGCCTATGATTAATTAAAAGAAGTCTCAGCCTATTGAATGCTTAATTACTAATAATAGTTCTCCAAATCATAGGTAACTTTTATATATTTGAATATAAAAAAGAGCTTGTTCCATATTTTTCCCTTTATCCATCACTTCTTACACTAAATCAGTGTCATCTCTGAAACGCACAACTGTACTATCAAGTAAAACAATCTCAAAATGAGAAAAATTCACTTAAAATATACCTGAAATCAACTAAGGGTTAACAAGAGATCTGTAAAGTTCCTGACTTTCCTCAAAACAAGAATTATAATAGCTAACAGAATAAAATAACACAGAAAAACTGCCACCTATAACAAAGTCACTTTAAAGGATCCTTTAAATATCAGTTTAATTTCAGCTGGATTCCTTCCCAAAGAGTTATTCTACATGTCCCTTAACTTCTCTGTGGCAAATACCTAAAATTTGCAAATGTGCATATGGGATTATCCATCATTTTATTTTCTTCTTTTTGTTGTTCTTTATGTTAATAATATATCACTAGAATTACCTTTATTAAGATAAAAGCAGTATCTCAAACAGTGTGGATGTTTCAGAGTGGAACTGACATAGATTAAGTACCTTATTTAAATTTTAAAGCTATCCTCTCTTCTCTCTCTTCCTAATACTCTCTCACAAAAACACACAACCTTGTTTGCACATAGACAGCCTCTGACTGTGCCAGAAAAGCTCCCCCTCCCCCCACCCCGTTTTCCTGGAATATGTATGGCTCATCCAGTCTCCACAATGCCCAAACCTGTTTTTCCTGTCTATAGCACAGGTTTTGAGAGCATTTCTGAAATTGAAAATATATTCACTCAATAGGTATGTAACAAAATATTTTTCTGTTTGAAAATAGGGAATTAACACTCCAGTTTAACCAATTATGTGACTCTTCTGGGTCATCATCTATGTTAACATCACACAGTTAGAAAGAAACATCACACATAAGGTTAGCAAGGGAAAGGGATAGGGAGCAGATGCCAGGAGCACACCAGGGCAGTGAGAATGGGCATGTGGGGTGTGATATGGGGCCAATCTGAGAGTCAGAAGCAAAGTGCATTGTGTGAGGGGGGGGAGAAATTAGTGGTCAACCCAGCCCCTCCTTTGAGGATCCTTCAGTCCTCATTAATACGTTCTGATGCCAGGTGAAAGTTCCAGAAAATCCAACAGACTATAAAACTTTTCTTCCCTGAGCGACAGGAGAGTTTTAGCTTCCCAGAGACATTGGATTGTCTTCCTGAAACACCTACTAGCCACATCCAGGCCCGTTCTCTCTAACAGCACTCTGAACATTCCTTCATAGCACCTGCTACATTCTGTTATACATTTATTTATGTGATTATTTACTTACTTCCTGTGTTCTCTGCTAGGCAGTAGGTATGTTCAGGAAATATCTGTTCTGTATAACCAGTGCCTGATATTAAATAAACGTTCAGTGAGTGTTTATTGAATAACCACATGAATGATCTGTAATCTATAGCACCCCTGAACTCCTAAGGGAGCCCTTTTGCATGACTTTGCTCTTTTTCATCTGTCCTAACAGGTTTTTTCTCTCAGTTGTGAACCTAGCATTCAAGCAGTTGTTGAAGATGATACAGGATAGAAACAAGCTCACTAAATTACATTCCTCCCATCCTGATGTGTATGTGTCCGTCTCCTGACCAACGTAGCCATCTCTAGGCTCAAACCAATCCTCTCATCTTGATGCATATGTGTCCATCTCCTGACCACCATCTCTAGGTTCAAAGCAATCCTCTCACCCTGATGTAAATGTGTCCATCTCTGACCAACGTATCCATCTCTAGGCTCAAAGCAATCAGGAGCAAGGAGCATCCAGCAGGTAACTACAAAAGACACGTCCCATCTTGTTAGGGACACCCTCGACTTGCATGCACACCCAGAATAGCCCCATTCAACAATCTCATGACTTTCCTAGCATGGCAGTGTGAGCGACACTGCCATTTTGATCATTCATGTGCTAAAGAGAGAACAATGCCAGAACACGGAGCCAGGTGCAAACCAGAGTGTCCTGTGTGGATGGGGAGAGCAGAACTCCAGGCTGGGCACAGATCAAAGTGCTGCCCATCAAGGGGATCCACCACCCCACACCACCCAATGAAAACCGTACCCACCCCCCCCCATTGAGCCAGACCCCTTCCACCAAGGCTGTCTCCCTCACATATGCACTTAAGCCCCCAATAAACTTAGCCTAAGTTGCACGTTGACCTCTTGTCGATTTCTGTTTTCAAGTGAGCCAAAGAAGCTGGATTTGGTAACACAAAGAGGAATTAAGACGTTTCCAGTTTACACATCGTCACACAAAACTCAAAAGAACCTTATGGACAGATGTCCACAACTGCTAGCTTGGTTAGCACTTACTGACCTCTCTATAAAGGCCATCCCAACCGGAAAAGCATGCAGAACATTTTGCAGGTTTGAGTAGCAATCATTCAGGTTCAGAATTACTGTAAAATATTTCATTTGACCTCTTAATTTTAATAGCAGAGTTTCTAATTAGTGTGCTAAGTTTGGTGAACCTCAAGAGACAAGATAGAGCAGAAGAGAAAAAAAAATCTATATTTCGTTGTATTAGATTACTTTGATTATGGATCTAAAGCAACTCCATAAACAACAACAAAAAATACTATAGCAGCAGATTCATACTCTCAAAACACACCACTTTAGTCACCACTCTCAGAAGCACCATAGATTTAAGAGCATAATCTGTGGACCTGGAGCTAATTATGTAGCAACGAAAAAGTCCAACCTACATTTTAACCTTAGCCTCACAGCACTAAGCAACTAATCTATTCAGCCACCCCAAATCAAGTACCACAAATCATCAGGAATTATGTAAAACTCTGTGCCCTTTCTTAATTTTTTTCTTCTGCCCCAAACATCTGAATTTCCCTCTTAATTGTCCATCTGAGCTCAGCTTCCAGCAATCAAAACAGCAGCTGGACTGGGGACAGAAGTCTCTGAGGCAATCCAATCATGAGTTCAAGTAAAAATAACGAGTGCAGATATTTCCTTCTAAAGATATCAAAATGAATTTCTGGACTTTGCTATTGCAACCCAGAGAATGAACTCTGATGGTGTTCATGTCAAACAACATTTGCGTGAAGTTGGAGGCAGCAGCTCCTTTGGTTTGGTTTGACTTCAGGGCTTTTTTCTGTTTTCCAGGAACATTTTTCCTTGTGCAGTATTTTTGGGGCCCAGAAAACCAGTGGGAATTGTTTATTTACTACTGGAAGAAACGTTAAGTCATGAGTTTATCAGTTTCATTTTAAAAGAAACCAAGAAAGAAGAAAATGCTTATCCCAAAGCTGTTTCCTTACCCAGAGTGCTTATCATGGTGCCTTGATTTTTTTCTCCTGGTTTTCTCTGTCAACAGGGCAATCTACAGTGGAGAAAATGTTGTGATACTTCCCCAAAGGAAGTGAGGGTGGCCTTGTAGAGAACTTCCTGTTTACTCTACCTACTTCCTGGGGAAGCCTAAGCACCTGTTCTGTGGCAGGTTCTCCACACAGGTGTTTTATTCTTTTTCCACTTTCAGTCTTATCCCCACTATTGAGTACTAAAGGATATACATTACCAGTTGGGTTATGATGTTGATACCTTGAAATGTGAAAATTGCTTCATGAAGATAATGCCCTTTTAACTAAAATCTTTCTATCTGTGTGGGGTGGGGAAAAACACAAAGAAAACTGCCACTGGTTTCTTGGTATGTGTATACACGCACACACATATGTACACACACATATATCATAAAAATGACATATACATGTAACATATATTACATATCTGTGTATTATATAGATATGTCACTGTTGCCCACACACGATCATTCCCCTTTCTTTGAAACACTTCCCTGAAAGTACTGTGTGTCCTTTTCATTTTTACAATGCTGATATCTTTGATTGTAACTGGGTGGCCAGATATAGATATGTGAATTAAGCTGACTAGTGTAGTGCTCATTTCAAAACTTTAGACTGGGTTCTGAGAAGCGTCTGGTTGGTCTCAACCATAAAGCACAATTACAGAGGTGGAATCATTTTATAGGCTCCACTCCTCGAGGCAGGGCCCAAGCTTTTCCCGTTTAAAACCCCAAAAGGGTCCTGATTTCTGTCCGTTTTGAAGCATAGTGCTTCGTGTCTTCCTAGGATCTGTTTGATACCACAAAATCCTTTCTTTTTTCCACTGCCTACTTCACTTTATTTTTGTAATAAATTATAATGATTCTTATGGTAATTTATGTTTTTCTGAATACCTGCTAGAGTGGCACAGGGGAAACAAATTACTTACACTTAATCTTTCTGTCGTGAGAAACCACTATTTCTGGTGTCATTAGAGGATTGGAACGGTCAACTGCTCCCCATACCACGTGGAAAAACTTCCTGTTTTCAGCCTGTCCAACCTCAACTCTACCTCTCTAATACTGGGCTCTTTTGACCTCTCTTGCTCTGCCTTCACACTCGCCTCATCCAGGCCTAGACATGGTCTCCTCCTACATTTCTGTTCTTGTTCAAGTTGGCAAAGCAAGCTGTGCTTATCTTGACCACTACTGATTGAGTAAGTGGATTGACCCTTAGATAAGTATTTTTACATATGTAAGGGTTAGAACTACTACTAAGAGCACCTACTTAGGTTTCTATACTACCTAAAGGATGTCTCAGCATCATCTAATTGAGAAGTATAGACTGAGTTGAGATATTGGACATTTAGTTATTTAACAAAAAAAGTGATGCCTTTTTTCCCATTTGCCCTCATTTTAAAGCTTCTTAATCTGAAACCAGAGAGAAATAGAGGTAGGGGGTAGAATTCAGGCACTAGAAGCCATCTCAACCCCTTTGAGGAATGACTGATTCTCAATGATTAATGGTTTAGCTGGCATATACATTAGGAGTTTGATATTTGGACAACTCAGTAGAATCTACTGGAAAGCTTCTAAAATTTCCAATGCTCAGACAGCACCCATATCAAATTAAATCAGAATTATTTCTAGAGTGAAGCAGACATCAGCAAATGTGCAGGGAAGTTTGAGGAACATTATCTATCTTCCAATGACCCTCTCCCTCTCCATTTTTTCCCTTTAAATGATAATGGCCTGGTCAACCGATGATCACAGAGCCAAATGAAAAGCAAGAATGCTAAAGCAGAATGCTTGGGGGTGGGTTGTAATGGTGGTCACTAAACACAATGAGTTGCAGCAATGAAAATCTTGGGATAATTTATTATAAAATAAAAGAACAGATGGTTTTGATTTAAATTGTATTGACAGCAAAGACAAGATTTAGTAGGAAAAATATAATTATGTGGGAAAAGCCAACTTACAAATGTAGGATAAGGATAAGGGAGAAGTAACTAACCTCTAAGGTTGAGGAAATTTAGGTGTGGATTGGTCTGCTCAGACTGTCAAGGTAAGGCACCACAGATTTGGGTCAGCAGTGTCAGTCTCTGGTGAGGGCTCTCTTCCTGGCTTCTAGACAGCTCCCTTCTTCCTATGTCTTCCCTACCACCTTTCTTTGGTAAACACAAAGTGACAGAGCTTTGATGTCCCTTCCTCTGCATACAAGGGCACCAGCCTTATCAGTTTAGGTATCCACTCCTGTGACCTAATTTAACTTTCTCACTGACCCTACTTTCTTATACAATCACATTGGATGTCAGTGCTTCAACACAGGAATTAGGAGGCATGATTCGGCCTATAACAGGGTGTTCTGGTTGAGTGTAGACAAAGTGTAAGTCACTGACCTTATATGACCTTATATATGTTATCAAACATATATGAAAGTTATAATGAGTGCTTACTGGATTTTACCATGTGGGTGGCACTTTATAATAGAGTGTAACATACACAACATAATCATGTACATGCAATATCCCATATAATGTGTGAAGAGAGACAAGGACTGCCAGAAAAGGCCCCCCAGAAGCTCATGATGGCTGAGAAGAGGGTTTGCACAATGCCGGCAAGAGTCAGTGTGTGTCTAAATCAGCATCCACTAGTCGGAAATCAGGTTCTCAGAAAGTCACCAGGTACAGGCCCTGGACCTCAGACAACTCTGTACAGCTTGTGTCTAAACCCTGGGATTCCACTCTCTGACTCAAGCTCAGATTTGAATTATAAGAACATAGATGAAGAGGCAGGGTCCCTGAAAAATTATAAATTGCTATATGATCCTACAAGTTAACTCCGAGAAAACACCTAGGAGAATCCTAGATTTCTGCATGAATTGCAATTCACCAATCAATTTACTGTGTTTACTAGAACTAAGTATGTATAATCCAGTGGGAGCCAGCTAGGATTGACTTCAAAACAATTACAGGTCCAGCAACCCTTTAATACCGCATCTTTTGATTGTTTTGTTTGTTTGTTTCTTTGTTTCAGAGCCCTATGTTGGACTCAGAAATTTAATGGTGTTACTCTTCTCTAGGAAAACCAGGAAAAGATAAATAGCTGATCGATAGATACATGGATAGATGATGAACAGAAAATAGGTAATAGAAAACATATATGTTATATATATTTATATGTAAAATGTGTATTATACATATGACTTCTAAAAGTTTGTGGGAAAGTGAGATTAAAAGATGAGTTTATTGTTGTACAAAAATTTGAAATCCAGAAATAATTTTCACAGTATGCATTTTCTATGAACTTTTTGAAGACCTCTTGTATGCACTGATTTCGAAAATTTTTACACCAAAGTAAGTTTATCTTTTAATTCTATTTTTCTCAATTTTTTAAATTATTGTCATATTTGTTACTTGTAATATCATACATATTTTACTTATATTTATATAAAAATGTAAGAAATACATATTCTATTTCATGGAAAATTAGCATAAGGAAGCAAACATTTTTTTTTCCTCATCTGTGTCCTTAGAATAGACTAATCAAGGCCACTTTAAAATGATACCAAAACCACATGACTCCAGAAGAATGAAAGTCATGAGCTAGTCTGTATTTTGCCTATTTAAAATAATTTAACAGGAGTCTCAGAGTGATGTTGTACCCAGGTTCACTTCACTGAGTCTATCTGCATATTCATCTGAATGCCAGGCACGGATAAAGTGAATTGCTGTTTAGCTCTCTTCCCCTGAGCTCTCTGCAGGATCCACCTCTTATTGACAGGCACACCAAAGCCCCTAGGGAAGCATTTATAAAATGGGCTTACAAATTTGTTTATATGTAATTCTCTGCTTACCAAAACAGCCAAAATCTGCATGATCACACAACCAAAGCCACTCTTTCCAGTTAATCGGCTTCTCTCCCCCATTGTCCACTCTGTCCTTATTTGTACTTTTAATTTAAATGTACAATGATCATATTTAACCTTTTAGAAGTTGTTTTGCTTTTATAGCAAGATATCAAATTTTCAAGTGCCTGCTATAAGCTTAGCTGTATGTTGGGCACTGGACAGACCCTGATGAAAGTTTTAACTAGTCATATTTTATTATTATAAAAACAAAGCATACAAATATTAAAATTCCAAATACTGCTAAAGGATATTAAATTGACTCAGTTTGTCCCATTTCCAATGCCTCTTCCAAGAGCTTAACCACTTTTAGATATTTCTACTGTGTCATCACAAGGACTCAGTGTTTGTGCAGGTGGGGGTGAGCATCTGTACTAGACTCTTAAGTTTTATATATACATATACATATAAAGTTTTCTTATATGTAATACATTGTTTTATTTATATAATATGAAATATTTGTCCTTTTGGCACTGGCATATTTCACTAAATATGATATTTTCTAGTTTCATCCATTTTGTCGTAAATGACAGGATTTCAATTTTTAACTACTGTATAGTTAAATATATATATGTACATAAATATATATATATGTACATATCCTATAATTTCCTTATCCAGTATTCAGTTGACAGACATTTAGGTTGACTTAGTATCTTAGCTATTGTGAATTGAGCTGCAATGAACATGGGGGTACAGATATTTCTTTCATATGCTATTTTCATTTCCCTTGGGTAAATTTCCAGGGGTGGGATGGCTGAGTCTTATAGTAGGTCTAGATTCAGATTATCTGAAGTATCTCCATAGTGGCTGTTACTATTTTGCATTTCCACCAACAGTGGATTACAGTACCATTTTCACCACATCCTCACCAGCATTTGCTGTTTGTTGATTTCTGTATGAAAGTCATTATATATATATATATATATAGAGAGAGAGAGAGAGAGAGAGAGAAACTTCTAAGTTAATAATAAATAAAAATCTTCTGAAACAAGAAACATAACTTATGTTTGGTGTTAACCTCAAAGTAGCACATAGCACTGAATCTTTAACATACGTGTCTGCAATGTATTTGTGAATCCACCAGCTCTTTGTATTCTATCCTCTTCAACATACCCTAGCTTGGTTATTTAACTCTGTGTATGACCATTCCCCTCACCTCTTACTATAGAAGCATTAAAAAGCATTTGGTCAGATGTTAAAATTTAAACATATTGACCAGTTATTTATTTCTGAAATACTATGTATATTTCTTTGGAAATAGATTAATTTGTTTTATCATTGTGCTGAATTTTACTGGATGGGTTTAGACAAAAGGTAGTTTCCACAAGAATATGGGGATACTTCAAAAAATTCATGCAAAAATGGAATTAAAAAGTAAGTTTATTTTTAGTGCAAAAAACTGAATCCATGTATCTTTTTTTCCATCATGTATTTTTTTCCATCAACTTTTTGAAGATTCCCTCATGTGAAGGGATTTCAAAATCCTTTTTCACCAAAATAAACCTAACTTTAACAATTTTTAAAATTTGTTTCAAAGGCAGAATGACAGAAGGGAGGGGGAGAGAGAGAGAGAGGGAGGGAGAGAGGGAGAGAAGGAGAGGGAGAGAGGGAGAGAGGGAGGGAGGGAGAGAGGGAGGGAGAGAAGGAGAGGGAGAGATGGAGGGAGAGAGGGAGAGAGGGAGAGAGAAATCCCCTATCTGCTGGTTTATTCCCCAAATGTCTGCAACAGCCAGGCTTGGGCCAAACCTGGGTGGCAGGAATCCAAGTACTTGGGCCGTCATCCACTGCCTCTCAGGTGCATTAGCAGGAAGCTGGATCAGAAGCAGAGTAGCCAGGACTTGAACCTGCACTCAATATGGGATGCAGGCAGCTCAAGTAGCAGCTTAACCAGCTGAGCCACAATGCTCACCCACAAAAGCGATTCATCTTTTAATTCCACTTCCAAGAACTCTTTGAAGTTGTCAGTTTTTGTAGCATTACGGTAAGTCTCGAATTCAGATGATGTGAGTCCTCCACTTTTTCTTCCCTAATATTGTTTTGGTTATTCTGGGTCCTTTCATTTTCATATCAATTTTAGAATCATATTATCAATTTCCATGTAAAACCCTGCTGGAGCTTATATTGAGACTGTGAAAAATATATCAATAACTGAGAGAACTAAAATAAAAATAGTATTTAGTATCCTGGCTCATAAATATATTTTATTTCACCAAATATATAAGCCTTTATTTTCTCTCAACAATTTTTAAATATAGGATTCTTAATGTATTATGTTATAATGTATTTAACCATTTCACATGTGTTATTGTAACTGATACTTGATATTGTAATATTACATTCCAATTGTTCAGCTGTAGTATACACAACTTTTTGTTTTGTGATTATGCTAAGGAGGCTATTGGTCATATAAGCTACTGCATATTTCTTAGAATTTTAAGTGTAAATGTTTTCTGTGAACAAAGACAATTTTACTTCTTTTCCAATCTTACTTTATATCGCATTAGAATCTCTTCAACACTGTTGAATAGAAGTAGTGAGAACAGGTACCCTTTTCCAAGTACTCAGTACGTCAACATTGTTTGATGTTAGTTGTGATTCTTCACAGACAACTTTTCTTTTTTAGTCTGATAATATGATGTGATTGTCAATATTCAACCAATCTTTCATTCCTTGGACTTGTTTCCTTGTTATTTCCTTCTTTCTCTTTATTTTCAGTTTAATTTGCTCTACTTGTTTAACTTCTTTAGAATGACCCATAAGTCAAACATTTTAAACTTTTTTGTTTTCATATAAGCATTTAGAATTTTCAATTTATTTCTAAGCATAGCTCTAGGTGCACCTTAGGAATTTTTGTGGACTGTATTTGCCAATCATTAAGTTAAAATATGTTAATTTTCTTTTTGATGTCATTTGCATTTTTTAAGAGTGTGTGGTTAAACTACGTTTATGATTACATGGGCTCTTTCTATTTATCTTTCTGTTACTGCTGTCTAGTTTAATTCTTTTGTGTTCAGAAAACATATTCTGACTTACCTGGTCTGAAATGCATCGAGTGTTTTCTTGGCACCGTATTAATGTATCTGGCTGTTCTTACATGAGTTTTCCACAGAAATCTATTAGGTGAAGCTGGCTTCTGTCTACTGATTCTATTGAGTACTAAAAGGGTAAGTGTAAAGATCTGTAGCTCTAATGGTAGATTTTTTTTTCACCTTTGTATTCCATTACTTCTGGCTTCTTGATTTCTGAAGTTCTTTAATTAGATGCATGCACACCAAGACTATTTACATCTGTTGATGAATTCTACCTTTTATAATTATGAAAATACCCTAGGCCTCTTTCAGAATCTAGTCTGATATTAATATGGTTACTCTAGACTTTTGTCATGAATATTTTAGTGTGATATCTATTCCATTATTTTATGTTTAATTTGTTTGATTCTTTGCATATTTAGAGTATTTCTTTTAGACAGAAAAAATTAAGTCTGCTTTTTTAATGCTAGCAGAAAAATCTCATTTAGTTTACTTCACATTTGACAACTTTATTAAGATACACTTTATGTCCCATAAATTAACCAAATTCACGTGAATATTTAATATTTTTGTGCATATATCATGTTCTACAATCCTCACTATGATCCAGTTTTTGGTATATTTTATCACATAAGATACTTCATGACCATTTACCATTATTCCTCATTCCTGTGCTTGGCACAAAACAATCATTAATGTACTGTCTCTCTTCATTTACATTTTCTAGGTATTTTGTGTAACTAGAATCAAATATGCTTTTATATGTGTGTTCTTTCACTTGGCATGATGATTCTGAAGTTCGTCCATGATGGAGAATGTACTAATATTTCTTTTGTCGTTGTTACTGAATAGTATTTCAATTTTTTCTTTAACCATCTACCAGTTGATAGGTCTATTGGTTCATTCAGATTTTATAGAAGCTATGAATAATGCGGCTATAACCTTTCAATTTCAAGTCCTTTTGTAACACAAATCTCCATTTTGCTTGGACATATGCAAGAGCAACGCTGCGAAGTCCTGTTCTTTAAAAAAAAAATAACTTTTTCCAAGTGCCTGTTGTATTTTACATTAACACCAGGAGTGCATTTAGTTTTACGTTTCTTCAAATCTACATCAATATTTCTTCAAATCTACATCAATATTGTGTATCTCTTTAATTATAGTCATTCTGTGGGTATGAAATGGTAATGTCATTGTGGCTTATACTTGCATTCCATAATTACTATTGATGTCAAGCATCTTTTAATGGGCTTATTTTCCATATCTTCTTTGGTGAAATATTTGTTCAAATCTTTGCCTAACCTTTTCAGACTGAGTTGTGTTATTATTGAATTGTAGAAATTGTCATGACATTCAATGTCATTATTGATGCAGTTTAACTTAAATCTACCTTCAGATGATTTTGTTTTCATCACATGTTCTTTGTTCCTTTTTTCCTATCTTGCCTTCCATTGCATTGAGTTCTTGTGAAATTCCATTTTACTGTCATTAATATATTAGCTATAATCCTGTTTTACTGTTATGTGATTGCTCCAGGGTTTACAGCATTTTTTATTACATTCTAATTTCATTGCACTTCATGTACGATACAAGGACCCACAACAGCATACTTCCATCTCTTGCCTACAGTCTTTGTGCTAGAGTTATCATACATTTATACATCCAAAAAGACCCAATAGGTAGCTATTTTTATTTTGTTCTAAGTAGCCAACTGCCTTTTAAATGGTTTAAAAATGAGATAAAATCTCTTCCATATTTCCCACATATTTATCATCTCCACTGCTCTCTGTTCCTTTGTGTAGATGGGTACTTCCCTCCAGTATCTTTTTCTTGTTTGCCTGAAGAGCTTCCTTTATCTTTTCTTAATGTGCCTGTCTACTGCTGATAAATTCTCTCAGCTTTCTTTATCTGAAAAACAGTGTATTGTTTTTTGCCTTAAAACATTTAGTATTGAATTAAGAATAAAAAGAAACTATAAAATAAATCATAAATTGGTATAGAATTTTAAATTGATAACTTTTTTATTTTATGACTTTAAGAAGGTCACCTATTATAGTTTACACAGTTTTTAGAGACGGTTCTAATGTTGTTCATGTCTTTGATCTTCTATATAATGGTTCTTTTTACTATCTAGTTGCTTTGAAGATTTTCTCCTTATCATTAATTATTTTTTTTATTTATTTTTTGACAGGCAGAGTAGACAGTGAGAGAGAGAGACAGAGAGAAAGGTCTTCCTTTGCTGTTGGTTCACCCTCCAATGGCCGCTGCGGCCGGCGTGCTGCGGCCAGCGCACCACGCTGATCTGATGGCAGGAGCCAGGTGCTTATCCTGGTCTCCCATGGGGTGCAGGGTCCCAAGCACTTGGACCATCCTCTACTGCCTTCCCAGAGCCACAGCAGAGGGCTGCACTGGAAAAGGAGCAACTGGGACTAGAACCCAGTGCCCATATGGGCTGCCGGCACCACAGGCGGAGGATTAACCAAGTGAGCCATGACACCGGCCTCCCTGGTCTTTTCTTACAATGTCCTCAAACACTGTTCTCATGATGCTCAGTTATGCTCTATCATGGAGCATATGTTGAATAGTTGTTGCAATTGACTTACTTGTGAATCAGTTTGATCCTTTCAAGGGATGAGCTTAGAGCTGCCTTTTTAATTTAGCCCAAATACTAAAGTCCTTCTCAGAATTCTTCCAGATGTCTCATTATCAGGTCTTTCCACTTGGGCCACTGGAGACATAAATTATCCCTAACCTGATCCTGGCTGCAGCAATTGGTTGGCCCACAGATTTTGGTAGGTATGCTGCACAGCTGTACTGTGCATGCCTGTGAGGACTCAGCTACAGGGGAACATGGAGAATGCATATAGAGATGTCAGAGCTTCCTCTCTCCCTCCCTCTCTCTCTCTCTCTCTCTCTCTCTCTCTCTCTGTCTCCAACTCTCTTAGCTGGTAGTCTGCCTAAAAATTCTAGACATTGTGGCTTTTTCAAATACTATTATCCGATTTACTGATTTAGCAAGGATTCAAGGTGACTCGCGTTCCCTCTCTTTGCATAATTTAGAAATTGCCTCTAGAGTAAGAATTATTTGGACTCATCTAATTTCTTTTTCTTCTCCAGAAGAATCCAGATCTATGCTAATATTACTCAATGACAAAACTGTGGGGTGCATGTGTGTTTGGAGGTGGGGGGTCTATTTTGTCTGGTTTTCAGGTTTGAAGTCACAAAATCTGGTCTCCTGGCCACAAGACCAGACCTCTATATCGTAAAGGCAGGACTCAGCCTCTCCTCTGTCTCCCTTAGCCCAAGGTGTCTTTGCATGTCCTTTTCCAAAAGGATTTCACTGAATTGAAGCAGTGATACAGCTAGCCTGACAAGGTTCTAATTACTGGACTCAAGAAGTCATTTGCTTCTCCAATAGATAAAACTCTGTCGTCTCGAGGGAGATGTTTAGGGAAATTTCATGTCCGATGGGAAATTTCAGGTCTGGGGCAGAAGGTAAGTAATTCTCACATCTAATCAACCCCAGATCAATTGAAGCCCACCAGACTATCATAAAAACTCCCTAAAGAACACAGCATCACCGACCGATCAAAGGAAAGTCACAAGGACCACAGACCAACCAGGGACTTGGACACCAGCCAAGCACACTCCTCTCAGCTCCAGGTTCAATCTATAATAACCTTCACCCCCAGCTCTCCAGGGAGCTTCAAAATTAAGTGATAACTACTCAGCTCCTTGTTCTGTGCATGGCAATAAATATCTACTTTCTCCCAACATCCAGTGCTAGCAATTGGCTTTCTGAACTTCAGGCGCCTGAACCCAACTTTCAGGCTTCCTGTAACAATGCCTCCTACTAGTCTGGGGTGTTGTTTTGCAACAACCAGAGGCAGAAATTCCCTGTCTTATCTCTATCTTCTTTGCTGACAGGTTTAAAGTTAATGCCAGACTCACTGTTTTTCACTTTGATACATACCACATGTACCTTCTTTCAAAATGTCCACATTTTTGGGACCAGCAGGTTAAAGCCCCACCCTGCAGCACCAGCAGGGCTCAGTTCTAGTGCCAGCTGCTCCTCTTCTGATCCAACTCTCTGCTATGGTCTGGGAAAGCAGAAGTTGGCCCAAGTCATTGAGCTCCTGCACCCACATGGGAGAAGCTCCTGGCCCCTGGCTTCGGATCAGCACAGCTCTGTCCATTGCAGTCATTTGGGGAGTGAATCAGTGGATACAAGACCTCTCTCTCTCTCTCTCTGGTTCTACCTCTCTCTGTAACTCCATATTTCAAATAAGTAAAACAAATCTTAAAAAAATTTAAAAGTCTACATTTTCTTAAATAACCACAATTCTTTTTTCATACTATACAAATTAAAACAATTTTTTTAGTTTATTTGCTATTTAATAAATCAAATTACATCAATTTTGCTCAAAATGTTTTTTAACTTAGAAGTACTTGAATTGATATGCAAAATGTTTACGAGACAACTTTTTTTTTTCTTTTTACTTTAATTGGAGAATCTAGCTCTGTAGAATGTACTGCCTAGGTTCTATGCACGTACTATGCCGTTTTATGCAATGGACTTGAGCATCTGTAGATTTTGATGCCACAGAGGACCCTGGAACTGAGTTCCCAGATGCTGAATTCTCTAAGTCCTCCTAATGAATCATTGAACTTGAGACTGACCTTGACACAATGAGCTTCAGCTTGTTTGATTTCACTCTGTTTATCTTTTTTCCTCTTAACGTCATTATAATTAGTAGGTTTCTACATAATAAACATGCTTCAGTAAATGCCCACCATTGTTATTTTTTTGAAGCAAAAAATATGTCAGTTTTGCCAAGGGAGTTCTTTCTTGTTGGTCCCCTGTTCCTTGGGGGTAATGTAGTAGTCATTCATAGCTTTCTTGCTTTCTGTCACAATATACCCCAGACTCTCATGTTGAAAATATTCTGTATCTGAAATAAATCATTCTTTCAGGTAAATTAAAAATAACATGTAAAGTCAAAATCTGGGCCGGCGCCATGGCTCACTAGGCTAATCCTCCGCCTTGCGGCGCCGGCACACCGGTTCTAGTCTCGGTCAGGGAGCCAGATTCTGTCCTGGTTGCCCCTCTTCCAGGCCAGCCCTCTGCTGTGGCCAGGGAGTGCAGTGGAGGATGGCGCAAGTGCTTGGGCCCTGCACCCCATGGGAGACCAGGAGAAGCACCTGGCTCCTGCCTTCGGATCAGCGCGGTGCGCCGGCCGCAGCGGCCATTGGCAACCAATGGCAAAGGAAGACCTTTCTCTCTGTCTCTCTCTCTCACTGTCCACTCTGCCTGTCAAAAAAATAATAAATAAATAAAATAAAGTCACAATCTGGGTACTAGGTATATGCTTCTTAAGGAATGCCATTAACTTTGTCAGCCTTTTTTAAGTATACAGAGCCAGAAAATACATAATTTTTGAATTGAAAAATAAAATTAACACATCATACCAATAATGCCAATTAAAATAGCATATTATTAAATCATTACTTAACTTCTTTGATTTTCTACTTGTATCAATTTTCTATGACACTGAAAGTTGTGGTGACTGATAACATAAAAAATTAAATACTTAAATTGTCCTAAAATAGATATCAAAGTGTTATAAAATCATATCATAATCAAAGTGCCCAGTGTGAGTCTCAACTAGTCCCCTTCCAATCCAGCTTCTTGCTAATGTGCACCCTGGAAGGCAGCAAATGATGGCTCAAGTGTTTGTGTCCCTACCACCCATGTGAGAGACCTGAACTAAACCCCTGGCTTCCAGTTTTGACCTGGCCTTGCCACGACTGCTGCATTTGAGTGAATCAGTGGAATGGAAGATTTCTCACCTTTCCTCCTTTTCCAATAAAACAAAGATAAAGGAATAAAATTTTAATAAAATGTTTTAAAAAGTTAAGGCCACTTGGAATAATTTATCCCCTCTGTGACTAATGTCTTCAACTTTATGACAAATCCATGTCTCATTTTTTACTTTGCTATAAATTATATTCTAAATTTCTGATTACACTTAATTTTTAAAATAATAAATTGTGCATTTCAAATATCAACATTACTAAACAAGAAATTTCCAGAGAAATATTGCTTTTGTACCTGTTTTTTTAAATATATTTCATTATATAAATATACACATAAATGGTTGCATATTAAGTGTACTTTTCTGACACTTGCATTTTTCACTTGACAGTACATTCTGGAGGTCACTTCAGATAAGCTATGACAGAGAGTTCCCTTATCCCTTTTTGTAGCTACAATAGCATCCCATTGTGTAAACAGACACAATCAGAATCCATTAATGGGCATTATGTAGTAATATGATTTTAATGGGTATACTTTATGGATGTGATATTACAATTTACCCAATCCCATACTTTCAATAATTCATATCCAGTAGTCTATTACTGCAATTAAAAGTACTCTAGTGAGAATCCTTTAGCAAAATCTAAATTATTCTATTTATTTGATAGGAAAAAATCCCTAGAAGTTGAATTTCTGTGTGAAAATCCTGCATTTATTCATTGTTTAGCCCCATTCATCTGAGTTCTTTTCAGACAGTTTATTACATGACACAATCCTGATAATAATTGATTTCACCACTCAGTAACATTATTCTTTCTTTCTAAAAATAGGATCTTTTCAAACCCAAAACTTAAATAAAAAAGATGGATTAAATATAGCTATACAAACTATTTCAATATACAAATATGGTCCCACAACAGAAAATAACATTAACTTCTTATAGCTATGGAATGACGGTAAATTTGGTCTAATTGACTGTATAGGACATTAGTGTGAGTTGTAGACTCATACACACCCAGCAACCAGCAGGGAGAAGGCACTGTTGTGAAATGAACAGGGCTGTGGCCAGTGGGTATTGTGCAGATGCATGATCCAAGAATTTTACCAGAGGGAAAAACTCATTGCCCCATGAATTCTGAGTCTAGCTGGGAGGGCTGAAAGGTAGTTGAGCACTCAATTGTGACCATTTGAGGAGTGCAATAGCAGATGGAAGACCTCGCTCTTTGTCTCTACCTCTCTTTCTGTAACGCTATCTTTCAAATAAATAAAAATAAATCTTTTTTTAAAAAAAGTACAAAGGAAATCCAGAGTAAACAATAGGAATATTTATGGAAAAATGGCAGGGCCAAGTCATTACTTATCAATTGTAACCTTGAATGTAAATGTACTAAATTCTCCAGTTAAAAGACACAAACTGGCTGAATGGATTAAAAAACAAAACCTATCTATTTGCTGCCTACAAAAAACATATCTCACCAACAAAGATACATGCATACTGAAAGTGAAAGGATGGAAAAAGATATTCCACACTACTGTAAAGCAAAAAAGAGCAGGTATAACAATCCTAATATCAGACAAAATAGATTTTAATACAAAAACTATTAAGAGACAAAGAAGGGTACTACATAATGATTCAGGGATTAATTTGACAGGAAGATTTGATTATAATAAATGTATATGCACCCAATGCCAGGGCAGATGGCTAATTAAAACAAATGTTAATGGCTCTGAAGGGAGAAACAGACTCCAATAAAATAGTAATGGGGGACTTGGACACCCCACTTTCATCAATGGTCAGATCAACTAGACAGAAACAAGAGAGCTAATTGACACTATGGATGAAAACGACATAATTGTTATCTACTGAACTTTTCATCCCACAGTTACAGAACACACACTCTTCTCATCAGTTCACAGAACTTTCTCGAGGATATACCATATGCTAAGACATAAAGCAAGTCTCAGAAAATTCAACAAATTGAAATCATATCATGCGTCTTCCCTGACCACAACGGAATAAACCTAAAATCAACAACTCAATAACCTAGAACCCATGGAAATACAGAGACTGAACAACATGCTCCTTAATGAACAGCAGGTAATAGAAAAAGGCAAAAGAGTAATAAAAAAATTCTAAAAATGAATGAAAATCACAATACAATACATTACAACTTATGGGATATAGCAAAAGCAATGTTAGGAAATTTATAGCAGTTGGTACCTATATCAAGAAATTGGAACAGTACCAAGTGAATGAGCTATCAATGCATCTCAAGGAGCCAGGAAAACAACAACAAACCAAACCCAAAATCAGAAGGAAATAAATAAATAAATTAGAGAAAAATTTAAAAAATGGAACCAAAATATAATACCAAATATCAGTGAAATGAAGAGCTGATATTTTGACAAATTTAGAGACATTATTGGCCCAGCTAACCAAAATAAAAAAAAAGAGGGAGAAGACCCAAATCCATAAAAATAGATTTGAAAAAGGAAACATAACCATAGATACCAAAAAATAAAAAAGAATCATCAGGTATTACTACAAAGAACTGTATGCCAACAAATTGGGAAAGCTAATAGAAATGAACATATATGGACATATATAATCTACCAAAATTGAGTCATGAAGACACAGAATACCTAAACAGACCAAAACACAAGATAAAAATTGAATCAATAATAAAAACCCTCTCAGCAAAGAAAAGCCCAGGACTGGATGGTCTCACTGCTGAATTCTACCAGGCATTTAAAGAAGAATTAATTCTAGTTTTCTCAAGCTATTCATAACAACTTAAAAGGAGGGAATTCTCCCAAACTCCTTCTAGGAAGCCAACAGCACCTTAATTCCTACATCAGAGAAAGATATAACTGAGAAAAAGAGCTGTAAGTAATATCTGCAAAAAAAAAAAAAAATACTCACTAATCAAATCCAACAACACATCAGGAAAATCATTCAGCCAGACTAAGTAGGATTTAGCCCTGATATGCAGTGGTAGTTCAATATATGCAAATCATTACATGCAATACATCATATTAACTAACTGAAGAATGAAAACCATATGATTATCAACAGATGCAGAGAAATAATTTGATTATTTTAATAATTTCATGATGAAAACATTAGGCAAATTTGGTATAGAAGGAACATTCCCCAACAAAATCAAGACAAACCAATAGCCAGCATCTTATTGAATGTGGAAATGTTGGGAGCATTCTGACGGAGATCTAGAACCAGACAAATATACCCACTTTTTTTTTTTTTTTGACAGGCAGAGTGCACAGTGAGAGAGAGAGAGACAGAGAGAAAGGTCTTCCTTTGCCATTGGTTCACCCTCCAATGGCCGCCACGGCCGGCGCACTGTGGCCAGCGTTCCGTGCTGATCCGATGGCAGGAGCCAGGTACTTCTCCTGGTCTCCCATGAGGTGCAGGGCCCAAGTACTTGGGCCATCCTCCACTGCACTCCCAGGCCACAGCAGAGAGCTGGCCTGGAAGAGGGGCAACCGGGACAGAATCTGGTGCCCCGACCAGGGCTAGAACCCGGTGTGCCAGCACCGCAAGGTGGAGGATTAGCCTAGTGAGCCACGGCACCAGCTGTATACCCACTTTCAACAGTGCTTTTCAATACAGTCCTAGAAGTTTTAGCCAGAGCCATTAGGCAAGAAAAAAGAAATCAAAGAGATAAAAAATGGGAAGGAGTAAGTCAAACTATAGCATTTTGCAGATGACATGATTCTACATATAGGGGATCCAAAAGACTCCACCAAGAGACTATTGGAACTCACTGGACTATTGCTAACATGGCAGGATATAAAATCAACACACAAAAATCAATAGCCTTTGTATACACAGACAATGCCATGGCTGAGAAAGAACTTCTAAGATCAATCTCATTCACAATAGCTACAAACTATTTAATCCCTCGGAATAAATTTAACCAAGGATGTCAAAGACCTTTACAATAGGCTGGCACCGCAGCTCAGTAGGCTAATCCTCTACCTGCGGCACCAGTACCCCAGGTTCTATCCCGTTTGGGGGGCCTGATTCTGTCCTGGTTGCTCCCTCCTCCAGTCCAGCTCTCTGCTGTGGCCTGGGAAGACAGTGGAGGATGGCCCAAGTGCTTGGGCCCTGCACCCGCATGGGAGACCAGGAGGAAGCACCTGGCTCCTGGTTTCGGATCAGCACAGTGCACCGGCCAGAGGCCATTTAGGGGGTGAACCAACCGAAGGAAGACCTTTCTCTCTGTCTCTCTCTCTCTCTCTAACTCTGCCTATCAGAAAAAAAAAAAGACCTTTACAATGAAAATTACAAAACTTTAAAGAAAGAAACAGAAGAAGACAGAAAGAATGGAAAAATATTCCATGCTCATGGATTGGAAGAATCAATATCAACAACATGTGTATACTAAAAACAATTTACGGATTCAATGTGATCCCAATCAAAACACCAATGACATTCTTGTCGGATGTAGATAAACAATTCTAAAATTCATATTTAAACACAAGAGACCCCAAATAGCTAAAGCAATCTTATACAACAAAACTACATGACAGTTATAATCAAAACAGCCCAGTACTGGCACACAAAAATAGATGTGTAGACCAATGGGACAGAATAGAAACTCCAGAAATCAATCTACACATCTACAACCAACTTACCTTTGACAAAGGAGCTAAAAGGAATCCTTGGAGCAAGGACAGTCTCTTCAACAAATGGTGCTGGGAACCCTGGATCTCTACATGGAGAAGTAAGATAAAAGACCCCTATCTTACACTTTACACAAAATCCACTCAAAATGGATCAAAGACCTAAATCTATGACCTGATACCATCAAATTACTAGAGAACACTGGGGAAACCCTGCAAGACCTTGGCATAGTCAAAGACTTCTTGGAAAAGACCACAGAAGCACAGGAAATCAAGGCTAAAATTGACTAATGAGATTACATCAAGCTGAGGAGATTCTATACTGCAAAAGAAAGTCTCAGCAAAGTGAGGCAATGGCCAACAGAATGGGAGAAAATATTTGCAAACTATGCAACCGATAAAGGGTTAATATCCACAATCTATAAAGAGTTCAAGAAATTCAACAACAACAAAACAAACAATCCAGGCAAGAAATGGACAAAGTACTTGAATAGGCATTTTTCAAAAGAGGAAATTCAAATGGCCAACAAACACTGGAAAAAAATGCTCAGGATCACTAGCCATCAGGGAGATGTAAATAAAAATCACAATGAGGTTTCACTTCACTCCAGTTAGAGTGGCTCTCATACAGAATTCAACAAACAACAAACAATGGTGAGTATGTAGGGGAAAAGGTACCCTAAACCCCATTTTGTGAGAGTGTAAACTGGTGCAGCCATTGCAGAAAACAGTATGGAGATATCTCAGGAAACAGAATATAGAACTGTCATATGACCCAGCCATCCCACTTCTGGGAATTTACCTAAGCAAAATGAAATCAGCATATGAAAGAGTGATCTATTCCCCCATGTTTATTGCAGCTCAATTCACAATAGCTAAGATATGGAATCAACCTTGATGTCCATCAAGTGAAGACTGGATAAAGAAATTGTGCCATATATAACCTATGGACTACTACTCAGAAGTAAAAAATAAAAAAAATGAAATCCTGTCATTTGCAACAAAATGGATGCAACTGGAAACCATTATATTCAGTGAAATAAGCCAGTACCAAAAAGACAAATACCACCTATTTTCCCTGATCTGTGGTATCTAACAGAGTACCTAAAAGGTAATCTATAATATTGAAATTGACATTTTGAGATTCAATGATTTTTAACAGCCCTTGTCTCAACTTGCTCAGGAACAGTGTGTTTTTTTAATTATTTGTTGAGCTCTTTACATATTGTAGAGTTAGTCTGCTTTGTATAATGTTATCTGAAATATCTTTCAAAAAATAAGAATGGGAATAGGAGAAGCAGGAGGAAGAAGGTAGGAGTGTGAGTGGGAGGGAGGGTAGGGTGGAAAGTATTACTATGACCCTGAATCTGTATATAGGAAACACATGGAATTTGTATACCTCAATAAAATGAAATAAACTGTTAAAAAGAACAAATAGATTGAATAAATGAAAGTTTTGATTGAAGGTGACATATCAACAAATTTCATTCACATACATGCTCTAAGTAGTCATTGGAATATTATTTGAATATTTACTTCAGGCTTTATGGGCAAGTCTTTTCCATTTGCTTTATTTTCATAAATGCCCTTTATCACATTTTCCAAATGCAGAAAATTTTTAAACTGTTTCATGTTTCTTAGAAACTCTGCAATTTGGGGCCAGCACTGTGGCATAGTAGGTAAAGTCACCTCCTGCAGTGCTGGCATCCCATATGGGTGCCGGTTTGAGTCCCAGCTGCTCCACTTCAGATCCAGTCCTCTGTTATGGTCTGCTAAAGCAGTAGAAGATTTTCCAAGTCCTCGGGTCCCTGTACCCGCATGGGAGACCCAGAATAAGCTCCTGGCTTTTGATCAGCACAGCTCTGGTTGTTGCAGCCAATTGGGGAGTGAACCAGCAGATGGAGGACCTCTCTCTCTCTCTCTCTCTCTCTCTCTCTCTCTGCCTTTCCTTCTCTCTGTGTGTAGCTCTGACTTTCAAATAAATAAATAAATCTTTGGTAAAAAAAACCCTGCAATTTGATATTGCTGAAAAAAAAAAAAACATGCATTGTTCTGTGCTGTTCTCATTGAACATCCTTTGACAGAAAGAAAGTCAGCTGACCCTGAGTCAAGGGAAGAAACTCAAGAAGAAAGAGAGTTGGGATGGTCTTCTTTCCTCTAGGCAATCATAAAGACCTTGGGTAATTTCTCCTGAAAAACATATAACATTGTGGATTTAACTCTGGACATTCCCTTAGAAAACTGCTCTTGCAGGAAGCCCTGGAGGATATTATTAGCCACTGCTTTCATTCTGACCAGAGAAGCAAACAATGAACCTGGTACACACCTAGGGAACTTACATACTCAGTAAGGGACTGTGCATATATCAACCAATGCCAGTAGACAGCCTGTATAAAAATACAATTGCTGCCATTTACCAAAGACAGATTCAACAGTACAGAAATCCTTAGCCAGCAGAAGCCACTAGTACTTGGGATTCCAGAAAATTAAATCAAGAACCATCATATAGAATATCAGGGTAAGGGCCGGCGCCGTGGCTCAATAGGCTAATCCTCCACCTTGCGGCGCCGGCACACCGGGTTCTAGTCCCGGTTGGGGCGCCGGATTCTGTCCCGGTTGCCCCTCTTCCAGGCCAGCTCTCTGCTATGGCCAGGGAGTGCAGTGGAGGATGGCCCAGGTGCTTGGGCCCTGCACCCCATGGGAGACCAGGAAAAGCACCTGGCTCCTGGCTCCTGCCAGGATCAGCGCGGTGCGCCGGCTGCAGCGGCGGCCATTGGAGGGTGAACCAGCGGCAAAGGAAGACCTTTCTCTCTCTGTCTCTCTCTCTCACTGTCCACTCTGCCTGTCAAAAAAAAAAAAAAAAAAAAAAAAAAAGAATATCAGGGTAAGGAATCAACAGTTCTGCAGACTTCATCTGAATTTTACTGCAAAAAGATTAAAAAGACAAGGGGTGGCAGGAGCTGGGCCTGTAAGAAGATAGTCTGTGAGTACAGCTCCTCTAGATGGATAAAAAATTAGTTCTGATAGGGTACAGATTGCAGAAAAAAAGACCCCAGGCCGTAACTGGTAAATTCAAGCTTTTGCAATGTCAGTTATTGAAGCCAACCAGACAACGGCATGCACAGGTAAAGATGAGGCACTGAATGGTGGAGACAGAGCAGCTACTCACACCCAGTTAATGGCTGTAACTTCAGGGTTTGGGCAGAGCTCCCATTGATATCCCTTATCCAAAATGCTTGGGACCAAACGTGTTTCAGATCTGGAGTTTTCAGATTATAAATGTTCAACCTATATTGCCATAATGTTTGATTTTTTTCAAGAAAATCCAGAAAAAATTTATGTGGAAAAAAAAATCAGATGGTTAATGCTAACATTGTTGGCTAATGTTCAATTCTATGTAGAGCAATCAAACACGCCTGCAGAGCTCTGGTTTGTCATCTGGGTGATTGCCCTCATATTAGCATGCTTTAAGAAGCTGTTACTCCTATTAGAGATTGCCACTCGCTTACCCAAGAGGAATGACAGATGCTAAAGTACAATGAACTTATGCAGAAACAGCAGTCTTTCTTTTTAAGGACAATATAAAATTCTTAATGACCTTGAATTGCACAAGCTTTAGCATGTTCTAAGCTAACAATGCTACTTTGAATTATATTTTAAGTATCTTTTATTTTATAAAAAACTGTAAGACTAACACAGGACAACAACTCGCCAAATTTCAAACTGGTTCACAGTGGTGAAAACCAAGCTTTTTTTGTCTTACTAACAAAAATGGCAAACTAGCTGGGCATTTCATGCCTTCAGCACTTCATGCAATCAAAGATGCTGATGCAGTGCTCTGAAAATAAAATGGAAGATTCATCCTTCCCCAGAATCAGCTGATTAGTCTCCCCATCAAGATGACCAGATATTTTGGTGCGACATAGACACAAAATACGTCTTACAAGGTGAGCATGATGAATTCAAGAGCACAAACTGGAGTTGATGGCTTTAGCTCCTAGCATATTATTAAATTTATGTCTATTTCTTTTTCAAAGGAAATAGTTACTTTAACCAGAAAGAACTCTATTCCGTATGAGAAACCCGTGCTCCATCACATTGTCTCTCAATACTCCAATTCTCACCAAGACAATTTGTCAGAAGGAGGAAATTGATAGTCAGAAAATAACTGGATATGATCCTGATCCAATCTCTCACTCAACTGGGACTTCATGCTATGGAATCCCCAACAAACAGTCATTTGGCCTCTGCTTTATGAAACTAATGAATTTCATCTGGTCACAAATTTGGGCTACTGTGGAGAATAGGAAAAAAATATCCTTTGTGATTCTTCCCTATCCCTAATATCAAGTCTACACGTAAAATGAAAGCTCCTTCTATCTACTCTCACCCATCATGTTCTGTACTTGCTGGAAATCCTTAGCATCAACAAACATCCAACAGACTGGTGTCCCCACCATCATCATGACTCACAAGTATCTGATTATTTAAAGCAGTGAGATTTCACACTTGGCACCTCCCCTGAGAGGCAGCTGCTGCACTTAGCTAGTGTGTGAGCAGTTGGTGGGTCCTGCCCACTGGCAGGCAAAGTCAAAAATAGTCCATGCCCACGTCAACAGTCAAAGGCACATGGCTATCCAAAATCCCAGAATCTGTGGGGCCAACACAGCCAACACAAGGGAATAACACACCCAGCTTGCTGGCCTGTGTGTCCTCGGAGGGAAGGACAAATCACAAACTTTACAGAATTGGTCCCAATGGCTTGCGTTTCTGATAACAACACACTTCCAAGAGAAATCAAATGAATTAATAGTCACAAAATCAAAGTAATGAATTACTTCAATTCTATACAGAAAAATAGATTTGCTATCGACTGTGAATACATCCTAAAATACCTATTTTAATGTGGTGTAGAATCTCTAATGCTGCATAGGTGCCCAGGATTTCTGGAGCTTACAGAACAATGTCCCAGATGTGGTATGTCCTTGTTTTCCTTGTTTGTGCCTCTAATGCATCTACTAAATCCTACTCAGTTACATATTTTGAAAATGTATTCCAATTAATCTCTTCCCTTTATAAATGATTTATTTGTCAGAGAGATCGTCCATCCACGGGTTCACTCACCAAATGGTCACAATAGTTGGGGCAGGGCGACGCCTAAGCCAAGAGCCAGGGATTCCACAGAAGTTTCTCACTGAGTGGCAGTGACCCAACTCCTTGGGCCATCACCTGCTGCTTTCCCAGACACATTAGCAGTGGCCTGTCGCTCCCCCTCTTCGTGGAGGAATGACACAGAACCCTGCGCTGTTCTTTCGTCTGCTCGGCCCTCCCCGGGTTTGCTGCTGGTTCTTCCCGGGTTGGCTACCGACCCTTCCACCTCCGTGGAAGGGCGGTTCCCCCTGCCACATTCCCCACTTCCGCGGGGGAGCGGCACACCGCCGGCCGGCTCTCTCGGGGGCTGCACAGGTGTTCCCCTTAGATGTTCCCCTTAGATGTTCCTGGTGCATGCCGTCTCTCTCCTCCTTTATAGTCCTCCTCTGCCAATCCCAACTCGGCTGCCCACACGCCGAGTACGCTGCTCTCCTCCAATCAGGAGCAAATCCTACAGTTTATTGGTTGAACTGGAGGCAGCTGTGTAGAAGCTGTTTTCTCCTCTCCCAGCGCCATATTGTGGGAGAGCAGATGCATAGAATAAGTCTTAATTCCAGTAACAGTCTAGTCCGGGTTGCTCCCCACAGTGGCCTGTACCAGAAGTGGGGACTTGAATCGGCACTCTGATAAGGAATGCAGGCATCCCTAGTACATGCTTAAAGCAGACCCACAACGTCCCCCTCCCCACAATGTCTTTCTGATTTTTGTTTCAGTGAATTTTCAAGGAAAAGAAGTGCATCATTTAATGCACTTGGTTGCATTCATTTTTTTTTTCATGTGCATCTTGTTCCTTCGGCATTTTAAGAAATATTTGCCATTATAATATTAAAATATCTTCCTATACTTTTTCCTGTGTCTACCCTTCAGAAAGACACCTTCAATCTAGCCAACATCTAATGTATGTGTATGGTGTGAGGTAAGAATCTAATGTTACTTTTTCCTGGCATGGTCAATTGTCTTTTTTTTATCCCACTGATGTACAATGTTACTTCTGCTGGATACCGAGATGTCACAAAAGAGATTCTGGTTTTGGGGTCTTGACTTTTACTCATGGATCAATTTGTCTTCCAGACATAAGTATCACTGCATTAAATACTTTGTCAACTAGACCTTAATATTTGTAAAACAAGTTTCAAATCCAATACTTTTTCAGTGAAGTCTTGGTCACCCTGCTTTCCCTCAAATTTTTAGAAATCAACTTGTCAAGTTTCTCAAAACTCTTAGCTTGATTTGTGGACAGCACACATCTTTTGATGCTGAGTCTTGCAATATACTACCATGTAATACTTCTCCATTTATTTAACTCTTCCTTGACATCTTTTCAAAAATCTAAAATGTTGGGCTGACATTGTAGCATAGCAGGTTAAGCTGCCACCTGCAACTCCCCCATCCCACAAGGGTGCTGGATCCTGTCCGGTTTTTGTAATTCCAATCCAGCTCCCTACTAAAGACCTGGGAAAGTAGCAGAGGACAGCCCAAGTGCTTGGGCCCATGCACCCGTGTGGGAGACCCAAAAGAAGCTCCCAGCTCCTGGTTTCAGCCTGGCCCAGCCCCAGCTATTGCTGCCATTTGGGGAGTGAATCAGCAGATGGAAGATCTCCCTCTTTCTCTCAGCAACTCTGACTTTCAAATAAACGAAATAAATTTTATTAAGAGGTTTGTTTTACTCATTTTTGTTATACATATTCCCAGTTACCCTCATACTTTGTGCTATTACAAGTATCATTTTTAAATTATATTTCTGTTTATTCATGGTATGTAAGGATTTGATCAAATTATTTATGTCTTAAAGCTTGATATATTGCTAAAATTTCTTATTAACTCTAAGTGTGAAGATGTTTTGGGTTTTTCTATTTCAGTCATCATTTTACGTAAATGCAGATAAGTATATTTCTCTTTTTAATACTCATATTGCTTTTCTTTTTACTATCTTGGCTGCACTTAATAAGCTAAAGCATAGAAAATAATGTTCAATACAGGCTAGCATGTTGGCCATTCTTCTTAATTTTACAGATAATAATTCTAGCTATGTTTCACTAATAACAGATTTTAAGAACATTTTTAGACACCCTCTTTATTGTTATGAAGCTTCTTTCTATTCATAGTTTGAAAAAAACACTTTATAATAAGTGGGAGAATGTTGAAGTTCATCAAATTTCTGTCTTGAGGAAAGCATTTGTTTAATTCACTGATGTAGCCAATTTAATTTATCAAATACTTTAGAAAATCAAATACTCTTGAACTTCTGGGAGAAAACACACAATTTATAAGGAATGTATGATCATTATCAGCATAACTAATTAGCTAGCTAGTATCTTTCTTGATATTTTCATATCCGTATTCTTGAACAAAATGGCCTGTGGCTTTCTTTTGTCATTGCTCCCTTGAGTGGTTTTGGCAGGAAGGTTACTCAAGAGTTCCAGAATGTTTTGAAACCATATTCTTTCACTTTTTTTTCTTTGGAATATCCATACTGTTACAATTATCCCATGCAAGTTTGGTAGAATTCTTTTGAGAAATAATTTGCAACTAGTTATTTTCTTGGTGGGAAAAATTATATTACTCAGTTACCTGAATGGTTACAGAACTATTCAAGCTTTCTATTTCTCATGTAGTCATATTGTATTACTTGTTTTTCCTAAGTATTTGAACATCGCTGAAACTGTCATGAACATAAACATATCCACAGTTTTTTCTTATATCATTCTGAGTCTCATCTGTGTCTGCAGTTATAACCCTTTTCTATTCCTTATATTCAATACTTGTGTCCTCTATTTTGATCAATCTCAATGCATGTTCCTTTTATTAAGTTTTTCAAAGAACAACTTGTGGTTTTATTTTTCATACTACTCTATCTTTGATTTCTTCTTTATTAATTTCTGTTCTCAATGTAATCATGATCTTTCTTATGCATTTTCTTGAATATCTACTCTCTGTTCTTTAACTCCTTTAAGATGAATATTGAACTCACATAATTTTAATATCTTCTTTCACAGTAGTAAAAGAAGCCAAATAATAATTTATGACTAATAATAATGGCACATATTTCCAAGTCATGTATCCATAGTTGTGGAACTCTAAAATTAAAATTTATACTTATATCTGCTTTAAAATAAATTGTAGAACCATCAACAGATACTATAATAGAGAGAACACATGAGTATATAAATGTGTATTACTAAATCACAAATTTAAAAATAATTTGATGACAATTTGTTTATGATTGATTTTCTTTGAACTTTCATAATTTTATTTTATGAGTCACAATCACTATATGTGAGGTGGGGGAAGCAATATACTTCATCAGGCTTCCATAATGAAAAAAATGTTAAGACACCTTCAGTAGATCCTAATGCAACATTCTCAGACTTAGCTTCCTCATCCTAGTAGGGGCCAGAATTCCTTGATACCATGGCTCTACAGGTGTATTCCTTCTTATACTCATATTTTATATCCCCTTTGGTTTGCTTTGTTTTTTACAACTTACACTTTGTTGAGTTATATTTTGTCTCTTTTGTATATTTTTCTTATTTGGTAGCCAGACCAATAATGCATTAATTATTTTATTTGTGGTAATTTGTAAGGATTTCATTTTATATTAGCAAAAGGACACCAACAGACTATAGGGACCATTAACCTGCTGGAAATAGAAGCCTTGGCTAGGATTTTTCAACTTTTACTTAAACTAGGTTATGAGAAATTATTTATAATTCTGAAATTCAGATTTATGTTCAAGAAGCATTTTGAGGTGAGCATTTTGCCTGGTGCTTAAGATGCTGGTTAAGGTGTCCTTGTGTTGTATGAGACCATCTGCTGCCATCCAGCTCCTGACTTTAACTTCCCACTAACACACACCCTGAAGAAAGGCAGCTGATGATTCAAGAGCTTGAGTCCCTGCCACTCATGTGGGAGACCTGGAGGAGTTCCCAGCACCTGGCTTCAGCCTGCCCCAGCTCTGACCAGCATGCCATCATGGACATTTGGGGAGCGAATCAGAGGATGGAAGATCTCTCTCTCTCTCTCTCTCTCTCTTCTCCTCCCTCTCACTCTTCTCCTCCCTCTCTCTCTTCTCCTCCCTCTCTCTCCTCCCTCATCTTTCTCATGTGTGTGTCAGTGTGTATGTCTCAAATTAAAAAAATGTTGGAAGGGGGAGTCCCACCCCTTGAGAAATCATCTCCCCAATGAGACTTTTATCTTATACATCCAGCCCTGAATAATTATTTCCTAACTGCAAAATGGAAAATTTTAACCTAGAAAACTAGTCGTTAGGTATTAATCACCACTGCCACCTATTTTGAAAGGGACAGAAACAACCTTGTCTGGTGACACAGAACGCATATGAGCATCACAGCGATTCACAACACACAGTGTCTGGATCCTCATTCAGGGTACCATCTCCTTTCTCCCTCTGCTTCCCCAGCCCTCACAGCAAAGGCTTCAAGGTGAGCCCTGAACCGACATTGCTATCACCTATTAAATTCCTCAGCTTCATAGTTTTTCTTAGAATCACTCTATGACCAGGTATACAAAGAATTAGGTTCTTTTTTCTTAAATTCTATAGGATTTATCTTGATTGATCACAGATTCTTTCTGTATCTTTCAAGATTCTGAATCTCAGGGTCACTGTGCATAGATCCCCACCTAAAAGGACAAAGACACATCCCTGGTAGAAAAATACATCTTTTTGTTGTTTAGAAAACTAAATGACATCTGTGGCCTACACTGTGGCTCAGAAGGTAAAGCCAATACATGCAACACTGGCATCCTGTATGGGTACCGGTTCAAGCCCTAGATGTTCCACTTCTGATCCAGCTCCCTGCTAATGTACTGGGAAAGCATCAGATGATGGCCCAAGTTCTTGGGCCACTGCCACCCATGTGGGAAACCCAGAAAAAGCTCCTGGCTCCTGACTACCACCTGGTACAGTCCTAGACACTGTGGTCATCTGAGGAGTGAACCAGTGGATGAAAGATTTTCCCTCTCTCTCTCCCTCTCTATCTCTCCCTCTCTCTTACTCTGATTTTCAAATCAATAAGTAAATGTAAAAAAAAAAAAACCTAACTAAATGATATCAATGATCTATCTGTCCAATGTGAAGTAATGCTATAACTAGTACTCAAACAGTATTTTACACTTTGTGTTTCTGTGTGGGTACAAACTGATGAAATCTTTACTTAATATATACTAAATTGATCTTCTGCATATAAAGATAATTGAAAATGAATCCTGATGTGAATGGAATGGAAGAGGGAGCGGGAGATGGGAGGGGTGCGAGTGGGAGGGAAGTTATGGGGGGGAGCCCTTGTAATCCATAAACTGTACTTTGGAAATTTATATTTCCTAAATAAAAGTTAAAAAAAAGTTCATGAAAAAAACTATGCATGAATTTCAAACAATTCTTGCAGCAACATCATAAACTTATCTTTTTTCTTATGCACTATTCTAAAGAAACCAGAGAAACAGATATAGATAACCTTGTCTCCCACACGGGTGGCCCAAGTACTTGGGCCATCTTCCAAGGTCTTCCCTAATGCATCAGCAGGAAGCTGGAGCAAAAGCAGAGCCGCCAGGACTCTAACTGGCACTCTGATCTGGGAGTCCTGAGACACGTGCAGCAGCTTAGTTTTTTGCACCACAATACCATCCCAAGTATTGTCTATTATTCTATTTCATCTGTTCTAATGAGACAGGCAGAACAATGTCTTGTTTCACTGATAGCTAGCAATGCTGAATGTTTTACTTGTGTTTTTAGATAGCTAACTGAATTATTCTAAACTCAATGCCCTTCCAAAATGTGCCATATCTTTCAAACATAGACCAGACTGTAGCTGCCATATCAATTAACTGCTTGTTTTCATATAATCCTTGTGGATGAACTCTAGGAAGGTTATTTTCAAGCTAATTAGATCCAATCCTTATTGTCTTACTACTCAAACTCATGTATCATTTCTAACTTGTTTGCTTTAATTTTCTAGGGATTAGATTAAATAAAGAGAATTATTTTAAGCAGCTGAATAATGGCATCAGCTCTTTTTGGGGCATAAAAACAACCTTAGGGTATTTTTACAAAACTTCAAAATAGTCATTTGATTGAGTCGCCGTTTTGAACACTTACAGATATTTGGAGAAGAAAGATCCTTAGAGAGAGTCAAATTTAGCCTTCTTATTTTGCCAATCTGGCAACCAAGATCCAAAAAAGAAAGCTGATTTATCAATATCAAGGAAAGTTATTTCATAGCTCTAGGATTAGAGCACAGGAATTCCAGGGGCCAGCGTTGCAGTGCAGCAGGTTAAACTGCTGCTCGGGCACCCCATTTCAGAGTCCCAGTTTGATCACAGTTACTTACATGGGGGAGATCCAGGGGTTCCTGGCGCCTGGGTTTGACCTGGCTTCACCCTGGCCCAGACCTGGCTCTTGTCATCATTTGGGGCGTCAATCAGCAGATAGAAGATTTCTGGCTCCACCTCTCTGTCACCTTGCCTTTCAAATAAATAATATATAAACAAGAACACTGGCACCCTGGATCTTTTTCTACTGATGAAAACCATTTTGCCACCATACATTTTTTCCCATATAGGAAATGGGTGTCATGAAGAATAATTCCAGGGCCAGCCCCATAGCATAGCAGGTAAAGCCGCTGCCTGCAGTGCCGGCATCCCATGTGGACACCAGTTCAAGTCGTGGTTGCTCCACTTCCAGTTCAGCTCTCTGCTATGGCCTGGGAAATTAGTGGCAGATGGCCCAAGTCTTTGGGCCCCTGCACCTGCGTGGGAGACCCAGAAGATGCTCCTGGCTCCCGGCTTCAGACTGGTGCAGCTCTGGCCATTGCGACCATCTGAGGAGTGAATCAGCCGATGAAGACCTCTCTCTCCCTGCCTCTGCATCTGCCTCTGCCTCTGCCTTTCAATAAATATAAATCTTTTTTTAAAAGGAAGATAGTAAAAAAAAATTCCGAAATATGTTCAGATAGATATCTCTGAGTACTTTAGAATATACACAATTTTCTCTGACAAAAGATAGGAATCCACTGGGGTAGAAGGAATATTTTAGAACACATTCACTAAGCTTTTCATTTGATACTTTTTTTCATTTTTTTAAATTTTTTGACAGGCAGAGTTAGACAGAGAGAGAGTTACAGACAGTGAGAGAGAGAGACAGAGAAAGGTCTTCCTTCCGTTGGTTCACTCCCCTAATGGCCTAATGCTATGCCAATCCGAAGCCAGGAGCTGGGTGCTTCCTCCCAGTCTTCCATGCAGGTGCAGGGACCCAAGCACTTGGGTCATCCTCCACTGCCTTCTCATGCCACAGCAGAGAGCTGGACTGGAAGAGGAGCAACCAGGACTAACACCCAGCACCCCAACAGGGACTAGAACCTGGGGTGCCAGCACTGCAGGCGGAGGATTAGCCAAGTGAGCCACAGTGCCAGCCGATACTCTATTTCAAACTATAACAATTAGGCTATAGGTCATGTAGGAAGCATGTATCCAGTAGTAGATTTGGTCTGATATAATATTTCTGGTGCTGTTCATTAAAGACATGTTAATGTCACTTCAAGAAGAAAAGGGGTTGGCTCGAGTTATGACTTAAAAGCTACTTTTTTCTGCACAGCGACAAATTGAATATAGAACTTAAACCCTACATCAGTTTCTACTCAAGGACCCAACCCACCCAAAGCATCTGTATGTACAGAAAATATTTTTTTTGAAAATTTGGAGTCTGTGGCAGCTCTGAATTTCTACACAGGCAGAGATGATGCGTCGTAATCAAGTGGGAAGGAGGAATAAGGGACAAGTTGTGAAGACGCTTTTGCACACAAGTTCACTATTTTTGCTTAAATTGGGTTTTTCTTTGAAGGATCAGGACGACATTTGAGTTAAAAGAAAATGGTTTTCCACAAATGAACTTGCTAGCAGCAACGGTTTCTTCTGTACCCTTCCCCAAAACATCCAACCACACCCGATCTCCTGACATCTTTATTCTCCATCTTTCTCTCTTCTCTGCCCGTACACTTCCCTTGTCCCTTTAAAAAGAGGAGAAAAACTCTTTCATACCCATGTTTGCACCAGCATATTTACTGAGGACACTTATTTAGGTGAAATTCTGACCAAGCATAGTTCCGTCTAAAGGGGAATTCTGTTGCCACTTGTGTGGTTAATAATGTTTCTTAACCACAGCATGCAATAAGCAGAAGATCTAGGAGTATTTAATGTCCAGTTTACTGCAGCAATTATTAAACTCCCTTAACTTTGGTTATCTTTCTCTACTTCTTTCAGTTCACAAGCGCTTGCCTCCTTGTAGAAAGTGGCAGTCTCTTCTACTCACTTCTTTTGTTCACTGGCAAGTTTTTAGTCTGTCCTCCTCTCAACTTATGAGATAAAACCTTTCCACCGTTTCTCACCCAGCCCAAAGCAGCTGCCACCTTTGCCTCACTCTCCTAAATAGAATAGTTATTTCAGTAGTGCTAAACTTCTACAGAATTTAAAGCATACTCTTCTCTTTCTTTATTCATGCTTCTTCTCGATTCTCAAACAAAGCAACCAAATACCTGTTATTATTCTATTCTAGAGACTTGGGGTGAAAATGTTACCATCTGCCATTTATCTGCTGTCATTTGTACGTAATAGCACTGATTTAAAACTCTTGCATTGATCAAGGTGGGAGTGGTTGTGCAGCAGGTTAAGCCTCTGTTTGGGATGCCTGCATACCATATAGAATTCACAATTTGAGTCCCAGATACTGGAGTTCCCATCCAGCTTCCTGCTAATGCATCCTGAAAGGTATCAGTTGATGGTCCAAGTGATTGGGCCCCTGTCTCCCACACAGGAGAACCAAATGGAGCCTCTGGCTTCTAGCTTCGGCCTGGCCAGTCCTGGCTGATGCAGGCATCTGGGGAGTGAACCAGTAGATAAAAAGCTAAAAGATATTTTCTGTCTCTGTCTCTCTCTGTCTCTCTCTCTCTCCCCCCTTCCCCCTCGCCCCTCTTCCCCTTTCCCCCCTCCTTTTTCCCCTCTCCCCTTCTCCCTCTCCCTCTTTCTCCCTGTCTCTTGCTGACTTTCAAGTAAAGAAAAATAAATGAGTAAATATTTATACAAACATTTTGTTAAATCCTGAATTGAAAGTACCCTAAGTAAAACCTTTGTCATTTCCACTGACAAGATGCCAAACAATAAGAGTAGTATTTCAGGCCATTCAGGCTACTATAGAAACTACCACAATTGAACAGCATATAAACTGCAGAAATCATTTCACATGTTCTAAAGGCTTGAAGTCCAAGATCAAGCCACTGTCAGGTTCCTTGTTCTCCAAGAAGGCTGTGGTGTCAGTGTAACCTCACGTGACTGAAGGATTGAACACGCGCTCCAGGATTGTTTCCATAAGGCAGTAATCCCAAACACTTGGGCCTCGCCTCAGTGATCTGATTACCTCCTAATGGCCCCATTTCTCAATACCCTCGCCTTGGGAGTTTCAAATTTAACATATGAATTTGGGAGGATACAAATATTCAAACCATAGCAAAGTGGGGAAAAAAAAACTATCCTGTATTTTTAATGGTTTTATGTTCTTTCTATTCAAATGAAATGAAGTATTTCAAGATCTTAAGAGATTTTCATTTTGAAAAAGAAATATTTAATATTCTTTGCACCTCTTATGTTAGACTCTAGTCTCACTCCCCCTCTATCCCCACCCCCTGGCTTTACAGCCTCTGAGACAAGCTGTCATTCAATCACTATGTGGACCCATTTGCAATAAAGAAGTGGTATTGGAATAAAGATTTCTGTTGAGCTTAGGAGAGTAGTGCACTCAAGTAAGCAGCATTTCTATACACCTTGCAAAGGTCCCTGGTTCCATACTTTCCAACAAGTTGCTTCACATGTCTTCAAACCCATCACGTATTAGGTTACGATCCTCCATGGTGGGAAACATTTTCATTTACAGATGACAATTAAATCTGGCACTGTTCTCATGAAATATTTTTCTCGAGAGTTGAGTATTCTTCCTTCTTCCTGGCTAAAGAAAGAAGGAGCTCAAGCCAGTTAGAAAGGGTAGAAGGGCAGGAAAGAAAGAAGATGTACAAAGTGTACAAAGGCTCAGAAGTGGGCAAACATGGCCTGGAGCTACACCACCTGGCGAGCCTCTGCAGCATGCAGCTACAGAGATGGCATTTCATGAAAATTACCAATTCATTTTTGAGAGTATTGTAGCCACCCTGTCCACAGAGGCAGGCCCTGGAGGGAAGAAAAGTGTTTTATAAAGTAAGTTTGGGCACCAAATAACTTCATGGAGCTACAATCTCATGGAATTCTCCAGTTCAGAGTTTTCTTTTTGCTCTGTTTCCCAAATTATTGAAAATAATATTGGCCCTCTCCTTACAAAAATGGAATGCACTTTTTACTCAATCACTGGAAATACTTTTCTGGCCATTGATTTCTTTTTTTTCCTAGTTGACCTCAGTTCCTTGAGAAGAACCTAAATCATGCAACTGCCACACAAATTGCCTAATAATTCATCCTTCAGAGTGGGAAAATGTCTCAATTTACGCCTGATATCATGAAGCTTGTGTGTTGATCATAATGTTTTTTTTCAACTTTGGCATCACTTATTAGCCAGGGGCTAAGAAGGGAAAAATAGATGCATTATCTTGAAAAGACAAGAATATGATTGACAAGCAAGAGCTGGCCCCGGAGCTGGTTCCAGTCAATTTCCTGAACAAGATATCCAGCTCAGTCTTTCTTCCCACGTGAAGCCTGACCTAACTGAGGGATTGCTACATAACCCCGAATCCGCAGGATCAGCACAAACCAAAATTCTGATATTCATTCCAGCAGGTAAGGGATAGGCTAAATGTCCTCTACTTAGGACATAAAGGAAACTAAGGCTCAAAAGAAAATCCTTCTCGTAGTACCATTTTTGACATCCTTATCATTTGTGGTTAATTGATTTGTTATTGTTCTTCAAGCTTCAGAATCTTCAGCTTTTTGTCTTTATTATCAATACTCTTTTCCCAGCCTCCGTATGTGTGTGGGCATGCACATACATGTAAACATATGTATATCCTCTGATCCTAACTGCCATGAACACTTTAAAGGATACAACATTTCAGTTCTGTCATGCAACCAAAAACATCTGTATATTTTTTATGGAACGAAAAAATATCTATATTCATATTTTTGTAGGTTTAATAATCACATCTCAATAGATTTTTCATACAAGAATATTATTTTCTAAACTGAATATTTTTCTTCTGTTAAAGAACCTTTGAAATGTCTGCAGAAAAAAAGAGATCTATGTCCCAATAGTTCTGTTTCTACCACACAGGTACAAAGTAGGCTGGTAGTAACCCTTCTGTGAACTTCAGCCGTGAGAAGAGACCATAAACTCCGATGAGCACCGTCTTCCAACTCTGTGAAAATAGGCCCAAAGCCCTTCCTGCTACTTACTCCATGTGTTACCAAGGAAACCACATGTCCCATAAATATACTTGGTATTTGAGAAGTATTCCCTGAAGACCTACTCTTCCACTTGTTTTTAACTGGGTCTTTTTATTGATGCATAATGAAGTAGCAGAGCGAACTCTAATCAATGAGTCCCTGAAGTCACAGAAGAATCTCGTACTCAGGGGAATGTATAAGACAGACAGGAAAATCTGACATAAGGAAATATAGCAGTGTTCAAATGGTCCCTCCTAGAGGTGAGCTTATATTCAGAAATGCCTGACACTGTCCAGCAGTCAGGTCACGCTTGTATGCAAAGGTCTTGGAAGCCTTCAAAGAGATCAGCATTCATAAGGAAGGATCCAAGGGAAGCAGCCATCCTCCAAAAACATCCAACGCTTTTTCTCTCTACACCTATGGATCCCTTGCTCATCTTCCTCCCATGCCATAATCCCAGTTCTTTCAAGACCACATTCCACTTGATTCCATGCTTCAATAGGGAGAGGACAAGTTTTAGATACTGAAATTACAGTAGGAATGGAAGAACAAATCACTTCTTCAAAGTTGTCGGAGCTTCACACTGAATTTCCAAAAGCCAATCAGAATGTATGATCAGCAAAGATGAATGTGCTATCAACATATCTCCTATGTCTTATATTAAATGTGTATCTTTTGGCCGGTGCCATGGCTCAATAGGCTAATCCTCCGCCTGCGGCACCGGCACCCCGGGTTTTAGTCCCAGTCAGGGTGCCCGATTCTGTCCCCGTTGCTCCTCTTCCAGGCCAGCTCTCTGCTGTGGCCTGGGAGTGCAGTGGAGGATGGCCCAAGTGCTTGGACCCTGCACCCACATGGAGACCAGGAGAAGCACCTGGCTCCTGGCTTCGGATCAGCGTGGTGCACCAGCTGCAGCGTGCCGGCCACAGCGGCCATTGGAGGGTGAACCAACGGCAAAGGAAGACCTTTCTCTCTCTCTCACTGTCCACTCTGCCTGTCAAAAAATAAATAAATAAATAAAATAAATGTGTATCTTTGGGGTTGATGCTGTGGCATAGCAGGTAAAGCTGCTGCCTGCAGTGCTGGCATCCCACATGGGCACAGGTTCAAGTCTCAGTTATTCTACTTCTAATCTACTCTCTGCTATGGCCTGGGAAAGCAGTAGAAGATGGCCCAAGTCCTTGGACCCCTGTACCTACATGGGAGACCTGGAAGAAGCTCCAGGCTCCTGGCTTTGAATCAGCACAGCTCTGGCCTTTGTGGCCATCTGGGGAGTGAACCAGCAGATGGAAGACCTGTTAGTCTCTCTCTCTCTCTCTCTCTCTCTCTCTCTCTCTCTCTCTCTCCCTCTCTCCCTCTCTGCCTCTCTGTAACTCTGCCTTTCTAATAAAAATAAATATATGTTCATAAACATATGTTTTACCGTCCTACCTTAAAGGTCATTTTAGAAACCCTTGTATTAAAGTGAGGCTTCTGGAAGGGAATAGAGTTGAGGTAAGAATGAGAAGATTCATCCCAGCATATGTTAAAAAGTAATTATAATATTCATTTACCCACATCCAGAAAACATAATTTTCTATTATAAATCATTTTAGACATACAAATGCTGATTAAAATGACATAATAACCCTTATATGTGCATTGCCCAGTTTCAACTATTATCAAGTTCAAATTCCTATGATGTAAATCCCAGTTGTTGCATTATCTCATTCACACATGTTTCACATGTAACTCCTAAACCTATGGGAGACTTTCTATAATATACTCTTTTACATTATTTTAGTACTTCACCTGTGCATACTTTCCAAATTAGAAAGCAGACAATAATTTCTTTTAATCAAAATTTTCTTTTCCTTCATACATGTATCTCATTGCCTTCCTCCCTCTCTTCCTTTTAATTAATTAATTTGAGACATGGAAAGTATAACAGGCAGAAAAAGAGCACTCACCTTCTAGTTCATTCCCTAAATGCCCAAAATGATCCCTGCCAAAGCCAAGAACTGAGCAAGAAACTAATTATTTGAGCCGTCACTACTGCCTCCCACTACTGTCTCCCAGGATCTGTATTAGCAGGAAGCTGAAGTCAGGTGCCAGAGCCAGGAATCAAACCCAGGAACTATGAAGTAGAGAATGTTGTCTTAAGCCAGCCACTTAACCAGTAGCCCTCATGCCCATCCTATTTCATTTGCTCTCTTCTTATTTGAGTCCCTCACCACATAAGCTTGCTCTACAATCTCACAAACTGTAACTGTGTAGGGAATAAAATACTCACACAGCCTTGCACATTCCCTTAGCTTCTGCCCTATTGCCCAACTTGCTTTCAAAAAACACATCTGCTTATTAGGTCACACTCAGTGTTGTACTTTATACCTCCTCTTCAGCTTTCAACCCATTGTAATAAGGTGTTTACCCATCACTCAACTGAAAATTCCTGATGAAAGTTAGCAATGACTTCTACCTGCCAGAGTATGGACTTACTGAGTCTTTTTTTTTTTTTTTTGAAAGGCAGAGTTAGTGAGAGAGAGAAAGGTCTTCCTTCCATTGGTTCACCCCTCGAATGGCTGCTACGGCCGGTGCGCTGCGCTGATCCGAAGCCAGGAGCCAGGTGCTTCCTCCTGGTCTCCCATGCGGGTGCAGGGCCCAAGGACCTGAGCCATCCTCCACTGCACTCCCGGGCCAGAGCAGAGAGCTGGACTGGAAGAGGAGCAACCGGGACAGAATCTGGCACCCCAACTGGGACTAGAACCTGGGGTGCCAGCACCGCAGGCGGAGGATTAGCCTAGTGAGCCACAGTGCCAGCCAACTTATTGCGTCTTCATCAGGGACCTCCCTAACCATTTAGCACAGTTTAGCACCCCTCTTGGTAACTATTCCCAGTCGTATGAATTTCGCCCCTGAGATTCTGTAACACCATCCTCTAAACATTCTCCCGACTTCTGTGACTACACATTCAGAATATCAGTCACTCCATGAATCCTCTTGCGCATCACTATGCCAGCGTGCCTTCTCTTGTCCTCTGGTCCTCTTGATTCTACCTCCCCAATGCTCTCAGGAACTTCATTCTGCCTGATGTGCTCTCTGATTGTCCTTCCACGTCTCCCTCTCCATCACCTTAAGTCATGTCACAAGAATGCTCATGGGACATCCTGACATAAATACACGCACACAGATGTATGTGCACACAAACATAATATATTCCTTCCATGCCCTCTGGGTTCTGTCTCCATGACAGTGATTTTTCAATGTTTCCTTCTCCTTTCCAAACCGAAGTTCTTAACAAGATTTTCAACATCTGCTATTTCATCACTACTCATTCATACTTTGGCCCAAAGATGGATATATTAAAATGGAAATGAAGCTGTATATGGGGCTACTTCATTGTATGAACTTAATCCAAGACCTTATACATGGTTTTGAATTGATAACTCTGTATTTTTGGCCTTATAAAGGACCCTCCAAATTATACAGCTCCAGACTCCCATTAATTTTGATCTATTGCTGGCTTCTATTCTAACCACTCCTCTGAAACTACTCTGACAAAGCTCACAATTTAATTTCAAGTGAATAAATCCATAGGTGATTCTTACTCTACCTTAATCCCTTGTCACTCATCACAGTTAACCATATTCTCTTTAAAATTGTCCTTTCTGGTTAACTTCCATCCTCCCCTGGATCTTTTTAGACATCATTTGCCATTTCTCCTTCTCCTTTTTTCTTTGCTTATTTGCCACTATATTTAATTAATCATCAATACTACTAAGTCTATCTCTAAAAATCTCTCCCATATTCACTTCCACCTTCATTCAGGCCTTACTCTCAGCTTCTACTCTTGTGCGTTCCAATCTCTACCAACTTTGCCTTCAGGAGGCCCCACTGTTAAAATTAAAGATGGATCATAGCTTGAAGATACAGTAAAAGTCCTAACAGTAACATGCAAATCCTCTTCTCTCATTGTCCAACCTTATCAAAACATAGCTTAATAACTATTCTCCAATAAAATCTTTGCTGTAAACAGAAGTCACTTCTTTGATTTGTACCTACAGCTTCCTATGCCTGAAGAACAATCTCCCACTTCTCCTGTGCGCCCATGTACTGTTCCATTCAACTTCCAATGCAAACTGAAGAATGATCTACATGACTATCCTACGTTCTACTAAGTTGGTATTCTTCTTCTAACTACATTAACATCCTGTGGTTATCTCTATTATACTTTATATACCATTCTATGCTGTGATTGTCCATTGAGTTATCTAATTCCCCAAACCAGGCAAAATCCCTTGAGAACAGGGAATATGCTTAGACCATTTTGCATATTTAACACCAAAAATAATGCTTTGGAAATAGCCAGCTCTGAACAAGTGGTTACTGAGTGAATGAGTTAATATGTTAGCGAATGCTCAAAGCACTTCAAAACATTTCAATAGAATTGGTCTAGGAGACCTCCCCCCACCTTTCTCTCCGCCTAAAGCTTCTTTTAAAATTTAATCATAAGTGGATACCCTGTGCTCTGTCTAAACTGAAGCTACTAGTTTCTTTGTTAATATTTCATGATTATAAAATATTTCTTTTCATCAGTCTAATCAATATTTATTCAGTGCCACATGGAGCATGAACTGGGGTCTTTTGGGTTTTCCTATTATGAAGAACTAATCAATAAAAAATGTTCTTATCAATTGGATTGATACACTCTGTGACTATCAGCCACATTCTTAAGTTTACAGGGATTTTATTCATATTAAAAGGATCAGGCCAGAGACGTGGCTCACTAGGCTAATCCTCCGCCTGTGGCGCCGGCACACCGGGTTCTAGTCCCGGTCGGGGCAACGGATTCTGTCCCGGTTGCTCCTCTTCCTGTCCAGCTCTCTGCTGTGGCATGGGAGTGCAGTGGAGGATGGCCCAAATGCTTGGGCCCTGCACCCACATGGGAGACCGGGAGAGGCACCTGGCTCCTGGCTTCGGATCAGCGCAGTGCACCGGCCGCAGTGGCCATTGTGGGGTGAACCAACGGCAAAGGAAGACCTTTCTCTCTGTCTCTCTCTCTCACTGTCCACTCAGCCTGTCCAAAAATAAAAAAAAAGGATCAGAGATATCACAGTTAAGTGAAATATTCATAAAGATCTAATTTCAACAAATAACATTACAAAAATTGACCGGTAAATAGCAAAGTTAGAATATTGAGTGAAAGAATAAAAAGCCTAAATTCTTGCTCTCTGCACTTCAGATTCTCTTAACTGCACATTGAAAAGATGATTCCTTAGGCCGGCGCCGTGGCTCAATAGGCTAATCCTCCACCTTGCGGCGCCGGCACACCGGGTTCTAGTCCCGGTCGGGGCGCCGGATTCTGTCCCGGTTGCCCCTCTTCCAGGCCAGCCCTCTGCTGTGGCCAGGGAGTGCAGTGGAGGATGGCCCAGGTGCTTGGGCCCTGCACCCCATGGGAGACCAGGAAAAGCACCTGGATCCTGGCTCCTGCCATCGGATCAGCGCGGTGCGCCGGCTGCAGCGGCGGCCATTGGAGGGTGAACCAATGGCAAAGGAAGACCTTTCTCTCTGTCTCTCTCTCACTGTCCACTCTGCCTGTCAAAAATAAAAAAAAAAAAAAGAAAAGATGATTCCTTGGCCTGCTGTTGGGTGCCCATGCTCCTGTCTCCATGAATACCTCACAGGAAAGGAACGTCAGGCAGTCACAGGAAAAAGCAAAGAAAGTTGGAAGTCAGAATATCAGCAAGGGTAAACATCAACAGGGCAAGTAGCTAGAAGAAGATGCATTTAAGTCTCTCTCCAGCATAAAATAGGTGGTTGACTGATGTACATTCTCTCCCTTCTCTCATGCTGTGAGGTGAAGCTATCTCAAGAAGACTCGTGGGAGAGGGGGATTTCGAATGCACTGCTCTGAAATGCTCACTCTCTCCCCTCTTTCTCAGAGGGCACCTGTGACTTAGGAAGAATGTGTATCTGTAAGAAGAAGACCAGGAGAGGGCTCCATGGAAAGGTGCTCTCATCAGCAGAGATTAGTCCTCACCAGACAGCAGATTTGCAGATTCCTTGACCTTGGATGTCCCACACTCCAGAACTGTGGGAAAACAAATGTATATCCTTTATTTAAAACAAAAACAAAAAAGAAATAACCATGCATTAAGGCTTAGCCTACATGCCTCTAGGTTCCAGGTGCAAAAAATAAGAGTGAGATCCCAGTGGGAAGAATGGGCCATCAAAGAGGAGGTACCTTTCTCTGAAGGGAGGAGAGAACTTCCACTTTGACTATGACCTTGTCTAAATAAGATCGGAGTTGGTGAACTCAAGAGGCTTCCAGAGCCTTGGCAGCTCATGACAACAGCCTCGGGTGATTACTGACATCATAAATAAGAGTGTCAATTGTTAAATTAACAACAGGAGTCACTGTGCACTTACTCCCCATGTAGGAGCTCTGTCCTTAATGTGTTGCACTATGTGAATTAACAGTATAACTAGCACTCAAACAGTACTTTACACTTTGTGTTTCTGTGTGGGTGCAAACTGTTGAAATCTTTACTTAGTATATACTAAACTGATCTTCTATATATAAAGATAATTGAAAATGAATCTTGATGAAGAATGGGATGGGAAAGGGAGTGGGAGATGGGATGGTTGCAGATGGGAGGGAGGTTATGGGGGGGAGCCACTGTAATTCAAAAGTTGTACTTTGGAAATTTATATTTATTAAATAAAAGTTTAAAAAATAAGATTAGGGGTGCTGGTAGATATTCTTCTAGGTTAGCCTGCCTAGTTGATTTAGAGAGGAAAACAGCCAAGAATTCAGGGGTCTGGGGCCCACGTTAGGCACAGCAATAAAGACACTGCTTGGGACCCCTGCATACCATTTAGGAGTGTCTGAGTTCAATCTCAACTTCACTTCCAACTTCCGGGTAATGCCTATCCTGAGAAGCAGTATGTGAGGGCTCAAGTACTCCAACCCATGTAGGAGACTTGGTCTGAGTTCCTAGCTCTAGGCTTCTACTTGGCCAAGTCCCAACCATTGTGAAATTTAGAGAGTGAACTAGTAGTTGGGAGATCTGTATTTTTCTGTTTCAATCTTTGCCTTTCAACTAAAATGAAAATAAATAAATACATTTTTTAAAGAAAGAACTCAGGGGAAGCATTCTTGAGTAATAATATTGATTTTTAAAAATTCTATTCAATATATCTATCACAGATACTGATATATGCTCTCATGACTTAAATATTTACTGGGTGCCTACATAACATAGGCACTGTCCTAGACACTTGGGATGAAGAAATGGGAAAAACACATACAAGTCCCATCTTCACTAGACTTGCATCCTAATTCAAAGAGCTCAGCAATTGCTAAGAAAAACTAATAAAATGCCAGCTGACACAGATGTTATGAAACAAAATAATACAGAACAAGGGGCTGAGGCGTGCAGAGCAGAGACAGTCATTTAACATTGCTTGGGGGATTTAGCATTTAGCCTTTCAGCAAAGATACCCACGTCCTACACGACAGTGTCTGGATTTGGTTCTCAGCTCTGGCTCCTAATTCCAGCTTCCTACCAGCGCTGATCCTGGGCTGCAGAGACGACAGCTGAAGGAAATCCGTTCCTGCTCTCAGCGTGGAAAACCTGGATTGTGTCCCCAGCTTCTGGTTTCAGCCCTGCCTGGCCAGGTTCAGATTATTGTGGGTGTGTGTATTTCCATCTTTCCTTGTCTCTTTGCCTCGCAAATAAATAAAAAGCAATGAAGAAAAACCTTCCTTGGTTGGTTGTGGAAAGCCTCACTGAGAAGGTAAGATTTGGCTAAGACTAGGAGGACAGGAGGGAGGGAGTCACAGGCTGTCTAGGAAATCAGGGAATGAGTCATGAGCCATCAGAGAGATGAACTTTCCAGGGAAACGGAACCACCAGTGTCACCTGGGAAGCACGTGACGGCAGCTTCAGAGGAACAGAGCTGTGAGTCAGTTATCTGAAGCCCAGCAAGTGAAGGGCAACATCATAGAAGGCTAGGAAGGGAATTCAGAGTAAATCATGCAGATCTCCTGGACCAGAGGCCGGAGGAGCTTTGACCCTGAAAGGCATGGGAAATCACCTAAGGTTCTCAGTAGTGAATTAGCATGACCTCACATGGGTTTTGAAGAGAGAGTGTGTGTGTGTGTACCTGTGCTACAGAGCACATTTTAAACAGTAAGTGCAATATTCAAAAAATTGTTACATCTTTCTAAATCCAATTTTACAATAATCATAGGAGTGATACTCGAGTTAAATGTTTTTAATAGAAGGATAAAATTATAAAATCTAGATTACGGGAAATTCCAAGGATAAATTCCAAGTTTGTTTTAACAGTAACAACAAATGAGGAATTTACACATTCACTTCAAATTTTTTGAGAAAATTTGGATAGCTGAAGAATTGTTTTTTAGGATAATAAATATCCTTTTAAATTTCTTAACTTGTAGGGAAAATATTTTCAAGTTACATGATGGAATAGCTGGCATTCGTTTCAAAATAATTCAGGTGGTATGGGGGGCAGCTGGGTGAGGGAACAGATAAGAGATGCTGGTTGCTGAAGCTGGGTGGCAGGTTCATTTTACGATTGCTTTTGCTTTGATGCACAGTTGAGAAATTTTCAAAAATAGTACACTGTTTGCTTTTGTAGAATGAAAAACAACCCACTTCCTGTACAAGAAACAACCACTGAGCTCTTCAACTGTATGTTTAAAAAAAAGTGACTTTTATGGAAAATTTCGAATAGTTTCTATTTGTGATCACCAAGCCTTTCTCGTCCGTTTTTAAGCAGGTCAGGGTGTGTAGTGGAAAGAGCATTGGACTGTGAGACCACGGTCAGGCCTGTCCGGCTCCTCTCTGCCACTGACTGACTGTAGCCCTGAGCTAGTGACATAAGGACTGAAAAGTTCCGTTTCCTCCTCTACAAAATAAAAGACTTAGGCCAGATGGCCGGTAACGTTTCCTCCAGAACTAAGACAGAATCTTTGTGATGGCTGATTTGCATTGATTTTGATTTTAGTGACTGCCCTAAAGCAAACATATGTTACTAAAGGATTAAAAAAAGTGTTACCAAGTCAGAATCCTGAGACCCAAAAAGCAGCTGAAAGCCAGGTGAATCTGTTATTTCAGGTTCACCCCTCTTGTAACAGAAAGAATATCTGTCTTTAGCAGGGGTCTACAAACTTGTTGTAAAGGGCCAGAGAGAAAATAGTTTAGGCTTTGTTGTCTGTATGATCTCTCTTCGCAACTTCTCAACTATGCTGTTGCTATGAAAAAACAGGCATGAGAAGTATGTAAATAGGCAGAGGTGGCTGCTCTAAAAATCTTCATTTGTGAAACAGGCAGCAGGTGGCACTTGGCCCTAGGCAAGTTTGCTGATGTTGGTTCTTTAGCATAATCAGATACTAATATAAGGCTCTTAGTGCAGTCAGATGATAATACACAGAGACCTATTCTGTGTCATGTTTTCTAAATTTGCATATTCTTTAGCCTTAAAGTATCAGAGATTACTAAAGAGATCTAATGCTCTCTATTCCTACATCCTAATTCCAGTCTCCTTTCATCATCTCCACTGCTTCCTCCATTGCTTGCTTGAATTATTGCCAAATGCTTCAGGTTTACTGCCCTGTTGCAACTCATTCTCTGCACAGCAGCCAGAAATCCTTCCAAGGAGGAAACCGTATCATGTCAAGGTCCTCCTTAAACCCCCACAGCTTTCGTGACTCCTCATCATGGCCTGCAAGGTCCTGGATGAAGTCCTCGTTCTCTGACTTCATCCCCAGTCACTCAAGCACACTGAGCTCAGTCCTCTATCAGGCGTCTGCCTCTACCATATCCTCTACACAGAATGTCTGTTTTACTCAGGGTCATGTGGCTGTTTCTCACTCAACCTTTACGTCCCAACTCAAATATCATCATCACAAACAAGCTTGCTCTGACCTCATCACATCTCAACCTATTGTCCTTTCATATTTCTTCCCAAAATATCTCAACACTTAGAATGATATTATGCACTTATTTGCTTGAATATTTATTTTGTGCTAATCCCATTGGATTTCAAGTTCCTTCAGGGACAAAATTTTATCTTAAAGATTTATTTATTTATCTGAAATGCAGAGTTACAGATGAGGGATGTCAGCATTGCATTACAAGTGGTAGCTTAACCTGCTAGGCCACACTGCTGGCTCCACAGATTAAACCGATTCCTCTGTCCCCAGCACCTGGAACAGTATTTAGCATTTATTAGACAGTCAATAAATCAACTGTTAAGTAAAAAATTATTCATCAATATTACATGTTTAAAAACCAGTATTCTTCCTTAAAATGAAATTATGCTGTGTTATTTTTATTAGTTACTATGGTCAAAGTACTAAACTACTGTTAACAAAAGGTCCCAAAGATATGAAGGTTCTGACACAGTGGGAGTCTCCTCTTGTTCACAATACGATGCTAGGCCTCTGGGCAGGCTGGCAGCCTTTTCCATTCATTTAGGGACTAAAGAGGTGGTTTCCTAGAATGACCAGTGGCATCTGTAGTCGAACCAGCCTGAAGAAAAGAAAGCAAGAAAGAAAACAAAGGTGTCACATTGTGTATCTTTTCTGCTCACATTTCATTGGTGGGAAACCAGTCACATGGATACACCTAGATACAAAGCATGCTGGGAATTGTAGTGATTCCTGGGCTCACCCTAGTCAGATGTGACTACTCCACTGAAGTAAGAGCCCAGATCATTGTCAGAGTTAGCCCTCCCTGCCAGGATACCCTCATCTTCACCAGTCGGCTTTAAATGTGTAGCTAAAGAAGGAATGCAACCATACACAGTATGTTCCCAACACCTATAGCAATTTACACTTAAAATAAAATTGGAAATCATGTGAATATCAGGGGCAAGTATTTAGCCTAGTGGTTAAACACCAGCCTCAAGCAGTGGAGTGCCAGGCTTTGATTCTTGTCTCAAGGTCTTGACCCAGTTTCCCACCAGTGTAGACCTTGGGAGGTAGCAATGACGGCTCAAGTGACTGGGTTCTTGCCACTCACTTGGGAGACCTAACTGCAGTCCCAGCTCCCAGCTCCAGAAGCTGTGGGCATTTGGTCTGTGAACTGGCAGGTGGTTCTCTCTTTTTTTTCCATCTCTTTCTCTCAAAATAAATATGAAATTAAAATAATATAAATGTTTATCTTCACTACTAATTCTTTCATTTTTTGACTGTTCTGTACCTGAACCCAGGGATCTTACAAAGTCATATAAATCATGCCTCAGTTGACTTCCTAAAACCCCACCACAGGTATGTCCTACATTTCAAATTTTTGTCCCCCATTGGTCCTTTTTCTCTGGTTTGTTAAGAAATATCCATATGATTCCTAGGCTTATTCTTCATCCCCCATCCTTGATGTATTTTTATAAAACTCCCTCAAGATCAAAGTTGAAAAAGTCACAGTCACAGAGGAAATGAATGTGTCCTTAAAATATTCACAAACTAAGTTTTATATATATAAATGTATTTTATCTGAGTGATAGGAATATATGTAATTTAATATTATTCTTTTTAACATCTGTATCTTTAAATTCTCTGTATATTTCATAAGCAAAAATAAAATCTAAGTCCATCAACTTAAAGGTTTTGGTGTTGCCTCGCCTATTTTACCTTATCCATTTTCAAATTCCTCACTGCAGGTTTTCATGCTTTTGCCATATTTTTTAAAGAAACCTCTTGAAAGAGAATGTAGCTTCTAAGTGCCTCTATATCACTTGTTTTCCTTTAATTACGTCACATGCTTGCCTGGAAAAGGGCATTAATATAAAGAAAGATTTTTTTAGCTACAAAATACACATAGAATGGGACACTGAACAAGATTTGAGTTTGTTTCATTGTATCACCAGTAGGATTTTATCTACGCATGATCCATCCAGGAACCTCACTATAAGCAGCAGCTTCAACTCTCTCTCTCTCTCTCTCTCTCTCTCTCTCTGGTTTTCTCAGAACTGCTGAAAAGAAGCAAGGATGAAAAGGTGTAGGTATCTTTTCCACTTCCTCTCATTTAAGGGAGCAGGGCGATTGCCAAATATCAGGTGATGCAGAGAAAAAGAAAAGGATAAATGATCTAAAAAATTGGCAACGGTTCTCTGAGTAAAAGGATTTATGCTGTGTGGGATTCGGCGCCTCATAGCTGAAGCCCTTTAAGATCAGGGATACTTTGAGAATGTAATGGAAGGCGCTGACGCTGCAGTTATGCACATATACACACAAAATGTGGGATATGACTTCTGTGCCTTCACAAGCCCCCGAGGCCCACAGGCCCTAAGTTCAGAAGTCTGAATACCAAATTTAGGAAGCAATAGCTCAGTGGGCATGGAGTCCACATCAGGCTCAGACGTGTGATAAAATCAGTGTCAGGCTGTAATCTGGTTTTCAAGGAACCAGCTTCATATTTTTTAAAATCCCACTTTGGGCCCTGCACCACTCTCTTTATCTCATTTTTCCTCTTTCCTGTGTTTCTCAATACCCACATATTCTCTCCTTCATTCTTCTCTAGGACTCTTTCTCTTTCACTTTGCTTAATCTTCATGTTATTGTCTCCTCTCCCCACCCCCCATCATTTGCTGCTTCTGTTAAAAGTCTGACTTCAGAATTTGGTCTACATTATAATGTCACCATCTGCATCTCCATAATTGCTCTACTCTGTACTCATTCAATCAATTCTAATTTTTCCAGACCATTTGAATTCTTTCTATAGTCTTACATTTTTGAATTGCAATCACTCTATCCGTACTGTCATAGCTTAGTACCTGAGTATAAAATTCTTTACCTATAAAAGTTATTTACCTTTCTAGTCTTCACACAGAGGCATGCTATGCAATGTTCCAGTGCATTGACTGCTGTTTGAATCCTCAAGTATATTTAAGCATGTCAACCTAAAAGTGACACATGCAATAATATTTTCCATACTGAATCATATTTCCCATACTGATTTCTACATTTTCTTTTCCTGGGAATGAAACATCACTGTAAGGTTATGCAAGTGGAACTGTACCTTGCACATTTCTATGTAAATTATAAAAATAACTCACTGACGTGCACAGAAGCACACACTCATAGACTTGCAATAAGATCCATTTGTGGTAAGGAAGGAATAAGGCAATAGAGTTGAACAACTATAGAAGGAAATGTTGATTCCAGTTGATTAACTCAGCATAAGGCATGGAAATGCATTCTAGAATCAAGTCAGACATCTTGGTTTAAAAAAACAAAAATGACACCATCCTCCACTGCTTTCATTGACACTCCTTTCTTTCTCTTTCCTCACTGTGTGGACCTACGTGGACACACTTTGCCTTAGCTATCATCTGTACATCTAACTGCCCAGTAGTACTTGTCACTGAACGGTTACTAAGCTGTTTGTATACCGCTTGTGTTTATTAACGGTAACCACACGATGAGGTGTGCATTAGTTTTTCATTTGAGTGATGATAAAGATAGAGGACCGTGAACATTCCCGTGGCCAGGAGTCAGCCCTGGAACCAGCATAAGCATGAAGATCTCCCTGAATTCATACCCCAGACACTGCACAACTGTTGGCTCTGTGTATTTCTTGTGTATATATGTATACAAATCTTCCATCTGTTTCTACTGGTTTTGAATCAAGTGTGTGTGGTTTCTTTGTCACTTTTTCTGTTTCTCCTTTCCAGTCCAGCCCTCTGCCTGTTTGCACCCTATCCTGTGCTCATGAGACTTTCTCGTTATCTCTTACTCTCTGTCTACTGGTCAAAAGGGATTAGCTCAGATCAGAGCAGCAGGAGAAGTCAGGTATTCTTTCCCACCTGCTCTGACCCAGCCACAGCTGTGTTCCTCTACCCACAGCTCCTGTTAAGCAGCTCCCACCCTCTTGGCTGTAGCATTCACTATGTTCGGATAACCATTTCTTTCATTTGCCTCCTCAGAACTAAAGTAAGTAAGGGAGTTTCTGAATTTCACTAGTCCCTAGGTGCTTTCTCAGCCCTTGTTGATTAACCTATCTCTGTAAATAACCTCTTCTTAAACTCTCCTCAATTCCACTTTCATCATCTGTTCCTCCATGGACCTTGCTCACTGTTCCTGGTATGGCAATGAGCAGAGGAGTGTGTGTGTGTGTGTGTGTGTGTGTATGTATATATATGGTGTGGTATGTATGAAAGTTGGTTTTATGGAGTATACATAAAAGGCAAAATATTGCCCGAATATAATCTTGGGAGAAGGTTGGGAGGAAGCATGCCAAAAATCAAGTATGCAATGTAACTTTGGAAGGACAAAAAAGCAAACTTAGAAAGTCCTTTACTGGGTAGAAGTCCAAAAACTTTTAATGAAAGATGATAGTTTCATAAGTTACCTAAGGCAAAAGTAGCTGGATCCAAAACACCATAGCCTAAGGATTTAGCCAGCTAAAGACTAGTGCCAGTGAGTATTGGTTTTAGGAGATGTATTTCAGAGTAGGACAAAATTCTCCAGTGAAAGCAATTTACTCCCAAAAGGACCATTAGTTATCATCTCCAGCAGGTAAATTCGAGTTCTTATAGAAAAAGATACATCAAAGGGAGGATGAGACAACAGTGGAGCAAAGTCAGAAAAGCCTGGGCACTGGACAACAGAGGGGATGAATGGGAGAAGAGCTCTACCGGAGCCTGTAAAATGACCCAGAGGTCATCTGGGGTCTGGATTGTAGGTCTGACTGGTGACCCTCACTTAATTCCAAGGTCTACCAAATAACAGATAACTCTTATGCACACTCAGTCCTCAGATGATGTAACATACAATGGATACCCAATAATATTGATGGAAGAATTCATTATGAATTGGGAAATTTAGAGAAAATGACAGATAAAATGGATGGGAAATGGGAATGTACTGTAATAATGAAAAATCCCTGACAATAAAACTGAAAAACTAAAGCACAAGAAATATTTAATAATATAGTTCAGGAAGAAATTGTATCCAGAAATAAAATGCTTGAATCTATATTTTGGTATGGCATGCTAGCCTGGAGGAAAACCCATTGGCCAGTAATAGAAAACACATACAGTTTAATATTGCAGTAAACTTCAAGGTAAGGAGGAAAAAGAAAAACATATTATCAAAGAGATACAATGATTTTTCCCTTAATTGTAAAGAAGAAAATCAGGCTGGCATCAGAATTATCCATGGCAAAACTCCAAGCTGAAAGATTGAAGAGCAATGCCTACAGGCACTCAAAGAAAGGAATTAACTCATAAATGTGTAAGAGTGAATTTTGAAGATTCAAACACACAAAAATGGGCTTTCCATGACCTTCATTTGAAAGAAAGAACAAATGAAACCACTGGGGGAATGACCAACTTGAGCCTACAGAGAGATGAATAAAAATAAGTAAGCTGTCAGGTGGAGAGAACTGACTCTATTTACATGTGATTAAGACAAAATAAAAGTGTGCAAAGAGCTGGTTACAGGACAACAACCAACCGTTAAGTGTTAGTTATAAAAACAAAATAAATGCTACAAACCCAGATAATTGTAGATATTGCAAAAAATGTCAGGGCAAGGAAGAGAAAAGGTAAGAGGGAATGCAAATGTGCTGATTTCCTTAACTTCAGTAACTAGGATGCTACCATAGAAAACAAACAGGTTTCATCAGAGCAAACAACTTAGGATCAACAACCGGGCCAAGTATAGATGCCACTCCAAAATCCTCAAGACACAGTCAATTTAAGGTTCAAGCAAAAGCACAACTGATTGTTTGGCAAGTGGTATATTCAGACAGTCAGTCAGCTAATTAGTGGTAGTTTGGAATTTTTGTTTTGTTTGTTTCTTGTTTGTTTTTTAGCTAGTTGAGTAAGCACAGCAACGGAATTCGCCTAACCAGACGTGGTGGACTTCTCCATGCTCAGAGGGAGGACACCATCATGCACCATGCGGGAGGTGATTCTTCTTCTCCAGAAACCAGAGCAGCAGTAACAGGGAGGGACTGGTTGCCTCCATTTGAATGTGTAGGGAACAGCAATGTCAAGTTAAACTGCTCTTCCGCAAATGAATCAAGATTCTTCTAATTCTACTTCTTCCTCTCCTACTCCATTCACTTTAGAATTGTCAAATATAAATGTAGTATTTCTGGCCCCTTTTCTCCGTCAGGCAATTTATCATGATACGGGGAATGATGAGTTAGGAAACCCTTGTCTCAAGAACCAGCTAATGATGCTGCAGCCACCCCCACCCAGAGTCCCTGACAAAGCCCCTCTTCTGCTCACCTTGCATTGGAGCCCATTCTGTTTTCTGAGTTTTCTTTACTTTATAACAACAGCACCTATACAATGAAATCATTCCATTTAAAGATGGCTAAAAACAGTTAACCAAAATAGCTAGCTTCATGGTCTATCAGATCTCAGCTTGTGTCTGTCATTCTTGTCCTGTACACCAGAATCTTCTGTGATACAAACTTCTTAGTCTCATGCTCCGAACTTCATTCTCACATTGCCCTGAATATTGGAAACTTGTCTTTCCATTCTTTTTCAGCTGAATACTTTTATAAATTAGTGCTTTTTATATTAACAATCTGACAGTTCTTTCTGTGTGTGGCATCTTGCTGACATGAATACTACGTTGATTTGATGTTGGTAGACAAATCTGTACATTGATGGGTTTCCAAAAGTACTTCTGTATGACAGTATAACTCAAAGATAGCCATGAAAATACTGGTAGGATTGGGTGTATGTCAGTAAAATTCACCCAAGCACACAGGAAGCACTTTAGGATACCTGATAATGACCAACTATTTAATGAAAATATATAGCATTTATATGCCATTTGTCACCATAACAGTGAAGTATTACTGTTCCTAATAACACACAAGAGCTAACAAACCTGAGGGTAGAAGAGGTTAATTGGCTATTTTACAAAGTCAGTGAACAAAAAGCAGAAAAGGCTTTGTTAGTCTTAGCAAAAGAAGTAGGCAGTAACACCTGCTACCATGAAAAAAATATATAAATTTTAATAACAATGTAATGCTCATATTCTATCTAAGCTAAAGCAGTGATACTGACTGGTCTGCCATTAACATTCTCATATTCATCCTTCTAAGTTATCTTGTATATGTATTATGCTTTCATAGCTAAAATGAAACTAAACATATGTATTGTATACCTTTCCTTTGCATTTTTAAAGGTTTGTTTATTTATTTATTTATTTATTTATGTGAGAGGTAAAGTTACAGAGAGAAAGGGAGGGAGAAAGAAAGGTCTTCCAACCACTGGTTCACTCCCCAAATGGCCACAATAACTGGAGCTGTGCCAACCCAAAGCGGAGCCAGCAGCTTCTTCCAGGTCTCCCATGCAGGTGCAGGAGCCCAGGCACTTAGGCCATCTCTACTGCTTTCCTAAGCCATAAGCAGAGAGCCAGATTGGAAGAGGAGCAGCCAGGACACGAACCAGTGCCCATAGGGATGCCGATGATGCATGTGGAGGCTTAACATATTATGCCACAGCACTGGGGGCCCGCCTTTGCATCTAAATTGTAGACATCATTTTAAATTTCTCCATAATCATTCATCTCAATTCATCTATTTCCTTATTTCCAAATGCATGTATGTGTGTTTCCAGAAACATCTGCATGAGGCTCTCTAGCATTTCATTCTTTTTTTTTTTTTAAGATTTTATTTATTTATTTGAGAGGTAGAGTTACAGGCAGTGAGAGGGAGAGATGAGAGAAAGGTCTTCCATCCATTGGTTCACTCCCCAAATGGCTGCAATGGCTGGAGCTGTGCTGATCCGAAGCCAGGAGCTAGGTGCTTCTTCCCAGTCTCCCATGTGGGTTTAGGGGCTCAATTGGGCCACCTTCTACTGCTTTCCCAGGCCACAGCAGAGAGCTGGATTGGAAGAGAAGCAGCTGGGACTAGAACTGGCGCCCATACGGGATGCCGGTGCCGCAGGCAGAGGATTAACCTACTGTGCCATGGCGCCGGCCTCACTTTATTTTCTTAAATAAATTTCCAACAGTGGATGGAAACGTAGCAATTTTTAAATTTTGTAATTCCTTATTTGAGAGAGAGAGAGAGAGCGAGAGCTCATCTACTGGTTCACTGACCAAAGGCCCACAAAAGCTGAGACTGAGAGTGCAACCCAGGTCTCCCCCAAGGCTAACAGGAACCCAAAGACTTGAACCAATACCTCAGCCTTTCAGGATCTGCACTAGCTGGAAGTTGGATTCAGGACCCAGAGACAAGTACTGAACCCGAGTATTCCAAAGTAGGATACAGGTGTCTTAATTGCTAGGCTCAATGACTATTCCTTAAAAGTAGTAATATTTTTTGGATGCATGGTATATGTTGGAAAACTGATTTCCAAATGATTAATTGATTTACATTCCCAGAAGCAGTATTTGAGGAAATACTCGTATCGTCATTTGCACTTTCGAAATTTAGATATGGGGCCAACATTGTGGCACAGAGTTAAGACACAGCCTGAAATACCAGCATTCCATATGAGCACCAGTATAAGTCCTAGTTGCTCCACTTCCGATCCAGCTCCCTGCCAACATGTCAGAGAAAACAGTGGATGATGGTCCAAGTACCTGGGCTCCTGTCACCCACATGGGAGACCTGGATGAAGCGCCTGGCTCCAACACTACGTGAAAGGCTGTACAAACTATGGCATATCCACACAATGAAATACTACTTAGCAAATAAAAATACAAAGAATTGATATATATGTATATAAAATCATGAATTAATCTCAAAATAATTATGTTAAGCAAAAGAAATAGGCAGAAAAAGAACTCCATGGGTGTTTCCTTGTATATAAAATTCAAAAATATATAATCCATAGTGACATAAAGTCAGTTCATGGTGGCCGAAGGATGAGAAGGCAGAACTGCAGAGGGACAGGAGACTATCTGGGGGTGATGGCTGAGAGGGGATTGTTTAGGTGATCATCATGCTTCTACAGATGAATATGTAAGTCGACATTGATCAAATAGTTTAAATAGGTGCCATTGATCATCTGTCAACTATCAAGTTCTTTGTTGGCTCTGTGGTGTGGTAGGTTAAGCCTCTGCCTGTGGCGCTGGCATCCCATTTAGGCACCAATTCAAGTCCCAGCTGCTCCACTTCCCATGCAGCTCCCTCATGATGGCCTAGGAAAGCAGCGGAGGATGGCGTGAGTGCTTGGGCCCCTGCACCCACATGGAAAACCCAGAAGCAGCTCCTGGATCCAGGTCTCAGATCGGCCCAGCTCCAGCCATTGTAGCCTTTTGGAGAGTGAACCAGCAGACGGAAGACCTCTCTATGTCTCTCCTGTAACTATGTAACTTTGTCTCTCACAGAAATAAATATTTTTTAAAAATTATTAAGTTCTTGGAGTTTCTCCCTATAACACCATAACTACAATTGACTTAATATTGAGGTATACGAGTATCTTTTTAAGAGTCCTTGTATGCATGGATAAAAAATTATTTGAACCATAATTAGCTAATCTTTTAATTCCATTTCCACTAACATTTTTAAGTATACTCACATATGGCATACATTATTAGTAAATTACAGTATTTAGTTGTACTTTTATTTTGGATTACATTTGTGCTAGAAAATATTGGGTTTATTTTTTTTTTATATTTAGGTTGTATTTAATTATGTGCTACTATAAAGTAATTAAAATTTCTCCTGAGAGAATGTTTTCCATTTATTCAAGTTTTTGTATAAATTTGATAATTTTGTATGTAAAATCTTTATTTCCACTTTATTTTCACTTTTTTGTTCAATAGGTTGCTAATTGCTAATTTTTAATATTAATTAACTTGCCACCTGATTTATAAAATTCTTACATTTTATTTGAAGTAATTTTTCAGTAGACTTTCTCCAATTTCCCATAAAAATTAGACTACTATTTTCCTGTAACAGGTCTCATCCATTGTCATGCTTATATTTTAATCTCAATTTCCTTTATTTCAAACAAAAATCTCAAATATTATGACTGTCATTGTCTTGCCTTAAACGGAATAAGAATTCTTTAAGTGTTTTAGTAGTTTAGTATTTTAACAGCAAATTTCCCCTATAATCCTGTAAAATTTGGTTTATTTTTATATACATGTAAACATATATTTCCAAAGACATTTGTATATACTGTTACTCCCTTTTAGAGTGAGTATTCAATGTTCAATGCTTACTCAGTTCAAGCACAACTTAATATTTTTATATTATTATGACCTCTTTTCTCAATCCAAATTTACTCTAAATTACTACTTCAAAAAATTGACGATGATCCCTATAAACTATTTCAAGCCTTAATAATTCTGTGATTCTCTATATTAAATTTAATAAAAAGTGCTTTTAAATAATTTAATTTTGTACTAACTTTTGTCTTTTATCACTTTGAAAAAGATCTAATAAAATATTTTTTTGTTTTTTTTTTTTAATATGACAGAGTTATGGACAGTGAGAAAGACAGAGAAAAAGGTCTTCCTTCTGTTGGTTCACTCCTCAAATGGCCACTACGGCTGGCGCTGCACTGATCCGAAGCCAGGAGCCAGGTGCTTCTTCCTGGTCTCCCATGCGGGTGCAGGGGCCCAAGCACTTGGGCCATCCTCCACTGCCACGGGGACTAGAACCTGGTGTCAATATGGGAAATATGCCATAAGGGATATGCCGATATGGGATAATATGCCGATATGGGAAATATGCCGATATGGGATAATCCTCCACCAGCGCTGCAGGTGGAGGATTAATCAAGTGAGCCACGGCACTGGCCCCAGAATATTTTAAAGTAAATAATTATCTTTAGGTATCATGGGCAAGAGTTCTCAGTTTAGCCCAATCTGATTCTTTTTTTGGAAAAGAATGAATGGTAAGAAGCCACAAGGTATGAATACAAACTCTTTGAAAGGCACAAAATCAGGTAGGTTACTTTTATCCTTCTTAATGATAAAGTATTTGGTCCTTGCTTTTGCTCACTACTAGGAAGCTACTGTGCAAATGAAGAGGCCTCGCTAGAGGTTAAAATTTCTTGCCAGTCTCTGGACACTGTTATGAAAGCCTTCACCAAACACCCATAGGCAGAGGATGGGCCAGCAATAGCAGCAACACCAAACCAGGGACTTGTCTTCCTGATTCTTTCCATTTCCAAAAAGACAGAAGGAGGCCGGCGCCGTGGCTCACTAGGCTAATCCTCCGCTTTGCGGCGCCGGCACACCGGGTTCTAGTCCCGGTCGGGGCGCCGGATTCTGTCCCGGTTGCCCCTCTTCCAGGCCAGCTCTCTGCTGTGGCCAGGGAGTGCAGTGGAGGATGGCCCAAGTGCTTGGGCCCTGCACCTGCATGGGAGACCAGGATAAGTACCTGGCTCCTGCCATCTGATCAGCGTGCCGGCCACAGTGGCCATTGGAGGGTGAACCAACGACAAAGGAAGACCTTTGTCTCTCTCTCACTGTCTACTCTGTCAAAAAAAAAAAAAAAATCAACACACACACACCAAAAAGACAGAAAGAATAACATGGCTGACTTGAGTTCAATTAAATGATTTTCAAAGGTTCTCCTGGGTGGTTTTTGTTGTATTAAATAATGTTCTTCTCTCTTTCAGATTTGTGAATTTCCTTTGACCATAAAAGGGGAATGAAGTCAAATATTATCTAGAGTTTTGTGTTCCGTTTATGAAATTCATCTTTGAAATGTCTGGCTCTGTTTTAGACATTTTGTCTTCAAGAACAGCATTATCTATTTGCCAAGGCTATAATCATCAAAATAAGGATTTTTTTAAAAAAATTCTGAATAAAAAGCAGACTGTTTCAATTTTATGTCATGGAGAAATAGCTATAGTTTATTAGTTTGGAACAGTGTCATAGAATAATTTTATATAAATTGATATTACAGATAAACATACCCATCTTTTCATCAGCTTCTATCAGCATCTTTCCACAACAGAAGCAATATTGAAATCAAAACAACACATTTTGCAGGAATGAAAAAAATGCATTTCAAATAAAATCTTATGTGGGGAATGAACATTAAATGAAAAACACTGAAAGCATAATATTGTTCTAAACTAGAAATGGCAGCGATTTCGTGTTATGTGAAAAACTCTGTCCTAGGAGGCAGACGTTCTACCCTTGAAAAAGTTCCTTATGTTATCTGATCTCAGCCTCCTTATCTCTGAAATGGAGATAGCCCTGTTCTGAGAACAAAATGAGAGAATGTACGGAAAAGCGCTTTATGCTATCTGGTTTTTCTTTTAATGTGTTACAGCTTTAAGGGTCATATTTTATTTTAGAGAACATTTTAAATTATCTTGTAATGTTATTAACCATGTTACTAATACCCATATTTGCCATTTGTTGTCCTCTCTGGACATACAAATTAGATAATTTCACAGTAGAATTGAACGTATCTGCAATTTGTTTTCACCTACACAGCCATTCATTGAAATATGTGTATGTATACATATGTGCCACCCACACCCCCTACATACACATGTACACATATGGGAGAGGCAGGAAATGAATTAACAGGAGTTATGAATAAAATCAGACATTATCCCTGCCCCTGTTGAACTTATTATCCAGTGGAGAAGAAAGATGTTAACGACATAATTAAATATCAATTTGATGACACGCTAAGAGGATTTCCCCTGGCCAAGGAGAGTAAGAAGGCTTTCTCTTGGGAAATGACACTTGAACCAAGATTTACATGATGGATGAATAGTAATCACCAAGAGAAAAGCAAGAGAGAAGTCATTTGGTCTTGGGCAAAAACCTGTGGCTCATGGCCAGTGTGTTTGAGACAAAGAAAGCTCGGATGAAGGAGTGAGAACGAGTGAAGAGACCATCGGGGCCCATTTCCAAATTTACATTCCGGGGTGGGTGTTTGGTGCAGTGGTTAAGACACTGCTTAGAATGCTCATGTCTCACATCAGAGTACCTACAATCCAGCCGGAGCTTTGTTCCCAGTTCCAGATTCCTGCTAATGCAAACCCTGGGAAGCAGTGCTGGCGACTCCGTAGTTGTGTCTCTACTACTTGTGGGGAGACCAGGATTGACCCCAGGCTCCTGACTGCATCCTGGCCCTCTCTGCCCATTGCAGGCATTCGGAGAGTGAGCCAGTAGTCTATGGAAGGTCTCCCTCTGCCCCCCACGTCCCTCTGTCTCTCTACCTTGTGAATAAATAAAATAAATACATAGAAATTAGAAAGTAAAATGAGTATTTAGAAGTGACAGGAAAGGGCATAAAGAATTAAGATAATGAAGTCCGTCGAGCACGAGAAGTCTGGAAAATACTGAAGTTGGAGGGGAACTCGGGCTCAGTTCCAGGGAAGCCACAAGGTCGAGATGGGCAGTGGAGCGCGCAGGGGTGGAAGAGGGAAGGGCAGGATGGTGGTCAGGACATCTTCAGAACCATCGCTGGAGATGAGTGACCCCTGCCTGGGGACGGGGCGGGGGCTGTGCCTTTGGGCTTTTAGCCCGAGTTTGTGTCGTTAATTGAGTACAGGATTCCCTTGACCCAGGACAACTGATTAGCCACAGAGGAGCTCCACGGCCACTGCGGCTGCACGGGGCAGATCCTGAAGGAGCACACGCACGACGTCCAGGCCTTCCAGAAGCCCCACATACACACGTTACCATGTCCGGGGTTTGTCACGGCTTTCTCATTTCCTCTTGAACTGCATTTCCTTAGCGTCACACTTTGCCTCCTTCCTTAGATGTTCAGACTGCAAGTTAATTTATTTTTCCAACCTTTACTAGAGTATTGCCTGTCAGAGAATGGTCATTGTTGCCAAAAAGAAAATAAGATTACGTAACTTCTAAAAACGACTGCTTGTGCAACAGCAAGGAAACAGAGCAACCTGAGAGGTGGCTGCTGACGTGAGGGGACAGAGGGACATCAGGTCTGGAAGCAGCACATGGCAGGTGCCGGCTGCAGCTCAGTGACTGGCCACTCCCCTCGGGGATCGCTGGCTGTGCTGGGCGAGGCTGCTGTCCCTTTGCAAAGGCATAGTTAGGCTAGAACACCTGCAACACTGAAAGGTTTGCTTCCTCCATTCTTTGTAAGAAACTTTCAGAAAATTCTAGAAGCAGCTAACTGTATAAAAATAGTCTGTTTCACCTATCAAAGCAGTAGTTTTATTTTGCACCATTGCTCATCCTGCCTAATTGCCCTCAGACTTCAACCTAGACAACATTATCTCGGCAAGATAACATAAGCAGGACCAGGAAAGAGAACACAAAGCTACTGGAAAGACCAAAGAAACATATCAAAGAACAAAAGTCTTTATAGCAAATGCTCAGAGGCACAGGCACAATAGAGCCAACCAAAAAGACAATTTCAAGGCAACAAATTAAATTATCTAAGATGTAAGTGGAGTCACAAGCCATAATGAATGTTGAAATTCAAATTACAAATATAAACCATGCACGAATTGTGACCAGTAGGGTCATTCTAATCCAAGAGGGCATTCATCCTATAGTTTTACTTTTAAAAATGAAATAGAGCATAACTGAACAGAAACTCGTCAGAAAGAAAACATGATAATTATACAGCAACACACTTGTTTAAACAAAATATTGATCACTGGCATGATGCATATTTGTTACACACCAAGGCATTTCAGCACATCAGAGCAGGATGATAGATCTGGAGTAATTATGCAAAAATCGACAAGACATTTGTCACTGTTTGTAGTAACTTCACAGCATTGGCATTTCCTTGAATTATGGTATGTCATCTCATTTGTATACAAATGTTCAATCATTGATGGTAACAATTGGTCATTAATTATAGCACACGCTGAAGGGTAGCACCTATAAGAGTTTCAATTAAAGGAATGAATCTGGTGTTTAGGTTGTGCAATTAATTTGACAAGCACCCTGAAGTTTTAAAGGTGACTCATATTTCATTCGTTTGTTTCCATCTATAAAGTGTTATTGAAATGAGCTAAGGAAGAATGCTGAGAGCATGAAGTATTTTCCAATCCAGAAATAGCCTCAGTGTTGCGACATCTAAGTTGAGTAATGCCTACTACTTGATTGTGGAGAGTGAGCCAGCAGAAAGAAAAGCTCATACTCGCTCTCTTGCTCTCTCCTCTCTCCCTCTTCCCACTTGCAAATAAATCAATCGGGGGGGGGGGGGGGGAACAGCAGTTCCAGTTGAAAATCTACCCAAAGGACTCAATCTATTGATGGTGGTTCAATGACATTGCCTTCATAGATAGCTTGCTTTGCACAGTCTATAGAGGGCTACAAAATCGCCTGAGAAACCAAGGAAGAGGTAAGCCCATCCGGTGGCTGCTGGAGCTACCAGTTCTCAACGGGAGATAAAATATCTGCAGCAGAAATACAGGACAAAGCCTTCAGATTGCATGTGCAACTGCTAATAATTGCAGGAAAATGTTAATTGTTCCACTCATTTCCAAGTTAAGAGCCTAATTAAGAGTAAAAAGAGAACACACCTATCAGCCATGCCACCAAGGCTACTCTGGCTCTTGAGTATTTCAACAATTTGCCAGGCCAGTGGGTCAAGAAAATCACTTGGAGGCTCAGCTGGGATTCTGAGGTAGGGCACAATGCAGGGCTGCCTACAGGAAAAAACAATTACCTTTGTCCTATAACATGATGCGACACCAAATGCCTCCATGGAAGTTGACAGAATCAAAACAACTGCATGTAACCAATGCTTATCATAGATGAAATGATAGTAACAAGTTATAACTAAATAGTTCCCTGTTTCGACATAAAAAAAGGTTTATAACTTTTATAAATGGATATTTAGCTTCAGCTTACAAAAGAAAATTAAATTTGATTGAATTCAGTTTAAGTATTGAACGACTTTTTAAGGGACAAACCCTTGAAGAAGAAATACACATGTGGTGAGCCGGCGCCATGGCTCACTAGGCTAATCCTCCGCCTTGCGGCGCTGGCACACAGGGTTCTAGTCCCAGTCGGGGCGCCGGATTCTATCCCAGTTGCCCCTCTTCCAGGCCAGCTCTCCGCTGTGGCCGGGAGTGCAGTGGAGGATGGCCCAAGTGCTTGGGCCCTGCACACCATGGGAGACCAGGATAAGTACCTGGCTCCTGCCATCAGATCAGTGCGGTGTGCCGGCCGCAGCAGCCATTGGAGGGTGAACCAACGGCAAAGGAAGACCTTTCTCTCTGTCTCTCTCTCTCACTGTCCACTCTGTCAAAAATTTTTTTTAAAAAAAGAA